>NC_133324.1:882767712-883367712 GCF_042186555.1 Aquarana catesbeiana
TACTTGAATTTCACGTAGGGAACATGGAAATCATTTTATTGTGTAACTGTGCATTCAAATTTATTGATTTTACAAGTTCTGACTATCTCTAATGGCAGTGCTCAAAAACATATTTTCAGAACGCTTGAGGAATGGAAAACAATTTATTAGCCATTAAGTTTAAAATACCTACTGTGTTACAAAAGAAAACATAAACATAGCAAATATGACTCGGGTAAGTGGAAAATGTCACTATCAGCACAAGTAAAGCCCAGATTTTTTAAATAGAATAATGAATGTACTTACCACAACAGCACACACTTCTAAACTAAGTTGCAAAAAACTGTTCCTTCCAACTATTGATGCCTAAATGATGCACACTGCTGCAGTACAGGTGAAAGCTCAACAGATTTCCTGTCCTCTAGGCCACAGACCCAACACCTTGCCCAGGCTGCACTCAACTTAAAGTGATACTAAACACATACTGATTAATTTACTGTTTAATTTTAAATTATTATTATTATGTTTCTGTATGTGGATAATGGCGCTGTAATTATTTTAATACAAAAATCTAAGTACCTGCTTTCCTAATCGATATACAGCTGTCACAGCTCTTTCCCAGCAGGTCTGTAGGGAAAAAGTGGCAGGAGTAGCCCTTAGTCCCCTGCTGCTGGTCATATGTTCAAAATAAAAAAAAACAGCCTTTGGACTCAGAGCAGAAAAAACCTAATGAATATCAATAAACTGTTTTAAATTGTCATACAACTATATATTTAAAATCAAATCTTTATTATTTTTTGGCATAACATGGTGTGGGCAGATTTCTGCCAGTCACAGGCTGTGTCACTCCCCTCCAGCCTGAGACTTAGAATAACAGGGAGGTGAAGCCTCCATCAATCAATATGTAATCGAGGAGCAGGGAGGGAGTGGGTTGTCATTTACCACTGTGTATACACCCTCATGTGTGTCTCTATAGTCACATGGACTGCTCAGATGTTATAGGGAGGAAATGCTCAGAATAGAAATTCACTAAAAACTGAGCATGTGCACTAGCTGTCAACACTGTTCTGCAAAATCCCCAACTGCAGTGGGGACATTGACAGGAAGAGGAGACAGAGAACAGAGGGATCCACTAGGTTTTTTTTTTTTACAGAATACAGAAACAAATACCACAGTGACTGAGTGAGTATGACCAGCATGTAATACAGCATTTATTGATAGTTTTTAATGATGTGGGATTAATGGCACCTTAAATGTCAGAAATTAAGATCTATCATGGCTGAGGTTCAGTGGCAGCAAGCTCATGTATTCAAAACATCAGCAGTCAGCTGGAGTAGACATCAGGAAAGCCTTGTCACGTTTCTCACATGGTGCAAAGCACAATGTGCAGAATTCATCAAGGCTTTCTTGATGTCTACATCAGCCTTTCTCAACCTTTTCAACACAGAGGAACCCTTGAAATAGTTCTCTGGTCTCGGGGAACCTTTGCTAAAAATTAAAAATCTACAACTCATGATACAATAGTGTGATGGTCAGTGGGAAGAATGGTCCTTACACTTGTGGTCATTGGGAAGAATTACCTCCTTACAGATAGCTAAAAAGATCAATGGTGTCAGTGGGAACTTATCTGGGATGCAGGAATTGCCCAATACTGAAGGAACCCCTAGCAACCTTTGGAACCCTGGTTGAGAATCACTGGTCTACATTGTGACTGCTGGTGTTTTTGATAAATGAGCTTGCTAGCATTTAACCTTAGCCATGACAGATCTTCATTTCTAGAACTGCTGCTGCCACCCAAAATCTGCCAAGGGAGTGATTCATATGTTTCTGCAGCCCTGTGGACTAGTCCACATGCATTGGCCCCAGCAATAGAGAAGGGGCTATTATTCCTAATGCCTGGGTAGAACTAAATCCACCAATTCAAAAGTTTCCCATAAGTTACATTCAAGACATGCCGTGAATTAACTGATACATTTACTAGTGTGCTTATGTTAGCTCTCAACTGAACTGTCAAGCAGGGCCGGAACAAGGGGTGAACAGAAGGGGCGGATGCCCTGGGCACAATGGTTACTGTAGGGGTGCCTTACTTCTGTTACACTGCTGACAGGAGTAGTGATAGCGGCTGTGATTTTGACAAGCAAGTGACTGCTGGGCATAGGATCCCCCAAGCTTGCACATCATAAATTGGGGTGGGGGGGGGCGCAATTTTGCATCTTTGCCCTGGGCACTGGATGACCTTGACCAGCACTGCTGTCAAGCCATAAAATGACTGGTGTCATAGCTGATCACGTGCAGCACCATGGATTCTGCTTTAGGCACCACATGCTGTAGATGCTGCCTGGCCCTGGGCAAGCTGAATAGTGAGCAACTTGCATTCACCTGCAGAAGTCTGTTTACTGTATATTGACTAATTTAATGAGGTGTTGTTAGGGGCTGGTAATGCACTTACCTTCTAAGCTTTACCAAGAGATTTCACATGCTATGCTATGCCTGATGTGACTCCCATTAATATAAAATTCTTGTTTGTTTGTTTCTAATATTCATAGATGAATTTGAGAAGATAAAAGTTCACAGAAATAAAGGTAAGGATCTGCTAAATGTGATACAATAGGACTACTATATGTGGCACCATATTGTGTACAACCACTGCTGCTGCAACACAGCAGTATATTACATCAGTGTATGGAGAATAGGTAGTTGTTCTAGATGTACAGGGGATTTTCTAGATTTGTATTTAAAGTGGATATTCACCCTAGAGGTATGCTTTTTTGATGCTTTATTGCAGGACTTGAACTCGGGTAGGAGTAT
Source organism: Aquarana catesbeiana (assembly GCF_042186555.1). NCBI lineage: Eukaryota > Metazoa > Chordata > Amphibia > Anura > Ranidae > Aquarana > Aquarana catesbeiana. Next base: position 882,770,500 of record NC_133324.1, read on the forward strand.
GGTAACTGTGGGATATTCCAGCGACTTTAAGCAGCCACTTGAGGACTTTAATCTTCCTTCTAAGAATATGAGCACAGTCCTTGTTTGCAGCAAATATTGGGTTGAGCTATAACAGGACATCATAGATAATGCCCCCTTTTGAATAGCAGCAGCACACAGTCTCAGGGATCTCTCACACCAGACTCACTAATGTCCTTAGATAATTGGATATCTCCACCCAATATCTTCTAGAGACTTAGTCCTGTGATCCTAGACCAGATCCTCAAAAGACAGTCCCTTAGTCAGCTCCAACGGACTTCAGCAGAATAGGCCCCCCAGCTATCCTAACATTTTGTAGAAATATCTCTTTACAAATAAGAATGTATAGCAGTATGCCATATGTTATTTCAGAATCTCCAGAAATATAGACAAAACCATTCTGAAGTGGGTGAAAGCTTTATTTGAATATTACCCACAGCTCTGTTCTTCAAAAATAGTTCTTAGACCAAACTTTGAATATTGGTTGGCCATTAAAAAATCATCCAATATTTAATTTGGATATATAAATCAGTGTATTAATATCAATTTTCTTCTTTATAGTTTCAGAAGAACATCATCTGACATCAAGCAACGACAGTGAAAACCTAAATGAGACATTGGAGGAATTTTTTGGGAAGTCCAACACTGACCCAGATGAATTTGCTAACATTGAAGAAAAGAACACTGATTCTGCTGAGGTCCAGACAACCTGTGACATATGTGAGGACACACGTTTCTGTATTTGTGAAGAGCAGTATGAATGGCTGCAGTCATTACTTCAGTTTCTAAATAGTGGAACCTATCTCCCAGGCTTCAGGAAACTCTATGATGTCTCATATACGTTTCTAACAAGCCTGTTTTATGAATACGGAGAAGAGGAAGATCTGGTTCGGTATCTTAGTGTAGCACGAGAATCAGCAAAGAAAGCCAACATGACCTGGGCTCTAGCAAGGCTTTGCTTTCTTCTTGGCAGGCTTTGCACCAGAAAGCACAAGTTCTCACAAGCAAGAGTTTACTTTGAGGAAGCAATGGGGGTCCTAAATGGGGATTTTTCTGACATTTTCCTCTTTACTGCAATCCACATGAACTTAAACGCTATATACCTAAAACAAAAATCCAAAGAGAAGAGTTTTCAAATGATGGACAAGTCTTCATCCCTTATCCTTGGACTACAAAACTATATTAGTAATACAGACATGGAACCTGTGGTTCTTAAATATGCCTTAAAAAAGGCGATACTGAGCCAAGACCAGAAATGTGAAAGAAATGCTTGCTTGCTCTTGGCTAAAACATTCACCAGTTTAAGGCGATATGATGAAGCTCTTCCCTACATAGAGCGTTTACAAGTTTTACAGAACACAACGGCCTCAAGTGACTGCTCGCCATCAAGATACTATTTCCAACTTGCTGACATGTACAGTCACAAGTGCCTGCCACATTTGACTCTGAGCTGTGTGAAAGTGGCTTCTAAGACCTCTTGTAGCATGATGGACTCATTAAGAAGGGTTGATTTCATCATCAAAAATGCTTCTAAGCTGTGTGGGATGAAAAGACCTGGAAATAAGACATTTCCAACTCAGATTGCCTACCACTTGAAATGTGCCTTGTCATCAGCGGTCACCAAACAAGAACAGGAGCTATGCACTTTTATCTCTCTAGGTATAGCTGAGCTTTGTGCAGCTCATCGACTATATAAGGAAGCTCGATCTTACATTATGAAAGCAGTGCACTCCAATATTAAAAGGCAGTACATGGTGGATATTTGGGTCTGGCTCGCCTGGTTGTATATGCTTGATGGACACAGTAATGAGGCTCTAGATATATTGAACTTTATGGTGTCATTTTCAGATTGTACACAACACCAGATGGGCATTATACACAATCTTATTGCTATTGCTCTACAGCGGAGAGGTATGATTAAAAATGCTGCTAATCACTACTGCAAAGCTCTACAGATCTCAAAGGATGCAGACAACTTCCAAAACCAAGCAGTGGTGTTGGCGAACCTTGGCACATTATGTTTACATCTAAAAGCTAGGATTGTGGCCGAATGTTTCTTAGTTAAATCGGTATCAATTTACTCCAGCATTCCACTTGTCAATAATAGAGCTGATTTTATTCATGTTTTACTGGTCCTTGGTTACCATTACATTGTTGGAGACCAGAAGGAAACAGGAAGACTTTATTATGAATGGGCTTTACTTGTAGCAATTGAAGCAAAGAACTTACAAGGTATGTTCTGCTGCAGAGACTATTAAGTTGGACGGCATGGTCTAACCACCAAATTACCCTTTTTCCTGATATACACCAAGTATGCAGACTCATGTCTCACAGTTATGAATTATTTTGCATACATTAATTCCTAGTACATTATTTTGTTGCCATTTCCTATAACACTATCTAATGATTGAACCCACTGAAATTGCAGGTTATCAATTGTTAATCAGCAAATATCTCTGAAATCTTGATTCTGGCTACACACCTATGTTTGTGCAAGTTAATGCAAGTCAAGGCTATTGGACACATTTGTTCATCTGTTTTGGGGAAGCTTACATTTAATGCTACTGGCCCTCCAGCACAAATCCTTACAGTAAACAACACACTCTTGACGCATCACAGCACACACATCAAAAAACACATGATGTGGTGCTTTAGGGAGAAAGTGTTATATACTTTTATTGGTGCATGGACCACTCTCACGTACCTGGTCTTGAGGCCAAAATGACGAGAGAGATATCCTTGTGGTTAAGTGCTCCACTCCAATGAGCCCAAAGAAGCAAGGGATTGCCAGCTGTGGTGGAGACAAGTAGTGCTGTAGTGGTGGGACTACTGCAGATGGAAACCAGATGATGAGGGCAGCTGGTCCTTCAGGTAAATACAGGATCACGCAGTCAGGCACAGCAGAAGGTAGGTCAAAGCAAGCAGGTCACAACGGGCAGGGCGATGCCAGGGTCAGAAGAGCCAATCTTCTCTGACTTGTCCCTTTACAATCACACATATACACAATATACACAATCATGTATATGTGTATATGGGCCCTATAGGGCCACTCTTTATACATACTGTAATTATAACATGTAATTTTGTTCAGATACAGAGCTACAGAGAAGGTATTGGGTGGGCTAATCTCTCAAAACAAGTTTTCTTTAAACCAGTCAACTACTAGTTGGAAACCAGTTAATTGAGAGAAAAATGGGTCTTACTGTTTGTGGGCTCTACAGTATATGCAATTACATTACAGAGTAGGAAGAATAAGACTCACATACTTGGCATTTACAGTGGGTTTGTTTGAGCAGGGCAGAATAGTATTAGAATGCAATGAGTAATTAAAACCACAACTTCCTTCAAAAAATGAAAATGAAACAAAATATACAGTTTTGGAAATTTTAAAGAGCAAATGAAATAAAACAGTAAATAGGTGAACCGTGAACCTATGAAATATTGCCCCAGTCCTGGAGACAGAAGGTACATTCAACCTTCATAAGTGTATATTATGCATATCCCATTTCCGTACCAAAGCAGGAGGAATATGATCTGGCCTCTGGATGGCAATGCCGACCCTTACCTTATGTTTTGCTTTCTGTAGACTGCAGTGATGACAAAAAAGGGTCATGATTAGGACTGGATTTACCATTAGGCATGGCTCATTTTCCCAGCAGATATAAAGTAATCTAAATTTGTATACATCTACAGTGCTGTGAAAAAGTATTTGCCCCCTTCCTGTTTTTTTTATTTTTTTGCATATTTCTCACATAAAACGTATTTTAATATTACACAAAGATAACCCGAGTAAATCCAAGATGCAGTTTTTAAATTATTATTTCATTTATTAAGGGAAAAAATCTGTTCAAACCTGCCTAGCCCTATGTGAAAAAGTAATTGCCCCCTTCCATGCTGAATCATGAATGAACTGTGATTAACCACAATTTTTTGGAAAGCCGAGTTGCCACACTCAGGCCTGATTACTGCCAGACTTGTTGAATCAAGAAATCACATAAATAGAAGCTGTCTGACAAAGTGAAGCATGCTAACAGATCACAAAAAGCCACACATCATGCCACACTCTAAAAAAAAAATCAAGAACAGATTAGAAACAAGTAATGTACATGTATCGGTCTAGGAAGGGTTGCAAAGCCATTTCTAAGGCTTTGGAACTTCAGTGAACCATGCGGAGAGCCATTATCCACAAATGGAGACAACTTGGAACAGTGGTGAACCTTCGCAGGAGTGGCCAGCCTACAAAAACTACAAATTACTCCATGAGCTTGACGACGACTCATCCAGGAGGTCATAAAAGAACCCAGCACAACATCTAAAGAACTGCAGGCCTCACTTGCCTCAGTGTTCATGAATCAGTGTTCATGATTCAACAATAAGAAAGAGCCTGGGCAAAAATGGCATCCATGGGAGAGTTCCAAGGCCAAAGCCACTGCTGACCAAAAAGATTACAAAGGCTAATCTCACATTTACCAAATAACATCTTGATTATCCCCAAGACTTTTAGGCAAATATTCTGTGGACTGATGAGACAAAAATGTTACTTTTTGGAAGGTGTGCGTCCCGTTACATCTGGCATAAAACGAATTTCATAACAACATCATACCAACAGTCAGACATGATGGTGGTAGCGTGATGGTCTTGGGCTGCTTTGCAGCTTCAGGACCTGGATAACTTACCATAATTGATGGAACCATGAATTCTGAGCTCTACCAGAAAATCCTAAAGGAGAATGTCTGGTCATCAGTTTGTGACCTCAAGCTCAAGTGCACTTGGGTTATGCAGGACAATGATCCGAAACACAACAGCAAGTCCACCTCCAAATGGTTCAAACAAAGCAAAATTTAGGTTTTGGAGTGGCCTAGTCAAAGCCCGGACTTAAATCCAATTGAGATGCTGTATCATGACCTTACACAGGCTGTTCATGCTGGAAAACCCTCCAATGTGGCTGAATTAAAACAATTCTGCAAAATGGGTGGGTAAAAATTGCTCCACAGCAATGTGAAAGACTCATTGCCAGTTATCGCAAACGCTTGATTGCAGTTGTTTCCGCCAAGTTATTAGGTTTAGGGAACAATTACTTTTTCACATAAAGCCAGGCAGGTTTAGACAGCTTTTTTGCCTTAATAAATGAAACCATCATTTAAAAACTGCATTTTGTATTTACTCGGATTATCTTTGTGTAATAATAACATTTGTTTGATGATCTGAGTCATTTAAGTGTGACAAGTATGCAAAAAAAATCAGAAATGGGGCAAATACTTTTTCACAGCATTGTATTTTAAACCAGTTTATTATAAGTAAAATATGAAAATGTTTTGTGTAACAGTAGCTTCCTGCAGAAGGGTTCTGATTTGCAGAGCAATTGTGTGCTTGCAGGCTTCCATGATGGAAACCCAGCCCAGAGCATGATTGAACAATTCCTTTAAGGCCTGTTTCACATGGGTGTAAGTGGGGTGCAGCACGGTGTGGTGGAATAACACACTCAGTCCCAGTGCAATGAAGGAACTTGTATTGAAATAATGCAGAAACAGTTCACAAATAATCCAGTGGGAAGGTAGCCCAACCTGGGAACACTCACAGTTCCAACAGTGCATAGAAAACAAAGTGCAGACAAACTGTCAGCATCTGTAGAGATGGGAAGAATGTGGCCTAGCCATCTTGTGCCCAATAGGCACATTCATTTTGCAAAGTGCTGGGCAAACTGTTGGTGCTATATAAATCCTACATAATAATGATATACTGTAATAATAACAGGCAGGTGTCCAGAGAGTTGTGAGCCCTATGCTTTCCCTCTTTGTCAGGAACCTTTTCCTGCCACTAGTGTTATCCCTACCAGGCCGGGGAACCTGTCCCTACTCTACCAACTTGCAAAATGCGTGACTAACTTGGCAGGCAGGGCCTTAAATAGACTCTGCCTGACCCAAGATGGCTGCCAGTCACATGGGGCAGCAGTATCCATTTGAATGCTTCCCCAGTGATCCAGAAAACCATAGAGGAACTGTGTTCTTTCTGACTTCCTGGGCTTTACGAGCTTCGGCTTCAGCAGTGCCACTGTGAAAGAGCGCCACCTGCAGTGCAGAAAGTAGACTGCACCTGCCTACATGGGCCTCAGCTGGTATAATAGCAGTGTGAACAAGCATTGACAAAACATTTGAAGAGCATTCAGCAAGCTTTGTTGAAGCGTTTAACCATTTGCCGACCAGTCGCCGCAGTTGTACTGCGGCAGAATGGCACGGCTGGGCGGAACGACGTTATGTAACATCGCTTCGCTCTGTGGCCACTAGGGGGCGCCCCCCCAGCCAATGCGCGTGCCCGACGGTCACAATCACCGCTGGGCTCCCACGATCATCGCTGACACACAGAGAACCGGGATCTGTGTGTGTAAACACACAGTTTCCGGTTCTCTGAGGGGAGAACAGACAGATCGTCTATTCATACAGAGTATGAACAGCGATCTGTCATCTCCCCTGCACTGTCCCCTCCCCCCTTCAGTTAGAACACACACAAGGGAACACATTAACCCCTTGATCGCTCCCTAGTGTTAACCCCTTCACTGCCAGTGACATTTTTACAGTAATCAATTTTTATAGCATTGATCGTTGTATTAATGCCAATGGTCCCAAAAATGTGTCAAAATTGTCCGATGTGTCCGCCATAATGTCTTGATAAAAATCGCAGATCGCTGCCATTACTAGTAAAAAATAAATTAATAATAAAAATGCCATAAAACTATTTTGTAGACGCTATAACTTTTGCGCAAACCAATCAATATACGCTTATTCCGTTTTTTTTTTTACCAAAAATATGTAGAAGAATACATATCTGCCTAAACTGAGGAACAAAATAGTTTTTTTATATATTTTTTGGGGATATTTATTATGGCAAAAAGTAAAAAATAATGCGTTTTTTTCAAAATTGTCACTCTTTTTTTGTTTATAGCGCAAAAAATACAAAACGCAGAGGTGATCAAATATTACCAAAAGAAAGCTCTATTTGTGGGAAAAAAAGGACTTCAATTTTGTTTGGGAGCAATGTCGCACAACTGCACAATTGTCAGTTAAAGCGACGCAATGCCGAATCGCAAAAAGTGCTCGGGTCAGGAAGGGGGTAAAGTACCATTCAACTCCAATTTGTAAATGTTGAACACAGATCCTTGTCACTTTAAGCAAGCTGCTAGCAGGCTTCAACAAACTTTAAGAAGAGCTGAAGCCTACTAGCAGCTTTCTTAACCACTTAAGCCCCGGACCATTTGGCTGCCCAAAGACCAGAGCACTTTTTGCCCATCTAGTTATTCCATCTACTTCCCCCAGAGCGAGGCGTTTAGCACACATCTTCACACACACGCTCTCTTTGGTTTACGTGGGAAGCAATTAATTTTTCATCGCGAGGCATGTTACGCATGCCAATTCGCCATTTTGCTCTATAGGGAGTGACTGTCGATTTGCACTTCTGAGTTTGATGACACACCACGGGTATGTTTTTTTTTTATTGGGGCCAATCTTCATATATAATCACAATGGCTACAATGGACAGGTACCCCAGATGATGTCTATGTAGATGAAACGCGTTGGGACAGGCTCCACTGCCGCCATACACATTACCAAAAGCGCTGTTTGTTCTTCTAAAATTTGAGGTTTTTTAACTTCATTAAATTTTATACTTTTTATACAGAATCACGCTATGTGACCCTTTTTGTTCTCCTCTCTTTAACTATACATGTGAACATATGGGTGAATCTATCCATTTTTCTTTATGAAAATACTTTCCATGGAGATTACTACCCTAATGATCGCTTGAAGACCTGGCTCATTTGGTCTCTAGATCTGATGTTTCTGACTTTTGCGTTCGCCAACACAAGCTTGTTTGACTCATAGGACGTACGTCCTTTTGAGTTCAAACCATCTGGTATGCCTTCATCCTATCGGTGGCGGATTACTCACCTCCACTTATTGTCTCATCATCTATCCACTATTTTGATGTCAAAATGATGTTATGAACACTTGGAGTATGTCTCTTCAAAGGTCATTTGGTTTCACCACGTTTTTGGTTTTTCATTTCACTCATGGACTTTATATTTATTTATTTTTTTCTCTTTGATTCTTTTTCATGCAAAATCACTGTGTATCTATTCAATTATAGTTCCACATTGTTTATATTGATCATTGTGAGATTCATCCAATGGTTTTTGTTCACTTGAAGTTTAAGTGCTGCACTTTTACCTTTATTACCATTATTGCAATTGTCTGTTTGCTGTGTTAGCTGCTGTGTTTTATTTTAGGGCGTAGCGCGGTATTGTATATATTTGTACTTTTTTTATTTGGTAACAAGTGGTTGCAGGTTGGGATTAAGCAGAAGCGTAGTCATGTAACAAGCCAAAAGTTGGTAATGAGTGGTTGTGGAGATATGGCAAGTGGCAAGATATTGGCAGGAGATGCACAATAATCTGGCAAACAGGAAGTGCAAAGGCATGGCTTAAATTGGAAGTTCAAGGGAGGAGCAAGGAGTTTAAGGTTCAGCATAAACAAGATGCAAGGCAGTATTGTCCAGTGGATCAGACAGGATGCAGTCCAGCATCTCAGGTGGCTCAGCAGACACAGCAGAAACCCATCTCCATAAGTAAGCTCTGGTGGGCGGAGTGAAACATGTTGGGGGCGTGGCCTGGCTGGGGTCCAGGCTGAGACTGTTATTCACTATCACACAGCAGGCTTTGACTTGATGTGCAACTCCCAGGACACCTATTACTCTCTAACAGACACAGCAGAAGTCACAGGTTTAGATCTGGGACCTGTCAGCTGCCACATAACTTCTGGCTATTCCCAGCGGCAATTTCTTGTACACTTAAGGCAGCTTGATGACCCACCAACAGGAAGGGTGTCCATGATACCCTGGGCTCACAGAAAATGGGTTGAATGAAACTTGGCTTCATAGGCGTCGCCAGGGGGTGGCTATCGAGGCGGAGCCCTGAACCTGGAGCCCATAGCCCTGAGTCTCTTGCCGCAGGGTCACGGTCGTGGCTGCGGCGGGCGGGCTGTATTAGAGGTGGAGGAGAGAGACGAGCGGGCGGACAAGCAGAGATGACATCATCTCTCTCCATCCGCTCCACCACTCTTCCGCCCTCATAGCCGGGGCACTTCAATCTGGGAGCGATGTGCGGTGGAAAGCAGAGAGATGACATCATCTCTCACTGCCCTCCACACATCAGCGCTCTTCTGCCCTCACAGCACGTGCCTCTTCAATGTCGGAGGTGCAGTGGGGAGCAGAGAGATTACATCATCTCTCACTGCCCACCCCACATCTCCGCTCTCCTGCAAATGGTGGAAGGTGACGTGGCAAGTGACAATCTGCAAATGGTGGCATGTGACGTGGCAAGTGACAATCTGCAAATGGTGGGAGGTGACGTGGCAAGTGACAATCTGCAAATGGTGGCAAGTGACAATCTGCAAATGGTGGTAGGTGACGTGGCAAGTGACAATCTGCAAATGGTGGCAGGTGACATGGCAAGTGACAATCTTCAAATGGTGGCAAGTGATGTGGCAAGTGACAATCTGCAAATGGTGGCAAGTGACAATCTGCAAATGGTGACATGGCAAGTGATAATCTGCAAATGGTGGGAGGTGATGTGGCAAGTGACAATCTACAAATGGTGGCGTGGCAGGTGACGGGACAATCTGCAAATGGTGGCAGGTAATGTGGCAAGTGACAATCCACATCTGGTGCCAGGCGACATGGCAAGTGACAATCCACATCTAGTGGTAGGTGACGGTGGCAAGTTAAAAAGCTGCATCTGGTGACATGCGACGGTGGCAAGTGACATAATGCATCTGGTGGCTGGAGATGTGGCAAGTGACACGCCCAGGGCTCCCACTGATTCTGCATTATGGTGAGCTGAACCATTTCATTATATATTAGAATGTAACAACAGAAACAATGCGCTTCGAACACCCTGACACCATATCAACCATGGTGCCATGATGATTGAAACACCAGCCTTTGCCCACGAAAAAATTGCTTACCACCGGCGTGCCCCCCCTCCGGGCCTGCAAAAAGGTTGGTGACCACTGCTATGGGCTCTAGCCCCAGATCTTTTGCAGACCTAGCAACGCCCCTGCTTGGCTTTATTCAACCTGAAATAGGAGTGGCTCTGGATCACAAAGCAGTAAGTCTGCAGGAGCTAGATGAGTATAAAAAAAAAAGCATAAGCTGCTTTTTTTATGGTTTAACAACTTTATGAACATGGGTTTTATAACATTTTGGGCTTTAAGCCATATCTATAGCTCATACTGCTTTAGCTTTGCATACAGTTTTTGTTGTTGTATGTGTTCCCACTGGGAATGGTCACCCTCTCTGTTTGCCCTGATGACCATTGTCACCATTGTTATGGTTCATTCAATATGCATGTTTAAATGCGTGCTTGAGCTCTAAAAACCAAGGTTTTTTGCAGTAATGAAGCCAAGGATAGCCTAGTAAACACGTGAGCCGAGAGCTCCACCTTCTAGCTGGAAATACAAATATGAAATATTAGTGTACAAATAAAATATGCACAGAACATCCACACATTCCCTTCAAAATGTTGGTGGGTTAAAAAAGACCTGTGCTGTGGAACATAAGGCAAAAAGGAGGCAAAAAAATAGTCCCCAGTATTGCCTGTGGTCTCTATGCAGCAGATCTTTACCCATCATTGCACCTTGGGTACAGCTTGCTATACAGCAGTGGTAGACAACTTTGGTACTCCAGCTTGTGGTGAAACGACAAATATCATCATGCCTGCAGATATACAGATTTGAAGCAACAGAACAGGAGTGTCTAGGCACACTCACATGCTAAGAATTGTACTGCTATTGTGTTGGGGGAATTCAACACAAAAGGTACATTTTTAAGGGTACTGTTTAGGTATAATTAAAGGGGTTGTAAACCCTTGTGTTTTTTCACCTTAATGCATCCTATGCATTAAGGTGAAAAAACTTCTAACACTGACCCCCCCCCCCCAGCCCCCCCATTTTACTCACCTGAGCCCATTCGTTCCCTCGGTGGAGACATGCTTTACCTCTCTGCCCGTTGTCTCGGCTCTTGATTGGATAGATAGATAGCAGCACAGCCATTGGCTTCCGCTGCTGTCAATCAAATCCAATGACGCGGGCGCCGGGGCCGAGTCCCGCATTCTGTGTGAATGGACTTCTCCAACATGGGCACTCGATGCGGGGAGGAGCTACCAGCGCTGCCGGGGGACCCCAGAAGTCGAGGATCGGGGCCACACTGTGCAAAACGAACTGCACAGTGGAGGTAAGTATGATATGTTTTTTATTAAAAAAACAAGGGTTTACAACCCCTTTCATGTTTCTAGATGTTCCCTATAAGAGAGCAAATCTATGCTTTTTAATGATAGATAACCTTCACAATTGGTGATGAGTTTTTATACCATTTTGCTTATTGCCTGCTACAAAATGACCATTGATAGCATATTTGCATCTATAATAGTCCTGGCTTAAAACTTCACAAGGATAAAAACATCATCAGTGGTGCTAACAAAAGGGATGCAGTCAGGGCAGGGACAAGGGGTGGGCAGGCCCAAATGGTTTATTGCAGGAATGTGGGCGTCCTGACCCTAACCCTGGGCGCTGGATGGCCTTGTCCCGGCTTTGGATGCAGTCTGTATATGGGAACACCATTATTCACTGATGCTGATTGCAGCATGTTTCCTAAAAGATATGAAACTCTGAGTACCCTGCCCCTGAGTACATGACCTCTTACAAATTTGTAGCTGCAGACTATCTAGATCACTGAGACATGGGCAGATTTATGTTAGATAGATATGGTAAATCCCCAAATGTATTTGATAACAATCATTCCATTGTTCAAAATATATCATAAACTGAGAACAAGTGTCATTTTTTCTGTTTCCTTTTGGACAGGTCAGCTCCATGCCGTCCAACTTCTGTGTCAGTTCTACAGCGCATTTATGGTTAATGAGGCTCAGTGCATTATTTACAATGAATACCAATTGTCCTTAGCCAGGAAAATGGCAGACAAAGTATTGGAAGGCCAAGTAATTGAAACCATCAGTAAACTGTACTTATCTCTAGGTACTGAAAGGTGAGATCAGAATTGAAAAGTGTGCTTTTTATTGTTATGATATCATATATGGTCTGGGAATAGGTTTCAAAAATGTATTTTTATTTTCTTTAGAACCTTTTAAACCGTATCATAGTACCAGTGACAATGAGATATCCATTTAAGCTGGCCACTGAATGATTGGATCTGACCATTTCAAAGCACCTTCTAGAACTGTTCTGATCACTGTTATGACACAAAAAAACAACACGTCTCCTGATTAAGCCTAGGTTCACACTGTAGCGATGCGGGAATTAGCGCGATTACAATGCCGGCTTCTGCATCACATCTCTCCCACAGGCAGTTCACGCTGCTCTCTGCGAACTGCTGCGGGTGTCAATACAATGTTAATGACACCCTAAGATCGGTTCACAGATCACAATTGTATGGCTGAACTCGCATTGCACAGACATTGAATGCGATTGGCACCGCAGTGCGGATGCAAATCACATGCAATGTCTGTGTTCGCACAAGTGTGAACACAGGCTGAATGATGGCTGTCAGGTGCTTTCAAATCGGAAGCCTCACAATCACACCAGAAGTCACCCCCTTCAGATCAGAAGCCTCCCCATCACATCAGAAGTCCCCCCCCCTTTCACATCAGAAGCCACCTCATCATATCAGAAGTCACCACCTTCAAATCAGAAGCCTCCCCATCACATCAGAAGTCCCCCCCCTTTCACATCAGAAGCCACCTCATCATATCAGAAGTCACCACCTTCAAATCAGAAGCCTCCCCATCACATCAGAATCCCCCCCCCTTTCACATCAGAGTCCTCCCCATCGCGTCAGAAGTCCACCCACTATGAAATCTGAAGCCTCCCCATCACATCAGAAGTCCCCCCTTTCAAATCAGAATCCTGCTCATCGCATCAGAAGTCCCCCCCACTATGAAATCAGAAGCCTCACCATCACGCTAGAAGTCACCCCCTTCAAATCAGAAGCCATCAAATCAGAAGTCCCCCCCTTTCACATTAGAAGCCTCCCCATCACACTAGAAGTCTCCCCTTCAAATCTGAAGCCTCCCCATCACATCAGAAGTCCCCCCTTTCAAATCAGAATCCTGCTCATCGCATCAGAAGTCCCCCCCACTATGAAATCAGAAGCCTCACCATCACGCTAGAAGTCACCCCCTTCAAATCAGAAGCCATCAAATCAGAAGTCCCCCCCTTTCACATTAGAAGCCTCCCCATCACACTAGAAGTCTCCCCTTCAAATCAAAAGCCTCTCCATCACATCAGAAGTCCCCTCCTTTCAAATCAGAGGCCTCCCCATCACATCAGAGGCCCCCTTCACATCAGAGTCACCCCTTTTCACATCAGAAGCCTCCTCATCACTGCAGAGCTCCACCTACACCAGAAGCTTCCCCCATCAAATCAGAAGTCCCCCCCCCTTTGGAATCAGAAACCTCACCACCATACTAGAAGTCACCCCCTTCAAATCAGAAGCCATCACTTCAGAAGTCCCCTCTCCCCTTCAAATCAGAAGCCTCCCCATCACACCAGAAGTCCCCCTCTTTCATATTAGAAGCCTCACCATCACACTAAAAGTCGCCCCCCTTCAAATCAGAAGCCTCGCCATCACATCAGAAGTCCCCTCCCCCCTTCAAATCAGAAGCCTCCCCATCACACCAGAAGTCCCCCTCTTTCATATTAGAAGCCTCACCATCACACTAAAAGTCGCCCCCCTTCAAATCAGAAGCCTCGCCATCACATCAGAAGTCCCTCCTTTCAAATCAGAAGCCTCAAAATCACATCAGAGGCCCTCTTCAAATCAGAGTCACCCCTTTTCACATCAGAAGCCTCCCCATCACTTCAGAGCTCCACCTACACCAGGGTCAGTATCAGAGTTCCCCAATACACACCTGTGCATATGAGTCTGAGGATATGCCATTGACCTTAGCTGCAGGCCAGATAAAGCCGTAGTTTGGAGACCCCTGTAATATTAAAAGTAATATGACCAGCGTTGTTAAAGCAGATCTTAACCCAATCACAATATGTTAATATCATTTTAAACTTTTTTTAAATAGACATATTTCATTGAAAAAAATAACAGAAGATCCTGCCATTAAGGTTCTTGTTCAGGTACTTGATATCATGGGGTGACAACTGTCTACCAGTTATTATCCTGTGTTTTCACTCTGTCAGATGAACCCCTGGTGGAAAGTACAGGCAGCTCAGACATGGACTTTATGGAAAACAAAATGTGTTAATTGTTTATGACAGATGGCAATTATTTATGACACAGGGTGCTTTAATACCCTAAATGTTGTCCAGTTAGAATTAGCTCTACTGTAAGGTTGTTTTATGCTATATTCCAATACTAAATTCAGACATGTTGCTTGTTTTAGAGCCTGCAGGTCGGCCCTGGAATACACCAAAAGGTGTCTGGGTATTTTTATTGACCTTCAAGCCAAAGAGAAGGAAGCCTATGCATGGTTAATGGCTGGGAAGATTTATTATATTCTGGGTCAGAATGAGCTGGTGGATCTGTATATTCAGGTACACAAACTTGCACTGATTTAACAAATGGGGTGGGGGCTATGTGCAAATATTGGCACATGTCTTAATTTCTTAATCCTTTAAAAAGGAGCTGCAAAGTGTCTATTTCAATTCATATTTTGATATACAGTACATTTATCAATATTTTATATTTTTTTCCAATAAGGCCCTTATTTACACTTGTGTTGCCCTCTGAAAAATTATCCAGTGTGGATCGCCTTAAAGCAGAGTTCCGCTTAAAAAAAAAAAACAAATACCACAGCTGCTGACTTTTAATAATCGCACAATTACCTGTCCCAGGGTCCAGCGATGTGCGGGAATGAAGCCCCGCTCGTCTCCCCCTCCGCTCAGCAGCGCCGGCATTGTAACTGTGGGTGCCCGGGCACATTGTAACTGTCACAGCCCGGGCACCCACTGCACATGCAGCCATAAGAAGTAGTCTTCTTGTGGCTGTTATATGAAGAGCTGTTCGTTTTTTTCTTTTTTGGGCGGTATATTGAGGAAACGAATCTTATAGCTGCAGCGAGTGAAAATACTAACTTTCCATCATCATCTGTAAAGAGCCAAGGCTGTGACATGTTCCAGATGATTGACAAGAGGGAGGGGGCAGAGCTGATCTCCCTTCCTGCGCCAAGGGAAGTGACGTCAAGAGCCTAGGCGCTGAAGGAGGCAGACTACGAGGGACCCCTAGCAAAAGGCATTTAGAGGTGAGTAAAAAGAGAAGCTCCACTTTAGTTGAGGAAAAAATCCCCTCAGGGTGATCAATTTTAACAAAAGGATTTTAACAAACTTTATTGCAGATTCCTACCTGTATCTGCTTGGAAAGAATAGCTCGCTGTTTGACCGTTTCCTGTGCAGGGTAATTCTGAATGGGAGGGACTGGTTCATTATAATCAGCTGGTGCACTCAGTGTTTTGATGAGAAAGCTGCAGTATCTGCATCCCTTTAGAAGAAATTAACCATTAGAGAGTATCTCACCAAAAATTAAAATTTTGTTACAATTCAGAATTTAGGCACCCTCTGTATCTTATAGCAGAGTTGATAGTTTTAAACGGGGCTTGGACGTGCATCTTATACAAAATATACAGGGATATGGGTAATGATTATCTACACGAACACACACCCACGCAGGTTGAACTGGATGGACTATTGTCTTTATTCAACCTTACCAACTATGTAACTATGTAATAAAGGCAGAGTCCAATCAAATCTGTAGCTTCAGTTATGCGTGGAGGGTGAAAGATTAACACACCCATTGGCTTCTTACATCTCCCAGGGAATATGTTTGCTGTAGTCCCTTGTTCTTGCTATCTGCTACAGTTAGGCTACATTCACACAACAACATGCGTGAGGACAGTTTGTTGCTTTCAGAGCTGGCTAAACTCCTCTTCTGGACGCAACAACACTCTATGCTAGGGATCTCCAAACTCTCTAAACAAAGGGCCAGTTTACAGTCCATCAGTGGCCAGTGTAGGATGAAAATGCTCTGGCATCAGTGGGATTAAACAATGCCCCATCATTGGCGTCGGTGGGAAGAATATTGCCCCATTGTTGGTGTCAAGGGAAGGAATAGTGCCCCATCATTGGTGTCAGTGGAATAAATAGTGCTCCATTACTGGTGTCAGTGGGAGGAATAGTGCCCCGAGGGCCAGATAGAAGCAAACAAAGGGCTGCAGTTTGGAGACCACTGCTCTATGCTATGGCCACAACAAACTGGCAGATTAGTTGTGGCCAGCACTCCACAGAAAGCTGACCTTGAACACATACTGGTTGCGTCCAGGGTCGATATTCACATGTTTATTCACATGTTACCACTCAGATGAGCAGCTACAATAAGAAGTGGCCGTGCCAGTCATTTGCAAAGAGTACAAGTCGGACAACCTCTGCTGACTGTTGCAGGTTGCACAGAGTGTGTGCAGGCTGAGTTTAGAACCACTGGTGAGAATCTAGTTAATCTTGCCAGCAGCTGTCCCAGTGAATGTAGCCCTAGGAATCTAAGGAACCATGGCCTGAAATATACAATACGTAAAGGAATAATGGCAAGTTTTATGTCCTGCAAGACCCCGTGTCAGCAGGTAACTGTATGAATTCATTGTCTGAGAGCCTACAGAGGAGTTCATTGCTGTATGCTACTTTAAGTATAGTTGGGTCTTGTGCTGCCCCATTAACGTATGGTTGTGGCTTCTTGAGTATAAGAAACATGAGTAAACATGTACATATTAGAATCTACCAAAATGATTAAATAAAGAGCACCTGTTTATGACTTCTTTATCCGTGTACATCTTTTTGAATGTGATACTGTTTTCCTCCCAGGTAGCTCAGAATGTAGCTCTGTGTACTGGAGACCCAAAGCTAGGAATGGCTCTGTATGAAGCTTGTGGAGATATATTCTTCAATGGGACCAGTGACAGAGACAAGGCAGTGACCTTTTACCGGGTAGAGTATGAATTAAACTTTATTCTGCACAAAACACTTTTGCAAATGTTTTTTAAAGCTTGTATATGCAAAGCTGCCAGTGCATGATCTAGGGTGCAAATGACATTGCTGTGAAGCCGGGGGAGGGGGGGGGGGGGGGGCTCATGGGGAGCAAACAAAATGAATATATGCTGCATTGAATGTTGAACTTTATCAAAAAAACAGAAGTGTTCTGCAGCCTATTGCTAAGATTAATATACTGTGCATGCGAGGCTGGAACAAGGGTGGGCAGAAGGGGAAGTTGCCCTGGGCACTGAGGTAGGGGGGCACCATGAAGAGATTGGGGGTAGGGGATTTGTGATAGGAGGGGGGATTTGGAGAGGTGTGCTAAGAGTGGTCATTTGGGGGGGATTAGTATTGGGAGGGGGAAGAGGATTTGTACTAGGAGGGGGGATTTGTGCTAGAAAAGGTGATATGGTAGAGGGGGGAGGGATTTGTGCTAGGAGGGCAAATTGGGGGAGGGGGATTTGTGCTAGGATGGGGAATTGGAGAAGGAGAATTTGTGCTGGGAGGGTGGATTTGGAGTGTGTGTGGGGGGGGGGGGGGATTTGTGCTCAGAGGGGAATTTTAAGTGATAGAGGATTTGTGCTAGGATGTGTAAAAAAAATTTTGTTCAGAAAAATAACAAAAAATTTTTAATTATTCTACTAGTTAGTGGGGCAAATTGACGTTCCTTTTCAACTGTAGTGACAATAAATTTTGATGGACCAGGATAGAACATTTTTCTCAAAAAAACAAATTCCGAGTAGCATGCAGTTTTTATTTGGGAAAATCCATTCATTCCAAAATCAATTTTTTTTAAAAACAAACAAAATTCTGAAATATTTTCGAACAACATTTGTCAAGTCATCAAATAAACTTAGAATGTTTATACTAATGCTTGTACAAAAATCTAGTAGTGTATGGCCAGATTTAGTATCACTGTAGTGCTTGAGAAGTGAAAGCACTGGTACTATCTGGGGTCTCAAACTGTTGGCCCTCAAGCTGTTGTGGAATCACAAGTCCCATCACGCCTCTGCCTATGGGAGTCATGCTTGTAACTGTCAGCCTTACAATGCATCATGGAAATTGTAGTTCTGCAACAGCTGGAGGGCCACCAGTTTGAGAGCCCTGATCTGAAGTGTTGCAATGTTCCACGCTACCCCATGCCTAAAGCATTTACTTAACTTTTAACTATCACCCCAAACCCAAACAAGCTAACACTTGACGTGGAGATTTCGCTATACATAATCAATCTCACCTGCGCTAATACGCACCCTTTCAGTATAATGCATCTTTAAATAACCCATGTCTCCCGCATTTCCCCAGTAAACAGACATAATCGCCATCTTAGCTCCATCGCTCCTTCATCTGCCTCTCCTGGGCAGAGGCTCTTGTCTTTATTCATGGACAACAAAAGGAAGTGACAAACAGGAAGTCCTGGCCCCAACAACCAATCACTTCCTCCATACAAAATGATAACACCGGAGATGACATCACAGGAAATGACACTATACAGGAAATGACACTAACGGAGAGGGCATCCACAGGAGTGGGAGGGAGAAGTGCACATGTCTCATCCGCTTGAGGCATGTGCACTGCTCTCTGCCCAGCTACATCCACCATCTTAGTCAGCATGGAGCCCACTCAATACTGCTCAGAGTAACCAGTATCTAGTAAGATTATTTTACTTGTTCTTACAGGCTTGAGAAGATCTGTGGGGACATTGCTACTGGTGTTGTCAATATACAGTACGAGTATATTAACAAGGCAGCTATAAATGTCCTTTTATTAAAGCAGATATGTATCCAAAAGGCATAGCGTAGCCACACAGAGATGTAATAATATGTTTCTCTCGTTCTGCGGACTTCGCTTCTCTAATGTGCATAGACATTTGAAGGCAAGAAGCCCAGCGCATTGCGCTTGATACTTACAAACCTGCAAACACCCACACGCACAGAGGACACGTCTCCAAACCCATGAGAAGGTTTTCCATACTGATGGTTTTACTGCTGGTCCCGATTCAACCAAAGTGTGCTCTGCCAGAGCGCTCCAAGAGGTTAAATCAGACACAGGGAGACAGATGATAACAATCCATAAAACACACATAATAAAATTTTCACAACACACTAATTTAGCAAAATACTCACCTTCATCCTGCACCAGGAACCTCTGCGCTAAAACACAACAGTCCTGGCATATTTGCTGCCCAATACCTAGTGATCTCATAAGACCTGAAAATGGCAACATTTTAACAGCATTGTTTTTTAAGATATGATAAGTCTGAGTTTACATTTTGCATGAAAGGCCTGTGTTTTTAGAAATTTATTTTGCTTTGTGCTATATGTGTTTTTAACTATTTCTTCAGGATCACGCCCTTCCACTTGCTGTGAAGACGGTGAATGAGAAAGCTGAACTTGAGCTCTGTAATAAACTAACCGGCTTATTGATGAGCATTAAGGAATATGAAGAAGCACTGGACTATGCCAAAACAGCGTTAGCGCTGAGTGTGAATTTAGGTAAATACTCAACCTGTATTCGTTATTTTTAACAAAATAGAGCAAGCACACTGTTGCATGAAGATAACCTGCACCCATATTTTAACTTTTAGTTCCAAGAAAGTACTTCAAATGTATTATCCAAAAAAATGTATGCAACATTTGCAACTATTTCATAGGGAGTTACAACATATGTGACAAATTAATTAAGTTCTTAATTACGGCACTTTATATTGTGGTGTTATGCCCGCAACAAAATTCAAAATGAAATACTGCAAGAGTAATCAAGTAGTAATCATTGTAATCAAGGAGTGGAGTTAAATAAGACATATACCTTTTTGGAGTAACTATGTTCAGGGCTGTGCTGGACCCACCTACTTTGGTGGTTGCCAGGATGCTGGTGACAGGGAGACATAGCATCATTGGTTGCTAGGATGCTGGCAGCCTGGGCTGTACAGTGTCAATGGTTGCTAGGATGCAGGGGGCTGCCTGCACTGTAACAACCAACGACACTGCGCAGCCAGGGGCCTGAAAATACACAAGGCTGAACATGCACTGTGAATAGAGTGTCCTGTAATCAATATGCTGACCTCAGTGACATCCCTCCACCGTGCCTCCACAATTCATCCATTATTGGCCTCATGGGTAGGACGGCTCTGACTATGTAGGATGGTGTAAAATTGGGATGATTGTGATAGCCCTGTCAGAGTAGCGATAAATTCATATACAAGTTTCCAGTGTGTGTATTAACTTGTTGCAAACAACATTGCACAGGGGGTGCGGTGGAATTATTAAAAGTGTCAGCGGCACTCTATATGAATTTTGCTGACTGTTTTAACAAGGTCTGACTTTAAAGCAGAAATAAAGTCAGAAATATTCACTTATTCTCCAACAGTCCAACGCCCACAAGGTCCTTCATTGCACCTTCACAGCTGCTTCTTCTTTAGCTGTCTTGATTGGTCGGTGCGGGATGAAGTCACTCCCATGCATGTGCAGGAGACATTCATTCCTGCACAGTGCCAGAAATGTAAATGCCATTGCACATGCCCAGCTCCATCTACATTCAAACAATGTAGGGTCATGAACAGGCAGGTAGGTGTATTTTATTGCAGAAGAGATATTACATGTCTGTACTACACAAAATATATCAGTTCACTTCTGGTGGTGAGACCCATGTTTTATAGACCAGTATTGAAAGGTGTAGTCTGTGGGTTACGGTAGTTTATAGTTTTAGCAAAAACCTACATCTTACTTAAGAAAAAGGTTATCAATAAATATTTTAGTGATCTGAAACAATTGTTTGCATTGTTTGGAAAACATTTCTCCACAATGAGTTTTGGTAATTTGTGTAGCTATGTGAAATGGTAAAATTAAAGTCCCGCAATAGAAATTTGCTGGGAGTTAGTTTTTTTTTTTTGCAAAATCTCTTTTCCAAAGAACTTCCATGTTCAATTTTCTTGTTCGTTTAGCAAGAGCCCACCCCCACCTGATGGAATTTACAGTAGTTCCCCTTTAAGAATATTTTCTAATCATTTGTGGGGTTGTTTTTGACTGCAGCAATGAGAAAATTTGAAAGCATAGGATGGAAAATTCTTCTCAAACGAATACATTTCTAATAGTGCATGTAGGTTTTCTTTGGGAAAATCCATTTATTACAAAATTGAATGTTAAAAGCAAAAATATTTTGAAGTACTTTCAATTGACATTCGAGTAAACGAATGTACTGGGAATTTATGAAGGAATTTCTGTTTGAATGTTCTTTCGAAAATGTACTTGTGTATGGCCAGCTTTGGTGTAAATGAAAACACATGCCCAATTTAAAAAAAAAAAAATCCTTAGTTTAATTTTAAAATAACATTTTCATGTGTTGTACCAGAAACATTTTATAAAAATAGAACATATTACAGAATAAATTAAAAAGGATTGAATTAGCACTTTTCATCTTTAGTAACACTTGGGGGGTCTATATTTATATATCTTTTCACACAAGATTTGTACAACTGTCACAAATTTTTTTACTGGGTTCACTTGGTAAAATGTGTGAAGCCTAAGTGAAATGTGTGAATCTTGTGAATTAAAAAAAATTATATATTCAGGCCCTCTTACATTTTTCACTCTTTGTTATATTTCAGCCATTTGCTAAAATCATTTAAGTTCATTTTTTTCCTCATTAATGCACACACAGCACCCTATATTGACAGAAAAACACAGAATTGTTGACATTTTTGCAGATTTATTAAAAAAGAAAAACTGAAATATCACATGGTCCTAAGTATTCAGACCATTTGCTGTGACACTCATATATTTAACTCAGGTGCTGTTCATTTCTTCTGATCATTCTTGAGATGGCTTTACACCTTCATTTGAGTCCAGCTGTGTTTAATTATACTGATTGGACTTGATTAGGAAAGCCACACACCTGTCTATATAAGACATTACAACTCACAGTGCATGTCAGAGCAAATGAGAATCGTGAGGTCAAAGGAACTGCCTGAAGAGCTCAGAGACAGAATTGTGGCAAGGCACCGATCTGGCCAAGGTTACAAAAAATTTCTGCTGCACTTAAGGTTCCTAAAAGCACAGTGGCCTCCATAATCCTTAAATGGAATACGTTTGGGACGACCAGATCCCTTCCTAGAGCTGGCCAAACTGAGCTATCGGGGGAGAAGAGCCTAGTTGAGAGAGGTACTCTAAGAAGAACCCAAAAATCACTGTGGCTGAGCTCCAGAGATGCAGTCGAGAGATGGGAGAAAGTTGGCCCGACAGAAGCCTCTCCTCAGTGCAAGACACATGAAAGCCCTCATGGAGTTTGCTAAAAAACACCTGAAGGACTCCAAGATGGTGAGAAATAAGATTCTTTGGTCTGATGAGACCAAGATAGAACTTTTTGGCCTTAATTCTAAGCGGTATGTGTGGAGAAAACCAGGCACTGCTCATCACCTGTCCAATACAGTCCCAACAGTGAAGCATGGTGGTGGCAGCATCATGCTGTGGGGGTGTTTTTCAGCTGCAGGGACAGGATGACTGATTGCAATCAAGGGAAAGATGAATGCGGCCAAGTACAAGGATATCCTGGACGAAAACCTTCTCCAGAATGCTCAGGACCTCAGACTGGGCCGAAGGTTTACCTTCCAACAAGACAATGACCCTAAGCACACAGATAAAATAATGAAGGCGTGGCTTCACAACAACTCCGTGACTGTTCTTGAATGGCCCAGCCAGAGCCATGACTTAAACCCAATTGAGCATCTCTGGAGAGACCTAAAAATGGCTGTCCACCAACGTTTACCATCCAACCTGACAGAACTGGAGAGGATCTGCAAGGAGGAATGGCAGAGGATCCCCAAATCCAGGTGTGAAAAACTTGTTGCATCTTTCCCAAAAAGACTCATGGCTGTATTAAATCAAAAGGGTGCTTCTACTAAATACTGAGCAAAGGGTCTGAATACTTAGGACCATGTGATATTTCAGTTTTTCTTTTTTAATACATCTGCAAAAATGTCAACAGTTCTGTGTTTTTCTGTCAATATAATTTGCTGTGTGTACATTAATGAGGAAAAAAATGAGCTTAAATGATTTTAGCAAATGGCTGCAATATAACAAAGAGTGAAAAAAGCCTTGTCCCCCCCGCCCCCAAAAAAAGCCTTACATCTGTATCATAACCAATAATAAAGTTATTAGTAGGCCAATTAATACATTAGGATCTGAAATTGAAAAATGGCTGTGAAGCTTAGCTGGTTAAAATGAGTTGACCTAAACCAGGAAGTACTGGTATGCAATTATAACAGCATATTTTAATAAATTCAGGGTCATTGGATTATAAATATTTTTTACCTTTCTTTGGATAAACATTATTATGCATTATTATGGTTATTTTGCATCACCATGACGGATATATGTTTTTTCCAATATAATCAGCTGAATAACAGTCTGTGTTTTAGGGAATCAACTGAATGAGCGAGTAGCTTATCACAGATTAGCTGGAATCTATAGTCATCTCAATCAGTGTGAACTGGCTGAACATTTCTACCTGAAGGCTCTGTCCCTCTGCTCTTCCCCTCTGGAGCTGGAGGAAGAAGCCATCTACTACATGAAGGTCTACCTCATCCTGGGAGATATCATATTCTATCACCTTAAGGTAAGGAAGAAACACATCAAAACCAAACCTAATAATGTGAACCTGATCTAGCGTATGGCTGGCACAATCCAGTTTAATTTTCTAATTCAAAGCCCAATATACTTTAATATGTATTTAGGCAAACACAGAAGATTGACATTATTATTATTATTATTATTATAAAGGTTTTATATAGGGCCAACAGTCTGCGCAGCGCTTTACAACATGAGGGCAGACATTACAGTTACATTACAATTTGGTACAAGAGGAATCAGAGGGCCCTGCTCATTAGAGCTTAAAATCTAAAAAGGAAGGGTCAATTGATACAAAAGGTAATAGCTGTGGGGGGATGGGCTGATGGAGGAAGTAAAACAGTGATAGTTAGAAGCAGGATAAGCTTCTTTGAAGAGAAGGGTTTTCAGGGATTGCCTAAAGATGGATAGATTAGGGGACAGTCAGACAGATTGCGGTAGGGAGTTCCAAAGGATGGGAGAAGCTCTGGAGAAATCTTGGAGGCGAGCATGGGAGGAGGTGACAAGGGAGCTAGAGAGCAGGAGGTCTTGGGACGAAGAGAGCAGCTTAGTTGGTATTTTGGGACTAGGTTAGTGATGTAGCTGGGGCCAGAGTTATGGATGGCTTTGTAAATTATTGTTAGTACTTTGAATTTTATTTGTTGGGTGAGTGGAAGCCAGTGGAGGGATTAGCAGAGAGGAGTGGAGGACACGGAATGGTTGGTAAGGTGGATGTGTCTTGCAGCGGCATTCATTATGGACTGAAGGGGGGATAGTCTATGTAAAGGTAATCCAATGGGGAGGGAGTTGCAGTAGTCGAGGCGAGAGATGACCGGGGAGTGAATTAGAAGCTTGGTGGTGTCATTAGTTGAAAAGAGGCGTATTCTGGAAATATTGCGGAGGCTAAGGCGGCATGATTTGGACAGGGATTGTATGTGGCCCTGAAAGGACAGTTCAGGGTCTAAGGTTACCCCTAGCACCCTGGTATGTGGGGACAGACTGATAGATTTGCCATTGATCTTGACAGAGAAGTCAGGGGAGGAGGCACGTGGGGGAGGAAATATTAAGAGCTCAGTTTTAGATTCAGTTTGAGGAAGTGGTTTGACATCCAGGCTGATATGTCTGTTAGTAAATCAGTGATGCGTGAGGAGATTGATGGGGTGAGCTGAGGGGCAGAGAGATAGATTTGGGGGTCATCAGCATATAAATGGTAGTGGAAGCCATGGGAGGCTATCAGCTGACCCAGGGAGGACGTGTAGATCGAGAATAGTAGAGGTCCAAGGACAGAACCTTGGGGGACCCCAACAGTAAGAGGAGTTGGAGAAGAGGAAGTGGAGTTGTAAGTGACACTGAAGGTGCGATGAGATAGGTAAGATTCGAACCAACAGAGAGTGCAGCCATGGAGACCAAGCAAATGGAGTTTTTTGAGGAGGAGGGGGTGGTCAACTGTTTCAAAGGCAGCGGAAAGGTCCAAGAGTAAGAGTACGGAATAATGACCGTTGGTTTTGGCTGTTAGTAAGTCGTTTGTGAGTTTTAGGAGGGCAGCTTCTGTGGAGTGCTGTGGGCAAAATCCAGACTGAAGGGGATCAAGAAGGTTATTCTCAATGAGGTGGTCGCTCAGTCGGTTGTAGACTAAACGTTCAAGGAGTTTGGAGGCAAAAGGGAGTAAAGAGATGGGTTTTAGGTTGTTAAGATTGGTGGGGTCTGAGGCCTTTTTTGGTATGGGAGTAACTAGCGCATGTTTTAGGAGGTTGGGGAAGATGCCAGTAGAGAGTGAGAGGTTGAAGATATGAGTTAAGGAGTGTAGGATTGAGTCAGATGGTGACCGTAGTATTTGAGAAGGAACAGGGTCCAGGGGGCAGGAGGTTAGGTGGGCATTAGAAAAAAGTTTAGTGACTTCCTCTATAGTATCTGGGTTAAAAGAGGGAATTATTGATTGTGCAGGAGGACAAGGAGTGTAAAGTGAGGGAGATATCTGTAGAGCGGAGATCTCGAGATGAATGGTCTCAATCTTTTTTTTGAAGTGATTAGTGAAGTGAAGTGACATTTTAAAAAAGAAAATTTTTTTTGCACATGACTTGATGTTTGAAGTACAGGATGGCTTTGCTGCACTTCACTCCATACTTAAATTAATTAGTACCAGATAGTTCATGGATATTTTTGGGGTGGGGCTGTGACCCAGGGTGGATAGGGAAATTTTTTGTTTCATGAAATGTTCTTGCATTTCAGGATCCATACGATGCAGCAGGATACTATCATCTTGCCCTGGCGGCCGCCATGGATTTAGGCAACAAGAAGTCTCAGCTGAAGATTTACACCCAGCTTGCTGTTATCTACCACAATTTCCTGGTAGACAGAGAAAAATCCCTCTACTTTTATCAGAAAGCCAGGACCTTTGCCATAGATCTGAATGTACGAAGGATTAACATCTCTCCTGTGCAGTATTATCAGAATCCTCCATAAGGGTTGATAAATAGAAAAAAAAAAAACAAAGGACCTTATTTAATATCCATATGTAAAATAAATTATGTGCAGATATCAGTTAACCAGTTAAAAATCAGCTTACAACAGTCTACACTGTAGAATAAAGAAAGTTGATATGTGATTGGTTGGTGTGGGCTATTGCACTTTGCACATTAGTGCTCACTTCAATTAGATGCTGCCCCTTTTCAGCCAACATCTTTCCACCAGGCTCCTTCAATTTTTCCTTCAAAGGATGTTGGGCGGGAAGCAGCTGCCTTGAATGGCCAGCATTAGAGACACATCAAAAAGTAGTGGGAGGTCTCTTCAAAGCAGGTGATCACCATTTTAGACTGTTGTCACCAGAACAGGTTTAACCATTGAAAGATTTTTTATAACCTCCTGATCCTGTGACAACTCTAACATTTTGGATTTGCCGTCACTGTTTTGGTGACAAAGGTCATCAGGACAAGTAGAAAAGATGAATTGAATACCTGATAAGGACACAGGCTGCAAGAATAACCAGATAGGGGTTTAACCCTTCTCTACCCCAAAAAATACTGCATTATGGCCACTAGATGGAGCTTACGATCAGAGGAAATAAACATATTAGACACATTAATGGGGATTATTCACAAAGCAAGTTTTTTTTGGAAATATACACCTATGCTGTATACCATAGTTCCAAAAACCTCAAATATTTGATGTGTAATGCAGTACTGAATATTTTAACATGGTTCTAAGGGCAAAAGATTTCTTTACCTTAATGCATTCTATGTATTAAGGTAAAAATCTCCATGTGTGTTTGCTCTCCCCCCCCCCCCCTAAACATTTACCTGACAATCTCGATCCAGTGCTGTCCCCGCTGTCAGCCCCGCTCTGCTCTCTTCCTGGATCTACAGGCTTGGCCGAGAGCAGCAGGCCAATGGCTCCTGCCGCTGTCAGTCAAATCCAGTGAGAAGGTAGCTGGAAATCAGGAATCAAGCCAGCATGTCTGCCCCCATAACAAATGGTCTGACACAGAAGAGGAGGAGCAGAGTGCATTGGTGAGAGACCCCAAGAAGAGGAGGTTTGGGCCACTCTGTGAAATACTATTGCACAAAGAAGGTAAGTATAACATGCTTGTTATTTTAATAAATAACAAAAGCATTAGCAACTCCTAGTTTTTGTTTGGGGTTTAATGGTCTTTTAATTGCTGTGAGCTGTTCTAAAATTGGTTGTTTTTTGTGTCGATTACTGCACATGATTGATCATTACATATATCTAAATAACCTTCAGGTCTTATAACTTACAGTGTGAAATTTTTATTTTATATTGCACATTTTTTAAATGAATATTTTATCTTGTATATTTACAGTATCTACTGACCTCTAATTACGCAGTATAAAACAAGAATGATGTTCTCGAAAAAAATACATTTATTGCAGGACAAATCATTTGTTGAATTGAAAGAGCTACCTATTTGCAATCAAAATGAACATTTCCAATTGGTTTGAAAAGTTTACAAGCCTAGAAACTAATATTTTATATCATTTTATTAATCTTTTAAATGTTATATTTTAGAAAAAATAAAAGTACACCCATTCTTCAAATCCAACACTGCATGTGTGCTTGTTGCCATTCTGCCATAATTGCTGGATGCTGTACTAAGCAGTATTTACAGGGCCCTATGTGTACAGGGACAAGAATTCTGCATTTGGGGCATTCATCCCTGAACAGATATGACCCTAAATGTGAGTACCCCTCGGTACAGTTTCCAGCGCCATCCAGCGATCGTGTATTGCAGCCTATCATAGATTTTAAAAGACTGCAGTCAGCTGGTGTGTTCGCTGCACCTGTGCATGAACCTTACATGCTTTAGCCCCCGTTCACACTGAACATGGGTTTAAAATCATGCAAGTTCAGCTTGCATTTCAGTGCAAGTTTGGGGGCAATTTGAAAGACATGTATTGGTTCATGCACAGATGTCGATTGAAATCGTCCCTGAAGTCACCAAAAGTAGTGCAGGAATGACTCTTGGAAATCGGTGCGGCGCCTCAAAGTCGGCATCGCACCGCTTGGGACAGTGTCGTTGTCGGCAAAAGGCTGTGATTTGGCATGCGATTTGACATGTCAAATCGCACCGATGTGAACGTGGGCTTACTCTTGGGAACACATTTGGCCAATTGGCTCCTGCTGGCTCATTGCAGTGCCACAGGTGTCCTGCTCTTCTCCCTTGTGAACGACCAGTCTTCATCTGAAAGCACTGTGGTAAGCAGAGGTTTCCCCCCTCTCCCGTTTACAACTTTCAATGCTGCTGGCTCCTGTGAACTTCCAGTCTTCACAAGCGAGAATTACCAGTGAACAGTACAGTGTCCAGTCAGTATGTTAGCTTGTAAAATGGAGGTGGGAGGAACATCCTAGGGTACGGGCTGTGTGCTTCTCTCCAGACAGTTTCTTTTCTTTTTTGGGGGTAGTGGTGCTGTGTTTGTGCTGGGAGTAAGTGGTGGGGGCTAATGTGGCACCCATAGCATTCCACCCTCCATGCTTGGCCAGGAAACTGGATATGGACAAAAAGTAGACATGGTGTCGTCTCATGGTGTATGACTTGTAGTGTTCCACAATTCCTTTGTTTAGACAAAATAGGGCCTAGAGATACCCTGAAAAGATTGAGGGAGTGAAATAAACTCCATTGGCCCCAGCAAGGTCAGTGCCAGCAATACCCCGAGCAAGTGTCAGGGCAAGTAATAACCCCCAGCAAGTGTCAAAGTAAGCAATAAATCCCAGCACAATGATAACCTCCAGAAAGTTTCAGGGCAAGCAATGACTTACACATAGGCCATGCATTTTGGGGTGGGGACCAGAAATCCAACTAGTCAAAGAGAAAAAGCACTGTGTGTCAGTCAGTCACAGCCAAGGTGCGATCTGTTACAGCCAGTCAGAGCCAAGCTGATCTGGTACCTTGTAGTCCTACAGACATGTGGACTGCTCCTACCTTGCTATGGCTGTGAAGCTAAAGCATTACCTGTAGTCCCATTGTCTGATGGACTGTTCTCACCTGACTCTTGCACTGGTCCGGTAGACTTATACCGCGTACACACAGTCGGACTTTCCGCCAACAAAACCGTGGACTTTTGTTCGAAGGATGTTGGCTCAAACTTGTCTTGCATACACAGGGTCACACAAATGTTGGCCAACAATTACGAACGTAGAAACGCTGTGATGTACAAGATGTACGACGAGCCGAGAAAAAGGAAGTTCAATAGCCAATGCGGCTCCTTCTGCTTGATTCAGAGCATGCGTGAACTTTTGTGTGACAGACTTGTGTACACACGACCGGACTTTCCGACAACAAGTTTTGTTGGCAGAACATTTGAGAACCTCCTCTCAAACATTTGTTGGCGGAAAGTCCGACAGCAAATGTTCGATGGAGCATACACACGGTCGGACTTTCTGACAACAAGCTCACATCCAACATTTCCCGTTGGAAAGTCCGACCGTGTGTACGCGGCATTAGACACCACCTGATTCCACCTGCTGTTTGATATAGGACTAGCCTCCGCCAAGTCTGG
This sequence comes from Aquarana catesbeiana, assembly GCF_042186555.1. NCBI lineage: Eukaryota > Metazoa > Chordata > Amphibia > Anura > Ranidae > Aquarana > Aquarana catesbeiana. The sequence goes on from NC_133324.1 coordinate 882,800,218, forward strand.
CAATCAGTTACTCTATTTAAGCTGTGCATAGATCAGCCTTCCTTGCCTAAACAATTTTTTTTTCTCACGTTGCTAAGCCCTGTACTTTGTGATGCCTTGGCCCTGGGAGTTCTGCTGTGCACTGTGCTTACCTATCCCTTAAAATCCAGCATGCAGAGCAGTACCCTGTACCTGGAAGTACCATTGTGCACTCTGCTCACCCTTCCCAAATAATCCTGCGTGCTGAGCAGTACCCAGTTCCTTGAAGTTCTGCGTTGCACTCTTATCACCTGTCCCTAGAAACCCTGCACATTCCTGAAACTTTGGAGCTGTCCAGTTCCCGAACTATTTTATTCACATCCCAGTGACCTGGTCATTATTTATATATAGTGGGGACACTAAAATCAGGCATTCAGGACAGGCCAATAGACCAATACACCACTTGGGTTGATGCTTTTTTTCCCTAACTCAGATGCACTGGTTACGTTTAGTACATTTGAAAAAAAAATCAGCCATAACACTTCAAATATTCTGTTGGAAATGTATTTGTACCATCCAGCACAGGAACTTTGACAAATCTGCGTAAATACCTCTAATGTCCAGTACACACAATAGGATTTTCCGCCAACAAATGTTGGATGTGAGCTTGTTGTCGGAAAGTCCGACCATGTGTATGCTCCATAGAACATTTGTTGTCAGAAATTCCGAGCTTGTGTACTTAAGTCCGACGCACAAAATTCCACGCATGCTCGGAATCAAGCAGAAGAGCCACACTGGCTATTGAACTTCATTTTTCTCAGCTCATCATACGTGTTGTACATCACCGCGTTCTTGACGTTCGGAATTTCCGACAACATTTGTGTAACCGTGTGTATGCAAGACAAGCTTGAGCCAACATCCTTCGGAAAAAAAATCCATGGTTTTGTTGTCGTGTGTACAGGGCATAAGAGTACACAACTTGCTATTACAGAAGTTTATTGGCATTAAGCTAATCATAACATAATAGATATTAATATTATATATAATGTTTTAAAAATGAGCCATGATATTAAAGAAAAAAAAATTTAAAAAAAGGTACTGTGTGCTTCTGCCATTTTTAGTAAAGAAAAATTAAAACTGTAAAAATGCATTATTTGTCAGCAAAGACCTGCCTTAAAACATTTGTCCACTAGAGAGCAGCAAAGGATTTTCCCTCTTGTATCTGGATTAAACCTCAGTTATATCTGCCACTCCAATTTTTGCAGAAAAGAGGGACCAGCAACAGAACGTGATACAATGGGAAGACACTCTATCAAATGTTAATTTTTGTGCTTATATTTACTCAATTGCCAAATGTTTAAACTGCAATATTTGCTAAAGAAAACTTCTAACAAACCAGAAAAATCAAGACGCAGTTAATGAGCAAAATGACCCATGCAAGCAAGGGGCTCAGTATACTACAATGCACTGTGCCTTTTTTTGTTGTTGCAAAATACAGTGGAATGTGGTCAGGGATGCTGTTAGAAATCATGGGGCCCTCTACAGTCTACCCTCCAAAAATATTAAATTATATTTTTGCCAAAATGCCACACAGCCTTGGCAGAAGTTGCACCCACCCCCATTCAACAATGTGATTAGCACTGCTATGCAAGCACCTCACAACCACGTGCAAAGCAGGGTTAAAGCAGGCGGTAACGAGGCAATATGCTTTGTCAAATACTAGCTGAAGAGTGATCCAAATGCTGACTGCTCTTCAGAGAGAAAAACACATTTGAACAACTCCTTATTTTTTCAAATTTTTTTTAGAATCTTAACTGCCCTGTTTGGGGGGCTTTGGTGAAATATCAGGGGCCCCCCTGTGTGAGCGCAGCAGCTGCCAGCAGGATAGGAGGGAAGCTAGTAGTGCTGCAGGCTAGGGGACCCACAGGGGGCCTGGACAGCAGAAGGATGCAGTGAAAAAAGGAGAAGCCGACAGCCGCTGCAGGGGGAGCTACAAGAGTCAGAAGTAAGGCAGTACAGCTGATCCTCCTGCTTGGCAAGTGCCCTGGCCCCGCTTTTGAACTGATGGGGCCTGGACCTCGTACAGGAGGGCTGGCTGTACTGCAATATCAGTGGCCCTGAATGTGATTGGCACAACAGTAGGCCTCTACTGGGACCTGTGTAGCCTGCCTGATATACACCCATATTAATTTAATTTTTCTTGTGTCTGATAGCTTCTGGGAAATACTCAACTTCAGCGACATATGGCATGCTTCTTTTTTGGGGGCCCATGTGCAGTGCATGTTCCCTTTCTCTATCCCAGCAATGCTGAACTGCTGGAGAGGGCAGCCTGTTGCGTGCACCAAGGAAAAAGATTGCACACTGCACACCGCCTGCTTTTGGAAAAGATGAGGCATCACCAGCACTTTGTTGCAAACTTATATATTACTTTATTAGTGCAATGTCACATCAGTCAAGCAAGCCAAGCCAACAATATACATGCTGTTTTTTTTCCATCTGTGTTCCATTGGGGAGATTTCCCTTCACTTCCTGTCCCACAGCCAAAACAGAAAGTGAGGAAATCCCTCCAAAGTGAGAAAATCTCTGATTGTCACCAGAACTGGTGTCCATCTTGAAAAAATTTCCCCTCTATTCCTGTTCTGGGGACAACCCAAAATTGGGGATATTCTTTTACTTTCACTTTTGCTAATAACGATAAACAGGACACATTGAGAGGGTGAATCTCACTGATGGGGCACAGGCAGCAATAAAAACCTGACAGGTGTTCTAATCCCTCTTCACTCTATCCAAAACTAAAAAAAAAAAGCTTTGTCTTTAGGTATATTTTAGAAAAGGGACGTAGCTGCAAAATGTTAGCTTGTTTGATTGAGTAGACATTGCACTTATAAAGAGTGTATATGTATACAATGGAGTGCTGGTGAAATCTCTTAATTTCCACTGTAGTTTGCACAGTGCCATCTACTGCAGTCATTAAGATCACCCATCTGTTTCCAAGGTTGAACACTAGAAGGAGTGCAGTCCTCATCCTCTGATTTATACTTTTGAAAAAGCGGTGCACTCACTAAAAAGAATAATAAACTGACGAGCGGGACAACCTTGTGGACCATACCTCTACCTTTCTACCCTTTTTCTTCTTTCTGTTTCCTTTTCTCCACCTTACGATTAAAGCTCATTATCAGAATTTATTTGACCTATATACACTCTACCTGTAAACAATATATATAGTAGGTATAAATCATTTAAATACCTACAAAAGTAACTAAGGAAATGATATATATCTTTAATTTAGGTTTACGTGAACCCAATGTTTAATATTTGAAATTTCATGATATTTACCTATATAAACCCTACTGTAAAACAATGAGCTTACTTTATAGATCCTTGTAAACTTACTTTATGTATCTTTATAATATTGTATACTCAATAAACTTCTTTTGACAAGGAAAAAGCGGTGCACTCAGCCATGACGCTGAGAACGAGGATCCAAGCTCTGCTGTGTCCCAGAAGCTATTAGGGACAAGCTAAGGTAAAGTTAAGGTAAACAATGGCTGGCCTCAGGGGTTCCAGCAGAGGTGTGTCAAGCACATTACACTATATTTTGCAAAAAAGGCACCACGGTGCATTGTAATATACTGACACTTTTGGCAGCTGCTGGCTCTCAATCCTGGCTGTTGTTGACATGACAGCTGGGGTCTGTACTGAACCACCAATCAGTGGTTCCCAACCATGCGATCATAGTAATCATATGCAGACTAAAGAATTCATTGATAAAAGCCTTCAGCCTGCAGATGAACACAATCATCCTCAGGTTGCAGTGTTGACGTGCATTGCCATATATTTAATATTGTAATTGTCAGATACAGTTACATTATTAAAAATAATAATATTATTTAAAATTGAAAAAAGTTGTTATTTTTCTTCACATTTTTGCACAGTTGTTAATCTATAATTAATACAGATTAGGATATTAAAAAAGTTTAATTCTCTCTTGAAAATTGTGTTTGTACGCCTATGTTAAAATTCTGTTTCTACTCAGGCTGTAGTATTAGCATATTTTTTTTTTCTGCTTGATACGTTGAGTTTAAATAATTTTAAAAACATTACTATGCGGTTGTTTTGCTGCATTACCAGAATGGCACACCCTCAGGTCTTCCATGTGCCAAGATAAATATTACAAAAATATTTCCAAAACATACTTTTCCTGAAGTCTGATGTCACTGTAATTTCACAATGCCAGCAGGAAACAGGTCTGAGAATATAGTAAACATGAGGTAATGCTAAGAGAGGATTGTCATGTCTATATTACCATGAACCCTGCCATGTACTCTATGTGGCTAACAACTGAGCTTATTCAGTAACCCAAAACTACAGTATCTCACAAAAGTGAGTACACCCCTCACATTTTTGTAAATATTTTATTATATCTTTTCATGTGACAACACTGAAGAAATGACACTTTGCTACAATGTAAAGTAGTGCGTGTACAGCTTGTATAACAGTGTAAATTTGCTGTCCCTTCAAAATAACTCAACACACGGCCATTAATGTCTAAACCGCTGGCAACAAAAGTGAGTACACCCCTAAGTGAAAATGTCCAAATTGGGCCCATTTAGCCATTTTCCCTCCCCGGTGTCATGTGACTCGTTAGTGTTACAAGGTCTCAGGTGTGAATGGGGAGCAGGTGTGTTACATAGTCGGTGAGGTTGAAAAAAGAAAGTTAAATTTGGTGTTATCGCTCTCACTCAAGATCAATATGGCACCTCATGGCAAAGAACTCTCTGAGGATCTGAAAAAAAAAAACTGTTGCTCTACATAAAGATGGCCTAGGCTATAAGAAGATTGCCAAGACCCTGAAACTGAGCTGCAGCACGGTGGCCAAGACCATACAGCAGTTTAGGAGGACAGGTTCCATTAAGAACAGGCCTTGCCATGGTTGACCAAAGAAGTTGAGTGCACATGTTCAGCGTCATATCCAGAGGTTGTCTTTGGGAAATGGACGTATGAGGGCTGCCAGCATTGCTGCAGAGGTTGAAGGGGTGGGGGGTCAGCCTGTCAGTGCTCAGACCATACGCCGCACACTGCATCAAATTGGTCTGCATGGCTGTCGTCCCAGAAGGAAGCCTCTTCTAAAGATGATGCACAAGAAAGCCCACAAATAGTTTGCTGAAGACAAGCAGACTAAGGACATGGATTACTGCAGGGGTGTCCAAACTTTTTTCAAAGAGGGCCAGATTTGATGAATTGAACGTGCGTGAGGGCCGCCAATTTTCCCTGACATTCTTTGAACCATTAAAATTCGGTCTTTGTGTTAGTTTGAGCACTAATACATTGCCCAACAAGAATTCTCTTGCCTTTGTGGCTGTGTGTGAGTAAAGAGATGATCTCGGGCGCGTTATTTGGATATACCGCATTTATTGGCGTATAACACGCATCTTCACTTTAAGAGGGAAGTTTCAGGAAAAAAACTTAAATTTTACATAAGGAACAATTAAGCAAAACAAGGGTCGGTGCCCATCTGCAGCCCCAGAATTGCCATGAATGCAGCACCACCATTGCCATCACACACCAGAACACAGTGCGGGAAAGGCTCTGTGCGTGTTTTCCGCACTTTATTTAAACACACTGCCCTTGTAATCTGCATGGGATATGGCTTAATGGCACCCCAAACGCAGATTGCAAACGCTGTGCATTTTTAAAAGTAGTGCAAGTACTACATTTTGCGTAGTCCATTCAAATGAATGGGCTGACAAAACGCACCGCATGGGAATCGCACGGAACGCACTCATTCTCTTGCGATCCTGGTGTGAAATTCTTAATGGTACCACCCACGCATCTGAAAATGCAGCACTTTTTCAGATACAGGAAACAAGCACTATGAGGTTTCCGTGCGGCTGCAATCTTAAAAAGGTGCAGGGACCTTTTTCTGCATTTCCTGCTGGTACAGTAGCCCATTCAAATGAATGGGTTGCTGTCCCTGTGCAAACATGGCACACAGGAATCTCATATATGTGAACCTAGCCTAAATCTTAAATATTGTTATGAAAGGCTTGCTTGCATTTCTGGCTAAAGTACATAATATCTAACAAATTTCTCATTAATTTAATTAAAATTGCCAGTAGCCTATCTTTAGATATCTTTAATGATGTGCAAATCATAGTTACATATGTGCTCTGTGGCTAATGAATGCTTGTCACCATGTTAAAAGCTTCACACGTTTGAGACAATAGAGTTTATGAAGAGTGGATCGCTGTAGCTGTTGAGTTGATGGGCACACTTGCTGCATTTGATGGGCAAAGTGGCTTCATATGATGGGCACAGTGCCTGTATATGATGGGCACAGTGGCTGCATTTGATGGGCACAGTGGCTGCATTTGCTGGGCACAGTGGCTGCAATTGATGACACAGTGGCTGCAATTGATGGCACAGTGGCTGCAATTGATGGCACAGTGGCTACATTTGATGGGCAAAGTGGCTGAATTTGGCACAACGAGGCTGCAATTGATGTTTTGTTTTTAAAGTATTTTTCAGAATTTTTCAGTTTGTTTGCGACCACCCCCCCCCCCCCCCCCCCCGCAAATATTTTGAGCACCAGCCGCCACTAGAACTCATTACAGTAAATTTGTGTCTATACGCCTGTCAAGGAGTTCCTGCTCTGAAGTTCAAATTAACCCTTCATGTTCAAGAGCATAGCTGCCAACTGTCCCTGATTTCGAGGGACTGTCCCTGATTTGGAGCAATGTCCCTTGGTCCCTCTTTCCCCCTCATTTGTCCCTCATTTTGGTCTGATCTATATAGTTGTATATAAAATGCACTTTTTATCTTTCAAAAGGTGTTTCCCAGTGCTAAATCTTTCATCCAATTTCTAAATTGCTGCATTTGTACATTTTAAAAGCCGATATAAAGGAATAGCAATGGTAAAAAAAAGCCCTTCTGGATTTAATTAACCTTTTTTTTGTTAATTCTCCTTTAAGGGGGTGCGGCAGGGGGCGTGTCCTATGCCTACATATGTTCGTCAGTAGGTGTCCCTTTTTCCCATCTGAAAATGTTGAGAGGTATGCAAGAGGCACCCTGAAGGAGCAAATCAGCATTAGTGTCCTCTGTTGCAGTTTTGTTAGTTGCTTTTGGAGTATCCCAAGGTTCATCCTTACCCCATTCAAGTTGATCCAGCAAATAAATTATAAAAAGACATGTGCATGGCCTGTTTTCTGACTCAAGTGACTGTGAACTACTGTGTGCCTGACTGCCATGTGCCTACCAGGTAATGCAACCAGGGACCAAAACAGCCAGACCAGTCCCAGGTCTGTGCTACTCTGTGTTCACATTAAAGATTAGAAAGCTGGTAGGCTGCCAGTTTACAGTAAGGAGGTGGAAGGAGGTTGAGTTGAGCTGCTGAAAGTGAAATTGCTTTTGATGTGACATTTTGGGAGTAATTATTCCACAGTGCCAGTGCCTGCAGCTACAGAGGTCAATAAGGACTTGGTTTAATATGTAAATATCCATATCCTTGCCACAAATGCATTCCAGTGCTAAAGTCTGAGATACAGAATCTGGGGAGTTTTCACAACTGCCCATAGTTAGTGATGCTCTTTTTATGTCAACCAACTTTTAGGTGGGTGCTAATTAGTTAGTTAGGATAAGTGTTAGGTTAATTGCCAGTGTTTTACTCTGTTTGTTTAGGCCTGGTTGGTTAATTTGGTTGGGGGATTTGACAGAGTAGAAAAAGGGGGGGTGTGACCACCTGCATTCTATCCTGAGAGATACCCTATCCGTCCAGTGAAAAGTTCTGGAAGGAAGGTGGGTTGGAGACAAGGGTGCAGGCAGTTTGTATGCACAGCCCTGGACCAATCATTAATTTGAGTGGGCAGGGGCGGGACACATATATAAACTGGGGTCACATGCTCCTGAGGGGAGGAAGGATGGGAAGTTTGGACGGAGAGGGAAGAAAAATGTAGTCAGCATGGAGCAGGCTTGAAGGCCTGGTTGTGCCGAGACCCCAGTGCTGGATAGCAGGAACTAAAACTGAAGGCCTGAGGGTTCAGAGACCTCAGTTCTGGATGGTTCAACAACACTAAATCCATTAAAAGAAACATCCCGGCTTGGATGATTCTAGCCATGCGAAGCGGGAAGTAGCTGCCAACAGGATGGAGTAGACCAGGATGTTATCCGGACTTTCCTGAACTGACCTGGGGAGGATCGCAGGCGGCAAGATGGGCAGGTGAGGCCTGGGACTTCCAACATCCATTACCAAGGTGCTTTTCAGAGGGGCATTGGTCAGTTCACTGAGGGAAAGGGACTTAGCTACTCTAAGGAATCAGAGACCAAGAGGCAACTCATATTTCCCGGGGAGATTATGGACCACACTACAAGCAAGCAAGCAAAAAAATAGAATAAAGTTCTGTTTAAATGTTACTAAACTGTCTGCTGATGTGATTCATGCAGGGGTGGAAGAACGGAATCAGTTAACAGAAAGGTATGAACACACCCAGCAGCTTCCAAGGGAGTAGTGAGCTACATATGGATAAGGGGAAATTCTGCCCTTTATTCAACATCTATGTTGAAGTAGGAACGGGGGTCAGTTTATATGGCCATAGTTATGTGTGTAGTAAGACTGATTTAGAATTTCAGCTAAGAATCATATTTCTTGTATTTCATGTTGAAGCTACTTGTGACTTCCCCATCAATTTGCTACATTCCTCTTTCTGTGCAAAAAGCTTGCTTGCTGACATCATTTAAGACAGATGAAGGAACCGCAAGAGCATACTGCAGAGAAACAAGTTTTGTATAAAGCTAAAAATATATATGGTTTTGCGGAACTTGTCTGAGTTAGGATGCATAGGTTGATTTTTAAAAGGTTAGAATGTCTGGTAAAACAGAAGTGTACCGCCTGTTCGCTTGTGACGCAATATGCTGCAAATATATATCTACACTGTATTCACTGTACCTGACACTCTTGACGTGTAGACACGAGTCAGGTCAGGAGTGTCCATTCTTTTCTGGCCAGAAAGATGGAATAAATCTCCCATACCAGAGTTCTTTGTCCAATAATGTCATTACCGATATTCTGCTACTTTAATGTGAGATATAAACCTAGCTATAGCTAGCTGAGTAACATTTAAATTTTGTGTTGTTGTTGTGTTTCCACTTACATGTGTCAGGCTAAAACTGGGTATACACTGATTGTTTTTTGTTTTTTTCTTTTAGCAGTGCTGAGTGAACAAAATAAAAATGAACATATCCCTGTATCCACACAAGGATGGATGGGGTGAGGTGGATGCAGGAATCTCCCCCGCTATGCTTTTTTATTCTGGGAATACTTAGCATACACTAATCAGCACTGGAGCGGATTGGCTGCAAGCCACTGATTGAGCAAGGTGTTCCAGCAGGACAGTTTGACAGAGCTGATCCATTGATCTGCTTTTATCAAACAGAGAGGGCTACACACAGATTGAAATTTGGCTGCCCGAATATCGATCCACATGTACCCAGCTTAAATGCTTTTATCGAACGCCTGGTGTCTTTCAAATCATGCAAGAGAAGCCTGTCCACCATAGAATGACTAGGAGGTGAGTAGGCATGTAATGAGGCACCAAAGACACGGTTTCTGGAGACTTCTAGGAATTGTGGGCTGAAAGCCGAATTTCTTCACAGTCTAGCTACAATTAAACTACAGAGTCCATGAGCAATCACCAAGGGGTGGGAGGAAATAAAATAAAAAGCCTGGGAAGACACAGGGAAGTAGGAGAGAGACTTTGCAAGAGGAAGGAGTGTATTTGAGCTTTTGTTGAGTGCCGTTTTGGAGTGGCCCGGGTTGAGCCGGAGAGTACAGAATAGCTGGAGAAGCTAAGAAAGAGACTGTTAGGCTGAACACTGTGAGTAAAGAACTGCTTTGGGGAGACCTTCCAACTGCAGGAGTGTGTCACATGCACCACTGACACATTTCCAGTCAAAGGGGCCTCCCATCATAGAACAACCGTCACTTCTCTGTATTGTCACAGAAGGACTGGTGAAAGGGTCGCTGGCCCACGCATTGTTGCTATCATTCAATTTTAATTATTGTTGCCAGCCAGCCCTATTAAGGGAATCTAACAGTGACATATATATCACCACAGCCTCACTGATTCAAGCTGCCATTCCTTGTTTGCCATTGTGGTTACTACAATCAGGTTGCTGAACTTTGCTCCCTGCTAGGCCGGAGTGCATCCACTTCTGCTCAAGCAATTCAAAGAGGGGGCTTTTGCTATGTAAGTTCAAACTCACCTTTTAAAGTGGAACACGCCTACCCCCCTTCTTAAAATGACTCTTGCCCACAACTCAATAGCTTAAAGTGACCCTTCCCAACAATTTCACATTTTAAAGTGAACTGTGCCAACCACTTTGCTTCTTAAAGGGAACTATCCTGATTCTTCCATATCTTAAAGGAACTGCATCTTTCATCGCGTGACAACATAAGGGCCCCAACTAAGCTGGCAGAAGAACTAAACTTCAGATTGTTTATACCCAGAGTTTTTTCTTTCAGAAGTATTGGTGTGCAGGAAGTCTAACAGATTTTGCCCGGGATTAAGCCTAGACTTTCCTGACTGAGAGCCTACAAGTGAGCTAGCCCATTCTATGCATGAAGGTAAAAAACCTTCTCTGTACAGCAGTCCCCCCAGCCCCCCCTAATACTTACTTGAGCCCCATCTTGATCCAGCTATGTGCACAAGTGCCTTGGCTCTCAGGGGACTCTCCCTTCTCATTGGCTGAGACAGCAGCGGGAGCCACTGGCTTCCGCTGCTCTAAATCACAGCAAGTGAGCCAATGAGGAGAGAGAGGAGGCGGGGCTGAGCCATGGCTCTGTGTGTGAATGGACACAAAGAGCCATGGCTCAGGAACGAGCCTGCTTGAGTGCCCCCTGTGACGGACTGTCTGGCACTCTGCCTGGGTGCCTCCACCAAACAGTGCTGCTTCCTCAGCGCTGGAACACAGGAACCAAGTATTATAGCTGGGAATTGCACCCAACAACTAGTCAACACTAGCTTAGGTGCAAACAAGAACTCTCTATATTGTAAATTCAAACATAATTTATACCACACAAAATCAGATAAGAGCTTGATCACATTATCCTAAACAATGCAAACCTGTAAAAGTAATATCATTAGTAAATCTAACAGTACATCTAATGAACAGCTAGCAGCTAACAGTAACCTAATTAAACAGTGGCCTAGTTAACAGTAAGCTAATCAACAACCAGGCACCCAGACCAGCTTTGATTAGACAGGGAGCCCACCCCAGACAATCCGGCAACAAGTCCACAGCCGTGGATACAAAAAGTACATTACACATGCTGTCTTTCAGGTGTTTGGCTTTCCACTAGAAAAGCCATCATAAGGAAAAACTCATACAATGTTCCAGCAGTCTAAAAATGTGGAGTTCTTTATCTTCATAGATTATGTGAAGGAGATTGTTGATAAAGGTTTCTATCCCAAGTGAAGCAGCTTCTCCAACCCAGTCTGCAAGAGGGCCACCATACTTCCTTTGACCATTAACCTATACAAGATTAATATTACACCTTTCCATCCACTCCAGAAAGGAAGCTTTGTCTTTATTCAAGAATTAGTCCAAGCCTCGCTCTCATTGTTTATCACGTTGTTGTCCATCATTAGAGAATGATCTGCTCTCTCCATGGGATTAGAGGCCAAACTGAGCTCTTTTCCATGCTCTGACTGGGAGAAGTAGAGAAAATCCCCGGTCTCCTCCATGGGCCATAATCAGTGTGTGGAATACTTGCCCCTAGTCCCCTCCAAAAGCCCCTGTCCCAGTGGGGTCTGTCAAACCCTCATTGCAAGCTGCTTGCTCTGGGGCCACTCGGCAGGAGGGAGCGGCCAAGAGCACCAGTGAGGGACCTGAGAAGGAAAGGATCGGAGCTGCTCTGTGCAAAACCATTGCACAGAGAAGGTGAGTCTGACATGTTTGTTATTTAAAGAAAAAAGAAAGCCTTTAATATCACTTTAAGAGCTAGCCAGTCTGGAGGAAAGAAGGAAAAGGGAAGAAATTATTGAAACAATCAAATACATCAAGGGGATGAATAAGGTTGAGGAGGGCAGTATTCAATATGAAACAAAGATCAAGAACACGGGGGACATGACCTCAAACTAGCAGAGGACAGTCCAAAATGAATCTTACAAAGTATTATTTTACCAAAAGGTTAGTTGATGTTTGGAGAATAAACTTCCAAGAGAGGTAGCGAGTCAATTAATAGTAAATGGATTCAAACATGCTTGGGACAAACACCTACACAAAAAAGTTAACTAAAAAAAGTTAAGTAAAAAAAAGAAAATGGGGCAGACTCAATGCTTGGTTTTTTGATGCTGTCACTATTTTATTTTTCCGGCAGCATGCAGACATGATGAGAGTGCTTCTTCTAAAAGTCAAACACTGATTATTACAAATGCTTATTTGAAAAAAAAAACCTTATTTGATTTTGTCACAATCATAGCAACACATTTTTAAAGTGGTGCAAATAAGAACCACTTGAATCTGTCACATATGCCATAAACTTGGAACAAAATTGTTTTGAGGCTTTCACAAATTAGTCGCAGCGTTTTAAAAAAACCATAACATCGGAAAAAGTGTCTTAAAACTTTATTCAATTGCCCTCTTGGAGCCTTTTCTGGAAATAAAAGCCTATCCCTCTAGCATAAAAAAAAAATCAATTTTAGTTCCACTCTAACCACTACTTTATCCGAAAAAAAAGGTTTTGCTTTTCATTATACTTTTTAAAAGTTGATATTTGTAGATCTGGTAACTTCAGCTTTCTATATTAGAGATTGCTTCGGCACACAGTAACCTCTACTTATTCTTTTATTCACCCTATGCTCAGCTTGAATTACCATATATATTACAGGCTTATTTACATTTTCCTGAATTGATCTATTTTTTGTCATATTATAGCTGCAAAAAAAGCAACACTGAATGTCTTAGGATGATGGGAGATTTAAAAAAGATGTATCATCAGATGAAAGCTGCACAGTTCAAATGAACTTGCATTGAATGAGTAACTTCCATCTGTTTTGCAGCAGCTTCTGAGCCTATGGAGTGAACTTTCTTCCTTTACCCATTAGACACATGTAGTGACTCATTCTTTCCATACACACTAAAAGTGCTTACTAGATCTGTGCTTATGGACGTGGTGAAGGAGCCTCCTAATTGACGCCATAACACAGAAAACACATGTACGATTTGAATATTTAATCGACCAATTCTCGTTCCACTCCCTGTTCTTAAGTGACATCTATGAGAGCCTACAGGCCAGAACTCTTTCTCACAGTTTCCAAAGTTTTCTGTTTATTTCCTAAGTAATAACTAAATTGTAGCAACTTGTGGTGGTATTATACAACATATGCTTCACTACATTTATACATTTAAAATAAAATAGAAATTAATATAAAGAGTGATGTAGCAATAAGTTATTGTTTTGTTAGCATGAAAGTGCATGGGAATGATTGGGCTCTGCTTATGTTCTGTGCTTCACGTGAAAAGAACAGCATTCCTGTTTTTCTGCACATTCGATTGGTATCTGTTACAGGTTTATTTAATTGCCCTGATTGGTTGACATCATTTAGGGAGGTGCATTTTGGAGGTTGATGGTACAGATGTCTTTATTTAGAAGAAAGTGGGGGGATGTACAGGCTTTTAGAGGATATCCCAATGGAATAGGACAGCAGAAGCAAGGATCAAATCTTAGATTGCAGCATAACATGCCAATCAAGATGTTCCTTCTGACTGTGTAAATTAATTCAATGGCCTATCCCACCCACCACTGATTTTTAAAAGGAAAGAGGGAATTCAGGTTTCAGGTTTAGACAAAATCACATTTTAATTGCTTGGCCTACCCAGTACTGGGCAGACTTTACATCTTATTAAGAAACAGAGAACTGTGTTTTCACTGGGCCAAGGATCAGGCTCTGAGACCAGTAGCTATAGCAGTAGAGAGACTCCCACTGACCAGCAAGATAGGTATACAAGCAGGTCACTTTAGCAGATGACACAGGCTCACCCGGGGTGCGGGTTCTAAGTACTAACCGGTATTCACCAGAGCTCATGATGGTGGAGATGGGTTTTGCTGCTTGATAGTAACAGGCCATGGTTCTCAGGATCTCCCCACCAGGAGGCAAGCTGGGGTCCAGTAGCAGATATAGCAGATTGGGATCAAGCAAAAGCATAGTCGGTAAACAAGCCAAAGGTCGGTAACAAGTGGTTGCAGGTTGGAATCAAGCAGAAGCATAGTCAATGAGCAAGCCAAAGGTCTATAGGTTGGTGGTGGTAGCGAAGGTACAGATGGCTGCAGGAATGACAAGAGTGAGTTATTGGCCTCAGAGAGCACAATAATCTGGCAAACAGGAAGTGCAGACGCATGGCTTAAATCAGGAGGAGCAAAAAGTTCATAGTTCAAGAGAAACAAGACATAAGGCAAGGTTGTCAAAGCAATCAGGTAGGGAGCTGTCCAGCATCTCAGGTGGCTAAACTAGAAGAGTTACCGCCAGACACAGCAGAGATCCTTGGTTCAGGCCCAGACCCTGACACCTGTTTATACCCCAAAACTTCTTAAATGTGAAAAAAAGTTAACCACTTCCCACCCAGCCTTTTGTCAAATGACAGCTGAGCGGAACCTTTGTCATTCACGGTGGACATCATATGACACCCTGCTGGAATGTGTCTCGCATGCACCTCATGGGCTGCAATGCAGTGCGATTTGTCACCGGCTGTGTCCACCGGACACACACACAGTCAATAACTGATCAGTGTACCGGCCCACTGCCAGTACCATATAATCTCTGTGACCAATCACAGAAGATGACATGACAACTATAAACAATGGATGGCTTTGATTCACGCAAGTCATTGAATACAATTGTCTTGCTAACTGTGATTGGTCACAGTGATCACATGGTACAGGCAGGGCCAATCACAGCCCATCTGTGCCATGTGATTAGCTGTGGTCAATCACAGCCAATCACAACAATACACACTGAATAATTTAATTTAATTCAGTAAAAATGTTTCCTTATACCAGTGAAAAAAAACAATTCTGATCACTTCCCCAGAGTAGTAAAATGTTACAATTGTAACTATGTTTTTCTCGTCAAAGTGTGTTGAAAAAAATCATTAAAAAAATGCAATAAGAAATAAAAAAATAAATTAAAAAAAAAAAATGATTTATTATTTTTATTTTTATACACCAGTCACCAGTCAGTGTCCCTGATAACACCGGTTATATGATGATGATGTTCTGCACTGGTGACATGTGTAAATAAAAAAGATTGTGAAAAAAATATTTCTTTAATTTAGTCATGTTCCAAAAAATTGTGACAAAAAAATATAGCTTCAAAAAACTCACCATGCCTCTTACTAAATACATTGAACTGTCTACCTTCCAAAAAGAGTAATTTGGGGGACATTTGTACTGTCTTGGCGTTTTCGGGCCTCGAGAAATGAGAGTGAGTACATCAGGATTGTTAAATCTTCAGATATATATACCATAGTTTGTGGACTATTTTCTCGAAAGAAATGTAACAGTATACATTTTGGTCTAAATTTATGAAGAAAGATTACTTAGTTGCAAAATTTTATAACAGAAATTAATAAAAATGCTTTTTTTTTTTTCAAAATTTTTCGGTCTTTTTTTTTTTTTTTAAGAAAAAATAAAAAACCCACTGGCAATTAACACCAATTGAAAGCCCTATTTGTGTGAAAAAAAAAAACTACAGATGGTTACAGTGTTGCATGACCGTGTAGTTGTCATTTTTCAAAGTACACTGAAAGCTGAAAATTGGCCTGGACAGGAAGAGGGTAAAAGAGACCAGTATTGAAGTGGTTAAAATGAACAATTATCCACCCCCCACCTGTTGGAGATTAAATGGCTGAGATGAACAAACTCACTTATGGGAAATTACTAACGGAAAGTGTGACCCATAAAAAAATGTAATTTTGATATGGTCTAGAGAGCAGCAGTTGGGTGGGGGCAGGATAGTCAATCCCCTTAATCCTGTTTCTTAAGGACTGATGTTTTTGGGGTGTGTGGATAGGGCGAGTATTGATCTAGCCTATTCTTCTGTTGTATGTATTTCCAGTGTGGACTCCTATGCAATTTTGTAATGCAACCTGCATGACATTTGTATGTGTGTATCTTTAAGTTAGGTTTAGACTTACTAAAATAATAAAATTACTTTCCTGCAAAATAAAATCTGATGGAAAAAAAAAAAAAAAGATTATCAGTACACTCTAATAATGAAACTTGGACTATGGGAAAAACAGCTATAAGTCAGGCATGCAAGACATGTATTTTGGATAGATTCACCATTGCTTATGAGCCCTCTCAACAAATGGACACTTTAAACTAAAGGCAGGGTGATCATATATTATTTTCTTTACTCCAGTTGATCAAAAGAAGGGGAAAGGACAGGGAAGTGGGACTTTGAGTGAAGCATATGATAACGATGAGGTGCAAATTTCAATTTAAAGTCCCAAGGGATGGAATATCGGCCTTACCAGGCCAGATGTCCATAAAGTCCCTAAACCTTTGCTTTTGCTGAAATATTAGATATAGGGGTGGAAGCATGTAACTACCCTTTTTTCTCCCTTTTTGCAATCTTGATCCTATGACTAATTTCCATTGATTAATTTCTATTGGCCCATACCGTATATTATAGTTATTTAACTACCTAACTCCTTTATTCTATTTTAATTTTAATATATTTTTCATGCTTGGTTTTGTACCCTACACCTCCGTATGTCATCACTGCCATATCCTGGTCCGTCTTGGCTGTGGATTGGGCCGTGTTGCTTGCCGTCCGGGCGTTCTCCTCCTCCGGGAGCTGTGACGTGCCTGATGGGCCTCCTCCCACCCTCGGCCCCTCTCATGCCTGGGGGGGTGGTGGCGCCGCCACCACACGTCAACGTCACGCATCCCGTGCTGGACGCCTGGCGCCCCGGTGCTCTGGCGCCCAGCGCGTGGTAGCCATGCTCGCGAGCAGTTCAGGGGAGTGGTGGTGGTGAGGGGTGAAGCGGTCATTGCCCGCCCTGCCTCCTCCCGCTTCCCCCGTAATCCTGTTACGCTGGCATGATGTCGGCGGCGTCCTCGCCGCGGCGCCTACTTGGGCGCCTTCCGGGTAGGTTCTGTCACTCAAGACTCCCTGCACACCCGCTCGCACGCCAGTCCAGGCTCTGTCTCTTCGGAACCTTTTCCATTCAATCAGGTACAGTCACTTCCACCACCGCCCCTGGTCTTTACCCTCACTCCTTTCACTGTTACCCACGGTCCCTTTTGGTTCACCCTTTTCAGTTGCACTCCACCTTGCTTCCAGCCCCCTTTGGCTGTCTACTTCACCTATACCTTCACTTCCTATCCTGGGTCTCTTACCCACTTCCTCACACTTGTCCCCCGGTACTAATTCCCTCACTCCCCTGCCTATTCCCACCCAGGTTGCCTTGTGTCCCTCTGCCTGCCATGGTTGTCGCCTGTGGGGCCGCTTCGGATGAGATGTCCGCCGTGGCTCCCGGTTGGGAGTATCATTTTGGATGGCTTTGTTGCACGGCACCACACCACCACCATACGAACCCAGTGAGTCCATTGATATTTAGATAGGGGGTTCCACCCCACTATTCTACATGTTTATTCACAGACCATCAATTGAACCAATCTTTTACCCCCAGATTCATCTTGTGCTTTCTCCTGACAAGTGACCTTCTAGTCACGAAATGCGTTGAGCTGCCACACGCTTCATTACCAATCAGTACCTTTGATACTATGTCTACCCTCTATACCCCCCTGTTTTGGATCTTGTGGTCATAGGCCGTGCAAGGATTATTATGTATTACCAATTTTTATCTTTACCTTTCTTGGTGAATTTTGGAGGTTTATTGCTTATTATACAATGTGATATGAACTTGTAACACTCTATGTTTTACACTATTATGCTATCAATGCTATGTATTGTATATTTGACATGTTTTATACTTGACTGTATCTCATGACAATCATTAAAACCCTCCAAATAATTTCACCATTTGCACCGCATCGTTATCATATGCTTCACTCAAAGTTCCACTTCCCCGTCCTCTCCCCTTCTTTAGATATACAATAGGGATGGAAATATGTGACCTTACCAGGCCACAATTTCAATTTAAAGTCCCAAGGGATGGAATATCGGCCTTACCAGGCCAGATGTCCATAAAGTCCCTACACCTTTGCTTTTACTCCAGTTGAGGTGTGGGATGTGTCTCATCTACAACAAGTAAAATGTGAGCTGCTGACATTAACAGTTTTAAGATTGATATGGATGTATCAGTATATTGATGGATCAATTGACTTGTAATTATCCTTTAGAAAGGAAACATGGTGGTTTTTAAGTATGTAATGGGGTGTTTATAAATTTTATCTAGTGGCAGATGTCCTTTAAAGAGTCAAGCCATGTATAATATTTCCACCGCACACACTCTTGGAGATGGCAAGAAGTAAATGGGTTCTGTAGCAACTACCAGCTGGAGAGCGGAAACACCACAAAGCAAATATCGCCAGCAAACCATCATATGCCTCACAAAGGGGTCATGCATGGCTCCGGAAAGGCTGCACCTCACCTCTATGATGTGAGCCTCTTGATAAACGTTTGGAGGATGGTAACTTGCAGAATTATGATTTGCTGGCGATATATCCTTTGACTTTGGGGGACCTTCAAGCATAAGAGAACCCTGGGAGATTGACTTGTTTCATGGTTTCTTGGGGCTTCAGAGGTGAGATGTCACATAATTAAAAAAATGTAATATGGCAGGGGGTCCTTGAAGGATAGGACAGGCTGGAGGGGCAGTCAGCTCCCGTGCATCTGATTGCAGTCAAATGCAGTCTAGGATCTAGGAACCCTATTTTTATTCTCCATTTATTTCTCAACATTTTACCCCAGTGGTACCCTTGAAGTAATTTTTAGGTCTTGGGAAACCTCTGCTAAAACCAATTGGTGGCTTAATGGGAAAAAATGCTTTTTACATTGGTGGCCATTGTGAAGAATGCCCTCTTACAGTGGTTGTCAGAATGACACCCTAACAGAAATCTAAAACGATTATTGGTGTCAGAAGAACCTTAGGAACTCTGGTTGAGAATGGTGGAACCAGAGGGTGCGTGTAGGTGTATCCTGCCCTCTACACCAAGTTGTGGGCGGGGCCACTCACCCTACACATGGGAATACCTTTCACCATGCACACACTCACCAATGCCCGGGATCAGGCAGAGACCATGTTCATGTGAAAGTCTAACATTAAGGCAGTTCCCGGCTTAGAGATGAGCCATGTCACTGTGTGCAGTAATAAAAGTAAAAAGTTCACCTTAAAGCATTGTCCCGTGTCACTACAAACTTTAGATGATGTATATTGTAATTAGGAGGGACGCTGCTGAGCCCTCTGGGCCAGCTCTGTTACTTCACTCCCACTAACAGAAAGGGGTCCCGCCATGCACCTAGCGCAAACTTCATGCGTGCTCTTGTTAACTCCTTTACTCTTGTACCCTGTGACCAGGTCACAGATCTCCGTCATTCGGGTTCAGTATTAGTTGCTACTGGAAACCGACCACTGGGGAGGGAGCAAGAACCTTTAACTCCCCCGCTACGGAAGGACGTGTCACCTACACCAGGTACCACACTTCATGATCAGTGTAATCAGTGTTACCAGATTGGGTAATCAGCCAGGCCAGAAGTCAGGAGCCCAAGTAGAGGAACAGCAAGCAGAGATAAGGAGCCAGAAGGGATGACAGCAAAGCCAGTCTTTAAACAGGTATGCAGGAGATGGTTTCTTGTGATGTGACCAAGGCGAAGGCAGGAATGAAGTGAGCTGGAGATCTTCAAGTAGGCGGGACTGACGAGCAGATCCACAACAGCTGGTTAACTGTGGAGAGAGATGAGAGCTGGCAATTAGCCAACTGCTGAGCGGCCAGCTCAGAGAAGGAAGGGCTGAGCCAGCCCATGACAAATATTTACACTTCAGGGCTCTAGTAGGAGATCCAACACAGTTTGGGTGGTGATTCCCCTTAAGTTGTCATCTTAAAAATAAGTGCATGTGGATGTGCTTTAATTTCAGTTCATTTTACCAGTAACATAATATTTGTAAAGTTATTAACACTTTCAGCACAGTTAATCAGCTTACTAGTCAGCATACCCTGGGGACCTTATAAAGCCTTATTAGCAGCAAGGAAGGCATGGCATTTGATAACATGAAAACCCAGAAATAGACTGACGCAAATTAAATCCACAGACAGAAACACCCAATATTGGTACCAGACCCTGAAAGCTATCTGCAATTTAAAATACTGTGTGCCTAATAAACATTTCTATAAAAATAATCCAAAATAAATCTTATGTGAGAGTTTAGTTTTTGGAGATTTTTGTAATCCTACTTTTACACAAGCTGCTCTGATGTTGACATGGAAATTAGTTTTCTGAAGTTGTCATCTTAAATTACTAGATATAAAATATAGTATGATCCAAAGTCTTTCCTTTTGGTCCTGTAGTGCTACCCCCCCAGGAGCTAATAAATAGAATGGGTCCTCTGTTCTTTGTCTCGATCTTCTCAAGAATCTCATGCATTCTGACACACCAGGCTAAGTGTACAAACATACAAGATCACAGGAAATCACTGAAAGTAATACTTAATATCCAATATTAGTGCTATGGGACCAGGCCTACTACCTGCCTGGAGTGGTGAGCTGAACTACGCTTCCTAAACTCATGCCACACACCGTTAACATTATAGAGACTGCTCTTACCTAGCAGCTCATATGTTACTCATCACCCACAATCCTAAAGGGATAGTGCACCACTGACAGAAGGGCCCCACTGAAAACCAGCTGCTATTGACCAATTAGGTGCCTTGTACATTAGTCAATTTCCGGGGTACCCCTTATTAGGTACCGTGAACCCACCAATTAAAGGGCTGCAAGCTCAGAGTGTACCCAAGATTACTAATATTGTGTTAGCTGATTCTGACTCTGCCCTTTACTAGTTACAAAATAAATCTTCTAGTGTGAGAGCTTATTTCTTGGAGATTTTTGGAATGCTAGTTTTACACAAGCTGCTGTGACATTGACACAGAAATTAGTGCTTTTATATTGTCATCTTAAATTACTAGATACAAATCAAGCATGATCCAAAGTGTGCAAATATACAATATCACAGGAAATCACTGAAATAATACAGTGGAACCTCGGATTACGAGCATAATCCATCCCAGGAGAATGCTTGTAATCCAAAGCACTTGCATATCAAAGCGAGTTTCCCCATAAAAGTCAATGGAAATGAAGATAATTCATTCTGCATTGACTTCTATTACACGCAATACTGCATGTGGCCAGAGGTGGGGGGCGCCGGAGAGCCTTGGAAATACTCAGGGACAGCTTGGCTGAACTCAGAAACCCTAGGAAAGGCTCGGAACGAAGTATTTCTGAGTGTTCTGAGTGTTTCCGAGTATTTCCAAGTGATTCAGAGTATTTCCGAACGGCTCCGAACCGTTCCAAGTGTCACCGGCGCCCCTGCACCTCTGGCCAAATGCGGTACTGCACACCACATCAGATTGAATTCTGCTCCTTTTGCGAGACAACACTCGCAGAGTCAGGGTTTTTTTAAAAAGTTGCCCGTCATTACCTTGTTACCTGCTTTACTCGTTAACCAAAGTTCCATTGTACTTAATACCCAATAGTAGTGCTATAAAACACTATACAACAGGCACCAAACCAGGTAGTGAGGGCCAACTAAATATATTATCTCCCAGTATGATTGGTAACTAGGCAAGCAAAAAAAGGATTAACAATCGTAATAACACAATTTAGCATACAAAGAGATTAATGCGCTGTACACACGGTCGGACATTGATCGGACATTCCGACAACAAAATCCATCGAATTTTTTCCGACGAATGTTG
Organism: Aquarana catesbeiana; assembly: GCF_042186555.1. NCBI lineage: Eukaryota > Metazoa > Chordata > Amphibia > Anura > Ranidae > Aquarana > Aquarana catesbeiana. Next base: position 882,822,112 of record NC_133324.1, read on the forward strand.
GCTCCAATTTGTCTTGTATACACACGGTCACACAAAGTTGTCGGAATTTCCGAACGCCAAGAACGCGGTGACGTACAACACGTACGACGGAACTATAAAAGGGCAGTTCAATACCAAGCGCGCCACCCTTCGGGCTCCTTTTGCTAATCTCGTGTTAGTAAAAGTTTTTTTAGTAAAAGCGTTTTTCTGCTGTTCAGTTTGTGCTTGTGGGTTTGTATCTGTTCTTCAGTGCGTGCAGTGAGTTCCCATTGATTTATCAGTGTGTTCTTGTCCGCTCGTTGCTGATTTTCAGGTCGCTCTTCACAGGCCTTGCTGTTCTTCAGTGCATTCTGTTACTCCGTTCTGACCAGCCGACCGTTTTGGGGTTTAGGGTTTGTCTTGTGTTGTGTCTTGCAGAGAAAATGGATGGCTTCAAGGATCACAACTTCCTCCCCCTGTTCATAGACAAGTACAGGGAGATGCCCTGTCTGTGGCAGGTCAATTACCCGCATTATAATCATAAACAAAAGAGGCAGGCAGCACTGGAGAAACTGCTGGAGTTGGTGAAGCCGGTGGTCCCCACGGCAACCATCCTCTATTTAAAAACCAAAATTGGTGGCCTAAGGAGCACTTATCTTAGGGAGTGCAAGAAGGTCCAGGATTCCCAGAGATCAGGAGCTGCAGCAGATGACATTTATGTCCCCAGGCTGTGGTACTATGAGAGACTTAGTTTTCTGTCAGACTAGACTGAAGTCAGGGAATCCCTCTCAACCCTACCTTCCACTCTTCCTTCCACCCTATCTTCCACCCCAGCTGAGGCTTCCGATGTCCAACCTGGGACTTCCAGCCAGAAAGAAGTGGAGGAGCCCAACTTGAGCCAGGTATAGCATTGTTCTACGGATTTCTTGGCAAAACATAAATGATGTTTACTAGACGTTATTATTGATCACTAATTACTGATTTAATACTTCCATACAGCGTGTATCATAAAAAGAGAAGGAGAAGGGGGGGGGAGGGAGAAGGAGAAGGGGGGGAGGTAGAAGGGGAAAGAATAGGGACACCCCCTCCTCAAATAAATGGGACTTTAGAGGAAAATACTGAGTATAGTAGGTGAAAATCAAACGATCTCCCTCCCCCCCCCCCCCTTCTCCTTCTCTTTTTATGATATACATTAACCAGGGATTGGAAAAATTATCTGAGATATCCCCTGATATAGTCCAACCATCTTCTTCTAATTCCATACAGCGTGTAAAAAAACTGAACATTTCCTCCTCCCCAGGGCCTATTTCCCCATCAGCCACAACCCACCTGGCCTAGCAGGCTACCCTTCTTGCAACCCCGATCCTGAGGTTTCTCTCTGCATCAAAAGCTTCTTCGATAAAGATAAGCTCTTGCCTTACAATGCCTTACTATCACATTTCCCTGATAGATCCATCCCTTTCTACACCTATCTCCAAATTAGACACTTCCTGAACAGCTCTAAAACTCTGACATCATGGCACAGAGATCTTACCCCTTTTGAAACACTATGCACCAAATCCGAACCCCAGAGAACCCCAGAGACACCTCATCTCCGCCGTATACTCTCTCATGTTCGCCAAATGTGACACCAAATGTAACAAAGTAAGTCAACAGTGGGAAACAGACATAACCTCAGTCCTCTAGGTAGAGGATTGGGAATGTGTTTTCTCCCACATCCACAAAGGATTTGAGGTGGTACAGAACCCCTATCAAGCTCCACAAATACTATCCTGCAACTTCCCCGCTTTGCTGGAGCTGTAATGCAAACTCTGGTTCATTACTACACACAGTAATTACTACACTGCCCGCTCATCCAACCCTATTGGAGAAAAGTGCACCGTCTCACTACAACTATCACATCCTACTCCCTAGATTACACAGCCACGCAGTATCTCCTTCACCACACTTCAATCCCCCAATTGGCGTATTGGAAGTCCTTGACCCTCCACTTAATCAATGAGGCCAAAATCCCAATGCATTGAAAAGACACAACCCCCCCAACAATAGCAGAATGGCTGCAACGTGAAAAACTTTGTAAATGAAGGATTTGGTACACCAGGCCCATGAGACCCCCACCAAATTCTGCAAAACCTGGGCATGCTGGCGGAACTTTACAGAATCAGCAGAATTCATCAGGCTTATGAAAGTTGAAAACCCTAATAGCGTACAGGAGTTTGACCCACGCTGGAATAAAGAACCTAGGAACATGGGAGCTTGTCTCTAGGCTCTTAGGACTATACTTGTCATACCGGACGAACATTGTTTATCGGGACTTACACCCTGACAACACCCTTAATATAACACATTTAGGGGAAGAGAATTGAGTACTGATCACCTGCCCAACACTACTTCTCTCCATCCCTCCTTGCTTCTTTTTTTCCCCTCTTCCCCAACACTACTTCCCTCCCACTTAGAGGGGCCTTTACGCGCCTTGCCATACCCAAGAATGTTGCCTCACCCATAGATCTAGGACCGGTCCCTCCCCAAGAAGGACCGTTTGATGTAATACAATTCTTGATATACTTGAGCTACTTATGGAAACAACGTTTTCAATACATTACTGGTTTCAGCCAATCTAAACGGCATTCAATGTTAAATTACAGTTACGATTACGGTAATGATTAAGCACATTTCTGTTGTGTGAAATGTGTCTACCTTAACCACTGCTGGTGTCCTCTGGTGTCATTTTGGATATTTTCATATTCCAATAAACTTTACTTGGAGCCCATGTGAGGTGCAGCCATTTCTTATTTTGACATTTTACCATGGAGGCGAGCCAGGGCTAGCACTCAGGTGTGTGTTCCAGTGGGCGTATTAGGAGCGGTAAGTTCTTTTCATTTCATATTGTGCTTGTACTTTGAAAAGCTTTAATAAAATTCTTTGAAATTAACCCCCTAAGGGAGTACAGGTCACTATCAGTATAAGGAATCCTGTGGGACAGTCAAGTGCAGCCAGCAGTGTGTGGAGAGCAACCACAAGCGCTGCCAGTGTAAGGCACAGGCAGAAGTTGAGGAGTACTCAAGTTTGTTCCAGTTACAGTTCACCAGGGGTATTCCGTGCTCCCTATTCCCATCCAAGTTCCTGTTCCAATACAAACCCTTAAAAGAACCCTTAGACTGTTTCCTGAGCCAGTGTAAGAATGAAGAAAATGCTGTGTGACTGGCTGTGTGTGCTACAAAGAGGGAAGTAGGACAAAATGCACTAGTTAGGGGGTGAACTATACTGAAATAGTTAATAATGTGTTCAGAGAAGTAGTAGTGAGACCTAGTAGTGAGACCTTTTCTAAAACCATGGAAAATAATAGCAGTATGAATGCTGATGCAGTGTTCCAGGTCACAGTCACATTAAGGTAGATGCAAACCCTAACTGGATGACATTTAGTTTGCTAAGCATTGAGGTGGATTTACTAAAGGCAAAGTTTCACTTTGCAAAGAATATCCAAGCACCTGCAAGGAAAAAACAAAACAGCATTATTGCTTGCGCATGATTGGATGATGGAAGTTAGCAGGGCTTCACCACGTTCGCTAAGCTATGGAGCAACTTCACTTGCAAAGTACACAGTCCAATTGCCTTAAGTAAATTCAATCCAGTGTCTAACATAAATAATTACCATGTTCTTTCTGCTCTATAAAATGTTTCTTTCTATAGTTTTTCATCCTCCCGATCTTCTCCTCCAATTTATTTCAGCCACGTTCTGTCTAGATGCACTCTCTCCAGTGTTGGCTGCACGTCATCGACCTGATGCCCAATAGTGACCTCGCCAGGGCAAAGTGTAAAAGCACAGCTACTAATAGTCTCAACCAGATGGTGGCACCAAAGGAGCACAATTTGAAGACAGTTGTCACCCAAGAACAAGAAGTGCCAGAACAAGGATCTTCACGGCAGGATCACCAGGTCTTCTATAAACCCCTTCTCATCAGCACCTGAGGACTATAGCTTCAATTGCTCAAAATACCAGAAAAAGCTTCTATTTTTTAAATTCATATGAATCAAATAATTTCATAGCAGTAGCCCTGCATTGGACTTCAAGGGCTAGTCCATTGCCGGAGCATATAGGAGTGCAATCTGCTGGGGAGCAGTGGATCGAGTAAGCAAAAGTGCTCTTATTGTTCCCTAAATTAGAATTTTTAGGTTTCCTGGATTTGGGCTTTAAACATAGCAAAGCATAGGGGAAAAGTAAAACACCACAAGCTGTGAATTTTGAAAGAGACTTACTTTATAGTCCACACCCACCTTTTGGCCATGCCCCACATATTCATAGGCGACATGCAATTCTGCTTTTTGTTTTTCTTAAACTTTTCAAGGTTTGCTTGATAGTAGCTTCCACTAGGATATAATACTTGCCTTTCCATGCTCCTTCACTGCTGCAGCCACTTAAACGCTCAGTGCAAGTTAAAATTCAATGTCTATGCATAAATAAAAAACAAACACAAGAGGGTGCCTCCATCTAGGTGTAGCGATTTAATTAAAAAGGCAAAAAAAACTATTAAAATGCACTCACTACATATAAAGTAGATCAAGGATTGTCATAGACCTATATAGACCTTCATAGGATCACCATGAGGCTGCAGAGCCTAGCAGGCATGTGGCTGGTTGAAGCAGAGTTCATGAAGGAAGTGCAGCGGTCAGACTTCAGGCTGGAACATAAGCATCAGCAGCTTCCAGAAGTGGCAAGATGGCTGTGGCTCCAAAACAGCACCTCTCTCGGCTGGGTGATGACAGGGAGTGGAGGGGATGTGGCTACATGTTCCAGGGAGGAAAGGAGGGCCCCTTTATCAAATCATAGGAAGGAGATTGGCCAAAGAACAAGTCTTTATATGCTGTGACGAGTGGGAGGCTTGTTCTTCAGACAATCTCCTTCCTATGGTTTGATGAATGGCCCTCCTTTCTGCCCTGAAACATGTAGCCACATCCCCTCCACTTCCTGTCTTCACCCTGCCGAGAGAGGTGCTGTTTTGGAGCCGCAGCCATCTTGCCACTTCTGGAAGCTACTGATGTTCCAGCCTGAAGTCTGACAGCTGCACTTCCTTCAAGAACAACCACATGCCTGCTGAGCTTTGCAGCCTCACGGTGATCCTATGAAGGTCTATATGGGTCTATGACAAGCCTTGATTAGTGGCGGCTGGTGCGCAAACTTTTTTTTTTGGGGGGGGGGGGCGCAAACAAACTGAAAAATACTGAAAAAAAACATCAATTGCAGCCTCACTGTGCCCATCGTCAGATGCAGCCACTGTGCCATCAATTGCAGCCACTGTGCCCATCAAATGCAGCCACTGTGCCCCATCAAATGCAGCCACTGTGCCCATCAAATGATGCAGCCACTGTGCCCATCAATTGCAGCCACTGTGCCCCATCATCTGCAGCCACTATGCCTATCATATGCAGCCACTGTGCCCATCAAATGCAGCCATTGTGCCCATCAAATGCAGCCACTGTGCCCATCATATGCAGCCAACTGTGCCCCATCAAATGCAGCCAACTGTGCCCCATCAAATGCAGTCACTGTGCCCCATCATATGCTGCCACTGTGCCCATCAAATGCAGCCATTGTGCCCCATCAAATGCAGCCTCACTGTGAAGCCCCCCCCATGCGCACGCTCGCTGTCTGACCGGCACTTACCCCATCTTGGTAGCAGGTGTGGGATGCTTCCCGTGCATCTCTTCTTCCCTGGGTGTCCAATAGGATCGCCTGTGCCTTCAGCCAATTAGGTGACGGGTATTGGACCCACGCTTCCTGATTTACAGAGAGGCGATTCAGTGTTAGGAAAGCAAATATTCATTTGCTTTTCTAAGACACCTGGGTGGGCTCCGAGCACAGTGCTCTGCTCTCCAAGTCCACCTTTTTTGAAGCCTGTTAGAGCCTATGGCTCTAATCAGGTGTTTCAAGAAAAAAAACCTGCCGCTGTAATTCAGGCTCCCGGCGCCCGAAAAGGGGCAAGTCGCCTGAATCTACGCATGAATCTATCCATTCTACATATAGGTGGGTGGTATGATAGAGGGGGCCGCGCCCGTGCGCCCTAATGGAAGGGCCGCCCCTGGCCTTGGTCTACTTTATATCTAGTGAGTGCATTTTAATGTTTTTTTTATGCCTTAAATTAAATCGCTATACCTATATGGCGGCCCCTTGTGTTTGTTTGTTTTTTATATTTGCATTAGGATCTCAAGATCTAATTTGAGAGGAGCTGCATCCATTTTACCCGGTGTTCCCTACCACTCTCTTGGCCCTTTTATGTGCCCCGTTCAATGACAGCTGGGTTCCAGTCAGCGCAATAGCTTATTCTTTTTTCTTTAATGTCTATGCATATACAGTTGTGCTGATAAGTTTACATACCCTGGCAGAATTTACAATTTCTTGGCCATTTTTCAGGGAATATAAATAACACAAAAACTTTTCTTTCACTCATGGTTAGTGTTTGGCTGAAGCCATTTATTATCAATCCACTGTGTTTACTCTTTTTAAATCATAATCACAACAGAAACTACCCAAATTACCCTGATCAAAAGTTTACATACCCTGGTGATTTTGGCCTGATAACATGCACACAAGTTGACACAAAGAAAGCAAAAAAATTGTCAAAGGATCTCCGGAAAAAGGTAGTTGAACTGTATAAAACAGGAAAGGGCTATAAAAGATATCCAAGGAATTTGGAATGACAATCAGCAGTGTTCAAACTCTAATCAAGAAGTGTAAAATGAGGAGTTCTGTTGAAACCAAACCACGGTCAGGTAGACCAACTAAAATTTCAGCCACAATTGCCAGGTAAATTGTTTGGGGTGCAAAGAAAAACCCACAAATAACTTCAGGTGAAACACAGGACTCTCTGAAAACATGTGGTGTGACTGTTTCAAGATGCACAATAAGGAGGCACTTGAAGAAAGATGGGCTGCATGGTCGTGTCGCCAGAAGAAAGCCATTACTACGCAAATACCACAAAGTATCCAGTTTAGAATACGCCAAGCAGCACAGAGTCAAGCCTCAAACCTTCTGGCACAAAGTCATTTGGAGTGATGAGACCAAAATGTTGCTTTTTGGCCACAACCATAAACACTACATTTGGAGAGGAGTCAACAAGGTACACCATTCCTACTGTGAGGTAGATCACTGATGTTTTGGGAATGTTTGAGCTACAAAGGCACAGGAAATTTGGTCAAAATTGATGGCAAGATGAATGCAGTATGCTATCAAAAAATACTGGCGGAAGATTTACATTCATCAGCCAGGAAGCTGCGCATGTACTTGGACATTCCAACATGACAATGATCCAAAACACAAGGCCAAGTCAACCTGTCATTGGCTACAGCAGAATAAAGTGAATGTTCTGGAGTGGCCATCTCAGTCTCCTGACCTCAATATCATTGACCCACTCTGGGGAGATAACAAACGTGCAGTTCATGCAAGACAGCCCACGATTTTACAGGAACTGGAGGCTTTTGCCAAGAGGAATGGGCAGCTTTACCATCTGAGAAGATAAACAGCCTCATCCACAAATACCACAAAAGACTTCAAGCTGTCATTGATGTTAAAGGGGGCAATACACGGTATTAAGAACTGGGGTATGTAAACTTTTGATCAGGGTCATTTGTGTAGTTTTTGTTGTGATTATGAATTAAAAAGAGTAAACACAGTTGATTGATAATAAATGGCTTCAGCCAAACACTAACCATGAGTGAAAGAAAAGTTTTTGTGTTATTCATATTCTCTACAAAATGGCCAAGAAATCATAAATTCTGCAGGGTATGTAAACTTGTGAGCACAACTGTACCTATTTCCCTCAGTGTCCTGGCTCTTGGCTGCTCAGTTGACAACTGGCTAGTAAAAGCGGGATTTGTTACAAATTTTATCAATGCAAAAAATAGATTGCATGGTTACAAGCAAAGCATAGTGTCTCATGTCCTCCTTGCCAGAAGCAATGCTGTGGTTTGGGATGGTGGGGAATGCAGGAAAGGTAAGTATAAATTCCATTTGATGCCTGCCTGCTATCAAGTGAACATGTAACTTTGTCTAATCCAGACAAAGTACAGGTTAACTTTATATTCTAATTACTAGTTTTCATGCTATTCAGGATTAACGCTGTCTGTAGTACTGAGAATCTAAAACCACAGGGAAGCCAGTAACCACTAGACACTTTGTGAGATGTTTGAACAGGCTGACATTTTATACCACCATATAAAGCAAACATGTCTACCATTTTAATTATACAGAGAGACATTTGGTCTTATTTATGAGAGAAGAGCTGCCCAACAGAGCTCTGGAAAAAATATACAGATCAATTCAGAGAGTTCTAAGGTCACTAACGCCATACTTGTTTCTGGTCAATGACGCAAGTATTGAAGGCACTTAATATTATCATCAGCATAATAGCCATCATCAGTGTAGCACCCTTCTATTTAGGTGCTATCTAGGTTAGGTCAATCTAATTCTTTAACCCCTCTGTAAACAGAATAGCAGCATGTGATTGCTTTTGTCTGCTCTGAGTTTCACTGGCTGTGGGTTTGACTGCTTTGCAATTTTCTGGAGAGTTATGGAAATTAGTGGGATGGGAGAGTCAAATCTACACTTGGAATATTTATGTGGCCCCAGCCAATCCCTGGGGGAGGGTGCCCAGTAGGTGGCTGTAAGAGTGCATAAATAGTTGGAGGCCTAGAGCAAAGGGGTTCTTATCCAGGAGGAGAAGTTTCCAGCCTAAAGAGGTGCCACCCTTCTGCACAATCCATCTCTGCTTTTTCATTTGCTCATCGAGGTCCCAGTTGTATTAGCTGGTCGGACTAATCTTCTAAAATTTTGCTGGAGCTGACTGAGGGATTTACCTGGGGATCTGGTCTGAAGAGCTCACAGGAGGGGCTGATATTGGAAGGGGGCATTTAAATATCCACTGGTCTGGAGTACAGACCAGTGAGTGAGATCCCAATGTCTGTGTGCTGCTGCTATCCCTCATACATCAGTTCCAGCCTATGTTGAAAGGTTGACATTCTTTTCCCTGTGTGGGTCAGCCCATTATTTGTTGCTACAAGGACTGAGCTAGGAATCTTTCAAAAAGATATCCCACAGTTACCCTGCACCCATCCAAGTTCACGTTTTATAAAGCATCAGAATAAAAGGTTACCCCTAGACTATTCATTGAGCCAGAAGAGTGACTGAAACTATGTGCCTGGCTGCAAATACCCTAGTTTGGGAAAGAAGGGAAATAATCTTGGGACCATTCAGTGGGCCTTTTCTGGGGTGAGCGCTACATCAGAATAAAAGCTAGTATAAACTAGTATTGTCATGCACAATGTAGGAGGTAAGTGTGTGTGGCACCCTCCTGGATATATGCTAGCTTAGGTAAATTTAGTTACTGGCTCACTGTAATCAGTTGAGCTGCATCTGATTGTTTTGGTCTGTTCTGTGTTTCACTGGCTGCAGGGTTGACTGCTTCTACCTGTCTGTCTGGAAAGGGTCTGGAAGATAGTGGGCTAGGAGAGTCAGATCAGCAGCTGAATATTTATGCAGCCCTGGCCAATCCCTGGGGAAAGGTGCCAAGATGGTGGCTGGGGAGTAGCATAAATACTCTAAAACCTGGAGCAGAGGGGTTCTTTTTCCTAGAGGAGGAGATTCTAGCCTAGAGGGCTGCTGCCCTCCCAGGCAGGCTTGCCATGTGTCTGCTGTTCATCGGGTCCCAGCTAGGCTAGAAGTGGGGCCTATTCTTCTGAAAGTTACTGGAGCTGACTTAGGGACTTTCATTTGGGGATCTGGGCTGGCATCACTGGAAAAGGTGTCCGGAAGGTATTGGAAGGAGGCAGGGGCGGACAGGGCCTGGGGGCTGGGATGCATTTGCCCCCCGGGCCGCTTTGATGGCATGTTAAAAAGCTGTGGTGGCACTATTTTTTTCTTTTTGGCTGCTTAACCTCAGAGGGCAGAAGCGATCACTGATGCTTTTCCTGTCAGTGCTAATACAGTTACTAGTTTTCCCGGGAGTCGGGCTGTATCTTCTTGTCGACTGTCTTGTCGCCACTGTCTTTCTAGCTCCTCCCTCAGTTGGCCACCTGTCCAATCCAATACTCTTCCCATTTGTTTCCGCCCAAACCCTGCCCACACTCCAGCCTCTTGCATTCCTGCATTCAACGCTCAGCCTACCTGTGGAGACCAGCCTGAAGCTTAATTGGCGAGTGAGCTATCTGCACCCTGCACAACCCCCCTCTCTCCTCTGGCCTCTTTTTGCTTTGCCTCTTCTTAATTTCCTTTTCATTTCTTACTCCCCCCTGTGGAAACTGGGGGGGGGGGGTTGTGCAGATTAGGGGAAGAGGGGATTGTGTAAACTGAGGGGGGATTGTGCAGACTTGGGGTAGGAGGGATTGGGCAGACTGGGGGGGTGCAGACTAGGGGTACGAGGGGTTGGGCAGACTGGGGGGGATTGTGCAGACTGGGGGTAGGAGGGATTGGGCAGATTGGGGGGGGAGATTGTGCAGACTGCACAGAGGAGGAAACTAAAACTCCCGGTCTTTGAGGCAGGCAGAGGCAGGGCATGCCAGGGAGTTGGGACGCATGTGACTGGCTCAGGCTGTGGGGCTGTATGCTGGCTGCAATAACTTGACCCCAGGACCAGGAGCATCACCCCCCCAGTGAGGCTGCACTGATGGACACTGGTGAGGCTGCATTGATGGGCACTGATCAGGCTGCATTGATGGGCACTGATCAGGCTGCATTGATGGGCACTGGTGAGGCTGCACTGATGGGCACTGGTGAGGCTACACTGATGGGCACTGGTGATGCTGCATTGATGGGCACTGGTGATGCTGCATTTAAGGGCACTGATCAGGCTGCATTAATGGACACTGATGAGGCTGAGCTGATGGACACTGATGAGGCTGCATTGATGGGCACTGGTGAGGCTGCATTGATGGGCACTGGTGAGGCTGCATTGATGGGTACTGGTGAGGTTGCATTGATGGGCACTGGTGAGGCTGAGCTGATGGGCACTGGTAAGGCTGCATTGATGGGCACTGGTAATGCTGCATTGATGGGCACTGGTGAGGCTGCATTGATGGGCACTGGTGCATTGATGGGCACTGGTGAGGCTGCATTGATGGGCACTGGTGAGGCTGCATTGATGGACACTAGTGAGGCTGCATTGATGGGCATTAATCAGGCAGCATTGATGGGCACTGGTAAGGCTGCATTGATGGGCACTGGTGAGGCTGCATTGATGGACACTGGTGAGGCTGCATTAATGGGCACTGGTGAGGCTGAGCTGATGGGCACTGGTGAGGCTGCATTGATGGACAATGGTGAGGCTACACTGATGGGCACTGATGAGGCTGAGCTGATGAGCACTGATGAGGCTGCATTGATGGGCACTGGTTAGGCTGCACTGATGTATTATTTATGTTAAACCTCCTTTGTTGCTATTAACATTAAAGTGCTACTAAACCTAAAAACGTTTTTTACCTTAATGCATTGTTTGCATAAAGGTAAAAAAACGTTTTCAGTTTCTGTGTGCCCCCCCCCTCCCCTGTGTATAAAGTAGGAGAGGAGCTGCATCTATTCTCCTCTCTTTTCCTCTTTACACAGCACTTGAGCAGCAGCAGGAGCCATTGGCTGTGGCTGCTGTCAATCAGATGCAGTGAAGAGGAAGTGGGGGGTGGGCCTAAGTCCCGCTGTGTAAGGCTATGGAGTGCAGCTCCATAGACACACACAGGTCGAGAGCGCGTATACTATTCTCTCCTCCCCATAGCCAGCGGCTGGCTATGGTAGTCCCTTAAAAGAATAGGAGGAGCCGAGATCGCCACCAAGGACCCCAGAAGAGAAGGATCGGGCTGCTCTGAGCAATACCACGGCAAAGAGCAGGTAAGTATAACATGTTTGTTATTTTGATTAAAAAAAACATTTTTTGACTTTAGTAACACTTTAAATGATGTTACCACATTGTATCATATTTGACTTGCTTCATAACATCAATGTCCATTATAAAACCAGGTGGGCATGGATGGTGAGCTGATTCGGTCCAATATCCAAGGAAATTACAGTAGTGAGTATGGACTGGAGAAAGAGATGCCTGAGACTGTGTGCTGTTGCTATCCCTTGTAGTGCTAGAGTCAGCATTGCTTAAAAGGGGACATTGTGTTTGGTGTAATGCTATAGCTCAGCCAGCTAACTGCTTGTGCAAGGACTCGGCTCACAATAATAGGAGGAAGATTAGTGTCCTCAAGTTGCTACTAGAGTTACTGGAGTATCCAACAGTTACTCTACTCCTATCCAAGTTTAAGTTCTGCAATAAAGCATCGGAAAAGCGTACCCATAGACTGTTCATTGAGCCAAAGGATTGATTATGACTGTGTGCCTGGCTGAGGGTGCAACTATGGGAAAAGACCCTAGGGACCTTAAACTGTGGGCTCCTGTGGGAGCGGTCGCCACGTGTGCCATAATGTGCACTTAATGGCAAGAGCCATTAGTGTATGCTGTGCATTTTGTGGTAAGAGTTCTGTGGATCCTTAAAGTTGTACTATAACATGTAATTACCTGAAGGTTAGGACCTGAGTATTCATGTCTGTTCACCTGTACTGAATTTGACATTCATTTACAGTATCTTTATCATGAATGAACTACTCCACAATGCCAGTCAATAAACCACCATGTGTTGAGTATAAAAAGCATAAATTGGTGCAATCAGCTGATCTCAGAGCACTGGTGGAGATTCTAGACATCATGGAAGACTTGGCAGGGAATTAAACTTCACCCCAGTTAAACTAGAAATCTGATTGAAATGAAATAACTGTTTATAGTGCTCTTTGTGCACATCAGTTTGCTATAGTTTTCCAATCCATTAACACTTCATTCTTGAAAGGGCTTTCCCTCAAATGGGCAAAATGTTTAAAATTATAAAATAATGGCATTATATGATCCTGATTCATCAGTTTCTATTTTCTGTGTTACTTAATGTAATTTAATAAGATGTCACAAGTTAAGAATTGGTTAGGGTGGGATGGTATACAGACATTTACAACATAAAACATCCATCTGCTGGAATGTCTTTAGCTACTAATAACTTCATTACAAGAAGAAAAGAATATGTAAATGATTACGTCATAGAGTGGATCGCCCAATATGCTCCTCTAGAGGGACCGCTTATTAGTCAGCTCTGCTCAGAAGCAATGGGCAGGATAGAAGTTTTTGTGTCTAAATATCTGGAAAAGGACACTGGATAAAATCTATTCTGGTTAGGTCATTCTAGGATTCCAGGCAGAAGATGATCTGCAAAATATGCAAATGTTAATGAGAACACCACCCTCATTTTTGGCAGTCTTTTCATTGGTATGATCAGAATTTTCCCAACCTCCATCTCAGACAGCTAGAACGATTGGCAAGCCTTTAGCCCCATTGCCTCCCCAATATGAATACACCATCCTTAAATATAACAATCCTTTTCTTTCTTTTACTCATTAAAGTTACTGTGCTGCTAGGTCTTCTATAGCTATGCTTAAAGGGGTTGTAAAGTATAAAATGTTTTTACCTTAATGCATTCCTTGAATTAAAGTAAAAAATGTTTAGGTGTCAGCATCGCCCCCTCACCCCCCCCCCTTTACTTACCCGAGACCTCATGCGATCCAGCACAATGCACATTTACAGATCTTTTCTCCCCTCACTTCTGGGTCTCGCTGGCTTTGTGGGAGCCCTTTGGCTCCCAGTGCTGTCAATCAAAGCCAGTGACGAGGAAGCAGGGAGCGTGGGCGAGTCTGTGTCAATGGACAATGGACAGCATGGGGGCACTGGCCAGAGAGGAGGGACCAGGAGTGCCACCGGGGGACCCAAAAAGAGAAGGTTCCCAGCCGCTCTGTGCGATTCCATTGCACAGAGAAGGTAAGTATCAATATGTTTGTTATTTAAAAAACAAAAAAAAGTACCTTTTCAACCCTTTTTAAAGTCTAAGTACGGCCAAAATAAAAAAACACAAAAACCAGTGCAAGGGACATAACTTACAGTCAGCAGGATGTGTTCCTTGTGCTGATACCTCTTCTGTTAGGGTATAGTCGGGTACTCTGGATGTGAGCCTTTGAGATCTCCCACAATTTATTTGACCTCTGTGCACTGGGAGATTATGGCAAAGGGGCAACATTGATGGAGGAAAGTTTTATCTAACAGAAGAGGCATTAGCACAAGGGACACATCCTACTGACTGTAAGTTATGCCCATTGATTGTGTTGATTTTAGCATTATTAATTTGGCCTTATACACACAGACATCTAATGGCTGCAAAGCTTTCTGATGTAAAATCCCTGGCACTTTCCTGCACCTGGGGAGCTGCATCCAGATAGCAAGTTTATGTGCTGCAAGTTTGAAAATGATTTGCTAAGCTATTGCTAGACTTGCCAGGCTTCACAAATTTGTTGCACAATTGCAGCAAGTCTGCACTGCATGACTCCATATCAACTTTCTTTGCAAACACTCTGCAAGTCTGCTACAAGTTCTGGTTCAGTTATGTTGTGTAATAGTCATCCCACCACAGGGAGTCACTGTGGCTGAATTTTCATGCTGTAGACTTGCAGAGCTCTTGCTGTAGACTCACCACTGCAACTTCACTCTTGCTAGAGACTTGCCACGCAAATTTGCTACAAATTGGAAAAGTGTCAACTAGAACTTGTGCTTCAAGTGCTCTGCAAGTGTACAACTTGCCACTGAAAATGTGCAGCAAGTAAACAGACTCACAATTCAACACTGCCAAAAACTTGTGGCAAGTTATCCTTGCTATCTGGGCAGGCACTGCGTACAGCCACCCATACAATGGCTATACTCATGTAAACACATCTTCTTCATTGGTATTAACAATGCAAGAGCATATGGCATATTTCCCTGAAAGTACCACTTTCATGTTTTGTCAAATATGCCGTCACATGCTCAGGTAAATGCTAATGCAGAAACCTTCTGAGTTTACAAGAGTATGGCTGCGTGCAGCATTTCACTTGAATGGGTGGCTGTGCAGGACAGAACAGAGTGTCAAAGTGAGGAGCTCCTCAGTGAGCTGATTCTCATTTCACTGTCCATCACAGGCTGGGGGTGCGGAAGATACCTGTATATGAACGCAGAGAAAAATCAGATCCCCTCCCCTGCCAGATATGACTGTGCTGTTTGGCAGAACTGTGCAAATTTTAGGATTAAATGGACAGAAACTCAAATATTTTGTCAGATAAAACTTCTCTCATAGATGTTATCTGTGTATTTAGCTGTTTTCATGAAGTTCAGTTTTAAGCCCTTGAGGTTGATTTGTGTTTATGTGTTTTTCAGTTTGTTTCAATTTGTTTCAGTAAACTTTTATTGAAGTTTTGCAAGTTACAAAACAACAGCTGACCACAAAGACAACAAAAGACTTGGTGTTGGCCAAGAGTGCAATCACATGGCGTGGTACATTAACCTCCTTAGCGGTATTTCTGAGTTTGGCTCGGGGTGAATTTTCAGTACCAAAAGTGGTAACCCCGGATCCGGGCAAAGTTACTTACCTTGTCCCCAGGATCCTGCGATGTCTCCCCGCTGTGTGTGCGAGCCATGTCTCCGCTCGATCTATCACAGTGCCTAGCTCTGTTCCCTGCAAGCGTTGCAGCGCACGGGGACGGAGCACAGCGCCAAATTCAAAAAGTTAAAAACACATTACACATACAGTATACTGTAATCTACCAGATTACATAATGTAAATAGATGACTCCCGCGCTGTCTATTAACCTAATCTAAGGGGCACTGCTGCAAACACCTGTGAATCTGATCCAAACAGAACAAATAGTAAATGGGTAAATGGTGATGTTTGAGCTGTGTGAAAAGAAATGTGTCCACTGGACACAGGAAAGTGATACTACTAATGTATGGAGAGTAGGTAATATAAAGTAATGACAAATAAAATCTCATAAACGTGATACAATCCTAGTGCATCAATTAACATAATCAAGTGAATAAAAATAACAAAAACGTAATGCACATAAAACTTGATAATTCCTGATAGCAAAACAAAAGCAAATCCAAGTCCAATAAATGTCAAGTCTAACAAATCAATACAGTCCAGTGAAAGAAAACATCCATATATAGAATAATACGGTGATAGGGGAAAACTCAAAAGCATCCGTGTAAAACTGTAATCAATGAGTCCCACCACCAGGAGGCACAAGTGCTGAAACGAAAATCTTCAGTGATGACACCTGTGTATCTGCAAGCAGCTCACCTTACTGCCGTAAGGTATACAGCATGGGCTGGTCACAGATGCAGATAAAGATGGCAGATGCAAAATGTGATAGTCCCCTCTTGGCTGTGTTAGGTTGCTTGACTGGTCTTAAAAGGCAGATTTTTAAAGCATATGGAGAAACATGAAAGATAAAATTCATAGCATAACTCTGTGAGATGGACGCAATGGGACAAGAGCAGATCAAAAAGTGATGCACTTACTTTTAAATAGGGAGCATAGGCGTCAATCTACGAACACCAAGTTCGCAAGCCCCTTGTATGTAGTCCTTAGTCTGCTCTTGCTCAAAAGCGATTCAAATAGGAACTCAATTGATGGTATTAAGCATATGGAAAGACAGATGCTCATAGCATAATCCCGCATATAGAATAATTTATTGTAATAAAAATCATAGAGAACAAACTCACATTTGTAATGACACGCAGTGTAAACATCCACGAGCGCCGAGCTCGTCTACTACAGTGAGAATGTGAATATGCCTAGTGCGCCAATCCCGACGCGTATCGTCACATCGCATGACTTCATCAGGGATCGTGATGAAGTCACGTGATGTGACGATACGAGTCGGGATTGGAGCACTAGGTATATTCACATTCTGACTGTAGGAGACAAGCTCGGCGCTTGTGGATGTTTGCACTGCGTTTCATTACAAATGTGAGTTTGTTCTCTATGAATTTTTATTACAATAAATTATTCTATATGCGGGATTATGTTATGACCATCTTTCTTTCCATATTCTTAATACCATCCATCGATTGGATTGCATGTTTGAATAGGTTTCCTCCAGGTACTTTTGTTTTCTTCCACACCCGAAACATGCTGGTAGCTTAATTGGTTCCTGTCCCAACTGGCCCTAGCATGTGTGTACAAATTGGCTTTGCATATGCATTATCATATTCTGCATGCTATTTCCAAGCCTGAGCAATTGGGGAGGGTAAAGGAAAGACCAGGCGACCTATCTTGTTAAAAAATTTGGCAAGAACATTACATGGAAAAAATGCTCTCCTGCATTTCAGACAGGGTGCCCAGAGAGTCGGCCCACAGAATTGCCACAAGCTGGATATGCCTGTATGGTTATAAAATATATGTACATTGGAAGAAAAATATATACCAAAATATAACCAACACTGTTATGAGATTACATGCAGTGGCTTGAAGAGTAAGGGCGCCTGCACATTGGCCGCAGCCTGAGTGCAGCACAGTGTGAAAATTGGTGTGTAAAGGTCCTGAGGGGGATCAACAGCGCAAAACACTAGTAACCCTCTGTGTAGATGGATAGAAGACAATCGGCAACTCCTTACATGCTCTTGAAATAAGTCCAAATTTATTGTAACCATATAAAAGATGAATATTTACAGCAGATATTAATGCTTTTCAGCCATAGTGGCCTTGTTCACTGCCCTCTGTGTAGGCATTAGGGAAATGACAAACACAGTCACAGTAGAAATACAAAAATGAATGCAGAGAATAAAGTGAATGGGTAGCCCAAGTACTAAACATCAACTAACTGATCTGACTAAATGGGTGATGCAGCCAAGCCAAAGGGGAAGGCACACCATCTAGATTGAAAACAGAAGAGGGGGGATACAGCGCAAACACTCCATGGTGTAGTAAATATTAAAACATAAAATTTTTAAATCAATATAACTGCACCTCACAAAAGTGACTAGGAGAAGGCGAATATTAGTAACTCCGATAGAATCAGGAAGCCGGCACTCTTAGATGAAATGCATCTAGCCTTGGCCACAGGCATGGGAAGGGGGAATGGAGCCAGGTACCAGTACTGATGTGGGATCTCTTTTACAGCATCTGAAACCCAGAAGTGCAGCTCCGAGCCTGGAAACCTTCTCTGCCTGCCGTAACTCCTTGCACATGCGCAGTAAGGACTGCGTTGCACATGGTTGCAGGTAGTTGCACCGTGGCTCCATCAAATTCAACATGTTGTGTTTGTGGCAGCACTGCCCGACAAATGTGACAGAGGGCATGTGTACAGCTTGGAGCAGCTGCATGCCCTTGTTCAGGTGGGCAGTCAGGGGGCAATAAAACTGTTGCTCAACCACCTGCTTTTACTGAAATTTGGCCACATGACTGAATGAACTCTTACTACATTTTCATCCAGTCTCCAACTTGTGAAATTTTTTATTTTAAAAAGTCTATTCTGACTCTGATTGTTGTGAAGCGCATAGGCGTGCGCACAGGGTGTGCCAGGGCACACCCTAATCGCCTTGTGTGGTGCATATTCCCCCCTGTTTAGACCACTGATATTTCATCCCAAAAAAAAGGTTACAAAAAAAAATAATTTAAAAACAATAAAAATAAAACTACTGACACTGTCCACTGCCCTACTGACACCATCAGTACATATACACATGCATTTGTATTTGAGCTTTGGGGTGCACACCCTAATGCAAGAGGCTCCGCACACCTATGGTGAAGCGACTATCCCTTGTGAGACCTCTATGCCTGGCCTGTATTAGATATAATCACTGAGGACAAACCTCATCAGATAGTTTGATCTCACCAAATACTGATTCCATCCACAAGATGCTGTTATTCTGAACATCAGGTTACAGCAGATGACAGGATGCAAACAGATGAATAGGTTGTAGTATTTATGCGGTCAAAAGATGATATTGTTTGTAGCTTACAATGCAGAATACATGTGCCCTGCTACATGTGGCTTGTTAGCTGCATCCATGACACAGGAAGTACAAACTCAGGAAAAAGGTTGGAGCATTACATACAAAGGAAGTGTGTCATAACATAAGGGAGAAAGAACATAAGAAACAAGTGCATTACCACAAAAGGTCACTAGATGGCAGCATGTTAACTAAATATAAAAGTCCATAGAAAATGGTTAAGGAACAATCTATATAAATTCTATGCCCCTTTGGGGCAGCACAAAGTCACTAAGGAAAAGTATTTGTGAAAGAAAGCTTTGATTTAACCCAAAGTTTTGTTTATTGAATTTCTGGTAGTTGGTGTTACGAGGGGGCATGGCACGGCCTTGTCCTCTATCCACAAACCTAATAAACAGTGTTCTTGTTGCTCACCTCAGAAAATCGGGAGTTATTCTCATAATAAACATAAATGTTTGTACTTGTCTCTTTGTATTGAAGAGACATACATAATCCTGTCTTGATACACCAAGGCACCTGATAATAAGCTGCTCTTATAGCACAGCTTGAATAATATTAATAAGTATTGGGCCTAGTTTGAGTGGTATATCTGGGTATTTAAAAAAAAAACATTTGGGATGACAACTGAGACTTTTCATAAGATGTGTCATTTACATCTATCATGAAAGCACATTTCCTGGTATTGTTCAGAACAGACAGAAACAAAGACACACTATCTGCTATTTGGTGATAAGTGTCACCCACTAGGCCCCAAGGCTGGCCAGAAAGGGATGCCATTGAAATTTCTAGATAAGGAATTTTGCAGATAAGAAGAGAATGTAAATGCTACTGTCCATATAAAACCATATACATGTTATATATATATATATATATATATATATATATATATATATATATATATATATATAATTTCTATGTGTTGTCATTCCTGCTGTATGTAGCACCAGCCTCTATACAATGTGAAGAAACACAGAGGCATAAAAACATATACTGTACATGTGAAATACACAATAGAATTATAACTCTACCCAACACACTACATTTTGTAGTAATCATTAATTTCCCTTAGGATGCAGGTTTCTGTGCTTTCCCATGCAGGCAATCTCATTTATGTTAATTGGGACTTACCAGTTGCACGGACAGAGCCACTGCTCCCAATATGACAGCCATGTGGATATGTATTGCAGTTGGTGTCTCCTGCTTTGAAAAGGGTTAATTGTACTGCCTATTTCCCAGGTGTTCATAATACAACCCCCTGTTGGTGGACCTTAAATACAAGGGGAGGCAACTTTATGGGAAGTCTCTCCGTGTATGGGAAGGAAATAGGGAGAATCTTACTGCCTTGTAATCGAACTTTGTGCTCTCCTCTCCTCTAATGGCGGGAACCCATTTGGGGTTCCTGAAGATGGACTTTGTGGTCAGATAGAATGGAGTTTCTAATTACTAACAAGGCATGGTCTACTATTGGGTAGGGGCATCGGGAGGCACCAGGGTTAGAGTGATGTTTTGAATATTACTTTGATGTTTGTTGGAACTCTAATGGAATTCCAGTTGTAATGTCTAACGAGCAGGGCCCTCTGATTCCTCCTGTATTGATTTGTATTGTAAGTGTACTGTCTGCCCTCATGTTGTAAAGCGCTGTGCAAACTGTTGGCACTATATAAATTCTGTTTATTATTAATAATAATAATAATAATGTAGGAATTCCTTCACTAAAGAGAAATTCATTGTAAAACGATATTTCCTTGGTCTGAAGTTATTCAAAAATCCACTAAAGGAGTGCATGCATGGTGTATTACAAAACATGGTCACACTAAGGTGAAAGACATAGTAAGAAGAAGATCAACGTATTACAGTACAAGTGTTAAATTATGGATAGCAGTCAGCCGGCCAGAAAGCTGAGGTGACTTGGCCTAGGTGACGGAGGTCCCTGGTAGGGAAGGAGCATGCATGCTTGAGTTCCTTCCCTAGCGATCGGTCGGTACCCTAGCTTGGGATGGATTGGGGTATGGGGTGTCCTAGGGATGTGATTTGAGAAGTCATGGAAGACTGACCGAAGCTTCAGGAAATAAAGCATGGTTTTGAGCTTCCTGTTGATTATCTGTTACTGTGTCATGTCATGGGGGATATGAAGAATGCGAAGAGTAGGAGCAAAGAGATTAATACAGATCTTTTGCTTACATGGGCTACCCAAGGTGATTGTCTCGGACAGGGGTAGTCAGTTTGTGTCCCGGTTCTGGCAAGCCTTTTGTGCACAGTTGGGAATTCAGCTTGCTTTGTCCTCTGCGTATCACCCGCAGTCTAATGGGGCTGCAGAACCAGCCAATCAGTCCTTGGAGCAATTCCTACGTTGCTATATTTCTGACCATCATAACAACTGGTCAGACCTATAACCGTTGGCAGAGTTTGCTCACAATAGTGCCTTGAATTCTGCTTTCTGATTGTCCCCGTTTATGGCAAATTATTGTTTCCAACCTTCCATGTTGCCTGACTTTCTACGTTAGAGGAGCATCTCCGTGGTTTTCGTTCCACTTGGGCACAAGTCCAGGAGGCTTTGCATTATGCTCATGATAGGTACAGACTCCATGCTGACCGCAGATGCCTGCCTGCGCCTTCCTACCAGGTTGGGGACAGGGTCTGGCTGTCATCTCGCAACCTCCGACTTTGTGTTCCGTCATTGAAGTTGGCACCTTGATTTATTGGGCCTTTCAGTATTCTTCGCAGGAGTGACCCGGTGGCTTACGCATTAGGCCTTCCTTCTAATATGCGTATTTCAAATGTATTTCATGTCTCCTTATTAAAACCTTTGGTCTGCAACCGCTTTACCACCTCGGTGCCACGTCCTCACCCTGTACAGGTTGAGAACCATGAGGAGTATGAAGTACAGTCCATTGTTGACTCCCGTAGGTTCCGTGGGCGCATACAGTACCTGGTGCATTGGAAAGGGTACGGTCCGGAGGAACGCTCTTGGGTCTCATCCTCGGACGTACATGCCCCTGTCCTCCTCTGTGATTTCCATAGACGTTTTTCCCTCAAGCCTGGTGGTCCTCCGAGGGGGAGGGGTCGTTGAGGAGGGAGTACTGTCAGGGCTAGCCTCAGCCCTTCCTTCTCTGAGCTGGCTGCTCAGCTGTTGGCTAATTGCCACCTCCCATCTCTCAGTTACTCAGCTGTTGATCCTGCTCATCAGTCCTGCCTACTTAAGTCGTCCAATCCATAGGAGCTCTGCCTTCGCCTTGGTCACATCACAAGAAACTATCTCCTGCGTTCCTGTTTAAAGACTGGCTTTGCTGACATCCCTTCTGGCTCCAGATCCTGCTTGCTGTTCCACTACATTGATCCTTGACTTCTGGCTTGGCTGACTATCCATTCCGGTTACTGAACTTTGGCTATGTTTTGACTATTTTTGTTCTTTTTACTTTTATTATTAAACAAGTGTGATTTAACTATACTTCTGTCTCGGTCTGATTTCATGGTTTCTGACAGATATACAGAGAAGGCCATCTGACTTCCAAGAACTATCAGTAGAACCTGGTAACAGCTGGTAAGTGGAGACCCAGTAGAATAGGTACTCAATAGGAACCTCTGAGCCTATGATCTGGTTCTGAGCAGGAAACAGATGTAGGTAATCCCAGTAGCAAAAGAAACTGGAAGGAGAAGAGGCAGAAATCATAGAGTGCAGGTAGTTTAGGTAGAAGGCAAAACATCTTCAGATGTTAGAGTTAGTGGTAGAAATGGAAGAAGCACCGGGTTTGCCCCAGAGCAACTAAAGATGTGCATCAGATATTTTCTGCAAAGTTTCTTCTAGGATGCAGCCCCAGGTTTGCTCCACTGGGAACAAGCAGAAGTGAAATTACACAACCAGAAGTGGGCATAGGTAGAGGTGAGAAAAACCCAATCTGAAGGCAAGATCAGACCCAAGCTAGGAATCAGGACTAAGTGTCACCAGAGTACTGAAGCAGGAGACAAGCCATGGTTGAGTGGTTGAGGATCAATGCATGAAGAAGTACACATTCCAAACTGAAAGCAAATGAGTCAAAGATAGAGATATCAAATCAGATGAAGATGGAGACTTTCCCTTTTTAATTGAATTGTTAAATTTTGGAAGAAAATTGAATAAAGAATAAAGTAAAAAATAAAAGAGATATCAAATCAGAGACATAAGCTAGGACAAGGCAAGAAAATAGTTTAGGTTTAAGAGGAATATGAAATCAGGTATAGTCAGATTATCTAGCAACATAGAAACATAGAAGGGTGATGGCAGGGAAAAGACCCAAGTGGTCCATCAAATCTGCTTAAAGTCTGTTCCAAGTATCAACTACTGGTAAAATAATACTTTCTATGGTAACTTTCATTCTGCTAGTTTATAGACATGCCCTTGTGATCTTGATCTTAGCTTCATATACTTCAAATACTGCCCTCCTGAACCTTATGCACACACTTAATATATCAAAAGGTTTCAATCATGTCTCCACTGTCCCTTGCATATTTCAGTATACAGTATATTCTATTCTTCTTCAATTGTTTACCATCTTATATTATTATCTTTAGAGAAAGCGGTGTATTATTTGCACTTTGGTAGTTTGATTTTCTATTTTCAATCTGTGTTATTTATTCTATGTTGTATTTTATTAGTATGGATGTTTTATTAGAGTATAGTTTTAATTTGTTTTATTTGTACTAATTTCTGTTATTGGTAATTTTATTGTTCTGTTCTGTGCTTTGTTGTGTTCATTATTGTGATCTTGTGTTGTCTTTGTTAAATGTAGCTGTATCACAATAATTTCCCTTTGGGATTATTCAATTACATCTGAACATCCTTTTTTGTGGAAATGTTCACAATATGTTGTATCGACTTTATTAAAATGTCTTGTCATAACGTAATGCAGACTTCTGACTTGCGGGTGATTTATCATGTAATTAATGTGTCAGCAGTTTGGTGTCCTGTCACTTCTTATATTTTCCTAAGATCAGTAGCTGTAATGTATTTTTTATCTGTTAACTCTGAGAAACAAACTGGTGGCTAAAATTCAAATGACAGAAGAGTCTGGTGTCACTGAGGCACACTGCTGGCATGAAGTAGGAAATGTCACTGTCATCCTCTCCATATAGTGAACGCCAGAGCAGGAGAATGGGTGGGGAGGAGGTGGTGAAGGCTGAGTTTTAAGAGATCCTACACATCACTGCTCCAGCCCACGTTACTCCCCTCGGCTTACACACAGCCTCTTACAAAACTCTGCAATAAAACATAAGTCACACTCAGATGCTTACTCTATACACTGTGCAATAGGATCCTAGCCATCCCTGCCTGACTCCAATGCAGAAAGAGCACAGCTGCAAGCAGCACCTTGGTACCCTGTATCATCATACTGGCTGCAGGGTATAGAAGATAGAGTGCCCACAGGAGTCAGATCCAGCCTGCTGAGTAGAGGGGGCAGACCTCAGTGACCACAGAGGAGGGAGCTCCAGCCTGCAGGGTACAGAGGATAGACATCAATGCCTATGTAGAGGTGAGCTCCAGCCTGCAGGGTAGATAGAATAGACCTCTGTGCCTACAGAGGAGGGAGCCCCAGCCTGAAGGGAAGAGAGGATAGACCTCAGTGCCATTAGAGGTGTGAGCTCCAGCCTGCAGGGTAGAGGGGATAGACCTAAGTGCCAATATAGAATAAGCTTCAAACTGTAAGATAGGATAGACAGACCTCAGTGCCCACAGAGGTGTGAGCTCAGTCCTGCAGAGCAGAAAAGATAGCTTTCAGCCCCCAAAGAAGAGGTAGTTCCAGTCTAGAGTGTAGACTGTAGAATAGTGTAGGGTGTAGAGACCTCAGTGCCCAAAGAGGAGTGAGCTCCAGTCTGCAGGATAGAGAGGATATATCTCAGTGTCTATAGTTGAGTGAGTGCCAACATTTAAGGTAAGAGGATAGACCTCAATGCCCAGTGTGATCCAGCCTGCAGAGTAGAGAGGATATACCTCAGTTCCTACAGAGCAGTGAGCTCCAACCTTTAATAAAGAGAGGATTGAGGGGATCTCAGTGTCTACAGGGAAGTGAGCTTAGCCTGCTGGGTACAGTGGATAGCCCTCAGTGTCCAGTGTGATCCAGCCTACAGAGTAGAGAGGATAGACCTCAGTGCCCAGTGTGATCCAGCCTGCCCACCCGGTGCCCAGCATGAAGGGGTCTACCAGCTGCCCACTCATGCTCATCCTTACTTCCCTCTCCCTCCTCCGTGGATCCTCAGCCTGTCCATCCCGCTGTGATGTCACGAGGTGCCCGAGCCCGGTCTGCCCCAGCGGGTACGTCCCCGATCGCTGCAACTGCTGCCTGATCTGCGCTGCGGGGGAAGGAGAACCATGTGGCCGGGAAGGAGACCCACCATGTGGGGATACTCTACACTGCAAGCCACCCACTGGCAAGAGGGGCACCAAGGGAACATGCCAGTGCAAGCATGACTACCAGGTGTGTGCCAATGATGGGCAGACATACGACAACCTGTGCCAACTGAAACTTGCAAGTCGGAGGGCGCTGCAGCAAGGGCACCCCCCAGTGGTGCAGGTGCACAAAGGAGCCTGCCAATCGGGTAAGGAGGGGCATGATATGTGGGGGGAGACCATGGACAGAATTATGAGGGGGTGCTGGTACTGATGTGTAAGACTGTGTAGAACTACATGTCTCTGCATACCTTGCGTGGCAATGTCATTTCTAAATTGAAGAGTTAGCCCAAGCTCTGGGGATCTGGTTTATGCATTGCTATCTTTACTTACTGTATATCGTCTACCTGTATATAAATCATATCACACCCAGGGTATTTTTTAGTGCAATGAATTATGATACATCCTTGCTGTATCTATATCACATTTTATTAGATTAGGAACTTTAAGGTGTATACATAGAATCTCTGTCTCCCTATTGGGGATATTTCTGTCCAAGTAACAAAATTTCATGCAACATTCTGAGTTGATGCCAGATCTGAAATTGTTCCAGTGGGGACACATATTTGAGTGATAACTGCCTGAAGCTGGCCATACACTAGTAGAATTTCAATCAAAATGTTCTCATTCATACTAGCGGTTGAGGGGCAGTAAAGCCCAGTGGTTAAGCCATGTTTTTTTGCCCCACAACTGCTCCCCCTTTAGCTGCAGAGCCAGCAGGTGCTTTGCTTTGTTGGCCACAGCAGGAATTATACCCCCTGTCAATTTTGGCAGGTGTAGCACCTGAGGAGGACAATCTATTCAAGTGAATAATGGGGTGCTCTGCAGGTGCCCCGCAACCACATGCAATGCAAGCAATTGAGGCACGCTACTGTGGGGTTCAAGGGGTTAAAGTAGGCGGTGTCGAATCCTCTCTGAAGAGCGACCTGAATGCGGATATTTACTTACAGTCCAAAGCACGTGTGAATGAGATGTTAACATTTGTTCAATTGTCTAATTGTTATTGGGTCAAATCAACCGCAGTGACGAGAACATTTTAAGCAGCAGAAACTTTTTCTCCTAATGGAAGAATTTCTAAAAGTGAATGTGTTTTTGGTTCAGGAATTTGAACGTTAAAAGCAAGCTAAATTTAAACGTACTTTAAATGACATTCGTCAAGTCATTGAAAGCACTGAGAATTGTCATACGTATGTCTGTATGAATTTTGGTATGTACGAAAATTTGCTGGTATATGGACCAGCTTAAAGCAGTATTAAACCTTAAAGTAAACATTTATTATATTGTAGCTTGTCAATTTTGAGATGTGATGGTTGCATTCGTTTTCTTTCTTTTATTTTCATCTGATGATCCTGCCAGTAAGTCTGTTTTTTTTCCAGCAGAACAAGCTCACCTGCAGATGTAGTAGTTAAAGTGTTGAGGCAAACCATTTACCACTGCCAGACGTGCTTACAAATTTACAATGATCAGCTTGTATTTATTTATGTAAAACCTTTATCCTAAAAGGAAACACAACTGTTTGCTGTACCTGCTTATAAAGTGTGAGCTGGAGTTTGGCTTCAGTTTATTAGTGGTTCTAAATCTACTAATACATTTACCCCCCCCCCCCCCCCCCGACTGCTGTCTGCTGTGCCTCCTATGCTCATTCCACAGTGCAGTTTTGGTAAGTGCTTTACCAAATCCCTTGACTAAATGAGCAGTTTGCCCTTGCAGTGAGGTCTTTTGGGTTTCTCAGAGTTCATCTTTTAATGCTTGTTTATGTCTGGTATGCACTATTACTTACCCAATCCTCTTATCCTGCAGGCTCCCTCCATTCTGGGTGGAAGGGGGGGGGGGGTGGGCACAAAAAGCACTATTACTTACCCTATGCTTTGCTCCTGCAGGCTCCCTCTTTGCTGCTAGACCACTCCCTTCAGCCTCCTCTCCCCTACGCTGCAGCGCTCGCATGCACCATGACGTCGTCAAATACAGCGCAGGGCCCATAGCCCTGAACTGGATGTAAGGACACCAAGGGACATTCCACAAGCTAGAGTGTAGGGGCTCAATGGCTGCCAGGGGAGGGGGATCAGGTAGGTAAAGCTGCTTTTTCTGGTCCCCTAGACATAAATGAGCATTTACTCTGGCAGTGCGAGGGCCCACTGCAAGGAAGGATTGCGCTCCAGATGTACAAAGCAACTGACACATTCTTTGCACATGAGAACGCATGACAATCCTGCGGTTAAAAAAAACGTATGAAGCTCAGAAAGGTGCATGAGCTTCTTTTCCATGTTTGTTGCGCCCTATGCACATAAAACACACATGCCTACATGACGGGACAGTAGTGTGAAGGGGGCTGATAATACGATCTGGTTTACAATGGATGGCCCATTATTATTACATGGGAAAGTGAGTTATTATACAGCGAGGACTGGAACTTGTTCCTGGCCGTCTTCCAGAAATTGTGTCTGGTTAGTGCAGACAGAGCCTCATTGTATAATATTAATGGCAGCACTCTGGGAATGGTAAACTGGATCCTAATTGCTGTTGTTGACTATGTAAGCAAATCATGTTATTCATGTTCAGACAGCACTGAGAGTGATCATAATACATGACCTGAAAAACAAAGCGACTTTCTTTTTATGACGTGAAGCTTAGAAGACACATGCTGCTAGAATACTGTAACAGTTTACAGAACAACACATGCCTAGTGCTTGTTTACATGGTGGAGAGCTATTAGTATGTCTTCCCAGACTGCCTCTAGATGGCCGTTATTATTATTATTATACGCGGGTCATAGACATTGGATGGCAGCTGGGCAGGAGGTACAATTCAAACACTAAGCAACAGTTTTTTTTTCTTAATTTTTCTAAAGTATAAATATGGGGATTGTCATTGATGACCTGTTAATGAAAATGCCTGTTGCCTGGCTTTTGTTATGACAAACAGGTTCTGTGGGGCTGATTTACTAAAATTGCAGAGTGCAAAATCTGGTACAGCTTTGCATGGTAGCCAATCAGCTTCTAACTTCAACTTGTTCAATTAAGCTGTGACGAAAAAAAATCTAGACGCTGATTGGTTTCTATGCACAGCTGCACCAGATTTTGTACTCTCCAATTTTAGTAAATCAACCCCAGTATGTCTAGATACTTGTTCTAAGTTAGTGACCCAAAGTTTTGGAACTGGAGGGTAGGCAAGACACTGGGTGCGCCATGAATACAGAGAGTGCTGTGCTCTCATCATCACATCATTACGGCCCGACAATTACAGCAGGAGAGCGCAACAGCAGGAGAGCGCAAACCTGGAAAGAAGACCCGGTGAAGATGGGAGTACCAGGAGCAGCGACAGTGCAGCGCTGGAGGGCCGCGTTTGTCAGGCAAGTCTGCCATAATATGCTAGTATGCGGGGCACACTAGGACATTATGGCATAAACTTGCAGGGTCCATTAACCTCTTTGCGCCGGCACCTCACAGCCCTTTAAGATATTTATGACACTGGGAGGCGGAGCTAAAGATCACGTGACCGCTGTGATTGGCTGTCATGACAGTCACATGATCTAGAAATGCCTGATCGCAAGCAGCTTTTGGTTAGGTGCTGGTAACTGTGCCAGGAGCACGCAAAACACTCACTCTCGGTACAGCTGTATTGACAGAAATTCACGCAAATATGTGGCTTGGCACCGAGAGGCCGCATATTTGCGTGCGACCAGTGCCAAAGGGTTAAAGCGGTTCTAAAGGCAGATTTTTTTTTTTTTTTATCTTAAAGCATTAAGATAAAAAACCTTCTGTGTTCAGCAGCCCCCCCCCCCCCATACTTACCTGAGCTCCCTCTTGACCCAGCTATGTTGCACGAAAGCCACGAAGTCCAGGGATACTTCTTCCTGATTGGCTGAAAGACAGCATTGGGGGCCATTGGCTCCTCTTGCTGTCAATCAAAGTCAATGAGCCAATGAGGAGAGAGAGGGGGTGGGAGCATGCCTCGGCTCCGTGTCTGAATGGACACACAAAGCAGTGGCTCGGCTCAGCTGCCTCTATAGCAAGCTGCTTGCTGTGGGGGCACTCGGCAGGAGGGAGGGGACAGGAGCACCGGCAAGGGACCCGAGAAGAGGAGAATCTGGGCTGCTCTGTGCAAAGCCACTGCACGGAAAAGGAAACTATGAAATGTTTGTTATTTTTAAACCAACAAAAAAAGAAAATAAGACTTTAGCATCACTTTAAGAAAAAACAAAACACAGGAGAATTTACTACCGCTTTAAAGTCCAGCTCCAGCCAAAACGTTATACTCTTGTTTACATGGATGGCAAGGGGATGGTAAAACAAGCATTTTTACTGCCCCCCCCTGACCTCCCAAACAAAACAATAACATATGACCCAGAGAGGGCTGTATGCATACTGTGGTCATGGCAAATTCAATGTGGCTTGTCGAGGGTGGGGATAACTCCACCAAAATATGGTTCACAACCCCTGAACTGCTTGGTTTTCCTAGTATGACATGGCCCAGCTATGGAAACCCATTGAAAGCTCACTCTCAGCCATGAGGCAGATCTCTCCAGGGTCCTGAAGAGCTGTAAATACCCAGAAAAGGGTGATAAGAAAGTCCAGTACTGCCTACTTGCTAGTTGGCAGTCTGTATGGAAAGCTGGTGCTTTAGCATGGAGCTTGAGATGGGGCTGTATGCTTTCTGTCTGCATTAACTTAATCTGGACTTGATTTGAAGTCAAGACCTTGTTTACAGTCTTTATCCAGGACTAATGTGCTTTACAGAGGTACTTTCAGGTCTATAAGGTGCCTGCCTGCACACCAGCACTTGTGTTACTGTTTACAATTTTGGGATCAGCTCCTATCAACTTTAAAGAGTAAGTTTACCTTCATCAAAAAGCATACTATGCTTTTACATATGCTTAAAGGCAGGGCCGCTAATAGGGGGGGGACCACCAGTCCTCTTGTAGAGGGCCCAAGCACACAGGGGGGCTCACACAGGGGGGGGATTAGTGATGGACGACAATCGTTTCTCATCCTCCAGCAGCTGAAAGCTGGTCTCTCCCCCTCTCCCTGCTGCCAGCTTTTATCTGCTGAGAAAAAGACAGTCGTCCCTCAGTAATCTCCCTCCCTGTGCACCCCCCCCCCCACAGCTCTGGCTCTAATGTTAGCTTAAAAATCGCTGCTTCTACAGGAGTTTTGTGCTCTGCCTGTAGAAGCAGCTCAGTGTTATCCTATGTGTCCATACACATTAGGACGATTAGAGGCATATTTTGAGCTCAACGTTTAGAGGCAGGAAAAAAAAAACCCTTTTGGTTTGCATTTCTGATTGGAGCTTACTCACTGATTGGGTGTCCGGGAGCCCGCATACATACAGGTGACTCCCACAATTTCATTGTATTGTAAGCGAAATATAGCTTCAGAATGGGTTCACAATGCAGACGGATGGCTGACAGCAGGGGGTCTGGTGCATCCCTGTTCTCCGTTTCAGGGACGAATCAGGACTGAATGTATGCCTGAATTCGGACCTGAAACGGAGCCAAAGACACACAGGACTCCTGTGCATTCCGCTCCACAGCCGCTCCGGAGATGTGTGAACCGGCTCCATTGAGAGCCAGTCACAATCTCCTGTCATGCAAATTGGATGCGGGGGAACCCAGCCTCAATATTTTCTTAGGGGGGGGGCCCTGTCCAGACTACTGGAATTTCTATCAGCAGCCCTGCGTATAGCAGACGTTCCAACCTACAAAAACTAATTTCAGGGAGGTGGCAAACTCATTTCAGGGAGGTGACACTTCGCGCCAGCGCCAACCCTGTCGGCTGGGCACACTTTAGGACATGGGGCACACAGCAGGGCATAGGGCACACATCAGGGCATGGGGCGAGTTGCGCATGTGCAGTAGGGAACCAGGAAGTGAAGCCACAAGGCTTCACTTCCTGATTTCCTTACCGAAGATGGCAGCGGCAGCACCTGAGGGACAGATTGGCTTCGGGTGCCGACATCGCGGGCGCCAAGGATAGATAAGTGTCCATATTTTAAAAGTCAGCAGCTGCAGTATTTGTAGCTGCTGACTTAAAAAAAAAAAAAAAACGTCGGAACTCCGCTTTAAAATCATCTACAGCCTGTGATAGCTCTGTTTAGTTTAGTTTTGTAGCCAGTTGATTTTGAATTGCTTGATCAGTTACGGTGACCATGAACTCATGGCTGCCCTCACTGGCTCCTAGTATTCACTGACCTTTTGCTTAAAGTATAAGCTCTTCTTTCCCAAAAGGCAGACTATGCTGCCCTATATAGGTGTAGCAACATAGTATGCTAAACCTACCTTCCAGCCTGAGCTCTCTTTCAGTTCAAATAATGTAGGCACAAACCACATTAAAGTGACTGAAAATGATCAAACAAATACAAGGAGATTTCCAGGCTCAAACTTATCAACCAGCCAGTGACCAACTGAATTTACCTTTCTAACATTATGCGTTCAAAACAGAGGTTTAGTCTGCACACTTGCAAATACATGTGTGAGCTACAGGTCCCGTTAAGGCACCCTATTTTCTGTAGTCCCTAACCCTGACTTTTGGGTCTCCACAATGAGAGCACATGCATTTTATGTTCTCATTCTTAATGTGGTCAGTTTTTAATAGGAAAGTAGAGGGGCAGGAACACCAGGGATTTCACACAAACAAAGCAATACAAAGAAAACAGGAGACTTTTTCATACAAGTACATGGTACAGCAGGCACATATCAGAAATAGGAAATGCTGGGGTAACAAATGCTTTCAAAATAGGCCTTCTTAAAATCTTCAGCAGCCTGTGGTTGCTTCGTCCCAAGTTATTGTAGGGATAGAGCTTCCATTGGGACAAGCACCCCCTAGTTCCATTGTAGGGAGCGCCAGCATGTTCCTTTGCATACTGTCTGCTTTTACCCATGATGAGCTCAATGGCTGCAACAGGAGAGAGTACACAGTGTGCATGTGTGGCCTGAAAAAACATGGTGGTATCCTCTACCGTTGCACCAGGGGACACTGGTCCAAACCGCTGTTCCATTCCTAAAGAAACTCAGGATGGAGCAACCACAGACTGCAGATGATTTAAAAAAATGTTTTTTTTTATATTGGGTTTGGCCTATATTCTTTAAACTGAAAGGGAGCCTAGGCTGAAAAGGTTTAGCACACTATGCTGCTATAACTGTACAGGGAAACATAGTCTGCTTTCATAGATCTCTCCAGGGGAGGATATTAGCATACACCAACAGGTGTTGGTCCACTGTGGATTGATGCATCTGATGCTGCGATGTATATGGCTTTCAGATTAGTCAAATGCTGTACCCTGGCTTATCCAACCTTCTAATTAAGCTGTGACCACTGATGCTAATTTAGCCATTGTGTGAACCTTATTCAATGGGAAAGTCATTCTATAGGACTCCATGTGCCCCTAGAGGCCCAATTATTTCGCTCTATATGCCAATTGTGGACCCTTTGTGTTCCTCGTAGTATTGTGTTATCCACTCAAGAAGATCTTTTGCAGGCGCCAGTGCATGCCCGGATCAGTGAAACCTGTTCCTATACCCCCCAAATGTGTGTCCTGAAGAAGCGATCAAGCGAAACGCATAGACGCACAGGGGCTCATGAATTCTCTGATGTCACACATCATTTTTCCATTTGGGTATATGTAATGTCCTCTCTATCTGGCCACTCCTTGGCTACTAGTGGACACATACCTCTATATATATTATAATTTTATATCTTATATGTTTACATGTTTATACTTAATAAAATACTTTTAAATTATACTATTGTTCCAATCTGCCTCTAAAGTCCGGCCAAGTGGGGGAAATAACTTTTTATTTTCCAAATGATCCATACAGATATGGCATATGAGTGATCTACCTTAAATTATTGGTAATAAATAGCTAACACTTTAGTGTCATTAAGCCCACATCATTAAAAACTTTTAATAAATGCTGTATTACAGGGCTCAAAATTTCAAGTCCTGAGCTACTAGCCAGGCCTTAAGAGTTACTCGCCACAAGTTGCCCCACCCAACCCTTACCCTGCTCCGCCCCTAAACACGCCACCATAAATAATCTTATGAAAGGACACTGTTAAATGTTTTATGTAGTATTAAGTTACAAAAATAAATATTAACAACAACAACTTTAACATAATAATATTAATATTAACATAAAGCATATCAGTACCCATTAGCGCAGGCTCACGAGTGCCCATCAGTGCAGCCTATCATTGTCCATTAGTGAAGCCTCATCAGTGTCCATCAGTGCCTATCAGAGCAGCCTATCATTACCTTATCAGTGCAGCATCATCAGTTGCCATCAAAGCCACCTCATCAGTGGCCGTCATTGCTACCTCATCAGTGGCACCTCATCAGTGCTGCTTCATCAGTGGCCATCAGTGCAGCCTCGCCAGTAGCCAGCAGTGCCTATCAGTGCAGCCTATCAGTGCCCATCAGTGCAGGATATCAGTGCTGTTTTATCAGTGCAGCCTCATCAGTGCAGCTTATCAGTGCACATCATTGCCGCGTCATTAGTAATCATCAGTGCCACCTCATCAGTGGCCATCAGTGCAGCCTATTAGTGCCCATCAGTGCAGCATATCAGTGCCCATCAGTAAAGCATATCAGTGCTGCCTTATCAGTGCAGCCCCATCAGTGCAGCTTATCAGTGCTGCCTCATCAGTGGCCATCAGTGCCACCTCATCAGTGCCCATCAGTACAGCCTTATGAGTGCCCATCAATGCAGCCTTATTAGTGCCCATCAATGCAGCCTATCAGGGTCCATCAGTGCAGCCTTATCAGTGTCCATAAGTGCAGCCTATCAGTGCAGCCTCATCAGTGGCCATTATTGCCACCTCATCAGTAGCCATCATTGCCACCTCATCAGTGGCCGTCATTGCTACCTCATCAGTGGCGCCTTATCAGTGCTGCTTCATCAGTGGCCATCAGTGCAGCCTCACCAGTGGCCAGCAGTGCCTATCAGTGCAGCCTATCAGTGCCCATCAGTGCAGGATATCAGTGCTGCTTTAACAGTGCAGCTTATCAGTGTCTATCATTGCTGCGTCATTAGTGACCATCAGTGCCACCTCATCAGTGACCATCAGTGCCACCTCATCAGTGGCCATCTGTGCAGTCTCAGCAGTGGCCATCAGTGCAGCCTATTAGTGCCCATCAGTGCAGCATATCAGTGCCCATCAGTAAAGCATATCAGTGCTGTCTTATCAGTGCAGCCCCATCAGTGCAGCTTATCAATGCTGCCTCATGAGTGGCCATCAGTGCACCCTCATCAGTGGCCATCAATGCCACCTCATCAGTACCCATCAGTGAAGCCTCATCAGTACCCATCAGTGCAGCCTTATTAGTGCCCATCAATGCAGCCTTATTAGTGCCATCAATGCAGCCTATCGGGGCCCATCAGTGCAGCCTTTCAGTGCCCATCAGTGCAGCCTATCAGTGCCCATCAGTACAGCCTCATCAGTGCCCATCAGTGCAGCCTATCAGCGTCCATCAGTGCTCATCAATGCAGACTATCACTGCATGGGGATCACAGGGAGGAATCGGGAGGACAGCTGGCCAGATCACACAGAGAAAGGATCTCCAGCTATGACACAGCTTGGATCTGAAACGCAAGCCGCAAAGTCCCATCTCCTGGACTGCATCCTAGAATAGACAGCTCACTGATTACATTTCCCAGCATTGAACCAGTGTACTGTCTATCACAGAAGCCAGTTCCGAAGGTGGGACTTTGTTTGACAGCGGCTGGCATTTTAGATCCAAGCTGTGACACAGCGGGAGATCCTCCCCCTGTGTGATTCAGCCGGCTCTCCTCCTGACAGTTTCCTGGCTGACCGTTTCTGGCAGAAGCAGTGCAGCCTTTTTTTGTTCATACTCACTATGGGATTAGTTTTCAGTATTCTGCAAAAAAACTGGTTGATCCTGCTGTTCTCTATCTCCCTTCTGTCCATGTCTCCACTGCAGTTGGGGATTTTGCAGATCAATGTTGGCAGCTAGTGCACATGCTGAGTTTTCCGTGTATTTTCTACCCTGAACAATTCCTCCCTGTCACATCTGAGCAGTCCATGTGACTATAGAGTCACACGTGTCGGCATATACACACATGTAAATGACAGCCCACTCCTTCCCTTATCCGTGCCCAATAACCAGCTAAACGCAATGGGGGTGGGATATTACATCTTGATTGATGGAGGCTTCACCTCCCTGTTATTCTAAGACACAGGCTGAAGGGGTGTGGCCCAGCCCACCCACACCATGTTATTTCCATAAAATAATAAAGATGTAATTTCAAATATATTTGTGTGATGATTTAAAACAGTTTACTGATATTAATTATTTATTTTTACTCTGTATTTCAAAAACAGTTTTTTTTTTTTAACATGTGACCAGCAGCAGGGGACTAGGAGCTCCTCTTGCTTATGTTTCCCTGTAGACAGGCTGCGAAAGATCTGGGTCATGTGACAGCTGTACATCGAATAGGAAAAGATGATTTTTTTTTTGTTTCTTTTTTAAAATTACAGTGCCATCATCCACATACAGGAAGAGAAGGGACAATGGAAATTAAACAGTGTGTGTTTGGTATCAATTTTAGTAAAATGTCTTTGAAAACTAGGTGCCAGAGAGGGCAGCCATGAGTTCATGGTCACCATAGCTAATCAAGCAGTTCCAAATCAACTGGCTAAACTAACCTCTGTCCTTTTTTCCTGTGCTTACATGGGGGAATGCCTTTTTTTGCGTGACAACAAACCACAATGTCTACTTTTCCTGTAAGCGTGCTAAGTCGTCCAGACTTAAAAATGGAAAATAAACATTAATCTTCCTAACCTTTCCTACAGTATATGAGTCGAAACACATAGTCAATGAACTATAGCTTCACATCTGCAGTTCCCCCGGTATAACCGGTAGCTGATGGGTTTATTGATGTTTGCACTGAGGCCCATAATATAGAATTTTATGGCCATGCGGTTATAAAACATGTGAAGGTGCCATACATCGAGGTGATGAGTGAATAGCACAGACATCTTTTCTTAGCTATGTCAATGTTCCTCCAGGGAGGGGTAGGCATATAGCTCATGCTATACCTATATATTTATTTACAACCATTAGCTGGTCAAGTGTTTTCTTAGGTGTCTCTGTAAAGATTTAGCAGAGTCTTTATAGGGATTCCGACATTCCTAGCCTCACTTTACGTAATGGCAAATTTACTTTTTTTTCTACAAATATTTTGCATAATTTTAGCATGAATGAGAACTACTACAGGCGATTTATAGGTCGTATTTTTCTTTGCCCTATTTTTAGCCTGCAACTTTAGATACCTATGGGTCATGGCAAATACAGGATTATTTAATAAAAAAGACAAGTATGAAAAGTACATAAACCCATAGCAGACAGCATACAAGCTCAATGTACAGTGGGAACGGAAAGTATTCAGACCCCCTTAAATTTTGCACTCTTTGTTATATTGCAGCCATTTGCTAAAATCATTTAAGTTCATTTTTTTCCTCATTAATGTACATACAGCACCCCATATTAACAGAAAAACACAGAATTGTTGACATTTTTGCAGATTTATTAAAAAAGAAAAACTGAAATATCACATGGTCCTAAGTATTCAGACCCTTTGCTGTGACACTCATATATTTAACTCAGGTGCTGTGCATTTCTTCTGATCATCCTTGAGATGGTTCTACACCTTCATTTGAGTCCAGCTGTGTTTGATTATACTGATTGGACTTGATTAGGAAAGCCACACACCTGTCTATATAAGACCTTATAGCTCACAGTGCATATCAGAGCAATTCTGTGTTTTTCTGTCAATATGGGGTGCTGTGTGTACATTCATGAGGAAAAAAATGAACTTAAATGATTTTAGCAAATGGCTGCAATATAACAAAGAGTGAAAAATGTAAGGGGCTCTGAATACTTTCCGTTCCCACTGTAAATATAGCAAAATTTAAACTCTAATCCATACCTTCTCTGTCCAAATATAAAAAAAAAAAAAAATGTCTTTGTACTTATTTTCTGGTCAGAATTTATCAAGCTTAAATTGATTGTAAACGATCACCTTGTAAAACAACCCATTCAGTGTAAAATAGAAATGAAATGCAAAACATGTTTGTTTAGACAAACATAAATAAGTGATCACATTCCCTCTGTTCTCAGCTGTATAAGAGCTGGGGGGAGGAGAAGCAGCAGCACACTGAGCTTCTCAGTTAATGGCGTTGCAGCGTGCATGCACGCACGGGGGGTACAGGACAAGTCTGGTTACTGGAAGAGAGCAAACTGTGCTCCCAGAATAGCTAGAGAACTGACCATGGTGTGCTCTCCTGCTTAGTGTGGTCAGTTTTCATTAGCAAAGCAAGGGTACTAGCAGGAACACCGGAGATTTCACAAAAAGGAAGCAATACATGAAGCAATACATGTACATGCAGTACATGATACAGCAGGCACATATCAGAAGTATAAAGTATCGGGGTAACAAATGATTTAAGGTATACAAACTAGTGCTTACACAATAACAAAATTGTTTGCTTTTAATGCACTTTAAGATGCCTTAAGTGTTCCTGCATCTTGATAAATCAGGAATGGCCTATTTTAAAAATGTATTTAAAGCGGAGTTCCACCCAAAAAAAAAAAAAACTACATTAAAAATCCTAAAAAAAAAAATAAAAAAACATTTGGATATTTTTTTTTTTTTACTTACCTCTAAATGCCTGTTGCTAGGTGGTCCCTCGTAGTCTGCCTCTTCCAGTGCCTGGGCTGGTGACATCACTTCCCCCTCGGTACAGGAAGGGCTCAGCTCTGCTCCCTCCCTCCTGTCAATCATCTGGGACCCATTACAGGTCCCAGGTGACTAAGCGGCCAATCACAGCGCGCGGCACCGTTCGCGCATGCGCAGTGGGTGCCAGGCTGTGAAGCCACAGCCCGGCGCCCACAGTTGCAATGCCGGCGGCACTGAACGGAGGGGGAGACGAGCGGGGCTTCGATCCCCCGCATCGCTGGACCCAGGGACAGGTAAATGTCCAATTAAAAGTCAGCAGCTGCAGTATTTGTACCTGCTGACTTTTAATTTTTTTATTTTTTTGACTGGACCTCCTCTTTAAGCATTTCAGTGGTTATA
Source organism: Aquarana catesbeiana (assembly GCF_042186555.1). Taxonomy (NCBI): domain Eukaryota; kingdom Metazoa; phylum Chordata; class Amphibia; order Anura; family Ranidae; genus Aquarana; species Aquarana catesbeiana. The sequence continues at coordinate 882,860,461 of NC_133324.1, forward strand.
TTTATATATTTTAAGGCATCACAATGTTATTTCACTGTTGTTCATCAGCTTTAATGTTGCATAAAATCCCTCTAAAACAAATAATAAGTGCGTTTTCTATTATTTGTTAATGAACCATGAGCTTTTAATGTTTCTATACTACACATTAAAGACAGAATGCTGTTTTATAAAACTTACCTATTTCCAACCAAGCCCCAACAAAACAATAAAGCAGCTGAAGAGCTTTAAAATAAGCCCTCACTGACCTCTGCAGTTGCAGGCACTGTGGGGAAATGTGACTTTTTTACAAAAGTTTTGTAAAAAGATTTTTCTGGCAGCCTGCCACCTTTAATGTAAATAAACAATACTTTAACCACTTCATGATGAAGATAAAACAATTCCTAATGCCTGAACACAATTTTGCAACTTTGACATGTGTTAGTAAAACTGTACATACAGTATCATCACAACTACTTGCGTATCTAGGTGACTTATACCCCATAAATGGTAATGGATATCTCCTGATTTATTACTAAGAAAAACTTGTGTAAAATATAAGAAAAATATCGTTTTTATATGAATAGCTGTATTTTTCTTGAGACTGCCATAATCTACCTCCAAAGAACTTAATGCCAAATCTCATCACAGGATGGTCTGTGGAGACTTCATGGGTAGAGCAGTGCCAACATCCTATGTCTACAAATTCTCAACGCTACACCAAAGGTGTGAAAAAAAATGGACTTTGTAGGCACCAATCATAAAATTAAATACAAATATTTTATTATACAGAAAATACAAAAAAACAAAAAACATACATATTTTAAAACATTGCAGTGTATTACAGAGCAATGACTAATACTCTCTCACATATACATCAAAGCATATAGAGGGGTAACCCTTAAAACAGGGGGGAAAAAAAGACCACCACCCTCTATTAGACATAAGAGACATCAAACTAGTATAACTCTACATGTTTCGCAATTGAATGCTTCTTCAGGAGCCTGTTTGAGTCATCTGTAAAAAGGGAAGGAGAGAGGACAAACACCAAAATACAAAAAGTTACTATACATTTGAAACCATATTAGTAAAGCGTCTCAGTCAGTATCCGTGAGCACCAATAGGGGGCCAGCCAATGAACCCAGCAACCAATCACATGCGGGGACGTGTCTGGTAACAAGGTTGTAATAGCAGTAACTCCCGGGAAGATGGTAGAATAAAGAATCTACCATCTTCCCGGGAGTTACTGCTGTTACAACCTTGTTACCAGACACGTCCCCGCATGTGATTGCTTGTCACCTTATGCTGGTTGGTTGCTAGGTTCATTGGCTGGCCCCCTATTGGTGCTCACGGATACTGTCTGAGACGCTTTACTAATATGTTTTCAAATGTATAGTAACTTTTTGTATTTTGGTGTTTGTCCTCTCTCCTTCCCTTTTTACAGATGACTCAAACAGGCTCCTGAAGAAGCATTCAATTGCGAAACATGTAGAGTTATACTAGTTTGATGTCTCTTATGTCTAATAGAGGGTGGTGGTCTTTTTTTTCCCCCCTGTTTCAAGGGTTACCCCTCTATATGCTTTGATGTATATGTGAGAGAGTATTAGTCATTGCTCTGTAATACACTGCAATGTTTTAAAATATGTATGTTTTTTGATTTTTTGTATTTTCTGTATAATAAAATATTTGTATTTAATTTTATGATTGGTGCCTACAAAGTCCATTTTTTTTTCACACCTTTGGTGTAGCGTTGAGAATTTGTACCTCCAAAGAACAACTCAAAATACATTTTCCTGCTCCTGACAATCACAGAAATATCACCTATGTATATGTTAGTTATTGTTTGTACCCGTATTAGGGCCGAGAAACAATAGTGCACATTTTGCCTGATTTATCCTACCTAAAACACACTGATACTAATTTAAAAAAAGCTTTTTTTTAAAAAATCCTACCTAAAATATGCTGACGTTGATCTTTGACCTTTGACCCTGACTGTAACTCTAACCCTGACACTAACTTTAATCAAACCTTCATCTAACTTTTTTTCATTTTATTATAATTTCTTTTAAACACACTTTTGATACAATGTATCTTTCTCTCCATTCAGATGAGAAAGCACACACGGGGACGGGCTTTATAGTGATTGGTCACTGTCATAGCCAATCAAAGACTTTTCACATTGATCAAGGCTTTCCCTTTCCCGATCGATAGTACAGGACCCAGGGGCTCTTGCCTAGGACCCAGTCCCTGTGCTAGGAGAGCACCGTGCAGCACGCTCCCAACACAAAAACATTTACACATATATGTAGCCTCACAAAGAAGATCCACTTTAGTGATGCTTCATATATGTGTACACGTGGTGGTAAGGGGGGTTAAACAAGGTGATTAGCCCTGGTATGAATGACAGCAGTGGAAATCAGTTGGATCCTGCAGCTGTTTTTCCACCTGTGAGCAAAGCTGTGGCCACTAAGCCTGTTTACTTCAATGACAGGTCATCGTCAGGGTGAATTTGATTTAAATCAACTCAATTTAAAGCATAATTTTTAAAGAGCAACTGTCATCTCTGTCCCATAGCGGCTCCTCCTTTGACCCGCTGTTGACTCACCGACAGTCTCATTCACTTTAATGGGATGGCTGGTGATGGGGATGTGACACAACAAGGTGAGGGACATGGCGGGAGCAGATGAGTGGATGCCCGCTAACAGGCGCTGACATGATGGATCTGAAATGACAGGTGCTCTTTAAATGTAAGGACTCATTCTTGCTGGTAGTTAGAATCTTTAATATTTGCAAACAAAATGAAGGTTTCCTATTTAGTATAATAAGCTGGCAGGTTAGTAAATATTCCCAAACTGGGTCTCTTTTTATACGGCCTGTTGCTATTTTGCTCCTCAAGGGAGGAATAAAGCACTTCAAGCTTTGTGCAGAAAGATCACAAGGTTTGTAAGCTGCTTAGGTGGTTTCACTTTCTTTTTTTTACTGCTTGCCCTTTCTCCTCACAATTAGAGCCTGGTACAGATGCATTTCTCTTCAAACAATCATACAGTTTGTGATGTACATAGATTTACAAAACAATGGGATAGAGGAATATTCCTGAACTTTGTTTTATCTCATGGTTACTGTGAAATTGTGTGAATGTATCAATGCAGTGCATGTTATCTCAGCTTGCAGAGCTTGGATTTATTGAATGAGTTTACCAAAAATGAAAATATTTCATAATATACAGCCTCATGCTACATAACTAAGCTCCATTTCATGCTGAAAAAACTAAATGATTAATGTATCTTAATTAGAAAACTATCTTTGGATGGATTTTTTACTCCAAAAGTATTTGATTAAAATGAATTTGATAAAAATAAAAAAATCTGATTTAAATAAATAAAAAAAAAAAAAAAACAATTTTTATCCTCCCTGGTAAGCGGCAGCCACCACAGCTACAGTATCTGTTGTTGTCCTCACAGCCAGTGTTTACCTGCAGTGATCACTGCTGGACACTAACCATTCACAGGTGGCAAAAGCAGCTGCAGGAATCTGCAGGAAGGTTTTTGCATCTGTCATTTGCATCGGGGCTAGTTGCCTGTGCGAATGTAGCATTAGCAACTGAATAAAACCCAACTTCAAAGCCTCTCTTGTGATCTTTGAGTTTTAAAAAGTTTTTTTTAAGATTTGGATAGAGTGGTAAAGGGTTATAACCCTTGTCAGTTTTTATTACTGCCTGTGCCCCAGTTAGAGAGATTTGCCTTTCTAATTGTCCCAATCACCATTGTCACCAGGGATGAAAGTGAAGCTAACTCCAAAATGTTGCTTTCTCACCAAAACAGGAACAGCTGTCTATATACTTTAATTACTCCAGAGTGCCTGCCGCTACAGAGGTCAGTGAGGCTCTATTATTGCTTGTTACAAATATGTACACATTTGAAAGCAATATTGATTGATATATATATATATATATATATATATATATATATATATATATATATTACAGTTGTGATCAAAAGTTTGCCTACCCTGGTAGAAATTGTAAGCCATTTATTATCACATAGTTTTTTTGCTCCTCTTAAAATCATAATGATAACAGAAATCACCCAAATGGCCCTGATGAAACGTTTACATACCCTGGAATGTTTGGCCTTGGTAGAGACACAGAAGGTGGCACACACAGGTTAAAATGGCTATTAAAGGTTAATTTCCCACATTTGTGGCTTTTTAAATCGCAATTAGTGTCTGTGTATAAATAGTTAATGAGTTGGTTAAGTCTCACATGGATGCACTAAACAGGCTAGATACTAAGCCATGGGGAGCAGAAAAGAACAGTCAAAAGACCTGCGTAGCAAGGTAATGAAACTTTACAAAGATGGAAAAGGGTACAAAAAGATATCCAGAGCCTTGAATATGCCAGTCAGTACTGTTCAACCATTTAATAAGAAGTGGAAAATTTGGGGATCTCTAGATACCAAGCCAAGGTCAGGTAGATCAAGAAAGATTTCAGCCACAACTGCCATAGGAACTGTTCGGGTTACAAAGAAAAACCCACAGGTAACCCCAAGAGAAATACAGGCTGCTCTGGAAAAAGATGGTGTGTTTGTTTTTAAGGAGCACAATACGATGATATTTGAACAAAAAAGAGCTGCATGGTCAAGTTGCCAGAAAGAAGCCATTACTGCACAAGTTCCACAAAAAAGCCCGGTTATAATATGCCCAACAACACCTTGACATGCCTCATTGGGCTTTTTTGTGGCACTGGCGCAGTAAAGGCGGAAGCCATGGCAGCCATGGCAGCTCAACCATGCAGCTCTTTTTTGTTCAAGTATTGTTGAATTGTGCTCCTTAAAAACAACCACACCATCTTTTTGGAGAGCAGCCTGTATTTCTCCTGAGGTTACCTGTGGGTTTTTCTTTGTATCCTGGGCAATTCTTCTGCCAGTTGTGGCTGCAATCTTTCTTGGTCTACCTGACCTTGGCTTGGTATCAAAGGAGCCCCGAATTTTCCACTTCTTAATAAGGGATTAGACATACTAACTGGCATATTCAAGGCTTTGGATATCTTTTTATATCCTTTTCCATCTTTATAAAGGTCCATTACTTTGTTACGCAGGTCTTTTGGCTGTTCTTTTCTACTTCCGCATGGCTCAGTGTCTAGCCTGCTTAGGGCATCTATGTGAGAGATAACAAACTCATTGACTATTTATACACAGGCACTAATTGTGATTTAAAAAGCCACAAATGTGGGAAATTAACCTTTAATTGGCATTTTAACCTGTGTGTGCCACCTTCTGTGTCTGTACCAATGCCAAACATTCCAGGGTATGTAAACTTTTGATCAGGGCCATTTGGGTGATTTCATTATGATTTAAAAAGAATCCAAAAAACTATGTTATAATAAATGGCAGTCACATTTTCAATATTAATACCAAAATTTCACAATTTCTGCCAGGGTATGCAAACTTTTTAGCACAACTGTATATACAATATATATATATATATATATATATATATATATATATATATATATATATATGGAATTGGTGTACTTGGAAAAGAAGGGACTAAATACTTACCTTTCTCGTAGCCAGGGTCAGTTTGGGGGGGGTTTATTAAGGTACTCATAGACCAAATATTATTGTTGTCCTGTCTAGTCAATAGTTGGTTAGATCAGGACACAATCATAACTCTGTACACAGAAGGGTTGGTTGTTCATGAGGTTTTTTCCGATCTATGCTATTTGTTCCAGATAAAACTAGCACCGTAGGTGTCTTCATTTGGCATGAACATGCAGACTCGGCTGGTGCAGTTGTGGAGATTTTTGTCATAGTTTTAAACCCCCCAAAAAAATCTACCATCTAAAATTATGCATGTTTTACTTTTTTTGCTACTGTAGTTGAGAGACAAATACTAACTGAGTTGTGTGTTTTTCTTCCAAAGTATGTACATAAAGCATATTCCAATTCATAAACCAATTTATTTCATCCACGAGTGCTGTGTATTGCATGCCATCAAGTACAATACCAATTGATATTTTATATCAATTCAAAGTATTAGCATACCAGTTCATCTCTGCCGAATGCTTGACATTGTCAGTGGAATAGCTTGTTCATCTAATCACTTGGCATTGGGCCAGGATACCATTCCTTCTCAATCCAGCCCAAGCATATTGTCTTCTCATTCTATACAAATCCCTAGTGTAGGTGCATCTGGTATATTCAAAAAGAACCACTCGTGATGTCATCTCAAGACAGTCTTCTCTATCTAAGCAAAATATAGTTACAAAATTACAGTTTCATGAAAACTCTGAATATTTGGAAATTGGAAAATGAGTTATATTACAAGAGCATTATGAGGAGGACATTCAAATATTTGTTCTGTATGCCAGTTGTGGGGATAATTATGACACCCATGACAAGCCCAGGGGTGGGAAATGAATAAACAGACTTGGAGTACATGTTGCCATAGCTTATGATTTTGTTTTCTCTAGCAATATTGTTTATAAAATGCCAGATTTTGGAACAAATTATGATAAAATAGTAATAGATAGGTTGTGTTGTTCAGGCTAATGAGTTGCTGGCATGTATCACCAAAAAAGACAAAACTATTTAGATGTTTGTAAAATGGGCATATCTGGTATTAGTGATCCTAGTTTTTCCTTAAAGGTGCCTGAACATCCTTGGATGTAGGAGGTCAAGGCAAGTTGTTGACATTCGTTTTCATATGTTTTTCTCTATGACAACATATTCTTTGCATTGTGCAATGCTTACATTTAAAGGATAAGTAAAGCACCTCTAAGCACACATATGGGAACTTCCGCTGACTACCATTCTAAATATAGTAAAACTATTACTGTGGTGAATATTACAGAACTTACTACAATTGATTGATTGGATTTATTTCTGAAGTGACAACAGCTTTTTCAGCGCTTAACAGAGCCATTCATTACTGTTCCTGTGCCTAATATAGTATATAACTTGGATATTTCCAGGATGTGTGTACTTGGAATTTGTATTTTTAACTCTGAGCAACAGAAGTGATTGCAATAAGGATAGATGGGAAGTACCCTGAAGATTAGAGCCAAATATTCAAAAGTTCAAACAATCTTAATGGATTGGTAATTGTTGTACAAACACGGCCAATGCCAATGGAGTTCTTCCCCTTCTTCGGGGCTAAAAGCTTAAGACCAATATCTATTGTGCAAAGCTGGATGGGATGGTGATGGGATGTCTTCAGTGGTGTGGAGCTATTGCTGTGTTCAAACTACCTCTTCTTAGCCCTGAAGAGGAGGGCAGAAAACCCTGTAAAATGTTAGTTGTATTTGTACATATGGTAACCAATAAATGAACGTTTGTAAGCAATTGACAATTTTGTCTGAATAAGGCATAATTTCATGCTATCATCTTAAACTTTTTGGAGCATATTTTTTTTTTACTTATTAAAACAAGAAAGAATAGTAGATAAACCACGTACAGTATTTATTACTGATCTTTCTGGTGCTTTTTTGGGGAATTTTCTTTCAAAGTTCCTTATTTTTCAATAAAATAATATTTTTTATGAGTAATTGTCAGTATTATATCAAAGTGACTGTAGGGGTTGCATTTACCATTGGTCTCCCCCTTACCTTTATCCTTGAGTTCAGGGCCCTGGAGTGATATTTCAGTTATAGGCAAAGAATCATATAAAGAGTCATTCCCTAGCTTCTTGTATGCCTTGAGGACTCAAGTGATACGATCTTCCTGCCATAGTTCCTGGCTCTATTTCTGTTGACCTTGAGTTCTTGATGATAAAAAAATAAAGCAAAAATGCAAAAGAAAGTGTTAAAAAAACACAAACAAGTGTCTAGGCACATAAATGATAGCCCAAATAGGTAAAGGAAATAGTCAAGCTGAGGCAGCTGCTCTTCCCAACTCATGGACCAATGAGACGAACAAAAAAGACCAACAAGGGAAGACAGCGCTGGACCCCAGTAATAAAATAAGACCAGGCCTCTGGTAAATAAAAAACAAATCTTTTATTCCATAAAGGTGTGGGACTGGAGTGCCGTTTATACAGCAGCCTGAGTAACATTGGGGTAGACCAGAACTCTAATCACCTGGAGGCTGGGGCCGCGTGGATGACAGGAAGGCTCAGATCGAACACAGCTGGGAAGCAGGGTGACATGACACATCAACACTACAGACAGGAGGATCCAGAAGTGCAGTCTTAGTTTATTACTGGGGTCCAGCGCTGTCTTGCCTTTGTTGGTCTTTTTTAAAAGAAAATGTTAGACTAACAAGTAAAGGCTATGGCATGCATACAGACCTTAATACTAAGGTGCCAAAATTTTGTAAGCCCTGTTTAAGAGAAATATTCAGAAAATTGCTTTTTGATTTTTGCTTTCCAGCATCAACCAAAAATCAAAATATGGCCTTCGGTTAGACTAACCATTGACCACTGGTATGTCGTGATCTGCCCAGTAGCTCTTTGACATGGACCAATTTGTATTTTTGGTTTAGAGGAACCTTAAATACTAATATTGAATTTTTTTTAATCTTCTTGAAAATTTCAATGTTAAGATGATACGGGTGGTTAGGAACCACACAAAACTTCATTGCTCTGCATGTTTGGGAAGCTTGTTACATAAACACCACAGTCTGATTTCAAGTGGACCTTTCATGTGGTCATCCACAAGTAAATATATTTAACCGCAGTGCGTCGGGACACAGAAGAGGCTATAAAACAAGTCTGGGACATAGAGTTGTGTCTGGAATTCTCTGTATACCATAGAGCTGAAGCAATAAGGATCTGTGTCAATACACTTTGTAAGTAAATAAGAGCATCGTTGGTGGAACAAATTACGTCAAAGTCTCCTTCAAAGCTCTTTAAATCTTATATTATTTTTATCACAGATTGCTTATTTTGAGAATAATGGGGTCAGCCAAGAATATGACTTTGCATGAGCTTAGTAGTCAAAGTCTAAAGCCAGAAGTTAAAGCTTGAAAACTGTAATTAACTTAATCCTGACTGTGTTTAGGAGGATTCATCATGGAATGTTCCTACTAACATACCCAATTTTTTCTGCCAGTATAGGTCACCAACATCCCAACAGTCCGAGGTACAAATTTAACTTCATTGCTGATGTGGTAGAGAAGATTGCCCCAGCTGTTGTTCACATTGAACTTTTTTTGAGGTAACATCAACTGTTAATTTTTCAGACATAATGTGAAAAAGTTGTAGAATTTCTCTTTGTATAGAGTGAGGACCTTGTATTATCACATCTTTACTGTGTGCCCTGTTGATGTTTACAGGTCCTTGAGCCCATTTTGGGGAAGCTTGTGCCCTTCAGTGTTTTTTGCAGCACAGGGAGGATGTCAAATATACCAATTCTGCTTGTACACTGCTTGGGGGAAACTTTCAAAACCACAAAGTGGACATAGAATGACCACGACTAAGGACTTCAGCCAACAGACATATTGTGAAAGAATGCATCTCAATGAGATGCACTGCTTGCACTAGAACAGGGCATGGTTATGATTTATAAAAAAGCTTACCCAATTCATAAACAATTATTAGCCTAAGAAGAAAGAAAATAGTGTTTGTGAGAGAGGAGAGGATTTTGAAAAAGTAAAATTTTAAGGTTTCTGATTGGCAAAACAAGATTAAATGGTGGGTATTGGCAGCTCGTCTCTTCCATTGGTCTTATATGTGTTTCCAACCAAAGTTATGGTATGTTATGGTATGTCAAATTTGAAATGGAATCCAGTGTCATCCATTCCAAGAAAGGTACTCGCTCTTCTCCAAAAAAAATATATATATTTCATAGTAGGGTATTGGAAGGAAGATTATGGGGGGAACTTTCATGTTCGGGTGAAGGGAAGCTTTTAAAGGACTTAATCCAATCACCATCAACATCTACACATTCCATGGTAATTATATTAAGGTGTTTTAAGGTCTGGATATAAATGACAGGGTATCTTCTTGTAAATTGTTGGAACTGAACAAGTAGCTTGGATATGCTAAGAAACATCTTTAACTTTACATAACACATCCAGCTGAATGTGACTGACTACTACCAGCTACTATTATGACAATTGGAAGGTATTTTTAAGCACCCATACCCCCCCATGCAAAAAAAGCAGAATTGAACCAAAAAGTTCTACGATCTGAAAAGCATCAATACCAGCAGGGTTTTTTAGCAATGAGCTCTGACTTTCATATACTGTCCCTGCGTGTACTGTACTCCCCATATACCTCAAACCCCACGATCATGTTGAATGCAGGCTGTTACTGTCTTCTGTAAATGGAGACCTGTTCACAATTTGCCTGAGACTGAATTCTGGAACTTCACATATTTGTTTATATAAAGTACATTCAGTCTCTGAGAGACTAGGAGTCAAAGCCATCTACTGCTGTTGAAAGACTGACTGCTGTCTCTTTATATTTTTTAGGTTGCTATATCAACTCATATTGTCTAAATAAGACTACACAAAGGCAAACCCACAAAACACAAACCAATCTAAAAAATGTAACCTGTTTACTGTTACTCGCGTAACTATTGCAAAATTTATGAAACCTAACAGCCGCAATAGAAGCTGAGAGTTTGTTTATTTTTTTAGGACCAGGCTGATAACTGTTCTTCCATCTCTCATGTTAATTATGAACTCTGAAGTGCTCAACTTTGAGCATTTCAAGACTCAGAGCTCTAAGTTCCTTGATCACATTTCTCAGTGCAGGGGATGTCTTCATTAAGAGTAATTGTTCCTCTAAAAGTGCTATTACATAGAGTGCTTATCTGCTTCCTTGAGATAGCAATAATGTTAAGTACAAAAATTAAAAAATGCAAAAAAAACGCTTGTATACCGAACACACGTCCACATAAACAACAACACCTGTTGGAATGAAAGAAATACGTCTAGGGCCATCATTTAATGTTCATTTTTAATTGATGATGTGTAAAGGGCTTTAAAGGTTCGCCCTTCGACAAAACTTTGGGCGGCAATTTTTTCACGGATGTATGCAAAATTTGGTATCTATTTATTCATCTTTTATTTTTTATTTGAACATTCTATTGTGTTTATGTGCACTAAAATTAATTTTTACTGAAAGTATAGGTGGAATAAATAGATGCAATAATATCATACAACTTACAAAATTGCTTTTACAAAATTGTTTAACATATTGGTATTTCGAGTGTGTTTTTGTCAAAAAATACACATTTTAGTATGTGTGTGCAAAATAAAAAAAAGGCCCTGTCAGCAAAATAATAGACCATAAATAACTTTAAACCACCATCATTTACCCTTCCTTCTTAACTACAACTCAGTATGCTGAAATGGCAAGATCAATATGTATTATTTTTGCACTTATCAAACACACAGAGTTCATTAGGGTTTACATACCCTTTAATGTTATTTACTTGAGGAGTTGTTACATTTTCATAAGTGTGATTAGCTGATTTAGGTTTTATTAGGATGGAGATGCAAATGCCCTTTGTCTTTGATTTAGTACAATGAGATTGTTTGCAATATATCCAACATTGCTCATTCTAGAATGGGCACACTTTTGCAAGTTTACTATTTTTGTTTCTTTATTTATGTAGGGCTTATATTGACAAGCATTGTTTGAATGCATTTGAACATTGGGCAACTTAAAGTGTGTGCATTTAAATGCAAGATCCAGCAAAAGATTCTTTTGGGTTGCTTTATCAACAACCTTTATTATCCTAAAGCTGAAATCCAGGCAGGGAAGCCACACGGCATGGGACCCGGAGGCCAGCTGCAGTCACTGTAGTGTAGTAGAGGTGCCTATCCAGCTTCCAGAGGGATTGGCTTCATATAGAAAATGCATACTTACATTGGGCAAGGCTGGACCAATGTAACTATGCAAAAATATCCATATCTGGAATTCATCCTTATTAGGTTTGCTGATTTTTTTCTCTAGATACAGTTTATTGACACTTGAAACACAAATTAAACTACGCATTGTTCAAATGTAAAAATGCAGAAAGAGATTTTACAGTCCTGGAAACAAGCAGCCTTCCAGGGAAAAGAAATCCCAGAAAGTATTCATCAGATGAAATTATTCCTGGAGATGGGGTACAGTTAGCAACCAGGTCATCCAGTGAATTGATACATTTCTGTTTTGATGAATGAATTTGTTATGCACAGTAACATGGCCAGGTGCTATACAGTATAATATGTCTTTTTGTAAGAGTTAGAAATGTTTTGAAAAGCATGAACAGAGATAAATTATTTAAACCTGGCAGCAAAGGATGCAGTCTACACCACAGTGGTAGAATAAAATGATTATCTGGCATTATTATGGGGAGCCAGATACGAGATTGGTTTCACTCATTAAAAATTTGAAGCCACAGAATAACTGTGTTGAATCTGTTTAAGAGAAAACGCAGCAAGTCATTTTTATTCTGCAGAAAGTGTCTGTGCCAAGATAAATTATGGCCTCCCGCAGCTATAAAAATTCTTCAGTTCTTACCATTTAGTGGGACCTGCTCAACCATTTATAAATCTGGGTCCAGGAATGCTGTGACCTGAAATGACTCGAAACTAGATCAAGGAGAAGAGAGACTGAGCTCTCAATGGACTTCATAGCGTTCATTAAAACATCAACCTTGTTTATTAAAGGGGGATTACTAGGCTGCTGGGTGGCAGAAATGAGGGCTGCACAAAAAGGGCTCTTTAAGGGTTATTCAGGTAATAGAGCAAGAAGTGACTCATAACAAAAAGTCAGATATGGATAACAGGTCAGTCCTAATTAAACTGTAATGTCACATTTTGGCAGATGCTGGACAGTTAAACTATCAAATATTTACTTTCGCTTACTGGTATTTTAGTGGCAAGATGTCTGCAAACCTTCCATGGCTATTGATAGGGGGAACCACTGTCCTTGGTGAATTTTTAACTTGTTTAACATTATAAAGAATGTACCAATAAGTCTTAAAAATAATAAAGATAATTGCAAAAAAAAGTTGTCTACCTCAAAACTGCAAAATATTACCCATGCCCACTTTGCATTCAAAAGCAGTTTCTTGCCTATATATTCATTAAATGAAGGGTTGTAATGCAATCTTTGAGGGCTCATTTCCAATTTTGCTGTGCAATAACGCACATACGTTAATGAATGTAACAATATCTGAAAGATGATGCTGTGCTGTGGTTCAAATATAGCTGCTAGCACACAAAGGGTCGATATTCAGGCCGAAACAAATTCATACAATTATTAAAAAAAGGAAAATCTATGACATAAAGTGCAAAAACATATCACAGGTCTGTAAAGTGCTTCCCTATCAAAATAAGTGTCCATAAAAATCCCAACACTTCCGTGAGTCACGAATCCTCCACCAACACAAAAAATCAAATGCCTCTGTGTACATGTTATTGATCTCTCTGTGTATGAATCTTCAAGCCACCACCACACCACCACCTTACAGAGTGAACACTCACCAAAAGGAGATGCTACAATACATGTAGCAATTACAACATGTTTCTCACATCAAGTTAATCCCAGGCAATGTGTATATCAATCCTTGGTCCTCTCCTTTCAGTAGTGCCTAAAGTCTGGTCTTGGCTGTGTTAAATAAAGCTTAACCAGGAACCAACAGATCGCAAAAATAGTGTAGTATTTATTGTAATGTTGGATATATACAAAACTTCTAGTGTAAACAGCTGACCGAGGCTATTAAAAACAAGTACAATTCACATAGAGAGCCGCTGCAATCCTGGGTCATGCAGCCCCGTGACGTCAGCACAGAGTCTCCGCCCCAATGCGTTTCATCCACTTGGACGTTCTCAAGAGGGCTTCAAGTGCTAATTTCCACCATGAATGTATTGTTGCTCATTAATGTGCGGTACATCAGGAAGGATGTGCTGGAACTGGAGATAGTCCAGAGAAGGGCAACAAAACTAATAAAGGGACTGGAGGACATTAGTTATGATGAAAGGTTATGAGCAATGAACTTATTCTCTCTGGAGAAGAGACGTTTAAGAGGGGGTATGATTTCAATGTAATAAATACCGTACTGGTGACTCCACAATAGGGATAAAACTTTTTTGCGAAAGGGAATTTTATAAGACACGCGGCCATTCACTAAAATTAGAAGAAAAGCGATTTAACCTTAAACTGCATCGAGGGTTCTTTACTGTAAGAGCAGTTAGGTTGTGGAATTCTCTTCCACAGGCACTGGTTTCAGCGGGGAGCATCAATAATTAAAAAAAACTATTAGATAAGCACCTGAACGACCATAACATATAGGGATATACAATGTAATATTAACATAAAAGCACACACAGAGGTTGGACTTGATGGACTTTTTTCAACCTGCCTACTATGTAACTATACTTTTTTTTGCAGTGCAAGGTAGGTGCGTTACCTTAGTGCATTGGGGTGCACTGCAGCGCTGCAGCGCATGTAACATGCAACACATGTAACTTACCGCAATACAAAAGTGTAGACTGCCCTTAAGGTCAAGTAATACCTTGTAGCTGTTCACACTTTGATGAAAATGGAACAATAGGGAAAATAAAAATGATGAATAATGCAGCCTTTCAATAACATTAACACAATGGGGGTTATTTACGAAAGGCAAATCCACTTTGCACTGAAAGTGCACTTGGCAGTGCAGTCGCTCTAAATCTAAGGGGTAGATCTGAAATGAGGGGAAGCTCTGCTGATTTTATCATCCAATCACGTGCAAGCTAAAATGCTGTTTTTTATTTTCCTTGCATGTCCCCCTCGGATCTACATCTACAGCGACTTTACTTCCAAGTGCACTTGCAGTGCAAAGTGGATTTTCCTTTAGTAAATAACCCCCAATAGCTTTTGTTTTTCAGAGCCCCACCCCCATGTAATATTTTCATTACCTATTGATTCTGTCATCAATAGATTCATTATTTTTCCACTTTAAATAAAAAGTCAAGCTGTCCAGAAAAAGTGACAGACAGGGATTGGGACAAGCCATATGACACTGGTAGTGTTGCTTATAATAGTTAGTCTTTATATGTGGCTTCAATTTTTTCCCCTACAAATGCTGTAACTACTTAGAGACTATTGGCTTTAGTTTTTATGTTGATTACTTAAATGCTATTTAATACTACATGTCCACGTAAGAATGCCCTATTCATGGGGTGACAGTGGTTTCATGTGATTTCACTGTGGAACAAACAACGTTGTCACCCTGCTAGAGGAAGTAGAAACATAACAGATCTACTGGTGGGATCGACAGGTACTAAAACAATGTGTTGGTACTAAAATTGCTGTGTTAATGGTAGTGACAGCATGTATGTAATTTTTTATTTTTCCAGCAGTTCTGCTTTGAGGGTTTCAAACTTGCTTCACCTCCCCAATTTGTAGTAAACTACTTTCCTTATTTTTCTCCAGGCATCCGCTATTTGGACGTAACGTACCCTTGTCCAGTGGATCAGGTTTTATCATTTCAGATTTGGGGTTAATTGTGACCAATGCCCATGTGGTGTCAAGCAGTAATACTGTATCGGGTAGGCAGCACTTAAAGGTACAGCTGCATAATGGGGACACCTATGAAGCAACAATAAAGGATATTGATAAAAAATCTGACATTGCTACAATCAAGATTTATTCAAAAGTGAGTATAAGCTACATATAGGCAACACTTCAGTAAGACTTGTTCGGTGAGAAATATGGAAGCTGTCATTACTGAACATTTTTTAAAAATGCTAGTTGTCTGGCTCCCTCTGGTTTCAGTATTTAATGATTCGCGGATTAGACAAATATACAAATAACTTCTTATCGTCACACTTGTTCCTGGTCAGTGGCTACAGAAGCTATAGAATCAATAGTTTTTTTGGGCAAGTTTGTAGTTTGAAAAAGGAATGTTATAAATGGCAATGCAGGTTTATTGTAATGCTTCTCTTAATGTGTTTCATGGACAACGCTTGCCACGCACAGTTATCTTTTTAATGCAATTTTTTTCACACAAGTTACCAATCTGTAAAAACAAATAGGAGTCATTATTTTATAGCCTGAGGACATAGCATGGCACTAGGCAGGTAACATGGAGCATTTGTCAGACTTATGCCGTGTACACACAATCAGAATTTCTGACAACAAAACCGTGGATTTTTTTCCGAAAGATGTTGGCTCAAACTTGTCTTGCATACACACGGTCAAACAAATGTTGTTGGAAATTCTGAACGTGAGAACGTGGTGACGTACAAAACGTACGATGAGCCGAGAAAAAGGAAGTTCAATAGCCAGTGCGGCTCCTTCTGCTTGATTCCGAGCATGCGTGAGCTTTTGTGCAACGGACTTGTGTACACACGATCGGGCTTTCCGACAACAAGTGAAGGTGGCTGAAAATTTGAGAACCTGCTCTCAAACATTTGTGGCCAGAAATTCCAACAGCAAATGTTCGATGGAGCATACACATGGTCGGACTTTTCGACAACAAGCTCACATCTAACATTTCCCGTCGGAAAGTGCGACCGTGTGCGCGGCTTAAGTCTAGGTTCACATCTATGTGCTATGAGGTTGATGCATTTTTCAGGCACGTTTTGCCATGTGTTTTGTGTTTTTAAATCCACGTTTTTGGTGCATTTTTGCAGTTTTCATGCATTTTAAGTTTTTGTGTTGTGTTTTTTTTTCCTTTAAAGTGGTTGTAAACCCTCTGGGACCACTTTAACCTACAGATAAGCCTAGATTAAGGCTTACCTGTAGGTGCAAGAAATATCTCCTTAATCTACACGGTTAAGGAGATATTTTACAAAAACCGGGCATCGCTGTCTACAGCGCATGCGCGCCGTAGACAACGGCGCAGGCACACTGAGCATGTTGTTAGTGAAGGCGAACATGCCATCACTGACGGCCCCGCATGCATGCGTCGGAGTGGCGTCATCGCGGCTCCAGCCAGTCACAGCGCCGGAGCCGCGATATCCGAAAGTCACTCTGGGATAGATGGCAACGGCGGAGGAGGCGAACAAAGGTTGCTTCGGGGGCTTCGATCTGAGGTAAGTTGCCATGCATACTAGCTCATTATGACTT
The DNA here is from genome assembly GCF_042186555.1 of Aquarana catesbeiana. Classification (NCBI taxonomy): domain Eukaryota; kingdom Metazoa; phylum Chordata; class Amphibia; order Anura; family Ranidae; genus Aquarana; species Aquarana catesbeiana. The sequence continues at coordinate 882,877,432 of NC_133324.1, forward strand.
TGCCTTGCAGAGTGTATTTTTTTTTTTTTAGGCTTTACTTCCTCTTTAAAAACACTGTATATAGCTGGTTGCCAAGGAGCAGGCCAGGAAGCCAGCTGCCTTCACCTTAACAACCGATGAGTCATCAGCTGACTCATCAGCATACCAGACCTACGGGTCTGGTATGAATTTGGAGGGGACCCCCACGCCAAAATGAAAAAAAAAGGCATGGGGTCCCCCTAAATCCATACCCGAAACTTATCCGAGCATGCAGCCCGGCAGGTCAGGAAAGGGAGGGGATGAGCGAGCGCCCCCCCCCCACTCCTGAACCATACCAGGCCACATGCCCTCAACATGGGGGGGTGCCCTGTACTTCACCCCAAAGCAGCTTGTCCCCATGCTGATGGGGACAAGGGCTTCTACCCCACAACCATGAACTGTGGTTGTGGGGGTCTGCGAGCAGGGAGCTTATCAGAATCTGGAAGCCCCCTTTAAAATGCCCCCCATGTGAATGAGCATGGGGTACATTGTACCCCTACTCATTCACTAAAAAAAGCGTCACATAGAGAAAAAAAACATAAACACAGGTTTTTGACAATTCCTTTATTAAAAAATCTAAAAATAATACCAACTGATATAGATCCATTGTCAATCACGCTGCCCACCGGACCCGAAAAAAAAGGAAAAAGCTCTGCACTCATCGAAGGCTAACCACCGACTGATGGGAACCCCGCTAACAGCTGACAACTCATTGATTGTTAACGATGCAGGAGCCGGCTTCCCAGCCCGCTCCTTAGCAACCAGCTATATACAGTGTTTTTAAAGGGGGTACCCCCCACCACAAAACACATAAAAAATGCAACACTTGCATTTCTGGTGCAACTCCATTGAAGTTTATTACATGCAAAACACAATCTGCTTCGGAAAAGGTTGCAGTTGATGTATATTATAGGTGCATTTTGCATTTTTCAATACACACTTTGGTTCCATGGAAGTCTATGGAACCAAAGACACAACCTGCTGGTCCGTGGCCTTTTCCATAAAATGTGAACATGACCCATAGGAAACCATGTTAAATGGACTGCAGTTTGTTTCTGCAAAACTGAAAAAGCATTAAAAAATGCATAGGTGTGAACCAGGCCTAAATGGACTGTAGTGCATTTCTGCAAATTGCAAAATGCACCAAAAAAACACACGAGTGTGAACGTAGGGTAACTTAACATTACTATGGGATTGAGATTGACTTGCAGCTCTGTGATTGACTGATGAAAAATATTTGCTACTGTCCGTGTTCTGTGTTGTGTTAAGAAATGACTGGGATATTTGATGCTGGAACATTTTCATTTTGAAATAATATACATTTAGCCTCATGTAGTAGCAGAGCTGGGACTTTCTTCAGCAGTTTTGCATGCCATGTCTACAGTTTCAGAATAGCAATAAGCAAAATTTAGATATTTCTCAAGGGAGTTCCTGATACTACAACCAAAACTCATCTGGATACATAATAAATACGGTTATTTGCCAAACTTAGATCTAGTGTCAGTTGGCTGTGTTATTCATGGTGTGCCTATGCTCTATGTAATAGAGATTTTTTTTTTTGTAGAAATCTAATGTAAATTTGTTCAGATACAGGAGTATGTACATTGTTCCTTATCTATATAAACAAATGTAACACTTGTATTCCACTTTAGAAAAAGCTACCAGTCCTAACACTTGGCCATTCAGCAGATCTAAGGCCTGGAGAGTTTGCTGTGGCTATCGGGAGCCCATTTGCCTTACAGAACACAGTGACCACGGGAATAGTGAGCACAGCTCAGAGAGATGGAAGGGAGCTGGGCTTGAGAGACTCTGATATGGATTATGTGCAGACTGATGCCATCATTAATGTAAGTTAACTTCCTAAACCTCTTTTGTAGATGAAAGTTGCTTGTGTTCTTTATGCTGTGGACCAGGGGCGTTGCTAGGTCTACAAAAGATCTGGGGCTAGAACCCATAGCAGCGTAGTAAAGAAAGTCCGCTTGGGCGGGCATACACATGTATATACAGTAATACACGTGTGTGTGTGTATATATATCCCCAGAGAGCCCCCCACTTACATCAGGGTCCCCAGAGAGTCCCCCCTTACATCAGGGTCCCCAGAGAGCCCCCCTTATATCAGGGTCCCCAGAGAGCCCCCCTTACATCCGGGTCCCCAGAGAGCCTCCTCCTTACATCAGAGTCATCAGAGAGCCTCCCCCTTTCATCAGGGTACCCAGAGGGCCCACTATTTACATCAGGGTTCCCAGAGAGCCCCCCCTTACATTAGGGTCCCCAGAGAGCTTCCCCCTTAAATCTGGGTCCTTAGAGAGCCTCTGCCTTAAAATCAGGGACCCCAAAGAGCCTCTCCCTTGAATCAGGGTCCCCAGAGAGCCCCCCACTTACATAAGGGTCCCCCAGAGAGCCTCTCCTCCCTTTTGGGGACCCCTGCAGAGACTCTGGGCTATTGGCCCTAGATTCGGGGCTATAGCCCCAAAAGCCACCCCCTAGCGACGCCCCTGCTGTGGACCAACATGTTAGTAAGTAGAGTATAGATTTCTGGTTGTTTGGACCCTAGATATCAGTTTCCCAGTTGCTTTGAGACTTACAATACTAATTTCATAGTGCAACTTTAATACATTAGCATTTGTTACCTGATAGCGATAACATCTACTGCAATGCTCTGTAAAGTACATGGAAACATTCAATCAGCTCCTGTTCTGAAAAATAGCTTACCAAGTAATGCCCCACCACATTCATTCAAGCACACTCATACACTCGTACACTAGTCAACCTAAGATTATGGATCATGGAGGTAAAGCAGAGCACCCAGAGAAAACCCATGCAAACATCAACTAGACAGAGCCCTACTAGAGTTCAAATGTGGTATCAAATTATACAAGACAAGAAAGCTTACCACTTGCCTCTTTAAACACTAAGGGAATCCATAAACATCATATGGTGACCTCATTTAGATTTTGGATGAAATTATAACTTGTGGAACTTCACAGTCCTCACCAAAAAATGCTAGTTTGGTTTTCTACACCAAATTTGCCATTCTAAAGGAATGTTTCTTGCTTCATTGAAATTTAATACATATGTCTGACCTTTCAATTTAGAAAGGAAAATATTAAAGTCCAACCTCACTGACATAATCATAAACAACATGGAAGCAGCTCAGCTGGCTAGGCAATCATTGTCCCAACCTCAGCAGACAGTGCTCGGCAGTGCTTCTCCCAAAGTGCATCCATGATTCCTGATTTTGGCTGAAATGCATTAGAAGAGGAAACCTTTGTTGTAGCTTGATGTGTCAATAAATATCGTTCTATACATTTGTTGCAATTATGTAATGCCTTTGTTTATATATTTACTTTGTTATTAATATTTTAAAGTATATCTATAGCCCAAACTTTTTTTTTTTTTTTCATTTTGTATAGAGTGGGAAATGGTTAGAAAAACCTGTATTTTTTTTTAACCAGCTGTATCCCAATCAATAGATATGCCTTCATTTTTTTCCCTCTAGACACAACAATCTAGAAGGGAATATCCCATTGCCTCTTGGAGGATCAGGAAGGAATATTTTTCCGCTGCTGGAGCAAATTGGATCATGCTTTGCTAGGGTTTTTTTTGTGTTACTCTGGGTCAACTGTGTTTTTTTTTTTCATTTTTTTTATTGGTTGAACTAGATGGACTTATGCCTTTTTTTCCAACCAGACTAACTATGTAACACAAAGTGATCCAAAATCTTCTTTGTGACACTTGCCACCAGAACAACTATCCACAATGGTAGATTTCCTTTCAATACCTGTTTTGGTGTCACCTCAAATTTTCAGTCCCAGCAACAACAGTCACCAATGTGGTAGTAAAAACTTAACTCTATCAAAAACTGAAAAAAAGTTTTGTCTTTGGATACACTTTATTTATACTGAGTGTATGTACACATACGCTTTGCATACTCAAGGTTCCCATTCAAAACTGGGAACAACCACAAGTAAATTAGGAAAAAGTTAGGATGTTATGAACTACCTACAGGCTTGCACCAGTCTTTTCATGGAAACCATGGGGATACTCTCTGTGTACCTTTCTTTTCAAATATTTATTGAGAATAATCCAATAAAAGAAATCATACAATGAGTTTGTAATTAAACAAGGTGTACAAATATGTGAAGTTAGGCTTCTCAATATCTTTGTGTAACTTTATGCACTTACACTGATTGTTAGAAGATACTTTTTGGCAACAAGCATTTAGGCAAGCACATTAATTTGTATGCTAAAATGTTTTTGCTTTTTTATAGTATGGAAATTCTGGGGGTCCTTTAGTAAATTTGGTGAGTGTATTTACATATTTATTGTACTGAATGATAAAGTGTAGAATGAGTCGTGTGTGTGGACATTTTAATTTTTATTCAGTTTGATGTACTGTATGGCGTGATTGTTCTGTATCAAAACTGCAATATAGTTGGACATTGATGGAGCACTTATGAAATGTAGGGAAATGTCAGGCAATGTTTTCTGGGAAACTCAGTAAATGTTTCTCCCTTTTTAAAGGTAGGTACACTATGGCTGAAAGTTTGTAGGCACCTGACCATCAAACCTATATGAGCTTCTTAGATGTCTCATTCCAAAATCATGGACAGTAGCATGGATTCCCTGTAGAATGAGAGGATTTTGGGACTTTATATGAGGCATGGGTAGGTGCCTCCATCCCTATTTCAGATACATACCAAGGGGAATTTGGGACCTTGTATGAGGCAATCGGAATGCAGAGGTGAGAATAAAAGGGTTTTAATTGTAACATAGTAAAAAATGAATTGCATATATACATACACAACTGTATTTGCACAAAATGTAGGCATAAATAGGACTGCATATAAATATCATATGTCATAATAAGTACATAATAATAATGAAGTTAAATGGATATTATACAATGGCATAGCCTGTAGGTACCAGGTAGCTAGCCCAACACTGCATCTGTGATCGTAATGATGTAAAAGGGTAAATACATAACGGGTGGATTGTACCATCGGATGTGACTTATAGCTCAACGCGTTTCATGAATACCTTTCACTCATCAAGAGCAGATACATTATATTACCAAAGCAGCAGTGAATACGGCATGTGGTAACCTGTACGAGGTGCATAGGAGGCATAGATCTCGCCGCGGGGGCTGAGGTGGCGTGCATATGGGGTTGCAGCAACAGATGGTGTGGGAAAGTACATAAGTGCATGTAGGGTGTCCATGTGGCAGGGGAGGTGATGTAGCTCGTCAAATGGGGTATCCAAGGGCTGCATCCAATGCAATACCAGTGAAGAATTTGTTGGTATGCAGGAAACCCCAGGAGGAGACCGGCCGTGCATTCCGATTGCTTCATACAAAGTCCCAAATTCCCCTTGGTAAGTAGCATGGGTTCCCTTCCCTCCTTCTTTTTGTAGCTGTAACACCCCAGGAAAGGTTGACTCAAGATTTTGGAGCATGTATGCAAACATTATTATCTAATTAGCCAAAAAAGCATTTGTAAGATCAGGTAATGATGTTGAACAAGAGAACCTGGCTCTCAGCCTAAACATTCAAATTCACCCCCAAGCGGTTCAGTGGGGCTATGGTCAGGACTTTGTGCAGGTTACTCAAGTTCCTCCACATCACACCCCCAGCTTTGTCCACGGGGCACATACATTCTGAAACAGAAAACTGCCTTTACCAAACTGTTGTTACAAGGCTGCAGGCACAGAGTTGTCTAAAATGCCTTTATATGCAATAGCCTTAACAGTTCCTTCAGTGTAAACACCTGAACTCAATATTTTGGAGGGGTGTTCACATACTTTGGCGATATAGTGAAGGTGTGATGGTCAGTTGTCCATATACTTTTATTTATATAGTGTAGTCCTTGGCAGCCATGTAATATTCCTCACCCTGCCATCGGCCTATATAGACTATTTATTCTCATCTATGAGGATGTAGTGATATCATTATGTCCTTGTTTATCTCTACAGGATGGAGAAGTGATTGGTATCAATACTCTAAAAGTTGCAGCTGGAATCTCTTTTGCAATTCCCTCTGACCGCATCACAAAATTCATGACTGATACACATGACAAAAAATTTAAAGGTAAAAGAAAAAAAATGCTTCTAGAAAATTGGTTGTTGAAACTGTTGTAGAAGCCCTTAGCAACAGAACTGAACACTGAACATAATGTTTATTGCTATTCTAAATTTAGCCTTCACCCAAAACTGTTCTTTTACATGTGGGTGAGACTAGTGGGAGACTTTTCTTCAAAGTATACTTTTTTTTGTTCTGCTCTGAGGGTCAGATTCTACTGCACCCCCCTTCTGTGTGTTTAAGGATTCCATTTTAAGGTCAATGAGGTGACAAACTGTATATTTCTAACATGGTGAGGGTTGCCAGAGTTAGTTGACAAAGTTGGACCTTCATATAAGGCCAGAATTCTTATGCCCCGTACACACGGTCAGACTTTGTTCGGACATTCTGACAACAAAATCCTAGGATTTTTTCCGACGGATGTTGGCTCAAACTTGTCTTGCATACACACGGTCACACAAAGTTGTCGGAAAATTTGATCGCTCTAAACGCGGTGACGTAAAACACGTACGTCGGGACTATAAACGGGGCAGTGGCCAATAGCTTTCATCTCTTTATTTATTCTGAGCATGCGTGGCACTTTGTCCGTCGGATTTGTGTACACACAATCGGAAATTCCGACAACGGATTTTGTTGTCGGAAAATTTTATATCCTGCTCTCAAACTTTGTGTGTCGGAAAATCCGATGGAAAATGTGTGATGGAGCCTACACACGGTCGGAATTTCCGACAACAAGGTCCTATCACACATTTTCCGTCGGAAAATCCGACCGTGTGTATGGGGCATAAGATGCTGTCTCACTATCTCCACATTAAACCCCGCTCACTGCCACCATTGCATGCTTCCTGCTACTATGTTATCTACAGAAACAGCACACAAATGTAGATGATTTTACGTTCTTGTACTCTGGGTTTTATTTAAAGAAAAGCTGTGAATAATAATTCCCTTTAATAAAAGTATTATTGTAGATTCTTTTGACACTTCTCAGAGGCCCTCCTCACCTTTAGCTATGATTTACACACAATTGTTTGTATGTGGCCAGAGATGGTAATAATACAAGAAGAAAGTAAACACAAATGTTCAATATGTTTCTTTGATGAGGCTCTGTTCTGCTGTCCTTTGAACAAACCCAAAAGTTCCTATTGGAACTTGTGGGCACAAACCAGGATTTGTAGTGGATCTGGTTAGTCTTTGGAGAACATCCAATTGCTCAATTAACCAATCTGCACAGTAAACTGGTAAAGGAGTATTTTGGACCCCTATCCAGCTCACTGCTATGCTACAAAGTGTGCAAGTGGTCACTTCTCCCATTCATTCTTCTGTATAGGACACAATCCTTCTTTCATCCTTGCCAAGCAAAGACAAATGGACCAATAGGTGATTGCATTTTATAATGGTGGAATGGCACACCTACATCAGCAATGGTGTTTGAGGGATGTGAACTTTAGAAGGCAGTACAGGTGGGAGGGATACTTGTACTTTAAAGGCTAAGCAAGAAGGGGTCCAAAGAATGCTTTTATCAGGGGCGACAGCAGCAATCAGCAGTGAACACTCTGAAAGACAAAATTGCAAGTATGGATTTACTAGATCATCAGAAGAGCAAAGCCACAAACATTGCTCATCACCAGTAAATGTAGCCCTGCCTATACTATTTTCCCAGGACATATACCAGCAGGAGGTAGCTAATTTGACCATAAATAAAGTTGAGATCCTCATTCTTTGCTTCTACTGAAGGGTACTCTCTGAAAAAAAAGTAAAAAGAATCCCACATACAGGCTATACATATTGCCAGCCACCCAAAATTAAATTAATCATTATTATTATACAGGATTTAGAGCCGACAGTGTACACAGCGCTTTAAATAATAGTTTAGATTGAAGATCTTCTTTAGGATAACATATCCCTTGTCTGTGTTTAATAGTCAAACAGCAACAATCTGATGTTTAAAGCTCAAACCATACATTCAGTATTGCTCCATGATGACCTTCACTATAAACACAAGACTTTTATTGAATAATGTAAATTGAGCACATTGCACAATAAGGCAAATATTTGTCAGTGATGTACATATTATAGTATATGTTAATCTGCTGTATATTTTCCCAGTGCAAAGGACGCAGTTTGCACGTTGTAACATTTCTGATTTTGCTCTCTATTTGTTTATGTTATGTCTGAGAGACACGGGGTGGGAGACAAGGGATCTGAAGGAAGTCAACAATGTTCTTATAAAATCCAATTCCTGTATTTATTCTATTGTGGTCTAATATTAATATCCCCAATCTAACCGTCTTGTCGCTGTTTGTTTCTTCAGACGGGAAGAAGCGTTTCATCGGGATAAAGATGCTGACTATAACTCCTACGTAAGTCAAGAAGAGGAAATTGTCTACATGCCAAAAATGTTTTTTATTGCCTGACATGGAGAGGTTTGAGCTGCAGTGTTTGAAATTTTTACAAAATACATTTCTGGCTAGAGCCTGTGTACACACAGAAAGGATTAATGTTTTGGAAGGAACATAAATTGCTTTTGGTTTTTATCTTCTTTTTAGTTGCCATGTGAACTTTGAGATTTTTTTATTACTATTAGACATGAATACGTGTAAGATTTCTTTTTGACAATGGGAAATGTTGCCCTTTCCTTAAAGCTGTACTCAAAGCAAATGGCTATATACCAATTTAAAGTGGAACTAAACTTCCTCAATAAACATTAACTATTTTTAAAGTGGTTGTAAAGCCTTAAGGTTCTATGCATTAAGGTGCAAAGCCTCCTGTGCTGCAGACCCCCCCCCCCTTTTTCTTACCTGAGCCCATCCGATCCAGCGATGTGCACGAGCGCAGCGGCTTCAGCCACTGTTGCTCTCCTTATTGAACAGATTGTTAGCAGCAGGAGCCATTGGCTCCTGCTGCTGTCAATCAAAAGCTGTGACACAGGAGTGGGGAGCAGGTCCGAGTCCCGCTGTCTGTGTCAATGGATGCAACGGGACTTAGGAGCGAGCCCGTACGGGTGCCCCCCATGGAAAGCGACACTCCATGGGGGCACCTGATGAAGAGGAGGGGCCTGGAGCGCCAGCAGGGGACCTCTGAAGAAGAGGATCGAGAATGCTCTGTGCAAAACCTTTGCACAGAGCAGGTAAGTACAGGCATGTCAAAACCAGTGAAAATTAACTATGTATACCAAAATGCATATGTAGCAAAATTCACAGTAGCGCAACAATAACACCTAATTAATTCAGTGTTCAATGCAAAAATGTAATGATTGAATATATATATAATATTCCATGTGCAAAGAACATATAAAAAATATAAAAGATAATAAAATTAAAATGTCATAAAAATAAAAACAAAACAAGCATCCAATAGCAGTCCTCTTTAAACAACGAAAAAAATGTAATGATATTCCCAGTGATATCCTAATTAAGAAAGTAAGGTATCCACCACCATATGTGTCACATCAGACCCGCTCCCATCAGGTGGAAACTCACCAAATTGATTTGCCTACCACTCTCATGGTTAGGCTAGTAAGCCATAAGAATCAGTTGTTCAAAGATTCCTTAACCGCTTACAGACCGCAAGATTTGGCTGCTTAATGACCAGGCCATTTTTTGCGATACGGCACTGCATCACTTTAACTGACAATTACGTGGTCGTGCAACTTTCTTTTGATGGCATTTGATCACCTCTGCGTTTTTTTATTTTTTTGCGCGATAAAAAAAAAAAGTGAGACAATTTTGAAAAAAAACATTTTTTACTTTTTGCTATAATAAATATCCCCAAAAATGTTTTTAAAAAACACATTTCTTCATCAGTTTAGGCTGATATATATTCTTCTACATATTTTTGGTAAAAAAATTGCAATAAGCGTATATTGATTGGTTTGCGCAAAAGTTATAGTGTCTACAAACTATGGGATAGATTTATGGCATTTTTATGGCTTTTTTTTTTTTTTACTAGTAATTAGCGATGATCTGCGATTTTTAGCAGTACTGCGACATTGCTACGGACAGATCGGACTATTTTAAGATATTTTTGTGACCATTGACATTTATACAGCGATCAGTGCTATAAAAATGCACTGATTACTGTGTGAATGTCACTGGCAGTGAAGGGGTTAACCTTAGGGGCCGATCAAGGGGTTAAATGTGTGTTCCCTCAGTGTGTTCTAACTGTATGGGAATAGGACTGACTAGGGGAGGAGACATACTTTGTAGGAAAAAACGATATGTCTCCTCTCCCCTGACAGCACAGGGATTCGTGTGTTTAAACACACAAGTCCCTGTGCTGGCTCTCATGCACGCGATCGCGCATGGCCGGCGATGGTCGTGCCCGCCGGCCACGTGCATCGGGCCCCCCAGGCGTGTGTGTGGCCGCTAAAGGGAAGGATGTACCCATACGGGATTTTGCCCAGGAGAGCCATTGTGCCGCAGTGAATCTGCGTGAGCCGGTTGTGAACCGGTTAATAAGCCAATCCACTTCTCCACAATTCCAACAGGGCATCGTCATGATGAAAAGTCGTGTACAAGGAAGACACATCCGCCGCTTTTGTTTTGTTTTTCTTTTTGGACATTTTAATTTTATTATCTTTTATTTCTTTTATATTTTCTTTGCACATGGAATATTATAAATATTCGATCATTACATTTTTGTATTGAACACTGAATTAATTAGGTGTTATTGTTGCGCTACTGTGAATTTACCTATATATGCATTTTGGTATATATATTTCATTTTAACTGTTTTTGATATTTATGTTTGTAAGTAGCAGCATTGGTTATCATTTTTTCTTTGTTATTTGGAGCACGGGAGATCACTATTATATACTAAGTATAGGCATGTTTGTTATTTAAAACAAAAACAAAGTGAATGTCTACAACCACTTTACTCCGTATGCTGAAGGTATATCATATTTACCGGTACTTTGTTTTAATGCTAGGGGCTGTTTTTCAAAGTGATTTCTCAACAAAATAAAGATATATACTGTATATTAGCAATTAATATATAAAACTACTAACAGGTGTAAAGCATTTATAGGTACACATCCACAGCAACTTTCGGTGCCTCCACTCTGCCCGAATGTAGCACCATTCTGTACAGCATTTCTTGGTAATGTCAAAGTTTGCCTGTTCCTCCCTGCCTCCCATATATTGCTATTGGAAAGTGAGACATTTTGAAGAAGTGAGCTGGTAAACCCTGACACTACCAGGATGTGTTGGGTCTGTGTGTAATCAGAACACCCCTATATTTAAGTGGAGTTGGGGCACTGAATGCTAAAGCAGGAATGTATACCTGTAGGTGGCTCTTACTACCTAAACAGTAATGCCTTATTACAAAAAAAAACAATGTGCCCACCTCCAAAAATGTATTTTGTATTTTAATGGCAAGATATTTTGTATTTTTTGACAATGGCAATATGTATCTTTCACTCCAACAAACAAAATTATTGATAAAAAGCCAAAGTGCGCTCATGCCCTCACCATAATTTGGTGTACAAATAAAATAAAGAATAATCATATTAAGGATGAAGGGCTAATAATATTCTACTGCTTTGGTTTTAGACTTGTTCAAGAACTAAAACTAAACAATCCAGATTTTCCTGATGTTAGCAGTGGAATATATGTCCATGAAGTGGTGCCTAATTCACCAGCTCAGAGGTAAGAATCCAAAACTATGTTGTGATGGCTCATTTAGAAACATGGCCTGAGTCTAAAATTGGGTTAATTAAAAACCCCATTGCAGTTAGAACTTTTTTCTTATTTGTGATAGAACTGGAAAGTGGTAAACCTTTGGCGGGTTTTTATTGCTGTTCTGTTTTCCCACTAGGAAGATTTTTCTCTCTTTCCTTTTACAGTGACACTGTAAAAGGAAGTGAAGTGGATGGTGGTGATTGAGTAACTTAAATGCCTCTCAATTTTTGCACTCTACCATTTGGCAAGAATTGATATGGGATTATATGTCCTGTTATTATAGTCTTCTGTCAGAGATCTATGATGATAACATTGGAAAGGCTCTTGCCTACTCCCAATATAGGCTGCTAGCACAAGATGGGTAGAGGATCCTTCACTACTTCTGCACTGTTCAGATTAGTAAGGGAAGATTTTTATTTTTTTTTGACAGGGTGATAAGGAAGATATTTCTTGGCTAATCATGTACCTGATTATAATAAATGCCATGACATACACTGTAGATTCTCTTCCTTGAAACTGTGAAACTGGAGGATGTTTGGTCAGGTGGTACCACTACTAGCAGTAGGCATCACTGAAAACTAAGGCAAGACTGAGGTCTAAAGCTGTCTGTAATGGAATTTATCTTTGTACCCTCCTTCGTGAACCACCTAGTATATCAGCCACAATAAACCACTTTTGAATGCATTGATATGGTGTCTTCTCCATGTAATGCTGTACCTGAGTCAGTGTTGGGACTGATCATAAAGTATATTCAGAAAGTTTTGATTAGTGATATGAGTATTGTTATGTGCTTTCTAAATAATTATTTAGCTCTTTGGATCACTGGAAACTAGTAAACACCATAACCCAACCTTGTGGTCTAACGACAACATTATAGGGTGTTCTCAATAGAAAGACTGATAAAGGCTAGGTAGGCCTATCAACTATTACAAATGATGAAGTTTATAGTTTAGTGATTAACCCATTTTATCATTTCATCAGGGGTGGGATCAAAGACGGGGACATCGTTGTGAAGGTTAATGGGCGACCACTGATGACATCTACTGATTTGCACACTGCTGTAATGAATGAATCACCTTTACTACTTGAAGTTAGAAGAGGGAATGATGACCTTCTGTTTAACATAGAACCTGACGTTTCCATGTAATGAAAAAAGAAATAAAACATTTATACAAGTCAGAACATTAAGCTCACAAAGTCAATATCCACCTAGATGTTCTTTTGAGAAGCATAAGACATGTTTTCCACTGAAACACTCGGAAATACAGCTGATGCCAACTATGGAAGGACACTGTCTGGCAAGAGAACTGTCTTTTTCTGGTTTTTATTCAATGGACATGGAGTAGTTGCAGTAAATGTTCTGCACAACAACAAAAAATACCTCTTATGGAGTCAGTGACTATATTCCTCCTGGTGGGTTAATTGACAATTTGAGCTGTGTCTGTACTGTACGTCATGAACGAAGAACTTGCAGGTCAGTTGAAAATTTCAAAGTTTTTTTTTATCATAAAAGGTACAGAGACAACTAAGGAGTAGAAGAAGTGTGGATACATATGACTTTCCTTAGGCTGTAGAATAGATGTTTTCTATAAAAAAAATATATAAACACCACTGTACAAAATTAAGCAAAACACCAAAATATAACATTACATAAAACATCTTTAATTCAATCCAATAGATAGATGTTAGTATACCAACTGGTTACAAGACCTAGTCTTTAAGACATGCAAAGCAAAAAATATGCTTGTTTTAATGCCCTCTCCGCAGCAACATACGTTCACCTTTCCTTCTCTTACCCGCTGGTACAGGTGTGACAAAACATATGACTCACTCCTCTTCCTCTCATATCACAATGTTGGTGAAAGACGATTGACATGATATTCGAGGATGGGGAGAGGAGTCCTTAGCCCCATGTAGCCCCAAATTCAGAAACGTGAAACGTACACAAGGTTTAGTCTATACAATATCCCACCTTTTAAATGCTACCACTCCAGTGGCCCTCCATTAAGTTTAGCAGAAAGAAAATACCTTTTTTTGCTATGTGGTCATGTGATCAAAAAGCTCCATCTCTTCTATGTAATGTAGAGGTACAACAATGGAGCTGAATTGAAAAGAGCATTGATGCCACCCAGTTGCATTCACTGCTTTAGGCATTGCCGGAGAGAATGGGTGTTCCCTCTGACCAGCCGAACATTTGCACAGAAGAGATGGAGCTGTGCATAGAAAGACAAAAAATATTTTTGCTAAAATGTATGCAGGACAATGGGGAGCACTGGGGAGACAGAATTTAAAAGGCGGTGTGTTGTATTGCCAAACTTCTACTTCCTCTCTCTTGGTGGCTGAATGGATCAAAGAAAGGTGCATTTGTGTTGCTGGTTCATCTTCTGACTGGGCGATAGTGATCTACAAAGTATTGTATATCTTATTTAAAAAAAACTTTTAGAAAAAAGAAACAACTATTTGTTTTATTCTTTAACACAATACCACAAAGTCTTTATTGATTTAGCCTAGAAATGGCTGCCTCCTCTGTTTTGCAGGCAACACAAATAGTTTAACTAGTACATATTGCCTATCCCTTAGAATTTTGTAAAATCATGTGAATCAGGATATCAAAGGACAAGTATTCTATTGTTAACCCTCTTATAAAAATTTCTAAGAAAAGTTACTACCCTGAGTAATGAATATAACAGGTATTAAAAATAAGAATCAAAAATAGCTACTGTACCCTCATAAACTTTGGATGACCAAATGTGGAAGCACTCTTCATGTGACAACTGTTAAATGGAAGCTTTAGCGTCCATGCACACTGGGCTTAAAAATCGCTGCTTCTACAGGAGTTTTGCGCCTTTGCCTGTAGAAGCAGCTCAATTTTATCCTATGTGTCCATGTACATTAGGATGATTAGAGGCATATTTTGAGATCAGCATGTAGAGGCAGAAAAAAAAAACTCACTCTGGTTTACATTTTTGAAAGGAGTTTACTGGCAGAAAAAAAAGCTAAATGCTCCTAAACATCTGTACAAAAACAATCAGAAAACAAAATAGAAACGTTTATCACTTCTATGGCTAGCCATACCTTTAGAAAAAATAAAATGGCATTTTTAGATCTGGCCAATCCACCCAACCCCACATGTGTTAATCTGAGCTTAACGATCTAATAATTAGTATTAGCGCTATTTTTGTAATCTACTGATGTGATTATTGGTGCACTTGGGTAAAATTTCTACAGCTATCAGGTCCACTTTAAATAAATAGGTACTTTGGACCATATGCTATTGAAATTCCATCAGAATCTAGTCTTTCTAGAATATATTGCATAATTCTTATAGAATTAATGACTTATAAATGCGCAGTAAACACATCTTGTGCAAAGTCATATGGGTACCCATCAGTGCCTTGATCCACAGGAAAATCCTTCTACTTTATGCAGGTAATTTACTATGTATTTTGTGTACTGTATATATTTCTGCTGTAAAAAAATAAAGTTTATATACTGTATAAAAGTTTGTCATGTGATTTTTTGAAAACCATGTTTTTCACTGTAAGTATTGTTAGATGTCAAATTTAGGATGCAGATGGCCAGATTACTGACACAGGCTGGTGTGGATCCAGTGTGTCACCAGTTGTAGACATAAAGCAAAAGTCTAAGCAAAAGTCTAAAGGGAGTTTTCTTGTCCCTAGGAACCTCTAGCATTGGAATTAATGCAAAGCTGTTTGGCACTGCCAAGTTGCAGCCCTGATGTCTGCCCCACTCAATAGAGTTGAAGAACTTACAGGGAACCGGGCATAGTCCTCATGCAAGCCAAGGTCATGGTTGAGGCATAGTCGTAGTATATAGACAATGGCCAGCCATAGAAAATGAACCAGAAAAAGCAAAAAACTTTATTATGGTATAAGGTCAAGGTATCAGAAACCAAAACGCAGGATTAGTCCATACCAGGATAACATATAAAGATATGAGATGCAGTACATAGGTTGTATGACCAAACTCAGACATTATAAAACTGGAACCTTTGCTAAGGTAGGGTGCAAGTTCACTGAACTGACAGATGATATCTGCCATACAGCATTTGTGCCAGGATCAGGTGTAAGTGTACATCAAAGAGCATACAGTACCTGAAATCACAAAAAAGACACACGGAGAAGGAGTTGAGTTGCCACACAAGATGTCAGCACTTTTTTTGCAGTACTTTTTGAAAGCTACAAGTTATTTTTTCTTAAACTCTAAGTGCTATTCAGAACAGCCAAGCACTTTTTCATTTAAAATGGCAAATAGCATTTCCCCATGATAACAAAAAAAAAGAAAAAGAAAACATACTGCTTTTGTTTTTTCCTGATTTACAAGAACTGGAGAAAGTAAAATGAGTAACAACTCCACTTTTGTTCCAGCTTTCTCTTCTCTCAGTTTGTGAGGGTGTTGGCTGTTGAAGAGCTGTTCTGCTTTTCCACTGAAAGAAAAGGATGCAAATGCAATACATTGTATTTAGTGTTTTCAGAGGCTCCTTGTCTCATAACATCCTGTTTTTGATGAGATCAGTGGTCATCAGCAATAATAAGAAAAAAAATCATACGTAAATAGCACATGAGTTGGGCAGAATTAATGAGGTCTTTGTTACATGTCCTATAAGTGTAAATTACAACTTGGTTTGGTAACGATTAAAAAAATTTTCACAAGTAACCCACTGGGTGCTGTGGTTTTCCTTCCATCCTCTACATTAGGGGTCTTGCTGGCCACATCTGGCATGTTAGAAGGTTTTACCCATCCCCCAGCTAGGTTCAGTGGTGTATCCTCAATGTTCACTGATTGAAAATTAAGGTCCGCAGGGAATTTCTACGGTCTCTGCTTCTAATCTAAGGGTGGATTCTGATGGGGAACCTGATGTAAGGAGGAACTCTGATGGGGACTCTGACATAAGGGGGGCTCTAATGGGGAACTTGATGTTTAGGGGGGTCGCTAATGAGAAACCTGATGTACAGGGGCTCTAAAGGGAACAATGATGTAAGGGCGGACTCAGATAGGGCACCTGATGTAAGGGGGACTCTGACAGGAATTTTTTTGATCTGTAAATCTGTTAAATATATAATGTGGCCTTCATAGTAAAAATGTTGGAGACCCCCGCTCTACATCATTGCAAGATGCAGGGGTCAGTGGAAGAGACCATTTTTTTTTTTTTGGGGAGGTTTGCAGTGTTTTTTTTCCTAAACTTTGATTGGCACTTTCCAAACTAATGTAACTGTAGTGTAATGGCAGACAACAAAAACCTACGACGTTGTATTTCTGTGAAACAAGTACTGTTCATTGAGTCCACATTCCCTTTAATAGTTATACACACGTTGAAAGCAAGAATAAATAGTAGATGTATCTGGCTAATTCTTCAAAGCATGGCATATCTGTCCATTTTAACAGCAGGCACAGACATAGTATAGTTTCCAATTATAATAAAGTAGGTAGGACACCAGCAATTTAACCTAATCGTAGAGTACAGGACACAGGCTGGATATTCATAGACTTTGGATTATAGGCTGCTACCTTCAAGTGATTGGACACTGACAAAGCTTTTGGACATGCCCCCTTTGGGCATAACCCTATAACCATACCCCACTCAATGAGACCCCAATTTTTCTGCTAGTGTCCTTAGGTGATGGACCTCCTCTCCCCTCTCCCTTCTCCCTGGTCTCCCTGGTAGTATGATTATGTCAGATTTTTAACCTCAAAGCGGTACATCGTTTTGCATAGAAATTTGGTGTTTTATATTATAGCCCTGTAATTCTTAGTAATAACACACTTAAATCTCTCCAAACAAGAGTCTAGTAGACATCCCAGGTATGATAAAGTTTGAAACATGAAATCATAAATTATAATATAATAAATAACTATAAATAATTATAAATAATAATAATAATATAATAATAATAATAAAATTAATTTCCCCATGAATCACTATCGCTCAATTCTGCAAGTGTTCTAATTTACTATCGCTGTTTTCAAGCTTGTCTAAAACCACTTTTGATGTAAAGGGACACTTTTTGGTTGCCATGGACAATCTCAAGTTTCCAGGCAGAAAGAACAGTATATATAATATAAAACTGCATGCAGGGCACTGGACAAAGCAATATGGACAAAAGGGAGGTGAAATGATTTGATGCAGTAATGTAATCTGTAAGATTACAGTGTACTGTATGTGTTATGGTTTTAGTACTTTTTGAATTTGCTGTCAGGCTCCGCCCCCATGCATTGTGACGCTAGCAGGGAACGGAGCCCGGCATGCAGAGCATCCGGCAAGGGACATCGCAGGATCCTGGTGACAAGGTAAGTAACCTGGACCGGGATTCTGCAATGCAATTCCGAGTGTGGCTAGGGGTTACTGCTAATGGTAGTGAAATTTAACCCCGAGCCACACTCTGGAATACCGCCAGGAAGGGTTAATCAACTCTTCACCGCCTTCCACCATAACAATAGAAGCAATGCATCCAGATCAGTGTAACCCATAAGTGTGCACAGCCTATTGCATTAGGGTGTGCACCCCAAAGTTGAAACACATTTGTGTGTGTATATAGTTATATATAGATATATAGATCTAATATAGATCTAATTTGATGCAGTGTGCGGCATATGGTCTGAGCACTGACAGGCTGACCCCACATCCCTTCAACCTCTGCAGCAATGCTGGCAGCACTCATACGTCTATTTCCCAAAGACAACCTCTGGATATGACACTGAGCACATGCACTCAACTTCTTTGGTCAACCATGGCGAGGCCTGTTCTGAGTGGAACCTGTCCTGTTAAACCACTGTATGGTCTTGGCCACCGTGCTGCAGCTCAGTTTCAGGGT
This sequence comes from Aquarana catesbeiana, assembly GCF_042186555.1. Classification (NCBI taxonomy): domain Eukaryota; kingdom Metazoa; phylum Chordata; class Amphibia; order Anura; family Ranidae; genus Aquarana; species Aquarana catesbeiana. Next base: position 882,896,037 of record NC_133324.1, read on the forward strand.
CTTGGCAATCTTCTTATAGCCTAGACCAGGGGTCTCAAACTGGTGGCCCTCCAGCTGTTGCAAAACTACAAGTCCCATGAGGCATTGCAAGGCTGACAGTTACAAGCATGACTCCCACAGGCAGAGGCATGATGGAAATTGTAGTTTTGCAACAGCTGGAGGGCCACCAGTTTGAGACCATCTTTATGTAGAGCAACAATTCTTTTTTTCAGATCTTCAGAGAGTTCTTTGCTATGAGGTGCCGTGTTGAACTTCCAGTGACCAGTATGGGAGAGTGAGAGCGATAACACCAAATTTAACACACCTGCTCCCCATTCACACCTGAGACCTTGTAACAATAACGAGTCACATGACACCGGGAAGGGAAAACGGATAATTAGGCCCAATTTGGACATTTTTACTTAGGGGTGTACTCACTTTTGTTACCAGTGGTTTAGACATTAATGGCTGCATGTTGAGTAATTTTGAGGGGACAGCAAGTCTACTTTACATTGTAGCAAAGTGTAATATCTTCAGTGTTGTCACATAAAAAGATATAAATAAAATTTACAAAAGTGTAAAGGGTGTACTCACTTTTGTGAGATACTGTATTTATATATCTATATATATATAGATATATAAATATATGAATACAATATATTACAGAAACACACAGTCTTACGGGTGATTAGGGTGTGCCAGGGACACCTGGTATGCCCCTGCGCCGCCTATGGTGAAACCTCAGTAATACCTTGGCAACTGGACCGGAACCCCATGATATGAGGATGGTGTGTAATGTTGCTTCAGGCACTGGATTCTGCTTGGGTGCTCACCTCAGCACTGCGTGCATCAGGAAAGTTAGCCATTTGTAAGGTAGTACATCTCCCAGCTGCGCTGTGATTCTGTCTACACCTAAAGTACACAGTATTGACATAGGGTTCAGTGAGAGGAACCACAGTGCACAGTGGTGGACCAAGATTTCGACATACCTGGAAGTGTCAAATGCCAAGATTCTGCTTGAGGCCATAGCTCATGATGATGGAACCAAGAACTTGCTGCCCACCAAAGAGGTAAGTAATAAGAATCTTCTTCTGCAGGCTGTTTGCTTTCCCATTTTAATGTAGGCTGACAAACAGGGATTGCCCTGGAAATCAGGGACAACGGGCTACAAATCTTTACTTCTTATAAAGCTTGCAGCATCAATGTTAGAACAAAGTTTTGCAACAGTCGTGGGTTTGTGGGGTGCAGCCACCCTAGCAGTTGAAGGAGTCTGTGCCTTTTCTACATAAACAGTTAAAGGTCGGAAAAGTCACACCACGTTCTTTCATGCAGCTGTCTTCTACCACAGCTGTGCAAACATCTGCAGACATGAATGAAAAGGTTATGGTGAGAGGAGACATATAAACAAACTGAGTTTAGCCAAGGTGCAGAATAGATGTATTACTCATTCTTCCTATTCTTCCTTCATTCATCAGTTTGGTTGCAGGATGTGCACCAAGTAATGTGCATCACATTTACAGGATTACTGTTAAATGGGTGGGCAATCCTTCTTTAACCACTTCATGACCACCCAAAGTAGATTTACATCACTCTTCATTAAGTAGGCTGCCATTTTTAAAGCTGGACTCCAGCCAAACAGCTAAATACCCATATAAAGTACATACAAGGTTGCTGTTTTACATGCCAAATTATTTGTTTTACTGTTCATAAAGTGCTGAGATTAACACAGCTCTGCCTCACAGCATAGCCCTGTAGGGCAGGGCAGGAGTCCTGATTTTTCTTTGCTGAAGTTAGGCAGCATTTACAGGTCTAGTCCATCCCCCAGCAGGTGACTGGACAGTGAAAGGAGAAGCAGCAGACTGATTAGCTAGTTATTCTGTCACTCTGCTTTCTAATCCTATCAGCATGTCCCTTGTTAGCACATAAACACTGCAACCAATTGGCTCCTTGTACTGCTTCTTCTGCCCCCAGTCTGAGCTCTGCTATACATGAACTGCAGGAGGATGATACCAGGTCAAATTTAGGTGCGTACAATGCTTGCATTAAAAATATATTTTAGTTTTGTGTTAATGGTCACAGAGCTGCATTATGTAACTTTTATATCTGGCAGGCATTTAGCTTTATTAGCCAAAACTTCCTTAAAGAGGAACTGCAGTCTGCTCACATAATTTGTAATAAAAACATCTTTGCCATTCTGAAGCTTCCCTCCAACCACTTTGCATATTATTTTATATATACTGTGATTCTGTACTTGCCAAATATGCTTCAGAAATCTCCCTCCACTGAGTCTGGCTGCAATCATTTTAACTGTGGGCAGCTGAAGCTGCTGCCTGTTCACTTCCTGGATTTACACACACACACAGAGGCACACCTCCTTGTTCTTTTTTTTCCCATGATCGTTTAATCCTTAAATATCTAAGTGTAGGGGTGTGGTTCGGACATGTTCAGGTGAAGATGTATAGCACCTGAGCTCCCGGACTTCCAGCAGCCTCACTAACCACATCAAACAGCAGCAGTATGTCGGCTAAACGCCGGACAAGAAACTCTTGTAAGACCCCTAAGAGCGGTGGATCTAGGAACGAGATCCAGCATTTTTTTCCCACTACACAGAGGCATAATCCCGGGACTAAGATGGCAAAAGTACGCTGTCAAGCATCTGGGGTACGCCGGTACCTCAGATGTCTTCGCTTTCCTCAGTCAGCTCAGATGGAGCTTTGGATGTCCCCCGGACACCGGGGACAGAAGGAGAGTCCCCTGCCTGGTATACAGGTGGGCTACCATCACGGCCGGTTGAGGAAGACACTCATACAGGCACTCCCTATGAGGGAAGATATAGAAACACTTATTAATCGAGTGGAGGATGCCCATCGTAGGGAGTTTCAGCTGATTCAAACAAAGGTGCAGGTATTGACAGAATGTCTCACAGCAGATGAGATGGTAACCTAAGCTCTGGGCAGCGGGTAGCAGCCCTGGAAAGAGATTGAGACTTTCAAGAGATACGGCTATAATGTTGCAGTTGCATTTGGAGGACTTGGAGGACCGGAGCCGTCAGAGTAACTTGCGGCTCCGAGGCCTCCCTGAAACCACAGGACAGGAGAATTCATGGGATATAGCTACAGCTATCCTGGGTAAGGTCCTGGGTGACATCACAATGGCCAGCTTGTAACTAGATAGAGCTCACAGAGTGCTGGGACCTAAATCTTTGGATCCAAAACGCCCCCAGGATGTGGTTTGTTGCTTTCTTTATTATAAGCATAATGAGGCTATTCTTTGGAAGGCTTGGGAGGCAGGCATGGTGTACTTTGAAGGAACATAGATTAAAATACTACCAGATGTCTCCTGAGCCACTCTGCAGCACAGAGCTTTTCTTCGCCCAATATTGGAGTGAATACATCAGTTGGGACATACCTATAGATGGGGATTTCCTATATCGGTTACGGTATGGAAAGGATCTTCCTTATTTACACTTCACTCGCACCGACCTACAGGATTTTTTTCCTTTTTGGAGACTGAAACTTCCCTGGTTACTAACTGGCTTCAAATATTCCCCTTTGGATGCCAGGCCGTACAGGAGCCAGATTCCCTCAGTATGATCTACATACATGTCCACTTAGAGCTCGATGTTGGTCAGGAACAACGGTTCCGGAGGGGCTGCGGGAGTCTGGACTACCTACAGGTCTGTAGTTCTATGAAATCATCTAGACTATATATGGACCATGTTGTTTAAATACTAAATACCCTATAGTCACATTGTGTGGAAATGCTTAATCCCAATAGACTGTTACTGGAGCTTGTATCATCATCATTTAGGAAACAATATCTAGGAATTAACCACTTCAGCCCTGGAAGGAATTGCTCCCTTCCTGACCAGGCCATTTTTTGTGATACAGCACTGCGTTGCTTTAACTGACAATTGCGCGGTCGTGTGATGTGGTACCCAAACAAAATTGATGTCCTTTTTTCCCCACAAATAGAGCTCTCTTTTGGTGGTGCTTGATCACCTCTGTGGTTTTTATTTTTTGCGCTATAAACAAAAGAAGAACGACAATTTGAAAAAATATATATATATATTTTTTGCTATAATAAATATTCCCCAATTTTTTTTTAAAAGCAAATTTCTTCATCAATAAATAAAGAAGCTGCGCTAAAAAAGATAAAAATAAGTCCAAAAAATATGAATATCCAATGGAAGCACTTAGAGTCTTGTAATCACCATAGTGTACACACACAAACAAGGTAAAGTGCCTGGCCACCGTAGCTGTAGATTAAGCTTACCAGACAGCAAGCTTTAAAGGCGGATGGCTTTTAGCCCAGCCCAGGCCTCTAAGCTTGCAGATGATCACAATAGGAATGATGACTCGGATGATGGAAATCACTCACTTATTCCGGCTATGGTATCCATTCTCTCAGTATATATCCCAGAAGACAAAAGAACTGGCCATAGTGTAATACATTCAAGATAGCTTTAATAAAATATAGTATTACACTTACAGTTAAGAAGTAGTAATATCACATGTATAAAAAAGCTGGCAGGCATAAAAACAAACGGAGCCCGTCCTCCTCATCCAAACGCGTGGTAGCGGCACTACGTGCCTTCCTCCAGACGCGTTTCGTCATCAGCAGACGTCAATGGAGAACCATTAACAACGTCTGCTGATGATGAAATGCGTTTCGTCATCAGCAGACGTTGTCAATGGGGAGCCATTAACAACATCTGGATAGGACATCTGGATATCCTTTCAGTGGAGCCCTGATCCAACAAGCGCTTTGTGACCCCCCTGAATAAGGGTGGTCGCTGACTTTCTGGTAAGACTTTTTACCTCACCCCTATTTTATCCTTTTTTCCCTTTCTTCCCTTATCCTTTGGCCCCCCCTTTTTTTTTGTATCTTGTTTTTTTGAATAAAGAGAAAGGTTGGGCAGTCAGTTTTATGCTTTACTTAGTTACATAGTTAGTCAGGTTGAAAAAAGACACAAGTCCATCTAGTTCAACCATAAAAATAAATAAATAAATAAATAAATAAATAAATAAATAAAATAAAAAATATCATACAATCCCATATACTGTTCCCAATCCTATACCCACAGTTGATCCAGAGGAAGGCGAAAAAACCCCTAGAAAAGCAGGATCCAATTTGCTACAGCAGGGGAAAAAATTCCTTCCTGATCCCAGAGAGGCAATCAGATTTTCCCTGGATCAGCTTTACCTATAATTGTTAGTACCCATTTATATTATGTACATTTAGGAAAGAATCCAGGCCTTTCTTAAAGCAATCTACTGAGCTGGCCAGAACCACCTCTGGAGGGAGTCTATCCCACGTTTTCACAGCTCTTATGCCCCGTACACACGATCGGATTTTCCAACGGAAAATGTTCAATGGGAGCTTGTTGTCGGAAATTCCGACCGGGTGTAGGCTCCATCGGACATTTTCCATCAGAATTTCCGTCACACAAAATTTGAGATCTGGAAGCCTTTGTAACCCAAGGCAGGCATCAATTATTTTACAGTCAAAAATGGTGGCCTGAGGAGTCCTTATAATAATGAGCACAATCCGGTCCAGGACTACAAGAGATCAGGAACAGCAGCAGATGACATATATGTCCCCAGGCTGTGGTCTTACAACAGCCTGCGTCTTTTGTCAGACCAGACTGAACCCAGGCCATCACTTTCTTGTCTTCCTTCCATGCTTCCTTCCACGTGTGCTTCCAGGCTGTGGCTCTGGTGTTGTAGTTGTGACAGGAGGTGGAGGAGGAGGACCATGGTTGAACTCACAAAATGACTTTGGCTTGTGAGTTCGCCTCAACCCCTTGTTTAGGGCTTATAAGCTAACTTCCTCATATAAGAGGCGTTGACCCTCCTCCATTTCCTGCATTTTGCAGGCTGCCATGTAGGCATAGTCCTCTTGAATATTGGGGGGGGGGGTTCTGAGGGCCGCAGTAGCCTTCCGAAATAGGCCAAGTGTTGCCTCCTCCAGGTTACTCCCCTTCCTGGGCCTTTTTTTTTGGAAGGCGGAGGAGAGGGACCTGGGATTCGGGCAGGCTACTGGGCCCGGACACCTCCTGGCTGCCACTTACTCCTGCCACCTCCTGGTTGCCACTTTCCACAGTGTCCTCCTGGCTGAGACTTTCCTGTGTATGAAAAAGGGACATAGTTTTAGTTTTTGGTTCATCAATTACACACAATTTTCAGCTCATGACTGTTGCAAATTGAATGTTAATAAATAGATAAGACTATCATTCTGACCCCAGCAGTTTTCATTCTTACCCCAATCATTTGTGGCCACTACTGTCTATTGATATGTAAAACACTTTGTAAAATCAGAAATTACTGATCAATAATAACATCTAGTTAACATCATTAATTATTTGACAAGAAATATGTTGAACAATGCTATACCTGGCTCAAGCTGGGCTCCTTCACATCTTCCTGGCTGAAAGGCCCAGGTTGGACGTCGGAAGCCTCAACTGAGGTGGAAGGAAGCCTTGAAGGAAGACTGGAGAGTGCTGGCCTGGGTTCAGTCTGGTCTGCCAGAAAATGCAGTCTGTCATAGTACCACAGCCTGGGTACATAAATGTCATCTGCTGCAGCTCCTGATCTCTGGGAATCCTGGACCTTCTCGCACTCCCTATTATAAGTGCTCCTCATGCCACCAATTAGGGCCTTCAAATAGGGGATGTCTGCTGTGGGGATCACTGGCTTCCCAAATTCCAGCAATTGATCCAGCGCTGCCTTCCTCTTTGTTTGATTGTTAGAAAAGGGGTGGTTTACCTGCCGCACACAGGGCAGCTCCCTGTACATATCAATGAATATGGGGATAAAGTCCTGATCATTCAATAGATCCATTTTCTCTGCAAGACACAACACAAGACAAACCCTAATGTCAGGCTAAACTCTCCTAATCTTGTCCCAATATAGGCCTCAATCTATAAGTAGTATAGGCCACTGATGCACCAATTTAAAATTGTACTTTCGTTCTAACGATCAGCGATTCCTATACTCCTTCCTCTTCTCACAGATCGTACATACAACGCACGCCCCTTGTCTATCGGCGCAGTGGGAAAGCACATGGCGGAGAAAGAGCAAGTGCATGCAGAGGAGAGCAGCAACAATGAAAGCCTGGAGCCTCGAATGTCCCGATACCCGGAGGAGATTTAAGACCTCAAAAATGCCCTTTATAGAGATGGTGAAGATGGTGGACATCTTGAAGAGGGCCGACTATGATGGGTAGCATGGACCCTCCCCAAACCCAAATGTCAGAAAGGCCAAGATCATGGCTAAAGTTGTGAAAAGTCTGCACAGGAATTTTGGGGTACAACGATCCAAGGATCAGTTGAGGAAATGCTGGTCAGGCCTGAAATTGAGTACAGAGAGACCTGTGTTCCTATTATTATTATTACTTGCATGCTGCTCCATGTGCTTTTCTTTACTGTTGTACAGGTTAAAATGGCAACTTTCAGGTTCGTGGGCACAGTAATCGTTCGTAGTAAACATTGTTCGTTCGCCCACTAATACAATGTTTTTGGCAGCTACAGGTTAACTACATTTGTTCAGGCCTATTTCTATTAAAAGAAGTTTATGACATTGCTGTCTAGATGGGTTTGTACTAGAATGAAATGCAAACTTGATTCAGTGTAAGGAGAGGACACTCAGCAGCTGTTTACACATCTGGACTCAGGAGCACTAGTGTGGGACAGCAGAACAAACTTTTTAGGGTGTCCCACACAGGTGCTCCAGTGGATACTAGGGGTGTCTCCATGTGTGAAAATTGTACAAAAAAGGTAAGTATTCCAGCTTTAGAAAGGGAAAAAAAATGTCTTCAGCTTGGAACTCTGCCAAAAAAGACAATTGTAGGACACTTCCAAGCAATGTTTCATATTACTATTTCTGTCCTCAAATATCTGTGTGCTAAGTATACATTTTTTTATTCACATAGGGGAGAAAAGACTCAGGACATCTGAGGACACCAGGGACCCCCCACCTCCAAAAGAAAAGCAAATCCCCACACCACAACGAGAAGATGTGGAGGAATGAGAGGTTTATGAAGTGGGTGAAATAGTGACCACAACAGGTGAGTGTCTGAGACCACAGCTTCAGGTAATAGATGGATGCCTGCATATTTATAATACATGGCGTGTTTTTTAATTTTAGGTGAAGTGAATGTTGTGGAAGAAGATTCACATTTCACAAGTGCTAGTGCACCTGTCCTCATCGGGGAGATCATGGTGTGCAATCGTAATTTACAAAAGATCAAGGAAGACATCAATGATATTGAAAAAAGACTCAAAAACATCATTGATGTTTTAGGGCAAATCTAAAAAACACCTAAAGTCTTCATTTTTTTATATTTTTCACCAATTTTTTAAGTATCTTGAAAGCCAAATTTTGAAGATGCACACAATGTGTCAACATGTGCTATCTGCCATCACGGGATATCAATGTACGCGTTTGGTGGGCGCAACCCCTTGCTCGCAACTAAAGTAGCTGAGAGGAAGGGGTTGCACCACCGAAACATGTCCATTGATCCCCTATGATGGGAGCTAGCACATGTTGACATTAGGCATAAGATCAGGAGGGAAATCCCCATTTTGACTCTCAATATGTGCGCATCTTCAAACTTTGGCTTTTTACAGAGGTGACATCACCTCATCTAATGAAGGCAAGATCAACACAGTTTGGACATACTAATGTCTGATCTTGCCTTCATTTTTTCAAAGTTGAACTTTGTAAGTTCCTGAGCTGGGTATTGTTTTATGGTTTTAAACATGCCTATTTAACACAAAGTTAAACACAGACGTACAGAGCATGCGTGCTCCTTTCACTAGACCTTGGCCTTGGGAAAGGAGCGCGTATGTTCTGTACGAGCTTTGCTCATGCTCTGAAACACGTTGTGCTTTTCCCCTCACCCCTGTGACGTCACACGCCTAGTGGCGCTGCACTCCAAGCTGATTCCATCAGACTTACCCGGAACAACACAGGACTTGCTGGCCTTTTGGCAAACAAACTGCCTCCTGCTACAGCCAAATATTTCAATACTTTGATTCATCAGTCCAGAGCACCTGCTACCATTTTTCTGCACCCCAGCTCCATGTTTTTGTGCATAGGACGTGGAAACAATTCTAAGCGACTCAACATAGAGTTATTTGCAGTTTCATAAGAAGGGAGTATAGCACTTCTCTTACTAGGAGGCTGGCTGATAGCTCAGGTATCTGGCTACAGGGATTTCCAGAAAGGCTCCAACAAGGGGCAAGGTTGAAGGTTGTTTTCCTAATAACTCATTTGGCATCAAGTTTGGGTCACATGAGAGGACTACCCCCAGGTGGGTTCTTCTGGGCTGCGCTAGGCACTTGGGATAGGGTCAATGCATTACTCATGGGGTACCTTTACTCTTTATGATTTTCATCAGTACCCTGGAACAAGGCTGAGGCTGCCGGGGGGAATACTTGACCTTAAGGCGGGCTTCTACTTTTAGAGATTAACGTACACCGTGTACCCTTGCACTGTAACTGCTCTCCAGTTAACTCTCAGGTCCCCATGACAATGTACACCTTTTCTGTAACTTGCATTTAGGAGGGACATGCTGAGCCTTGTCCACATCCACCTGTCTGGCGCATTACCGCTACCTCACTCACAGTAACAGTACGGGGTTCCACTGTGCACCTAGCATGGGCTCCATGTGTGCACTTTACTTCCTTTAACTCTTCTGTACCTGTTACAGGCTTGGGACCTCTGTGGCGTGAGTCTGCTCTAGTTGCTATTAGACACAGACTGCTCATGAAGAGAGTGCCGACAACAATTCCCTCCTGCATGAGGCTATTCCACCTGCCACATGCACACACTTCACGACAGGCTGCTTAGTATATATCACTCATGTAACCACTTGTATCTGCACACTACATCCACTTTAGTACTGAATATCTTCATATCCCAAAGTACCTCAGTGTCCCAAACTGTAAAAAGGTGTCAGTTACTTGCATTACAGCCCTTGAATAACTTCAGTCCAGGCTGGAACAAGGTTTCAAAGCTTTACTTAGAAAAGTGCAAAGACATCTCAGAGTCCAACATGAAAGAACAATATTGCTCCTACATCCCTTATTCTAACTAAGGCTTTGTGCTGCCCTGGCATACCTGCAAAAAGGTAGAGTCCATGTACGATCAAGAGATCCAAAAATGGCATTTTCCAGTGTTGGTTTCTTCGCGGATGAATCCCAGGGTCTAATGACCTTCTACATCATGGCAGTAGCAAGCAACACTCTACCACTCCTCCTGGGTGCAGTTCCTCGATCTTCTCCCTCATTTGTCTCTTACGGATTCTGTGCTCAGGGGGGACCTTCTGCTCCAGACCACTGTCCCTATGGTATATAACAGGACCAGTGGGTCAGACATAACCCACCAAAACCCGCCAAAACGAAAGAACCGGGAAAGGCATTAACCTTTATCCTCCTGCAGGACAGCACCCAACTGACATAATTTTAACCCGCTTACAAGGGTATGATTGGAGGAATCTTTGGTCTGGAGATTCATGTGGCTGAAGACAATGCCACCCCACTGGAAGTGCACTACAGGGCTGGCATAATGTCCACCACAGTAAATAGGGCTTGAGCAGCAGCAGCTGGATGCTCTTGCTGGATGCTCTACTGGCTGCCCACACAACAGACATAGCAATGAAAGACCCAGTGACCCATTGTATGTGGTCTCTCTGAGCAAAGAATGGCAGGAGGGGCTAGAAATTATATCCCCTGGGTGTGTCCAGATGTTTGGGGAATGATGTGAGCCCAGAGATTCTGTTGAATGGAGATAAAGGAGCCTACGCTCAGCACTGAGGAAGGTGAGTAAAGGGGAACTCTACTACAGTGTCATCCTCTATAAAGTAGATGGCAAAACAGAGGGTCATAATTAGGATCTTACCAAGTGGAGTGAGACAAGGAGAGGAGAAAGTTTACCTCATCCATGTGCTGCTACACCTTCCAGTCACAAGCTGGGACTGTTCATGACCAAGCTCTATTGCTTTAACTTTAGTATAGAAAAGTGATGCCAGATTCTGACAGTGCCGTCTGGCAGGGATATCTGGATTTAAAAACACATAATTGGCAGGCTATAGTTCACACTTACACATTTTGACTATGAATGAAGTGGTTTGTCTTCTCTTACAATTTTGGGCTACTTTATATGATGATATTTATGATGTTAAAAGCAAAGGTGGGAGCAAACATTCCTGACCTTCAGAATACAGATACAACTGTCCTTTAATATATTGCATAATACCCTTACAAAATGCTATAATTCAGTTGTCTGTTTTATGTTTCGTAATATTGAATTATCTCTCTGAAAAGCTCTTAACCTTAAATTGGAAATTTATATATTTTATATTATGCATACAGAGTTATTCAAAACTCCTGCTGGGAATATTTATGTATGTCAACACTAGAGCTGATTATCCATAGAATGTTTACGGAAATCAGATAAAACCTATTAAATTTAATTGAATTTTACATGGTCAAGAAACATTCTTTTTTTTATAAATATTGAAAAACTGATAATACTATTTTTGTTTTAAAATATCTTCTTCTCATGCTATTTCTGTTGGATGTGAAATAGTATGATAAAATATGACAGTTAAGCTGGCTAGAGATCGGTCTTTTTTTGTTGGTCAGCCAGAGGGCCAATAAAAAAAAGCTAAAAGATTCCCCCATCTACACAAGCTAGGTGGATAGAGGAATTCTCTACCCTGTGTTATTGTATTCTGACAGTGGGGACTCCTCCTGCAGCTGATTGGCTTCTGCTGCTGACTGAATGAAAATTTTCAGCAAAAGTTCTTGTGTCAAGTGGGAAAAGTCATAGTCCATGCTGAACTGGCCAAATTTCGATCCACGGCCAACTTTAGGCTTCAAGCACACTGGCTGTTTTTACCACTGATACTAGGGGCATATGACAATATTTTTTTTCAGCCTCTAAACACTGTGTCCATGCACATATGAGAATTTAGAAGAGTTTAGAGGCAGAAAAAAAATAAGACTACCAGCGTGTCTAGTAGCAACAGCGTTTTGGCAGAAAAAATGCTTGACACATGTAAATATGTGTAAACGCATTTAAGCGCACGTTAATGATAGGCACATTTAGTGCTTGAGCATTAATTCATTTCAATGGACAGAATAAATTATTTATCTGGGCAAAAATTAACACCCAAGCTTTTGAGATGACAAAAAGCGTACACATGTGTACAAACGTGTTTTTTTCTACCAAAATGCCTGTGGCAGGAGAAAAGGCATCTAGGAGAGCTCGGTAAACGCCCTGTGTGCATGGGGCCTTAGACTGATACACATGGCCTTGAATGTGAACATGGCTTTTGCCCACCGTCAAATGGTAGATGTGATTACCTGCTTGTCATTATAAATCATGCCACTGTGCTGTTTTTCAAGGGTTACTTGAGGGTAAAAATATTGAGAAAGGCTGCATTATATTGTAAGTTCCTACACAACAAATGTGAATGATCCTAGGTCAGTGATGGCGAACCTTGGCACCCCAGATGTTTTGGTACTACATTTCCCATGATGCTCATGCACTCTGCAGTGTAGTAGAGCATCATAAATGAATGAATGAATGAATGAATGAATGAAAGATTTGTATAGCGCTAACAAATGCGAACTGAATCGCCACAAAGCGCTTTCCGTCCTGTGTTGTCCAGCTCCTTAGAAGAGGTAGGTCATTGGAAATGTAGTTCCAAAACATCTGGGGTGCCAAGATTCGCCATCACTGTCCTAGGTACTCAGTAAAACACTGCCTAGAACATTTTGGACTTAAGGAGAATGTGAACATAAGAACACACCACCATCTATACACAGTTACATAGTACATAGTAGGTGAGGTTGAAAAAACACACAAGTCCATCAAGTCCAACCTATGTGTGATTATGTGTCAGTATTACATTGTATATCCCTGTATGTTGTGGTCATTCAGGTGCTTATCTAATAGTTTCTTGAAGCTATCGATGCTCTCCGCTGAGACCACCGCCTGTGGAAGGGAATTCCACATCCTTGCCGCTCTTACAGTAAAGAACCCTCTATGTAGTTTAAGGTTAAACCTCTTTGGAAAGACTGCGCCAATACATCTGGTCAGGTCTCCTTTATCTCCAAACTGTGGCCTACGGTCCAAATGCAGTCCTTTATCTGGCCCTTGGGGTACTATTTCTCTAATATAGGGCTCTATTCTTCTCACTAACACCAACGATGAAGCACTATTCCCTCCACCGATACCAATGATGTGGAACTATTCCTCCCACTAATACCAATGATGGGGAACTATTCCTCCAACTAATACCAATGATGGGGCATTGTTTATTCCCACTAACCATGGACCATTTTCTACTTCCAATGGTCAGAGTCTGGCCCCACTAAGTCTGAAGGACAGTAAACTTACAGTTTGTTTGGAAAGAATGGCCTGAAAATATGTCTCTCTGCTGCCGTACACACGAGCAGAATTTTCGAGCCGAGAAAATGAAGTTCAATGCTTCTGTGCATGCGTCGAATTGTTTCCAAGCATGCGTGATTTTTTGCGCATCCGAATTGCATACAGACGAACCCATTTTCGAATAGGAACTTTTTCTGACCGAAAAATAGAGAACCTGCTCACAATCTTTTGCTGGCTGGAATTCTGCCAGCAAAAGTCGGATGGAGCAAATACACGGTCAGAATTTCTGACCAAAAGCTCACATCCGACTTTTGCTGGCACAATTTCTGATCGTGTGTATGGGGCATTCAACGGTATTACTTCATTATGTGTACATTGAGAACTTATCATAAAAAATACCAGTTTAAAGCTGAATTCTAGGCAGAAATAAAACACAGAAATTGATGAAGCACTGTCAACATGAATATATCATTACATGTATTTTTAAATGCAAGCAGTGTAAGTACCTGACTTTGACCTGATGCAAGCATGCTTATAGGAAAAAAGAAGCGTGACAGAGAGAGAGATGAACTCCCCACTGTGTTGCCTCTCCTTTTACTGTCTAGTCACAGGCTGGTGTTGGTCATCAGCATTCTTGAATCCATCCACTGTTATCACTCTTGAATCCATCCACTATTAGCAACTCATGAGATCAGAAATATATAATTCATTTTAGAGTGTGAGTGATAACATCATTCGTTGTGAGTTATTTTTCCTGGTAATCTCATTGGAATGAAGGCAGATGCTTTTCATCTTGAGCTGTCTGCCCACCAACATGCAGAACAAAAGTACTAAATATTAAATTACGATATATGAAAAGGCAAGGCTACCCTCAAATACAATGGTTTTGAATAAGAGCATTTTCCCAATCATAGAAGGACTAGACAGGGATGTCCCATGTCCCTCATATTGTTCATACTCCTTTTAAAGCCTCTAGTAATGTGCATTTGTTAAAGGCCTGGAGCACGGAGGCATCACACATACATTTTGCTATGCTTTACACAACCCCATGTTTTGTTGCTTAATCTTATGGCCATTCCTTCCTTAATGCAATTAAGATTAATTTTTTGCCAAAGTAGCTTTACAAGTACTCCTTATACTGATTCCAACTAACATCCTGAGATGTATAACAAGACACTGGTCACCGCCCACACCCATAACTGGCCTTCACAGTAAGGAGCACATGGAGGGCATATACATACAAGAAAAAGACAATTCCATAGCTCAACTCACCAACCAGTCTGCTGACCAACCAAATTTACCTGTCTAACCGTATGTTAAAAGCAGGGGTTTAGTTAGCACACATTTGCAAACGCATGTGAAAGCTGCAAGGCCTCGTCAAGGCACCCTGTATTACTTGCAGTCCTAACACTAAATTTATAAGTGTCTCCACAGTGGAAGCACATGCATTGAATGGATAGGTGTGAGACAGGTGAGCCAGGAGGCCGCCCTAGCCCCCTTAAAGGGACAGGACACACACTGGACACCCAGCAGTAGCAGCAGAGGCGTCCAGTGTGTCCCCGACCCAAATATACAAACGGTAACAAGACACTGGTCACCGCCCACACCCATAACTGGCCTTCACAGTAAGGAGCACATGGAGGGCATATACATACAAGAAAAAGACAATTCCATAGCTCAACTCACCAACCAGTCTGCTGACCAACCAAATTTACCTGTCTAACCGTATGTTAAAGGCAGGGGTTTAGTTAGCACACATTTGCAAACGCATGTGAAAGCTGCAAGGCCTCGTCAAGGCACCCTGTATTACTTGCAGTCCTAACACTAAATTTATAAGTGTCTCCACAGTGGAAGCACATGCATTGAATGGATAGGTGTGAGACAGGTGAGCCAGGAGGCCGCCCTAGCCCCCTTAAAGGGACAGGACACACACTGGACACCCAGCAGTAGCAGCAGAGGCGTCCAGTGTGTCCCCGACCCAAATATACAAACGGTAACAAGACACTGGTCACCGCCCACACCCATAACTGGCCTTCACAGTAAGGAGCACATGGAGGGCATATACATACAAGAAAAAGACAATTCCATAGCTCAACTCACCAACCAGTCTGCTGACCAACCAAATTTACCTGTCTAACCGTATGTTAAAAGCAGGGGTTTAGTTAGCACACATTTGCAAACGCATGTGAAAGCTGCAAGGCCTCGTCAAGGCACCCTGTATTACTTGCAGTCCTAACACTAAATTTATAAGTGTCTCCACAGTGGAAGCACATGCATTGAATGGATAGGTGTGAGACAGGTGAGCCAGGAGGCCGCCCTAGCCCCCTTAAAGGGACAGGACACACACTGGACACCCAGCAGTAGCAGCAGAGGCGTCCAGTGTGTCCCCGACCCAAATATACAAACGGTAACAAGACACTGGTCACCGCCCACACCCATAACTGGCCTTCACAGTAAGGAGCACATGGAGGGCATATACATACAAGAAAAAGACAATTCCATAGCTCAACTCACCAACCAGTCTGCTGACCAACCAAATTTACCTGTCTAACCGTATGTTAAAAGCAGGGGTTTAGTTAGCACACATTTGCAAACGCATGTGAAAGCTGCAAGGCCTCGTCAAGGCACCCTGTATTACTTGCAGTCCTAACACTAAATTTATAAGTGTCTCCACAGTGGAAGCACATGCATTGAATGGATAGGTGTGAGACAGGTGAGCCAGGAGGCCGCCCTAGCCCCCTTAAAGGGACAGGACACACACTGGACACCCAGCAGTAGCAGCAGAGGCGTCCAGTGTGTCCCCGACCCAAATATACAAACGGTAACAAGACACTGGTCACCGCCCACACCCATAACTGGCCTTCACAGTAAGGAGCACATGGAGGGCATATACATACAAGAAAAAGACAATTCCATAGCTCAACTCACCAACCAGTCTGCTGACCAACCAAATTTACCTGTCTAACCGTATGTTAAAAGCAGGGGTTTAGTTAGCACACATTTGCAAACGCATGTGAAAGCTGCAAGGCCTCGTCAAGGCACCCTGTATTACTTGCAGTCCTAACACTAAATTTATAAGTGTCTCCACAGTGGAAGCACATGCATTGAATGGATAGGTGTGAGACAGGTGAGCCAGGAGGCCGCCCTAGCCCCCTTAAAGGGACAGGACACACACTGGACACCCAGCAGTAGCAGCAGAGGCGTCCAGTGTGTCCCCGACCCAAATATACAAACGGTAACAAGACACTGGTCACCGCCCACACCCATAACTGGCCTTCACAGTAAGGAGCACATGGAGGGCATATACATACAAGAAAAAGACAATTCCATAGCTCAACTCACCAACCAGTCTGCTGACCAACCAAATTTACCTGTCTAACCGTATGTTAAAAGCAGGGGTTTAGTTAGCACACATTTGCAAACGCATGTGAAAGCTGCAAGGCCTCGTCAAGGCACCCTGTATTACTTGCAGTCCTAACACTAAATTTATAAGTGTCTCCACAGTGGAAGCACATGCATTGAATGGATAGGTGTGAGACAGGTGAGCCAGGAGGCCGCCCTAGCCCCCTTAAAGGGACAGGACACACACTGGACACCCAGCAGTAGCAGCAGAGGCGTCCAGTGTGTCCCCGACCCAAATATACAAACGGTAACAAGACACTGGTCACCGCCCACACCCATAACTGGCCTTCACAGTAAGGAGCACATGGAGGGCATATACATACAAGAAAAAGACAATTCCATAGCTCAACTCACCAACCAGTCTGCTGACCAACCAAATTTACCTGTCTAACCGTATGTTAAAAGCAGGGGTTTAGTTAGCACACTGGTTGGTGAGTTGAGCTATGGAATTGTCTTTTTCTTGTATGTATATGCCCTCCATGTGCTCCTTACTGTGTAATTTTAATGATTGGCCATGTGTCTTGTTAAACTCCCTTCCGTGAAAATTTTTTATCCCTATTGTGGGGTCACCAGTATGGTATTTATAAATTGAAATCATATCCCCTCTCAAGCGTCTCTTCTCCAGAGAGAAAAAGTTCAGTGCTCGCAACCTTTCCTCATAACTAATGTCCTCCAGACCCTTTATTAGCTTTGTTGCCCTTCTTTGTACTCGCTCCATTTCAAGTACATCCTTCCTGAGGACTGGTGCTCAGAACTGGACAGCATACTCCAGGTACGGCCGGACCAGAGTCTTGTAGAATGGGAGAATGATTGCTTTATCCCTGGAGTTAATCCCTTTTTTAATGCATGCCCATATTCGATTTGCTTTGTTAGCAGCAGCTTGGCATTGCGTGCCATTGCTGAGCCTATCATCTACTAGGACCCCCAGGTCCTTTTCCATCTCTAGATTCCCCCAGAGGTTCTCCCCCCAGTGTATAGATTGCATTCATATTTTTGCCACCCAAATGCATTATTTTACATTTTTCTACTTTAAACCTCATTTGCCATGTAGTTGCCCACCCCATTAATTTGTTCAGATCTTCTTGCAAGGTTTCCACATCCTGCGGAGAAGTTATTGCCCTGTTTAGCCAATGTAGGTGGTCATTCACACTTGCAGGAAAAGAAAAGTTTCATCCCATAACTCAATGTATTTTAGGGGCTACACCACAAAAGACACAATGTACTATATTTGGTGGACCTGTCCCATAGTGCAAAAACTATAGATACATGTGTACCACCTTATTAGAACACTATTGGACCGAAGTCTGCACAAAGAAACTTGGGAAGACCTTCTACACAAACCCATTATCATTCTCTCCCAGCCCAAACATAAGCTGATTTTCTTCATCTTTTGTAGATGAAGGAATTTGCCCACCCTTAGATATAATGACATTTTACAAAGACTTACGATGGGTACCATGTTATATGAAAACATGTCAGGACTCTCATGACAAATGTTTGAAAATTTGATCCCCCTGGATAGCTTACTCTTGACCAGCTGATGGGTATGGGTCCCCCTTCTAGCTCTCCACCGTCCTATCCATCCTTAAAGTGCAGAAAGGGGGAATTCAGTTCTCCTTTCACATACTGCACTGCCCCCCCCCCCCCTTTTTTTTGCTCATACTACCTCTCCTCTCTTTATTCTTTTTCTCTTTCTCTATTTTTTCTTTTTTCTGTTTTATATAATGTTAGCTATGCAACTTGCCATTAACTACTCTTTAATCCCACACTGTTCAGATCTTCGTCTATATCTAAACCTAATGCATTAATAGATCTGCATATGGAGGTTGGAAACATAGTACCCCACCCCTATATTTTTTTATGCAAACTGGGATATGCATTAAAATGTAGACCTGTCACATTTAATTATCAAGTGCTTCAATATTTCATTGCATGAATCTAAAAGTGATGTAGGATACCCCTTTATATTTTCAAGAGTAAAAAATGTATTAAATTAATCATGCTAAATCTTGAACAGACCTCCTATATTTGTGACTCAGAGCACTGTATCAAATCTTCTTCACGATTCAATAGTGACATTAATGAAACCACAGATATTGACATTATCTCTATGATCTGGCACCTGGCTAATGTTTATGGCTGAGTCGTACAGTCCCGCTGTGCTCACTGGTACAAAGCAGTACAGAGAGTATTCATTCCTTCATGATTCAGTATCTGGACTCAGTCCAGCTGTCAAACATCAGCATAGAGACTGAAACACACTGATGACAAATGATCCGCAGTAATTGTGCAGTCACTCAACATTATTGGGCTGATTCAAAGGTACACAATTCAAAATTCAAAATTAAAAAGAAACCATGAAATGCATACAGAGCCAGAGCTTCTGCTATTCAGCAAGAAATTTCTATAGTGGAACAGACCTCTACGCTGCTTAAAGTGAAATCAAACCCTTATATAGTTTTCAGCCAAGGAAACTGCCATCTTGGCCTCTGATCTTCAACTGCCATGATGGTGCACATCATGTGATCAGTTATGACACCAGCCATTGGATGGTTTGACAGTTTGGTTGAAAGCCCAAAGAAATGTGACAGTTACATTTCTGGCATGTGTCGGGATGTAACTGTTTTTTGAAACTGTTAAATGGATGGGTTTAGTTCTGCTTAAGGCCCCTTTCACACTGGAGCGGTGGGTGCGTCGGCGGTAAAGCGCCGATATTTTTAGCAGCACTTTACTGTCAATTTTGCGGGGCTATTAGGCCGCTAGCGGGGCACTTTTACCCCCCCCCCCCACTAGCGGCCGAGAAAGGGTTAAAACCACTGCAGCAGCTCTATGCCGGCAGTATAGCCGTGCTGCCCTATTGATTTTAATGGGCAGGAGCGGTTTAGGAGCGGTGTATACACTGCTCCTTCATCGCTCCAAAGATGCTGCTAGCAGGACTTTTTTTAGCGTCCTGCCAGCGCACTGCTCCAGTGAGAAAGCCCTCGGGGTTTTCACATTGAAGAGACAGCAGCGGCTCTTTCAGGGCGCTTTGCAGGCACTATAGCGCCTGCAAAGCCCCCCAGTGTGAAAGGGATCTTAGAGACACCCTGATTCTTGTAACATTCTGTTTTAAGAACATCAGTTAAAGAGCTATGATTATGTGCATGGTGGGTACTCCCAGCACAATACCCTCCCTTACCGTCCTTAATAAGTGACACATTTGCTTCTCCCTACTTCATCGAGATATGCATTTAGCCTGGTAAGTGGTGTAATGCTTCTACATAAAGATGGCAACCACCCCCAAACTATAACTAACCTTTGCAGTAAGGTTCACATGGAAGGGCAATAAGCATCACGAATAGACAAAATTTCCCAGCACGACTACCAGTCAGCTTGCAAAAAAAACGCCAAAAAACAAATTGACCCTGGCTAACAATTCACGTTAATAACAGAAGTTTTAGTTGCACACATTTGCAAATACATGTGGAAACCGCAGTGCTCACACCAAGGCCCCACTGTATACTGTGGTCCTAACTCTATATTTTTGAGAGTCTCTGGAAAGTTTGTATTCAGGAGTAGGATCCACTACTATTCAAAATGTTTAAAGTAGAACTATAGGCATTTTTTTTTTTCATTTTGGATAGAATAAGGGAGGGTTATAACCCGTCACATTTTTTTTTCACCCTCTGTGTTAGCCAAACAGGAAGTAAGAGGAAATGTCTGCAAATTAAGGGAATGCATTGGGGCCCCCATGGTCACCAGAACTAGATTTCCCCTCTATTACTTTTCAGGGGACAACCATAAATGTTGGATTTTCTTTAGTTTCACTTTCAATGATAATGGTAAACAGGACAAATAGAGAGGGTGAATCTCTTTAACCAATTGCCAACCGTATAATGTACATATACAATTGCAAGGCAGCTCTGCTGTGCCGGATCACGTACTAGGTACACTCCGGGCAGGGGGGTGCGCATGTGCGCCACCGAGAGCCCGCTCTCGCTAAGATTATACACAGTGCGAGCTGATCTGAGGGTACCGTGGACTTGATGTCTGCCGACACCCGCTGACTGTTAGGCAGAGAGCCAGAACGGCGATCTGCCTATGTAAACAAGGCAGATCGCCGTTCTGACAGGAGGGAAGGCATGGATCCTGTGTCTCTGCAAAGCAGGGACTAGGATTCATGTCTTCCCCTTGTAAAAGCACCTCCCACAGCACACTAAAACACTGGCAAGGAACACAGTTAACCCTTTATCACCCCTGATGTTTAACCCCCTCCCAGGCAGTGTCATTAGTACAGTGACAGTGCATATTTTCAGCACTGATCACTGTTTTAGTGTCACTGGTTCCTAAAAAGTGTCAGTTAGGGTCTGACTGTCCACCGTAATATTGCAGTCCCCCTATAAGTTGCTGATCGCCGCTATTACTAGTAAAAATAAATAAATAAAAATATCCCATAGTTTGTAGACGCTATAACTTTTGCGCAAACCAATCAATATACGCGTATTGGTATTTTTTTTTACCAAAAATATGTAGCAAAATACATATTGGCCTACATTCATGAAATTTTTTTCTATTTTCTTTATTGGATAAAAGCAGAAAGTAAAAAATATTTTTTTTTTTTTTTTTTTTTTTAATTGTCTGCCTTTTTTTGCTTATAGCGCACCAAAAAGTAAAAAAAATGTTTTATTTGGGTACAGTGTTGCATGATCATGCAATTGTCAGTTAACCACGGAAGGATTTACCCCCTTAATAACCAGGCCATTTTTTGCAATAAGACAATGCGTTACGTTAGCTGACAATTGTGCGGTCGTGCGACGCTGTACTCAAACAAAATTGATGTCTTTTTTTTCCCCACAAATAGAGCTTTCTTTTGGTGGTATTTGATGACCTCTGCGGCTTTTATTTTTTGCGCTATAAACAAAAAAAGGCTGCCAATTTTGAAAAAAACAATATTTTTACTTTCTGCTATAATAAATATCCCCTAAAAAAATCTGAAAAAAATGTATTCATCAGTTTAGGTCAATATGTATTCTGTTACATATTTTTGGTAAAAAAAAAAAAAAAATCGCAAAAGGCGTATATTGATTGGTTTGTGCAAAAGTTATAGCGTCTACAAAATAGGGGAATGATCTAAGGAATTTTTTTTTTTTTTTACTAGTAATGGCGGCGATCTGCGATTTTTAGCAGGACTGCAGAAGTGGACGAATCTGACCCTAAGTGACACTTTCTGATGACCAGTGACACCATTACAGTGATCAGTGCTATAAATATGCACTGACTCCTGTATAAATGGCACTGGCAGGGAAGGGGTTAACACTAGGGGTGATCAAAGGGTTAAGTGTTCCCTAAGGAGATGCTTTCTAACTGTCAGGGGGACAGACTGACTGGGAGTATAGAGAGATCGCTGTTCCTGATCACTAGGAACAGCTGATCTCTCTTTCCTCTCCTGTAAGAATGGGGATCCGCCTTGTTTACATAGGCAGATCCCGTAGTGCACAAACCGACGTACCCGTACGGCGATTCTCGCAGTTGAGCCACCTTGCCACAGTATAACTATGGTGGCTGGTCGGCAAGTGGTTAAAGTAATGCAGTGTCCTGTGTCAAAAAATAGGCTGATCAGAAAGGTAGTAAATCTTCCAGAGGTCAAGTGGTTAATGGGGGTACAGAGCGCAATAAAAACTGACAGGTGTTCTAATCCCTCTCCACTCCATTCAAAACTAAAAAAAAGTGTTGCACTTAGTTATATTTTAAGATGAGACTGTGTAGGGTGGCCATTTACAATAGTGAGGACAGGTAATCTCATTGGAATTAAGGCAGATGCTGTTCATCTTGAGCTGTCTGCCCACCAACATGCAGGACAAAAGTAAGTGCTGGAGCAAGAATCAGTAACAGTCATTCTGAATGGTCATTCTGCGCTGTGCTGCCTAAACATTGTTGATGTTACATTTCCCCTTGGTCCTGAATGAGTCATGGTCTAGGCAGTGGCGATGGCGCATACGGCCATGTCCATTTACATGCTACATGTGTAAACATTTGCACACACATGAGCACCGCATAAAAAACAGTCAAAATCGGACTGTGGACGCAGAATTTTTTGCTTTAGTTTCATGCGGCTCATTGCTATACATACTGTTTATAATGCAGCTGTGTGAATGGGATAATAGCATACAAAAAATACTGTGTTCTTATCCGTATAAAACTGTACACAGTACAGAACACAGCGTTTTTTATGCCTGCTGTGTACAATGGGGAAGGCATGTCTGCTCATTATATATGCATGCATTAATGAAAATATGAACCAGCATATGAAAACTGTCCATTCAAATATAAATGGCCCTTTCTGGGGATCCTGTCACTTTATAGAAAGCAATTCTTGGAAACCAATCTGTGAGCGAATCAGATGCGTTCCCATAGAAGAATATGTGCCTGCAATTCGCACCACACTGCCTAGAAAACGCACACGTTTTTTGGGCAATGCGGAGTGTGAATGCAACGCACATATGTGAACCAGACTGTTTGAAAGTAATAGATTTTAAAATGTTCTGCGAATTGGATGCGGTGGAATCCGCATCCAATTCACACAGGTGTGAACCCAGCCTCAAAGCAGGTATGAATCTGCCTGGTATCGTTTTTCATATCACACTTTCTGTATGTGGGAGACAGCAAGTAGCCTGCAGTGGAGGTGGGAGAATCACAAGGAGAAGTTTTCAGTTAACCATATTCCAAACAAAAGGGAGTAGGGTGGACAGGAACTGTACAGGAATGCCTATGAGAGCAAGAGAAAGATTCCTGGTACAGGTCAGATGTTCTCCCTCTATGCAAACCAAGGGTTAACACGCAATGTGACTCCAATATCCCCTAAAGGCTAACCAAACCCAAAAACCAAAATGTAATATATTGCAGACTACCTGTCCCTAGATGTGGTGGCTGCAGTAGTTTTCCTTTTTCAGGCCAATAACATTTTTAACGCCTACAGAAAATTCTTAGCTGGCTAGAAATGCGGTGTCCATTTACCGTCCTACAAATTGAACTGAAAACATAAACAAACAATGTTATCTTACCTCTATAAACCACTAATCTGCTCATCCCGGACATAATAGACATGAACAAAGACAGACTGTACAAGGTGTACGAGGGTTGTCGGAGAAGTTCACGGTCCGACATGAAAGAAGTGACCACACAGACATGAAACTGGGGCTGAAAATGGCGCATGCGTGCTATACGGTTTTTATCCGGTCTTTGCAAACAGTTGGCACCCTCTGTAGTCAAGTTGAAAATGGAGAAAGTGGAAGAAGGCAGCTCAGAGTGTTCCATCAGTGGTCAAAGTGATGGCAACAGTCTTCTGGGATTCCGAAGGTTTGCAGCATCAGTGCAGAAGACTGATGCCATCACTTTGCCCACTGATGATACACTTAGAGCCGCCTTCTTCCACTTTCTCCATTTTCAACTAAACTACAGGAAGTGCCAACTGTCTGCATGGAGCTCATGAAAAACCGTATAGCGTGCATGCACCATTTTTACAGCTGAACATCTGGAAGAGTGGCTTGGTGCAGTGATAAAGTTTCATGTCTGTGTGGTCACTCCTTTTTATGTCGGGCCCTGAACTTTTCAGAATACCTTCGAAATCCAGCCTTCGAAAGAACCATGGCTCCCTCCAAGGATACAGTGGAATGGATGAGAGTTGTCACTCTAGCACAGGATGTGTGTTATTTGCAGGATTACCAGGTGAAAACCAAGGGAAAAAAATAAAAATAAAACAAATGCAGGAACTTCATCTAAGGAAAGGTAAGATGAAATCTACTACAGTTTTATGTTAGGTTTAGATGTACTTTAATGCAAACACAATTCACATTTATTAGAAATATATTTTATTAACAAATTAGGTAACAATAGAAGACTTGGTGTATTCCACAACAAAAAAAGCACATTTCACTGTTTTATTGGTTATATTTTAATGTCCTCTTGGAACATAAAACAGGGCTTTGGTACTTCCAGCAGTCTGGCTCAGTTTTAGGGACATTTACACACAGTTGAGTTGTCCTCATATATGGAAAATGCAAGGATAGAATTTCTGAAACAACCAACCAGATTTTAACTGACATTTTCTGTGGTCCAAGTGAACTTTTGACCAGA
Source organism: Aquarana catesbeiana (assembly GCF_042186555.1). Taxonomy (NCBI): domain Eukaryota; kingdom Metazoa; phylum Chordata; class Amphibia; order Anura; family Ranidae; genus Aquarana; species Aquarana catesbeiana. The sequence goes on from NC_133324.1 coordinate 882,920,933, forward strand.
GGGATCCTTGGAAACAGCAGAAACACAGCACGATGCAATGTATCCTATGAAAACCGGTTAAAGTATATTACATTGCACATGACGTAATGCATACATTCGCTTTTAAATGCCTAGGTAGGACCTGGTCCAAGTCTATTATGTAATAGTTTGCTTACAAATGCAGTAAAGATCTCTAAACAAAAGAGTAATAAAAGCAAACACACACACAAACCATTTTATTGTAAATTATAAAGATTTATTATGGAATGGACTATAATTATGGACAGAATTAGAAATCACATTTGTTTTCTAAACATACATTATGCACAATAAGTAGACTGACAACTCTTAACTGTTCACTGTGGTTTTCAGGATGGAGTTAGGTATAGGAATGCAGCCTGAAGAATGAGGTCACATGACGTAGTCCTAAAACACATTTTTGGGGCCCCCACATTGCTTTACACTATATGCATTCAATAATTCAATTACCATACATTCAATAATGTTCCACTGAGAAATGGAAAATAGTAATCTGAAAGTGCAATAAATTGATAAACTGATATCAAAGATTTCAACATATAAAAAGTTGTGTACATCTGGTTTACTGAATAGAACTGTAAATTCAAATCCCACTACATGCATGAAGTTTGTCTTGTCTACGTGAATTTCTTGCCCATGTACAGTTGTTTGGTTTCCTCCCACAAATCAAAAATGTCAGTAGCTTAACTGGTTTCTTCGTGTGCCTGTGTGATTGAGTCATTGGACTGAGAGATCCTCTGGGGTGGGACTAATGTAATTCGTTTACATGTGCTCCAGAATATGCTGGTGCTATTTCTCTATATTTAAATTTAGGATAAAGCGGGGAAAGGTTGGAACCTCTGTTGTATTTTTTTGTTTGTCTCTCCACTCCACTTATCCAGGTAAACACAAAGAAAATACACATAAATGTCCCTCTAATCTCTAACAGAAACAAATCAAAACCCCTGTGAGGTTCTAAACCTTCCTAACTTTTTAATGATTTTTGTGTTTCTGTTTGAAAGTTTTTATACCAAATCTTAGCAATGGGAATAGAGAAAGCATCAAGTACCAAGCTGAGAATCTGACCCTTCCACACTCTGACCAAAACAAAAAAAAAAGAAATGTTGTCTGGAGTTCATTTTGAAAGGGAATATTTCAGTTCCATTAGTAATTTGCCTAGTTGGCCAAATATGAAGTAGATGTATCGTACAACACTGAATCATTTCCCATTCATACCCCACCCAGTGTAAAAATTTAAACAGCAGTCAATTGTTACTTATTAGCATAATATGTAATGGCTTGAATGTTGGCAGTGAGCTGCATGGAACCATTCATAGCCAATCAGTAGTCAGTACTTCCAGCAGGCTGTATCTCATAAGCACAGTGAGCAATCTATCTGTCATTTTACAGTGCACAATGTTTTACCGTACCAAGGAGCAATAATTCTGATCAAATAATTAGATTCACAAATCCGCCATATGGAATTTATGACCAATAGTTTATAACCATAGGAATTGCACTTGTCTTTGTTATATAAGCCCTCATGCTAAACATACTGAAAGTGTATTTAGATGTCTAGAAGGTGTTATGGCTGCATTTGTTTACTTTTTTAAACTACCGTACATACTCGAGTATAAGCCGACTTTTACAGCTCATTTTTATGCTGAAAAAGCCCCCTCGGCTTATAGACGAGTGAGGGTCTCCCGCTGTGTCATGCAGTCTTAACTGTTCGGCGGCCGGCCACTGTAACAAAGCCCCGCCTCCTCCTTGTCTGTGATAGATGGAACACTGATACAATGCTGAAAAACTGAATCAGTGTTCCCTCTATCACGGACCAGGAGGCGGGGCTTTGTTACAGTGGACGGCCGCCGAACTAAGACTGCAGTTTTGTGACACAGCGGGAGACACCTGCTGTTTGTAATCAAAGGTACAGGTGGGCATAGTGAGGCTGCAAATGGGCACAGTGAGGCTGCAGATGGGCACAGTGAGGCTGCAGATGGGCACAGTGAGGCTGCAGATGGGCACTGATGATACAGGTGGGCAGAGTGAGGCTGCAGAGGGGCAAAGTGAGGCTGCAAATGGGCACAGTGAGGCTGCAAATGGGCACAGTGAGGCTGCAGATGGACATTGTTTACCAGTAGCTGCTGCATTTCCAACCCTAGGCTTATATTCGAGTCAATACATTTTCCCAGTTTTTTGTGGTAAAATTAGGTGCTTCCGCTTATATTTGGGTTGGCTTATACTCGAGTATATACAATATTTGTTTTTTTATTTTTACCTGGTGATCATACCAGTAACATACTTTCTCTCCTAGGGTAAAAATGTTACTATGGGGGAGCAGCATTTTCTTCCTAGGCTGTTCTCCTGCAGACACCTTCTCCACTTCTCATCTCCATTATATAGGATGGGGAGATGTTCTGTAGTTCCACAGAACACAACTGGGAAGGTTGATAACATTTTTTGGGTTTTCAGCTTAGTGGACAGTAAAGCTGGCCATGAATTATGCAATTTTCTTGCCTTCAACCACCGGCTAAAGGAAAGAAAATTGTTTGATTCTCTCATCAGCACAGTCAGTGTTGTTGGGGGAATCCCTCTCGCTGCGCTATTGTAATCTGATAGCGAGAGGTTTCACTATCATTGGGATACAATTAACTGCTGGTGGCTATAGCTGCCAGCAGTGATCGTACCAAAATAAAAAAAAGCCAGCAGGCTTGTTGTACTGAAGTCGATCGAAAGACTGACTTCAGTAAAACCAGCCTGCCCATAGATGGAACAAAATTCAGCTGGTTCCTGCTGAACCAGTCAAATTTCGCTCGTCTGTGGCCAGCTTAAGTGACAAGGACACTGCATTTCTGGCAGGATCAGAAAACGTACATAGCCTGAAACGAATGCCATCTCATTTAAGGACTGGAAAGCTGCAATATGGCACATGTACAGTATGTCCTTGGATTCACATATACTTGAAGTTTGCAATAGTAGACGTTCCCTTTAAACAGAATAGGTCACAGCAACTTGTATTGCTTGTTATTATAACAAAGTGAAACAAGCAGTTTATCCCTGAGACCATCTTACTAGAATAAGTGTTTCAGGAGAACAATGTACCGTCTGTTCTAAGATTATGATAGGACTGATTCATGGCAATCTTATCTCTGCACTAAGTCATACCCTGTGCTTTTTAAAAAGATATTTGTATTCCTACATCAAACCATTTGATAAATAATATTATCAATATTTGTTCAAGAACACAGAGATGCTGAGACAAAAACTTCCAATTATCCTATTCATTTGCCCTCGAAAAATATAAATCAGCTTGTTTGTCTTTGGCACATATAAGTAAGGTTAACCATATACTGCCTTTTGAAAGAAAATTGACTGATTCCTCCACTGGCCGTCTATTGTACTCAGACAGCAGCAGCACCTGCAGCTGCCTGAATACCTGAACAGTGACTGCGTCTGATTGGATACAGTCGATGTTCGGTTGACAATTTCCTACCCAAATCATTTGATTTTCAATCGAGTTCTGTCTAGCCAGGTGATGCCAAAAGGGCCAAGAAAACAAACAACAGAGGGCGCACCAGCTTAATGCATTATCCCAGGGGGACTTTATTAAATAAAGGTCAAAAACATCCTCACAAACAGTGAAGATGTACAGCATATCAAGCCACCATCTCGTGGCACGGTGGATAGTGGGACCCCAAATAGTCCAACGCCAAGAAGACGAAGTCTGGGATCCAAAAATGGCCTAAGGATTTTGAAGGTAAACCCTCTTCATCAGAGCCCACAGCTCAAATTTCAGCAGGAATGAGCGAAAATTTGAGGTCAGCTTAAAGTGTTACTAAACCCACAACAGTAAAATCAGTCTTTATATGCAGTAAAGCATGCTTGTTATACTCACTGTGGAACCTAAGGGGTTAATCCTGTACAATGTGTAAAAAGGCTGTTTGATCCTGTCTTCTCTGATCCTCCCCCTTCTTGCATTGCCCCTAAAACATGTCCGAATAAGACAGAGCTACTGGAGTCAGGCTGCACATGCTCAGTTGGGTGTGTATTGCTAGAGAGTTTTTTTTTTTTGGGAGAGCGCATGTGATCAGCTCAGGGCCAATCAGCACTGTCCAGACAGAAAGTCAGGGGTCCTGCATCCTGATAGGTCAGCCAGTGCAGTATGAAAACTCCTCCTACAAGATTTAACTAGGCACTCATAGAATTCACAAGACTGATATATACTGCTGATGAGAAAAGGTATTTAGCAGTTTATATTTACCAAAATAATTACATTTCCATGTTCTGTGTACCTGATATAGTGAATGCAGGGTCCTGGGCTTAATAACACTTTAAATCAGTGATTTTCTGAAGTTTGCATTCGCCACTGTGTATTTGAGCTTTGTATTTATACTGCCAGTAGACAGCAGGGATCCCACAGTAATGCCCACAAACCAAACACTATCTCCTAATCACGTGATCACTCAGACTCTGGCATGGTTGCCAGCAAAAACGGGGTTAAAACAGGTGGGGAGGAAGCTCCTCACCATCTGTCAGTAGCCTCCGAAAAAGGAAAGGGAAGCATGCTGATGGGAGGAGAAAGCAGAGTGATAGAGAGATGATCCATCACTGTGCTGCTTCTCTTTTCACAGTCCAGGACAACCTGGGCTCAGAAGAAGTGATTTGAATGATGTCAACGATTAGACTGAGGACATCTAGCCACAGAGAAAACTACTGTGGGGGAAATCAATGGATTGAAGATGAATATTACAGAAAAATCTGGTTTTGTTATTATTTCTTTAATGGCCGATTTATTTTATCTTGTTATTTTTGGTTGGATGTCTGCTTTAAACTTACAGAAGGGATACTATGATCACTTACATACTGTATGTACTTAGCTTGTATGCATGTAACATGGGAAATATAACTAAAATTATGTGAGCATGAGATTTCTTAAAAAAAAGTTCCTGGCAGTCAAGGTGTTACCCCTGTGATGTTCACACTGTGACATTTCATGTACACAGCTCCTTGCTGCAGTGTAGTTGTACTAGATAGATTATATTATGAGGCGTTAGACACATGCAGTTACATTCATTTGTACAAATTCTAGTACTGAAACAATCTGAAGTTCAGCACATTTTGTGACTGTGATTCATCAGATAATAAGTCAAGCATGAAACAAAAGTACCTGCCAGTAAAGTAATTAAAAGCTGGCATTGATACTGAGCGGATATGGATAAACAGACTAAATGTAATGTTTCTTTTTCCAAGGTAATTCCCAATAAAATATCTTTAAAGGAGAAGTACAGTCAATGCTTGTTTGGTTGTACTTTTGTGGATCACAGGAGAGCTGCACTCCTGTGACCAGTTTTCAGCCAACAGTGGGCTAAAGCCCCCTTTCATCTGATGTCACAGAGGCAGTCTAGGCTGGGGAAAGATTGTACCATATGATCAGGAACCTACCAGGAGTCTGGACTGGTACCTAGCTCAACCTCTCAGTGAGCCCCTGAGAGGCTGAGCTGGCAGAACAGAGAGTGGTGACTGACATTGCATTTTAGTGTAAATATGAGATGTGAGGTCTTTTTGACCCCAGATCTCTTATCTAAGAGGTCCTGTCATGCTTTTTTATATTACAAGGGATGTTTACATTCCTTGTAATAGGAATAAAAGTGACACCATTTTTTTATTTTTTTTTTAAAAGAACAGTGTAAAAAAAATAAAATAAAAAGTATCGCGTGCAGAAGCGAATGCATGCGTGAGTAGCGCCCGCATATGAAAACGGTGGTCAAACCACACATGTGAGGTATCACCGTGATCGTTAGAGTGAGAGCAATAATTCTAGCCATAGACCTCCTCTGTAACTCAAAACATGCAACCTGTAATTTTTTTTAAACGTCGCATATGGAGATTTTTAAGGATAAAAGTTTGTCGCCATTCCACGAGCGGGTGCAATTTTGAAGGGTGAGTAATTTTCTAGCAAAAAAAAATGATTTTAACTTGTAAACAACAAGTTTGAAAAATAGGCCCGGTCTTAAAGTGGTTAAAGCACCACTGGTCCAAGCTGTCCAATAAAAATGCTGCAGTGGAGGCACTCCTCTCACTGCAGTGTCATAGAAGGGGGCATGTGTCTAAAAGACAAAATTCTCCCTTCCAGCCCAGCCCTATTAACTACATGGAAAAAACATGGGTTTATGGGTATGAGGTTTGCCTATAATCCCATGTTTTTCTCACACAGTTAAGAGGGACAATCTGCTGCAGCTGAAAATGTACTTTTTAAATCAAGCTAAATAACATATTATTATGCTATATGTTATAACATTATAATTTAATATGTATCTATTTACTGTGAAATTACTGGTTTGAAGTTATAAATTCAAACGTCGGTAATTTGTCCGTTAAGCCCCCTGCTTGAGTACAGTTTTTGAAAATATAGCAAATTATCTTAAAAACAATATATAATAATTATTTGTATATTATTTACTTATGGTATATGCCAATTCTGACACTTCTCTCCTACATGTAAAAATCATCATTTTTTTGCTAGAAAATTACTCAAAACCCCCAATCATACCCCCAATCATTATTTTATATATATATATATATATATATATATATATATATATATATATATATATATATATTTGGCAGACACCCTAGGGAATAAAATGGTGGTCATTGCAACTTTTTATGTCACACGGTATCTGCGCAGCAATTTTTCAAACGCTTTTTTTTGGTTAAAAAAAGCGGTTTCAGAAATAAAAAAAAATACATGGTTTCCAGCATCAACAAAAAGGGTGACTGAAAAACATCTTAAAAGGACAGCGTTTGTAAATATTTTCGTTTATTGAGTATAATTAGTAGAACTGCAATCGCCTACATAATGAGAACCGAATACGTAACTTGTGAATATGTAACCTGTGTGTATCTGGCTCGGACACTAGCCAGTGGCTCACCAGCCACCGACCTCACCACACGTCCCTGCTGCTATTTCATTTATTCCCTCACCCATCCTATACTATGCCTCCAATTTTTCATTGAGGAACATTGCAGTAGGCAGAATTCCACTCTCACATGCTTCTGTTTCCTCTGCTTCTGCCTTTGGTGCTGTGCTGCTCTTTTATTTCCTTCCCGACCCCTCCACACGGTATACCTCTGAATTTTCATTGAAGATCATTACAGCAGGTACACTTCCTGTCTGTGGATGCTCAGCCCCCCCACTGACTATTCTAGACACTAGGATAACTCCTGTAATAAAAAGTGTCACCCACAACTGGTGTGTTCTATGTGGTACACACAACTTCCACAAGGCCAGTTTCATCTGTATGTGAAAGCGTTACAACAAAGTCAGCCCCCCCCCATGCGCACTGAATACTAACTAGAACTTGTAATGTAAATTGTTGTGTTGCTCTTTATGTGTAATTGTGTTGTGGTTTCTCAGTGAGTACAACTGACTTGCAATGTCCCTTGCTGTATTGAACGATAATGTATGCTGCATTATTCACCTCTACAAGATCAGTAAGAACTACGGATGGAGGGCTCAGACTATGTCTTATGCTGTGCAATGTAATCTGGACTGCAAACACATGTAGCACAAAGAGTCCAGCTTACTGTCTTGCACTATTTACATTTAGGCAGGGTTCATATTTTTACATTTCAGGAACACGCATTCCGTTTTGCAGGGCACCCTGCTAAAGCGTTTTGTGTCCCAAAACACATGGTACCAAGGTATCATCCATTTTGGTGCAGCACACTTTTAAAAAAAAGGGTCATACACTTTTTTGTGCACTTTTTGAGCGTAGAGAAACCCAACATCACACCTGCATACAAGTGATTGGAGCCTTAGGGAAAGCTCTGTGTATTAGTTTAGATAAGCATGATGTCTGTTAAACGTCAACCACTGTTGAACAAGAGGAAAAGAACAAGAATGGCATGTGACCTCATTTTTAAGGTAGAAACCCATAGATAAATGTTAAAATAAGGGAAGAATCTGTATTGCATGCATGGGGAAATCATAGACAGTAATTGTATTTTTTTTAAATATAGTGAGAAGAAAAGTCAGGATGGGCAGGAAGGTTATTTTAATAAAGATAAGATGAAAAATCCTTCTCCTTCTATTATTCTGTCCCCTTTATATTTATGGGCCAAATATATGGAGACCATTCCTGAAATGACTTATTCCTCCACCCCAGGCTTGTCACATTCTCTTTGCTTTTAGGCCATACCAATGTCTGCTGCATCATGAAAAAAATATTATACTTCAGAGACGAAGGATTTTCATACCTTGGAGCTCTGTGTGAAGATAAAGGAAGAGCGCGCTACAAAGGATTTACATGTAGTGATCAGCACTTCTAAAAACTTAGACTTGACAACTGCAGCGGGGGAATGGAAATATATGTCCATTTAAAATAAAGATATAAATTATGTTCTGACATTTCCAGAACTTAAAACATTTAAAGGAAATCTACAGAAATAAGAAAAAAAAATCTCAGGCTGATTTGTAACATATTGTATGAATTAAATAGTAGTTGTTTTTAGTCTTTTACTTTTAATGACAGTGGCAGTTGGTGAGTCATATGGCACATTCACCTACCAACTGCTACATGATGGCACATGGGAGGGGTGAGGCACACAAAGCCAGGAGGACAGAATTAGCAGAGAAATAATTGAAATCATTCTGCATTGTCTGTAGCTCCTAGTCACATTCTAATAGTCCTATCTCCAGTGCATTTTATACAAATGGACATCCTCTGATTAATATGGACAGAATCAATCTAATACTTACTGCCCATTGAGCAGTAGGATATCCAAATGGTGCTGCTAAATAGAGATAAAATGTCACTCCTCTTGTATTATAGAGTATTGTTATAGCTCCAACAGTTTTCACAGCACTTCAAAATATAAATGGCGACAGTATAGTTACAATCCAATATAAGACCAGAGCGTTAGATTGTAAGCTCTCATGAGCAGGGCCCTCCTAACGGGAGGGGTAAGTGATACAAAAGGTATACTGTGAGGGGATAAGTTGATGGAGAAAGTCAACTTCAATTATTAGGTAGGTGTGGGATAGGCTGCCCTAAAGGGTTTTGTTTTCAGGGACTGCCTAAAGTATGTAGGAGATAGGTATATAAATTGTTGTAGGGAGTTCAAGAAAATGGGAGAGGTTCGGGAGAAGTCCGGGAGGGAAGCATGGGATGAGATGAAGAGGGAGCTAGAGAGCAGGAATTCTTAGGAGGAGAAAAGAGGTTGGTTTGGTGATATTTTGAGACCAGAGTTCTGGATGGGTTTGTATGTGGTTTTCTATTTGCTAGGCAAAAAGGAGCCAGTTGAGGGATTGGCAGAGAGGGGTGGTGGAAACTGAGCAGCTGGTAAAGTGGATGAGTCTGGCAGCAGCGTTCATTATGGGGAATAGGCTGTGTAGAGGCAGGTTAATGTGGAGGGAGTTACAATAGTCGAGACAGAATCAAGGGGTTAAAACTTTACAGTGCACAGAAGGCATATTCAATAAACAAAGCTTTAGGAGCAGAATGCAGAACAACCAATCAGAATCCATCTTGCACTGATCTGTTTTCAGTTAGGTGTATTCTGATTGGTTGGTGTGAAATCCATCTTGCTCTTGATTTCTTGCCCTGTTTATTAAAGCCCATAGTTTGTGCATGACGGACTATTTTAGATATTATCATTTTGACACATTGTACCCTTATTGGATGCAACATTCCTTGGCATACACACACACACATCAGCTCACAGCTGAGATCTCAGTCTGCCAATTACAGGTTTATCAGCGCAAAAATCTGTCCACCAAGATGGCCGCTCCAGCACTTTCTCTCCCTGCAGAACTGCGGACCAGAGGTTCTTGTACAGCTGCAAAACATCACCAGAGTTAGACTGTAAACAGATGTCATACAAGAAAAAGCCACAGCTCAAGTGATACCTTTTACTGGCTGTCCAGCAGTTTATGGAGGGATTGCTCAATATGCACAGTCCAGATGAAGTATAAGTTTATTTTAAAAAAGATCATCCAAGATGCTCATATAATTAGGTATCATGGTTAATGTCATCTAAATAGCTAAAAATAGGTATATTTTGTATTTGTCAACAGTGTATTGTTCTGGAAAATAATCATTTTGCTCGTTATCACTCAGGAATTAACCCCCACAAAGTCTGACTGTTTACAAACATGCTGAAAATAGTTGGTCTAATTGTAAATAATACAAACACAAAGTGCATAAAAGCCAAAAGGGCTGGTTCACACTGGAACATGTGCGTTCAAACGTTTACATTCCTGTGCGGTCCAGCTTTGACAGCCCATCCATTTGAAAAGGGGCTGCAAAACAACTGGAATGCAGAAAAAGCACTACTTTATCAGATTGCACTGCACCAAACTGCATGGTACTGCAGTACCTTGTGACTTGGTGTCTGGAAACACGCTGCAATTGCGAGATGCATTTGGTGTGCCATTAATAAGTATGTCACAGTCAGGCTCGGAGACTAGTAGCTATAGCAATAGAGAAGCTTCCACTGACCAGCTGAAAAAGTACACAACCAGGTCGCAATGGCAGATGACATGAGTTCACACGAGGTGCCGAGTCTAAGTACTAACCAGTATTCACCAGAGCTCCTGATGGTGGAGATGGGTTTTGTTGTGTGTTAATACCAGGCTGCGGTCCTCTGGATCCCCCCACCAGGAGGTGAGCAAGCCAGGGTCCAGCAGCAGATACAGAAGGTAGGGTTCAAACATACAGAAAAAACACAGGGGATGGTGGCGCTGTTACTTGGTATTAGATAATAATAAATGTCCATCAAACATGTCCTTGTAATAAAATTCTCAGTGCAGGATGAAAAGGGTAAAAACTAAAGGGAAGGGTTAAAACATAGTCAGTGTAGATAGTAAATAAGCCAAAGGCTGGTAACAAGCGGTTGTAGGCTGGGATCGAACAGAAGCATAGTCGCGGAACAAGCCAGAAGGTCAGCAACGAGTAGTAGTGGAGATAAGGACAACTGCAGGTATGCAAAGAAGCAAGCTATCGGCTGGAGAGAGCAAAATAATTTGGCAAACAGGAAGTGTAAAAACATGGCTTGGGAGGAGCAAAGTGTTCAAAGTTCAAGAGAAAAAAAAACACAAGGCAAGGTTGTCTAAGGCAGGGGTCTCCAAACTTTCTAAACAAAGGGCCAGTTTACTGTCCTTCAGACTTTGAGGGGGCCGGACTGTGGCCAGTGTAAGTAGAAATGCCCTGGTTTTATTAGGAGTAAGCAATGCCCCATCATTAGCATTGGTGGGAAGAATAATGCCCCATTGTTGGTATCAGGGGAAAGAATAATGTTCCATCATTGGAACCATTCCAAATCCATTGGAAGTAGTAGTGCACTATCATTGGTGTCAGTGGGAGGAATATTTCCCCAAGGGCCAGATAAAAGCAAGCAAAGGGCCGCAGTTTGGAGACCACTGGTCTAAGGAATCAGGCAGGGAGCTGCCCAGCATCCCTGTTGGCACACCAAGAAGAGCTACTGCTGGACACAGCAGAGGTCGCGGGTTCAGATCTCAGTCCTGACAAATTAATTGGCACCTGCGCACAGCTTGCAAAGGCAGTGTGTTCACTTGTGGTGCAGGAAACATGCATGAAACCTGCGTTACCTGTACCATGTTAGTGTGAATGGGCCCTTAAGATTCAGATTCAAGCTTTCTTTGCCCAGCTGTGATATTCTAGTGTACATTGGAATCTGATTTATTGGTATGGGTTGTCTGAAACAGCTCTTCCCACCAACAGTTAGGATTAATTAGGGCTTGGGCTATGCTTGTGACTTTGGCTGTGCTCTGGATCTTATTAGGACATCATCCTACTGAAATACACAGCGTGTAGCAAAAACAGCCAAACATATGTGTACACAGTGGAATTGCTGCTCACTGGGTTTAGTGGACCTTACAAGTGGTAGGTGGGGTTCTCTGGGTCCATACTGAGCGCAGCCTGATGCAGGCGAGATTCTGACACCCTCCTTAAAAGATGGCTATCCCAATCTTGTGAATATAGCCCATATTCACAACTATTTTTGTTCACCTTTGTAGAAAAGAAGCACATATTCTACCAAATGCTGTGTAATAAATATACCTCTCCATCCGCTCTGGCAATCGGTACATTTAAAATGAAGTCTGGAGGTGCGATGGCATCCACTAGAGACACTGCATCATCTTTCAACTGTGTGAGAAGGACAAAAAAGTTGGCAGGGGATTCTACTTTCCATAGTAACAAAGACATAACATAGCAGGAGTAAACGGTTGCTACAAATGAAACATAAATTGTAATGTGAGCGCTCACACTTGCAGAGCTCTATTAGGGGGATCACAGAAGTCTGTTTTATTGTCTCAATGCCAATCATCTGCCTTTTAAACACAGATTTTCCATATGTCATCCCTTGTTATGGGAGAGAACTATCCTCACCACTTGTTAGCTGTAAAACCATAGGTAGCAGTATAATTATACAAGAGGACTGTCTGATTAGTGTGTGTGCATGGTATTTCATGCTGTTGTTTATTGCAACATCTCTACCTCTTTTACATGTATTTATTTTATTTATTACAGGTACTTACATAGCGCCGTCAATTTACACAGCACTCTACATATACATTGTACATTCACATCAGTTTCACCCTCAAGGAGCTTACAACCTAAGGTCCCTAACTCACATTCATACATATGCTAGGGCCAATTTTAGACAGGATCCGATTAACCTACCAGCATGTCTTTGGAGTGTGGAAGGAAACCAAAGTACCCGGAGGAAACCCACGCAGGCCCAGGGTGAACATGCAAACTCTATGCAGATGCTGTCATAGTTCGGATTCTAACCAGCGATCCTTTTTGCTGCTAGGTGAAAGTGCTAACTACTACACCACTGTGCTGCCCACATTCAGTAAACGGTTTCTCACACGGTTTCTCTGCACACCGGGATAGATGCTAATTCAGAGTGAATCTGGCAATTTAAAATAATCTGTTTTTGGTTATACGTAATATCCTGGACTCTCATTAGAAGTGTAGTGTTTACGTATGTAGAATCCATTCAGAATAAAAGGTTAATCTGCAGCAAGCTGGAGGAATAAACTGTACATATACTGTAAATGTTGTTGAACTGTAGATGAAAGGACAATGCATGATGTAGGTTTAATAGCACTAACAACAGTTTTTGTTTTCTAAACCCCCCCTGCAACATGGATTTATTACCTGTCAGGCTTTATTCACTTGGGTACAAAGACTTGTACCTTGGTGCAGAGAGCTGTGTTCATGCGCCAGGGGAACGGCAGGTGCTCCAGGAAACCGCATGCAGTCAAAATCAATAACAACCTGACAAAGCATCTGTAGGGATCTTCCCGCACATGCCAGTGTTTACATCTGTACAGGGACAGACACATAGCTTTGGATGCAGTAAACCCTGTATAGATGTACACACTGTTGTTTGTGGGAAGATCCATGCAGCTGTTGCATCTCTCAGGCTGTCATTGATTTTGACAGTCTGGCTGTACAGAACACCTGTCATTTCCTGGGTGTATAACATGACCATTTGCACAGGGGTTTGGGTCCAGTCCGCACTGCTAGACTGTTCCCTGCTGCCTCTTCTCCCCTGCACACCCCTGTGCATAGGCTCTAAGGCTCTCTGACATAATCAAAACTAATGCAGAGCCCGGAGCCCTGCATTTGACGTGAGGACGCTGAGAGACAGATCACTGCTGGACCTCAGGGAAGAGCTGTTTGTGGAGGATCAGGTAAATAAAAGTGCTTTTTGCGTCCCCCAAATTAAATGACCAGTTAACCCTTGCAGTGTAGGTGCAGCTCCACTGCAAAGGAGGACTTTTTACTTCTCCAGAGTTTAGTTTTAATACTAGTGACAGGCTGCATCATGATGACATATTTTATTTTCCCATTGCTACACTAGAACATCTGGCTTTTATCAGCAGATAGAACTGTACTTGTGTGCAGCACTAGACTAAAGTATAACTAAAGGCAAAACTTTTTTTAGTTTTGGACAGAGTGGAGATGGATTAGGACACCTAGGTTTTTATTGCTGTCTGTGTCACAGTAGGGAGATTCACCGTTTCTATTTGTCCTGGTTACCATAAAGGTTGAAAGTAAAAGAAAATCTCAAATTTTGGGTTGTCCCTAGAAAAGTGATAGAGGGGAGATCTTCCAATGGGGACACTAGTTCTAGTGACCTGGGGGTCCCCAAGAAATTCCCTTAATTTTCAGGGATTTGCTATTACTTCCTGTTTGGCTATAGAACAGGAAGTGAAGGGAAATCTCCTCAATGAGGCAAAAATGGCAAAAAATAACCCTTACAGGGGTTTTAACCCTCCCTTACTCTATCCAAAATGAAAAAAATGCCTATAGTTCTACTTTTGGTTAGCTATATATGGCTCAAATTTTGGATGATTCCTGCTAAATTGAATGAAATATGAGGCATAGGTGGCCCTGCAAGCTCCAGAAAATTTGATTTAAAAATCAACTAGGCTGGGTGGAAAACTATCAGCCGAACAGTGATTGTAAAGCTGGCCATGGATGTGCATTGCAAACCTTACATTTACTATTATATGAGATCTCAGACCTGTAAACAAACCTCTCAAAGACATTTTGCTGAAACCTTACTTTTATTTATGAAATGTGCAAAAAAAAGTAAAAAAAAGGCTAATAACAGTCATTCCCAGCAAAATGGAAAATACGTGCAACTTTCCCCTGCTTGTTCTCGGTGGTTGGTTCCTCATTACTTTTTAGAAGTATTTGAACTTCAAAGTGAACCTGTCATGTACATTAAACTGGTAATGTAATAGTTTTTCTAATGAGTGGGTAGTAAAAAGCATATTTCATAGTTAGCACTCTCTATAAAGCTTTAGATTTAGGCCTGAGATTGCGCTCTCCTATACCACCCGCTGTCCCTCTATCCAGTGCAGATGTTTCTTCACTGCAGGTGTGGTATAATGATTTTCTTTGGGGCATTTAAAGTTTGCTGATGATCTCAGTTATTCAGTGCAAGCTGGAAAGAGAAGCAAAGCCAGAAAAGAGCATGAGGGACCAGAATTTAGAACTAGGGAGATGATGTTGGCCCCTATAAAATTTTAGGAAACAATGAAGAAAATAGTGCCTCCATTGCAGGACAATCAATAGAAAAGACTCTGTGGAGGACACAGATTAACCTAGCTTGAAGTTACTGACTAGGTATTTTCAATTTTCATTGTCTGATATGACTGGCCATCATACTAATTAAAGTAGTAAACAAGGAAAATCCTGTAGATGGGACAATTTCATGGGAATGGTAGCTGCTGCTAGGAACAATGCTTGCAAGTAGAAACTACGGATGGGATAATTTTTCACAATAAATTGGTTGCAAGATACTGTATATGATAATATGCTAAGTGTAGTACCGTAACTCATACCAACCAATCATCTTTTACTGTTCTGATTCAAAACAAAATTTCACTACTATACGTTACTGCGCTTTTTTGGTCATTGCTGCTCTTTGCACAGTATAACTGAATAACTCTACTCCCTTATGATATTATTTAATTTGTACCTCTGTGCACAGTTCCAGGACAGCATCTTGTATGATTTTCCCTGGCCGTTCCCCAGCACAGTATCCTCCTGTAAGAAAGGCATCATTTAACCATTATGAAAAGCCAAGCTAATACTAGAAACAGTTATCATAAACAACTCCTTAACCAGTTCCGGACCAGCCGCCGCAGTTATACTGTGGCAGGTTGGCTCGGCTGGGCAAAGCGTCGTAGCTGTACGGTGGCCGCAACGACCGGATTTGCTTCTGAACCGATTAGTCCCCAGGCCCAGGTCAATGGTTTCTGGCCTGGACCTGGTGATCGGTTCTGGCGAATGAAATCCTCGGCTGCCTGTGTAAGTGTAAACACAGCCAGGGGAAGTGATGTCATCTCCCCTCGTGGAACTCTTTTCCGTTCCAGAGAGAGGAGAGAAGACATTTCACAGTAAGTTGCACCAACACTACACTGACACAGTACACATAGGCACACTTGTCACCCCCCGATCATCCCCCCCAGTTAACCCCTTCACTCCTTGTCACTGTGTCACCCAGTGCAGTGTTCATATTTTTTTTTTTGATCACTGTACTGGTATCCATAGGCGTGCGCACAGGGTGTGCCAGGTGTGCCTGGGCACACCCTAATCGCCTTGTGTGGTGCATATTCCCCCCTGTTTAGACCACTGATATTTCATCCCCCAAAAAAAGTTACAAAATAAAATAATTTATTTAAAAATAAAATAAAACTAATGACACTGTCCACTGCCCTACTGACACCATCAGTACATATACACATGCATATGTATTTGAGCTTTGGGGTGCACACCCTAATGTAAGAGGCTGCGCACACCTATGCTGGTATCATTTGTGACAATAATCATTTGTAACAATAAGTACTTGGTGGTAGGCCCAGATAGGTCTAGGGACCCCCCCTAAACCCTCCTAATCAAGGTTTAACCCCTTGATCACCCTCTGTCACCAATGATCACCATACTAGTGTCACGGGTGACACGGGTTAGCTAGTTATTTCTTTATAGCATCAGGGCACCCGCCATATATTACCTAAATAAAGGTTTAACCCCCT
Organism: Aquarana catesbeiana; assembly: GCF_042186555.1. Classification (NCBI taxonomy): domain Eukaryota; kingdom Metazoa; phylum Chordata; class Amphibia; order Anura; family Ranidae; genus Aquarana; species Aquarana catesbeiana. The sequence continues at coordinate 882,937,515 of NC_133324.1, forward strand.
GATCACCCGGCAGGTGATATCACACACCATACACCTCCCTTAGTAGTATAGTATCTGAAGGGATCAATATCTGATCAGATCTATACTAGCGTCCTCAGTAGTTTAGGGTTCCCAAAAATGCAGCGTTAGCGGGATCAGCCCAGATACCTGCTAGTACCTGCGTTTAGCCCCTCCGCCCAGCCCAGCACAACCAAGTGCAGTATCAATAGATCACTGTCACTTACAAAACACATAACTGCAGCATTCGCAGAGTCAGGCCTGCTCCCTGTGAACGCTAACAGTTTTTTTGGTAGTGTTTGAATCAGTCGCTGACAGTCGGGTGCTTTTTTTCCTGTGAGTCTCACTAGTGTACCAGTAAATTTAGAGGCCACAATGTCCAATCAAAGGTGCACTAGTGAAGAGGTCTACACGTTTCTGAGCCTGACAGATGAGAATGAAGTCACTCATCTGTCCGATTCTGGCTCAGAATACAAACCAGTAGAGAGCAGCGGCACCCTGACAGATTGCTCTGACAACGGAGTAGTGGTACCTGTCAAGGTCAGGTGTACCCAACCCCGTTCTTCTGCTGTTGTTGAGAAGAATCGCAGGGCTCTCGCATGGAGCAGAGAGGCAGTACTAGCGCCGCTCATCTTTCTGGTGAACTGGCAAGCACCAGCGGCCTAGTACATCCTGGTCGTACATCCAGCACTGCAGTAACACTTGGTGACGTGGCGAGTCCCATAAGTGCAGTTCAAGCTGGTGAGGTGGCTTGCACAAGTAGTGTCCTGCAGACACCAAAAAGAAGACAAACACAGGCCCATTGAGCCCATAGCGCCCTTCCTGCTGCATTTGCCAATTCGAATTAGGAGCCCACCACTTCTGCAGCACCCGTACTTCCACCATTCACTGGCTAACCCGGAATTCAGGTGGAAACAGTTGATTTTACATCACTTGATTTTTATTTGCTGTTTTTCAAGGAAGATCTCTATAGATCTATTGTGGACCAAAGCAATTTGTATGCTGGTCAATTCATCACCTCTAATCCCCAGTTGACCCTTGCCAGAGACTGGAAGCCGAATTTAAGACATTCCTGGGCCTATCCCTCCTCATGGGCATAGTTAGAAAAAGTGAGTTGCAGTCATATCGGTCCACTGACCCAATTTACCATATGCCAGTGTTCTCTGCCTCCATGGCTAGGACACAATACGAGCAGATCTTGCGGTTCATGCATTTCAATGACCCTGGATGCGATCGACTCCGCACAATTCGGCCCCTCGTAAACCACTTCAACCAGCAGTTTTGCAGCCTTGTTTACTCCCGATCAAGTTGTCTGCGTTGATGAGTCCCTGATTAAGTTTTCTGGCCGCTTGCCTATCAAACAGTATCTTCCCAGCAAGCATGCCAGTTATGGGGTCAAGATGTATAAGCTCTGTGACAGGGCAACAAGCTATACATATAGTTTTATGGTTTATGAGGGAAAAGATAGTCACATGGAGCCGGAGAACTGCCCATACTACATAGGGAGCGCTGGTAAGATTGTGTGGGACATGGTGGCACCCTTATTTGGAAAGGGGTAACACTTGTATGTGGACAATTTTTTACACAAGCGTGCCACCTTTTTGATTGTGGAATTGGCGCATGTGGCACTATGCAATCTAATCGTCGGGGCTTCCCCCAACGGCTTGTAGAGTTCCGACTTAGACGGGGGGGGAGAGCCTGCTTGAGATGTAATAATTTGTTAGCAGTGAAGTGGAGGGAGGGATTTACGGAATGTTTTTGTTCTGTCCTCCCTTCACGCAGATATGACAGTCCAAATTCCTATGGTGACTGGTGTTGTGGAGAAACCCCTCTGTGTCCACGAATACAACCTTAACATGGGAGGGGTGGACCTCAACGACTAGTTGTTGGCGCCGTACCTAATTGCTCGTAAGGTCAGACGCTGGTATAAAAAAGTGTCTGTATTTATTCTAATTGGCTCTGCTGAATGCTTTTGCGCTATACAAAGCTTCAGGACGAACTGGATCCTTCCTAAAATTCCAGGAAGAGATCGTTACAGCCCTTTTGTTTCCAGACGGTGCTATGCCCAACCTTCCCAACGCAAATGCAGTGAGCTGGCTGCATGAGAGGCATTTTCCGTATGTCCTCCCTAGTACCCCTGCCCAAAGAAAACCCCAAAGAAGATGTCGTGTCTGCAGAAAGTGCGGATTTAGCGTGACACCCGCTTTTTTTGTCCCTCCTCTCCTGACCAACCTGGTCTGTGCATTGGTGACTGTTTCAAACGCTACCACACACTAGTGGAGTATTAGCGTAGGGTACAGCACTACACAGTCCTAGGGCACACTTTCACAGGGTCTCAAAAGATGAGATGGCCATCACATTTTGAAAGACCCTAATCTGGAACATTTACAGTTTGTATAAAAGTGCAAAAAAAACAAAAAAAAAAAAAAACAAAAAAAAAAACACAAAAAATAAATAAAAAGCCAAAAATAGTTGTGGTTTTATTTTTCTTCTCTCTCTATTGTTCTCTCTCTTATGTTTGCTCTCTATTGTTCTATATCTATTATTCTTTCTCTATTGTTCCTGTATTTTAGAACTGTAATGTTTTATTTTTAAATTAATTTTTTTTTATTTTGTTACAATGTTTTATTTTTACTGTTTTATTGTATTTGTTTTGCAGGTATGGTAGGTCTTACTGGTATACTGTAATGTTACTTTGTTTTATTGTTAACCATCATTTGCTTAGCAGGTATGCCATTCAGCTGCAGCATGGGTTTATTTATTCTGACAGCAACAGCTTTGCTCCCACCATACGTAAAGCCGTGACTCCAGCGATGTAGGAGGTGATTTCACCATCACAGTTAAAAAAAAGAGCATATATGCCGAAGCATGGGGGGAGGGGTGGAGAAGCGATTTGCTCCTAACATTAGGCGCGGAATGCACCCATGCTTCAGCATATATTTTTTAGGCACAGATTGAGTTAAAAAAATGTTTTATTTTTACTATGTTTTATTGTATTTGCTTTGCAGGTATGGTATGTCTTACTGTTATACTGTAATGTTACTTTGTTTTTATTGTTAACCATGATTTGCTTAACAGGTACGCCATTCAGCTGCAGCACCAATTTATTTATCTTGACAGCAACAGCGTTTGCTCTTACAATATGTAAATCAGTGACTCCAGCGCTGTAGGAGGTGATTTCACCACCACAGTTAAGAAAAATAAATGGTGCATGTATGCCCATCATTAGAAGTGGGTGGATGAAGGGCAGTATTCTAATGGTGGGCATACACACCGATCAATCTCTTTTTTTCGTTCAGCCCACAGGCTGCATGAAAAAAAAGAACATTACAATATATGCCCAACAACGACCAGCAACATAATGGTATGTTGCTGGACTTTGAGTGGTTATACCAGAATGATGCATGCAGGTTTAGGTATCATCTTGGCATCATTTTTTTCAGCCAGCGGTTGGCTTTCATGTAAAAGCAATCCTAGTGGCTAATTAGCCTCTAGACTGCTTTTACAAGCAGTGGGAGGGAAGTCCCTCCGTCTTCCATGGTTTTCTTGGGCTCTCCTGTCTCAACAGGGAACAGTGCATGCAGCCGGTGGTTCCGCCAGCTGACCAACGAGCTGGTCAGAGACCAGAATGGCTCCAATCATCTCTATGGTCTAAGAAACCGGAAGCTACGAGCATTTCATGACTTAGTTTTCGCCGGATATAAACAGTGCCATTGGGAAATTGGGAAAGCATTTTATCACACCGATTTTGGTGTGGTCAGATGCTTGAGGGCAGAGGAGAATTTTTTCAAATAAGAGTACCTGTCACTACCTATTGCTATCATAGGGGATATTTACATTACCTGAGATAACCATAAAAATGATTAAAAAAAAAAAAATGAAAGGAAAGGAACAGTTTAAAAATAAAATAAAAAAGCAAAATTAAATAATAATAATAAAAAAAAAGCACTCCTGCTTGAGGTATCGAGGTCAGATCGAGGGCAGTAATTTTAGCAGTAGACTCCCTCTGTAAATCTAAAGTGGTAACCTGTAAAGGATTTTAAAAATGTATGTAGTTTGTCGCCGCTGCACGTTTGTGCGCAATTTTAAAGCATGTCATGTTTGGTATCGATGTACTCGGCATAAGATCATCTTTTTTATTCCGTCAAACATTTGAGCAATATAGCGTGTTTTAGTGCATTAAAATTAAAAAAAAAGTGTTTTTTTCCCCCCAAAAAATAGCATTTGAAAAATCGCTGCGCAAATACTGTGTGAAAAAAAATTGCAACACCCACCATTTTAATCCGTAGGGCCTTTGCTTTAAAAAAATATATATAATGTTTGGGGGTTCAAAGTAATTTTCTAGCAAAAAAAATTGGATTTTTATAACAACTTACCTGTAAAATCCTTTTCTTGGAGTACATCATGGGACACAGAGCCTAAGTAATAACTTAATGGGTATATAGGCACCTTCAGGTGATGGACACTGGTATACCCAATACCCAATAAAAATCCTATTTTATTTATCGTACATCATGTGACACGGAGCCTAAGTAATAACTTAATGGGTATATAGGCACCTTCAGGTGATGGACACTGGTATACTTAATACCCAATAAAAATCTTATTTTCTTTATCGTACATCATAGGACACGGAGCCTAAGTAACAATTTAATGGGACGTCCCATAGCAATGCTATTTGAGGGGAGGGAGACGCAGGCGATATCCTCATACTTCCTTACATCCACTTGATAAACAGAACAGATCTGAGCCATGGAGGCCTGGTGACATACTGCCCAAGAAGCACTAACCGACCTGGTAGAGTGCGCTTTGACTTGAAAAGGGGGAATCTTACCCCTTAAATTATAAGTCTGAATTATAACTTGCCGAATCCACTTAGCGACAGTGGATTTCCATGCTGCCTGTCCTTTCTTAGGACCCTCTGGAAGAATAAATAAGACATCAGTCTTCCGAATCTGAGCAGTTGTCTTTAAATAGACTTTGACCGCTCTCACCACATCAAGACAATGTAGTGACTTTTCTTTCCTGGAACATGGTTTTGGAAAAAACGATGGCAGGATAATGTCTTGGTTCAGGTGGAAACCTGAGACCACTTTTGGTAAAAAACCTGGACGAGGGCGCAACACCACTCTGTCCTCATGAATAATCAAATATGGCTCTTTACAAGAAAGAGCAGCCAATTCCGAAACCCTTCTTGCTGAGGATATAGCAACCAAAAATACCAACTCCCTTGTCAGAAGGACTAATGCCGCGTACACACGACCGGACTTTTCGGCATCAAAGGTTCAACGGAACAAATCCGTCAGACAATTTGATCGTGTGTGGGCTTCATCTGACCTTCATCGGACCTTTCCTGGCGAAAAATCTGACGGACTTTAGAAATAGAACATGTTTCAAATCTTTCCGATGGACTCGAGTCCTATCGAAAAAAATGTTCATCTGTATGCTAGTCCGACGGACCCAAAACGATGCAAGGGCAGCTATTGGCTACTGGCTATGAACTTCCCTATTCTAGTCCGATCGTACATCATCACATTCAAAACGATCGGACTTTGGTGGGATCATGTGTAGGCAAGTCTGTTTCGTCGGAACTCCGTTGCAAAGTATTTCGGAGTTCAGTCCGACAAGAAGTCCGCTCGTGTGTACACGGCATTAGGGAATATGTTGTATCGGTTCAAATGGCTGTTTAATAACACTGACAAAACTAAGTTCAAGTCCCAAGGGTTCAAAGAAGGCTTGACTGGCGGATTAAGCCGCATCACCCTTTGCATAAAAACCCCCGGACTAAAGAATGTGTAGCTAGCGGTCTTTGAAATAAGACCGATAAAGCTGACACTTGGCCTTTAATAGTACTTAAGGCCAACTTCATCTCTACCCCTAATTGTAGAAAGGCAAGAATTCTGCCTATGATATATCCCCGAGGGTGCCAATCTTTGGATTCACACCAAGAAACATAAGCCCTCCAGACTCTATAATATATAGTTCTGGAAGCTGGCTTCCTTGCATTAATCAAGGTAGAGTTAACTGACCCGGAAAGCCCAAGTTTCTTCAGAATGTGGGTTTCAATAGCCAAGCCGTTAAATTTAGTGTTCGTAAGGTAGGATGGAATATCGGCCCCTGTGAGAGTAGGTCTGGCCGTAGTGGAAGGGACCATGGATCTTCCACTGCCATCTTTACGATTTCTGAATACCATGACCTTCTGGGCCATGCAGGTGTTACCAGAATTACTGGCTTTCTTTCCAGCTTGATCCTGCAATGAAGTCGAGGCAGAAACTGAATAGGGAAACGCATAGATCAGTGAGAACTGATCCCACGTGGTCACCAACACATCTGTTCCGCATGCGAGTGGATCCCTTGTCCTGGACACAAAGTTGACTAGCTTCATATTGAATCTGGACGCTAGAAGATCTACGTCCGGAGACCCCCATCTTTGCCAAACAGCCCGAAAAATGTCAGGGTGAAGAGACCATTTCCCCTGGAATAACTGCTGGTGACTCAAGTAGTCCGCCTGCCAATTCTCTACTTCTAGAATGAAGACTGCTGATAGGCCCAAGTTAGAATATGGTTCACCTCTCTCTGCGCTGAGAGACTCTTGGTGCCCCCTTGGTGATTGATATAGGCCACAGCTGTGGCATTGTGGGATTGGATCCTGACTGGACAATCCCGTAACCTGGAAGTCCAGGCCTTCAGAGCCAGACGCACTGCCCGAATCTCTAAGATATTGACGGGCAAGGTTCTTTCAGCTCTTGACCACTGTCCCTGGACAGTTGTCCTCTCTAGTACTGCTTTCCCGGCCTGAAAGGCTGGCATCTGTCATTACCACTTTCCAGATAACAGGTCTGAAGGATTTTCCTTTCAGCAGATTCTGGGTCAGTAATTGTTTTGTTCCAAGTAGACAGGATACTGTTTTGCAACAGTCTTGAATGGAACTGGGCATAGGGAACCGCTTCGAATAAAGCCACCATCTTTCCTAGCAACCTCATGCAAAGGTGAATGGAGGGATTGCCTTTTGACCTGACCATCCATACCAGCTCTCTTTCGGAGTTGATCTTTGCCTGAGGCAAGAACACCTTTTTGTGGGCTGTGTCTATGATCAGACCCAAGTACTCCAGCCTTTTTATTGGTTTTCAGGAAGATTTTTCTAGGTTGAGAATCCAACCCAAACTTTCCAGGTAACTGGTTGTAATGTGCACACTTTGCTCTAAACGAGCCACCGACTGGTCTATTAGCAATAGATCATCTAAGTACACCAAGACTGTTATGCCCTGTGCCCTTAACCTGGCTAGAGGTGGGGCCAGGACTTTTGTTAACACCCGGGTTGCTGTAGCTAGCCCGAAGAGCAAGGCTACAAATTGGAAATGCTGCTGTTCTACCTCGAACCGCAGAAACCTTTGGTGAGCGGGAAATATAGGAACATGCAGATATGCATCCCTGTTGTCGATAGACGCCAGAAGCTCTCCTCCTAGTAGGATAGAAACTACTGACCTGACCGTCTCCATGCAAAAGGATCGGATCTTCAGGAACCGATGGAGATTCTTTAGATCTAGAATGGGTCTGACATCTCCATTAGGTTTTGGTACTGTGAAAAGGTTTGAATAAAACCCCAAACCTTGCTTTTCTGTGGGGATTTGCATGATCACCCCTGAGCCATTAATTGCTCTAGTGCCCGAAACAGAGATAGCCTTTTTCCTGGATCTTTGGGAACGTTTGACCTCAGGAAACGATACGGTGGAAAGTCCCGAAATTCCAGCTTGTAACCCAGAGTTACCGTGGAAATGACCCATCTGTCCTGAATTTCCTGTTGCCAGACTTCTGAAAACTGCAGAAGTCTTCCCCCCACCCTGGTGAGAGGGGGTGCCTCTGCATGATGAGGCTTTAGGATTCTGCTTTGCAGGTTTCTGGCCCAAGGACTTCTTTCTAGCCTGGGCCTGACCCTGAGGTTTTCCTCTAGAGTCTGACGGCAGAGGCAGTCGCCACTGCCTAGAGGCAGAAGCCCCTGGCACAGGAGAAAGAGCACGTTTAAATGAGGGGCATTTATACTTTCTTTTGACAAGGCAAAAGAGTACTTTTCCCACTAGAAATTGTTTGGATGTATTTGTCCAAATCATCCCCAAATAGCCGATCCCCATGAAAAGGAAACCCAGTCAGGAGCTTTTTACATGGTGCTTCGGCTGACCAATTTTTTAACCACAGGATTCTAGCATAAGCGTAAGGCGGGATGCCTGGTGAATAGAATCTTTAATGGCATCTATGGCTATAATGCTTTTGGTAATTCGGCCAATTCCTGGGCCTGTTGTGCAGGAACTTCTTTAAGGGCCTTTAAGGGCCTGTCTAAATTGGTTTTTTTAGGGATTGACAGACGCCTATTGCAGCGACTGCAGGCTGAGTAACGGCACCCGCCAAGGAAAAAAAAAATCGGATTTTAACAGGAATTCCAACCTCTAATCTGTTGGATCCTTAAGCATTTATGCATTGTCTACTGGCCAAGTTAGACTTTTATTCACACTGGAAATTGCAGCGTCAACTGCTAGTACCTTTCATTTTTTGGTGAATTTCTCCTCCGTGGGATAGAGAACTGAAAATCTCTTTGGAGGAAGAAAATGCCGGTGATCCCATTCAGCATAAATAAGCTGTTCTAGTAATGCATGGACAGGAAACGCATGCAAAGGCTGCAAAGGTTTTAAGGAACCCAAGGAAGAAATCAAGCTTTCAGCTGACTCCGTTAAGGGTAGCATGAAAGTAGAACGAACCATCTCCGTAAGAGATTGTATCAGTAACTTCTCAAAAGGTTCATCTACCGTTGTTTCCATCACAGAGGAGTCATCGGTTTGTCTTTCCTCCTGATCGCCTGAGGGTAACACCTCATCCTGTGCCCACTGTTCCCCTTGCAAAGGGTCTAAGGTGGGGGAGGGGGATCTAGCATGCTTCCTATCCATTTGAATGGAGGATGCGATTAAAGCCGCTAACTTTTCTTTCAGGCCCTGCAGGGTGGAGGAAAAGACATCTTCAGTCACGTATACAGGGGCTGAGATGTGAGAAGCAGCTGCACCGCCAATTTGTTCCAATGGCTCACCCTGGCTTGCCATAATTGGTATTTCAGGCGAGGATAACAATGTGGAGACACGACTGGAGTTCCTAACGCCTGGGGATGAAATCTTTGTTTTTTTGGTATGCATAGTCCTAAGCACAAAAGCAAAGGCACTATAAAATTGCACTAATTGCTGAACATAGTCAAGACGGAATGATGCCGCTATTAAGTTCAGCCTAGTGCTGGTAAAAAATGTCCTTCCTGTATTAGGAATGCCACTTGCAGCCCTTACGCGCCCCATCGCTCCTGTGTCCCGTGTGCAGCCTGCTTGCTCCTCCTCACTATCAGCCGAGGAGAGATTGCTTCAGCTGATTCTTAAGTGTGCTGTTTTTTTGTGCATCCTCGTGGATGTTACACGGCGCCGTGCCTAGGCCCCGCCCCCTTCGTAAACCCGCCCCCTCCTTTCGTTTGAAAAATATTCTCGCGCACGGGCGGCTTTTGGGTCTGCAGACCCAACACAAGGAGGGGGGAAGAGGCAGAGCCCATGACACCAGCCAGCAGAAGAAAACAACAGTTGAAGCAAAATTCGTGACCTCCACACCCCCCACGGCCTGGGGGGTATTACAAGGTGGGTAGACCGCTGATGTTTCCCTAACCCTCTGGTCCCTTCAGGGGGGGAGAAAAAAGCATCGGCAGATCTCTTACCTGAGAGGAATCCCCCTGTGCAAGCTGCTGTGGCCACACACAGACTGACAGTGAGCTTTACAGTGAAAACAACAGATTAAGCTATGTGCATAGACTCCCGCTAGTGGAGAATTAAGGCATGACAAAATTTTTTTCCTTAAACAAGAAATCATAGGTGGACTTTTTAGTTCCTAAATTTCTTCCCTTACCTTATTCCCTTATAAGGATTTAACAGTCAATCCAACCTTCACCCATCACAGCGGACTGCGTTTAGCAAACCTTCAAGGACTGAGTCCCTTTTTATCGGGGTTCCACTCCCTTGGACCTGTAAAAGCACCCCGCCAGGAAAAGCTTTTAGGTAATCTAGCATGACCAAAGCCCTGGGTCCCGGGGTCCAGCCCTGCAAAGAGGCGTTACAGGCAAAACCTTGCGCTTCATATACAAGGCCTGGGTACCATCCACTTTGGCCTCAGTGGCACTTTGGATGGATCCGGTCTATGGAGGCTATTTAAATCCAGCAAGGATCCCTCCTGGAGCTCTTTAGAGCACATCTTCACTCGTGACCAACACCTTAGACACTGGCAAAAAAACTGAGGTACACCTGGAAGGAGGAGGGGTTATATAGGGGAGTGAACTTCCTGTATTGGGTATACCAGTGTCATATACAAGGCCTGGGTACCATCCACTTTGGCCTCAGTGGCACTTTGGATGGATCCGGTCTATGGAGGCTATTTAAATCCAGCAAGGATCCCTCCTGGAGCTCTTTAGAGCACATCTTCACTCGTGACCAACACCTTAGACACTGGCAAAAAAACTGAGGTACACCTGGAAGGAGGAGGGGTTATATAGGGAAGTGAACTTCCTGTATTGGGTATACCAGTGTCCATCACCTGAAGGTGCCTATATACCCATTAAGTTATTACTTAGGCTCTGTGTCCCATGATATACGATAAAGAAATGGTGATTTCACTTCCTCACTACCTATCACAGTTACAGAGGCTCTGAAATGTCAAGATAGCAAAAAACCCCCACAAATTACCCCATTTTGGAAAGTAGACACCCCAAGGTATTTGCTAAGAGGCATGGTGAGTATTTTACAGCTCTCATTTGTTTTTGAAAATGAGGTAAAGAAAAATGTATTTTTTTTTCTTTTTTTCAATTTCCAAAACTTTGTGACAAAAAGCAAGATCTGCAAATTACTTAACATGCTTCTCAGGAAACAGCTTGGGGTGTCTACTTTCCAAAATGGGGTAATTTGGGGGGTGGGGTTTGTGCTATCTGGGCATTTCATGGACTCCGAAACTGATAGGTAGTGAGGAGTGAAATAAAAAATTTATGCCTTAGAAATCCTGAAGGCGATGCTTGGTTTTTGGGGTCCTGTACGCAGCTAGGTTCCCAAAAAGTCCCACACATGTGGTATCTCTATACTCAGGAGAAGCAGCAGAATGTATTTTGGGGTGTAATTCCACATATAACCATGGCAACCGTGACCGTGACAACATTGTGTAATTTTTATAAATGTTTTGTCATTTTTCAATCACTTGTGACAAAAAAAAAATATGCAATGAGCTCAACGTGCCTCTCGGCAATTTCCTTGGGGTGTCTACTTTCCAAAATGGGGTCATTTGGGGGGGGGGGGGGGGGTTGTACTGCCCTGCCATTTTAGCACCTCAAAAAATGAGATAGGCAGTCATAAACTAAAAGCTGTGTAAATTCCAGAAAATGTACCCTAGTTTGTAGATGCTATAACTTTTGCGTAAAATAATAAATATACGCTTACTGACATTTTTTTTTACCAAAGACATGTGGCTGAATACATTTTGGCCTAAATGTATGACTTTATTGGATTTTTCTTATAACAAAAAGTAGAAAATATCATTTTTTTTTCAAAATTCTCTGTTTTTTTATGTTTATATCGCAAAAAATAAAAATTGCAGAGGCAATCAAATACCAACAAAAGAAAGCTCTATTTGTGTTTGGGTACAACATTGCATGACCGCGCAATTACAAGTTAAAGCAGCGCAGTGCCAAATTGTAAAAAGTGCTCTGGTCATCGAGCAGCCAAATCTTCTGGGGCTGAAGTGGTTAAAGTCTAGCTCTGGGCTTACTTTTACTTTAAATAGCTAGGCCCAACAAACTCATTACTTTACAAATAGATGTGTCCACTGTCAGCAATGTATAAACTGTACGTAGCATCAGCTACATGCAGCTACATGCAGAATACAGAGGTCTTTTTCAGTAGCGGTGCAGGGACATCCTGCCTGCTTCTGGAGCAAGATTTCATCAGGCTGAGTGCTGCTCAGCCATTCATAGCAAGCCTTGTATTTTGTATCAATGAATCCAAGTCTTCAAGGCTGCAAGACTGTAAGTCCCCGCAATGCTGCCGGAACACAGTGCTGCATATTGTATGTGCCTGATGCTACCTACAGTTTTACAGCACTGACAGTGGGCACCACTATTAGTAAAGGAAATAGTTTGTTTAGGCAGGCTTGGTCCAAACAAACTATTTCACATAAAAGTAAACCTTGAGTTAGGCTTTAAAGGACACCTTTCATGAGCAAAACATTGGGTCTGTTGGTCAGGGAATCCCTGTGAGATGTCTGACGCGTGGGCATTCCCATGGTGTTTTGCATACAATGGCGACCAGGCATGCGCATGCACGCGCACATCCACAGTTACCGCAGGTGCCAGCCGACCTATTTAAAGGATGCTCATGACCATGCTTAGTGCTGGCCGATCTAGAGCTGTTCCTGTGTCCTGCTTGAATTCTGTGTTTAATCTCTGTTGTTGACTTGGCTTATTAGTGACCTGACCCTGGATACGGCTTTCTCTTCTGTCCACCTGTTCCTAACCTCAGTTCTGCTCTTGACTACGTTCCTGCCTATGCTTCTGTACCTTGTTGCCCGCTCACTGCCCTGGCTACCCCTGTGACCACGTTTTTGTTTCCAATTTGGCTCCATATTGCTTCTGAGTGCCTGCCCCGGCTGTCAGCTACATCAGCTGTAATCATTACAACAAGTTCATGTCATAAGCTTGCTGGGAGCCCTGACAAGTCACACGATCAGAACCTGTGGTGCATACGGACCTCGATTGGCTCATCCTGTACAGCCTCTGTTTCTGATCTGGTGTCCTGCCAGACCTGCAGGCCTGCATTTCCTACTGCAAGTTCTACTATTAACAACTGCCAGAACTTGTATTCCTCCTGTCCCTCGGCACCATCTGCTCCACCTTCAGTGGGGCCTGAGCTGGGGATACAAGAGGCCAACCTCGTCATTTCATTCTCCTACCAAATACGTGACACTGCCATTGTTAACCTCTTCTGAAAATGCCAGTTCCTTGCCTGTCATGGTGAACAAATGGCTTCACCAACCATCTGAGCCACTGACCTGAAAGAACTGCAGTGAGTATGCTCAGAGCAATGTCAGGACAACCTACATCTGCATAGTTGCTCCACATCATCATCAGCACGGCAGCAAAGCAAAAAGAAAATAGCAGGAGCCAACCATAGCAAAGGCAGCCTATATAATCCTTTCATGACAGATTTCCTTCAACGATTGGTTGCTGTGGGATAGTGCACACCACTAATCTTTAGCCCTAATTTAGCTTGTAAAAAAAGTTATCACTTTACTAATTTGCACTGACAAATGTTTATATATTTCAGAATATCTTAAATAAACCAAAGATCACAGCTTAAGTCATTGACTTGTAACAAAAAATTCAGTCTCCAGCTCAGAAAATGTAAGTGTAAGATTTGTCCTATCCTACTAGGGACTATGTAATTGTTTTACACAACACTTTTATAGCACATTAAAAAAATTGCTGTAACACAATCTGCCTGAATACTTCCATTCTACGGATTCCTGTAAATGCACAGCATATCAAATCTTTAAGTTTAGGAACTTCTTCACCCTCTCATATGCAGATGTGCATGGGAGTGTGTATATGGTATTGTTTTTGTTAGCACACCTACGAGTACACAATGAACCAGTTGGCATTTACTGTATATGTAAAAACGCATATATAAACAAACCCAGCCACATCATAAACAATAGCAGTGTGCTAGTTACCTTGTCTTTTTAAACATTTTGGATATAATATGATGAATATCATGATCCTGCCAATTGCAGTAGGGTGGTGGAGCACTATGTCTAGTAGCATGTCTTATATAAAGTAGCTCAGAGCAGTACTAGGGTATTACAGTAAATCTATGAACTACAGACCTCACCAAATTACATACGAAAAAGAGGCTGAAGCAATTAGGATAATATGTAAAAAACATGTCTTATTCACCCATCATTGTGAAGTTTTAGACCTTTACAAACTTCCCCAACCCACAAGACATGGGGATAGAGATACTGGCCAGACTGGATCCTATAGTCAATAATTATCATTCCCAACAATATCATACTGGCACAAAGGATGTCTGCTGAAACCACAGGCTAACATGTTCATTATAACAGTTCAATTATACTCTTCGCTAAAAGTATTCAAGTACTGATATGGTCATACATAGCACCTAGAGCAGTGGAGGTCAATGTATGATGCATAGGGAGCCTCAACTGCAACCCCTGACATCACTACGGGATTGCACATAATATTCGGCGTATATACTGCTAAAGAAAACTGTAAACTACAGAATGTATTGTATAAGAGATGGTCAGAAAGAGGGCACATGCTATAGAAGTGATTAGAGACTTGGAGTATACTGCAGTGTATAGTCAGAGATTGGGGACATGTTAATGAAACTGCAAGAGTTTATTGTCTTTACAGCCCCTTTACAAATTAGGGTTTCCACTCCTGACTGTTGGGTTTCAAGGGCCACACAGCAAGTAACCAAGGGCTGCATGCAGTTCCTTGATTGCAGGTTGGGCAACAGGGACCCAGAAGCTCCTTCAAAAGATTCTTTTCCAGGGGTGGGTAGTGGTGGCTGCGCAACTACTCACCATGGTGATGTAAACATTAATCTACAGTTCTCAGTATCTGTTTGAAGGATGCCACGGTGAAGGCTGTTCTAGGGGTTTGGTTTGGGGTGAGAGGGGAGTGTAATATGCCCCTTCTATTCCCAGGCTTATCCTCACAGCAGCGTGAAGATGAGCAGGGATTAGCCTGTTAAAATGGTAGCCAAACTGAGCATATATCATTTTAAGTACAGCTAGTGTGAGGGTCTAATCTTATTTTAGGGATGATTCAGTTACAAAGATATAGTCATTGCTGCACTGGATGTGTCCAACCACAGGCCCCAAACTTTCAGAAATTTATTAGGGTGGCCTCACTCTCACTAATGGCTTGGCTGCCAAGAGATGGTGTGGGGGTACAGTTTTTTCCCCCAATCCTTGGCTATAGCTTTTCTGGCAAAAAAGTATAGGTCAAAATGAGTGCACTCTCCATTAGTTGGAGCAAGGTCTGTTACCGAACCCAGTAGGCAGAATTTACATTATATTATTCTTACCTTGATAGAGTACCCTTACTATTTTACTCTTACCCTGATAGAGTACCTCAACATTTCACTCTTACTCCAATAGACTACCTCAACCATTTAACTCTTACCCTGATAGAGGACTGCCATGTGTTTGCTTAGGGACCACAGGCCATACAGAGTGCACAGCTTCCTCAGGACAGGCTGCAGGGAGATGGGAGTGCTGGAGTCATGGGTGTAATCATAGTATCTCTGTAGTACTGTGTGTTCGATGAATGCCAGGGCCAATGATCGACAGTAATAGACCTAAAAGAAAAAAAAAACAACACCAGTTTGAATGGTCTTGCTGTAATTGGTGAGAACATTCTAAATCACAAGTCATGTAAAAAGCGAAGTACAACTATTTGCATAGGACATCTAAAAAGACAAATAAATATCAACCTTGGGTGTAATCTTTGAGATGTACTGTATAAAATGGGAAATGAAACATGCAAGGCCAATATAGTTTATATGGAAATGCAGTTATTGTAACTTGTGTAACATGTGTCATGAATGGAAATGCTCTGAATAAAGTTAGAAGTCTTACATAATTTGGTTCAAGAAATGATACAGCTGAAAATATATTGCAATAAGATTAAGACACAAACAGTGCAAAGTAAATGCCAGTAGGACATCCACACTGCCTGCACAGCCTGTCTTGCTGTACAAAGAACCCAAATGGATATGAAGGAGCAGCCACATATCGGGCTGTAAGGATAGACAACCCACTTTCAAATCCTGATCAGGAGGTGCCTCTTTATAAGGACCAGATCCCCAAAAGAATTAAATGTTTAAAGCTATACTCTAGTCAGACATGAAAATGTTGTAGTTCAACTGACTCAGTAAGGAAAACCTACCTTCTGAACAGGCTAATCCCGAAGCAGAGGAATTTGGGTAACCCCTGAAATTTAACTAAAAAGAAAGAATGGATATTACTATATCTGATCGTCTTTCTAATCCATCCCTTTGGCAAACCTTTATCTATTGCCCTTAAAATAGAACATACTCCAGGTATAAAGTGCAGGAATTTTTTTTGACCGATTCTCAATCAAATGCAGGGAATGTTCAAATAAGCTCACTAACTTGGTGAAGCAGCTTCCAGAACAAACAAGCCTCCCTCAAAGGTACCAGAAAATAACTAAAATTTTGAGCAGACAGGAATGGGCACTAAACCATGAGGTAAAAAATTCCAAAATTATTAAAAAAAAAAATCGACAAATCAACTATAAAAATACATTTTGGGGGCGACAACACTTCTGTTTCATCAGAGCTTAGAACAAAGGAATGAAGTCTTGAAAGGGCTCAAACAATAACTTTAGGTACTGCGGCCTGACCACAGTGTATGCCCGGAGTTTAAATAGACTATCAGAGTGAATGTAGTTACTTAAACTAGATCCCTCTAGTTCTAATTTGACGTTTGGGTCCTTTCAGCTTTTCATTTCTATGTCCCAAGCTCTAATGAATATGGAGTGCTGCTGCCCTCCAAAACACGTTAGCTGTCTTTTATGGCTGAATTGTAAACTATTAAAATCTTTGTGGACTCTTTCACCGTATGGTGTGGCACTCTTGTGTATATTTATATTTTGTGGCATTTGGACATGGCAATTAAAGCAAGAGACGGCACAACATAGGTAGGTAAATATGTGGTGTCATCAGCGTACATGTTGCAGTAGAGAAGGATACCAAGGGACCAATTCAAGAATTATGAAGGAGAACATGAGAGGGTAGTATCTGTAATGTAATTACAAAGTTTGCGATAGCAGAGGGTAGTCAATAGTGTCAAATCCTGACGAAAAAAAAAGAAGAAACCAGGACAAGGAGGGATAAGAATATTCACACTAGCTACTACCTGACTATTGTTTCTTGCATCAAAATCATTGGTGGCTTTCTGCTTCTCTTGCTGGAGTTTATGATAACTCTCCCGAAGAAGGTAGCACACCAGCCACCTGTAAGCTGCCAAAGGAACTAGAAAATAAGAACACAAATCGTTATAAATCGACAAATAATATGTAAATCTATAGGAAAAAACTGTAATTTTTGATAATGCTACACAAAACCTTTAGGGTTCGTTCACATGCTGATCGCACTGCCACTGGTGTACACTGGGAGCAAATGGTTTTGGTGCACCAATCGTTTTCTTTTTTTTTTCTATCTTTTTAAATGTGCATCTTTTATTAAAATTGTGCCTTCTGATCTTGACATCCTTGTTCAGGGAATATCTAATGGGGCGAAAACTGCTCCTGCTTTCTTACCCTGCCCCATGTACCCCTGGTGGAGACTACAAGTGACTATGTCAACAAACATTGTGCAGACACAGTCCACTGTTGACATTATTGGGAAGCCACTTCAGATTAGAGCAATAATGCATAGCTGACACTGGAGCAAGTGCATGTAGACAGGAAGGGCCTAAAAGAGGCTGCTGGAGATCAGCAGCATGAAAACTGATAAAAGTATAATATGAAAAAAAAACCTGTTTGTGATACAGTTATTTAGCAAACTAAATTTCATCCAGGTAAAGGTTTAGCTCTATAGTAAAGACAAATTCCAGCCTAAACAGAACATTCTGTTGCTTGGACACTTCTAGGGTGAGTGTCAACTATGGATTCTTTGTTTCTCGCAAATGAAGATGGCAAGGTCACCCCTATATAGTTGTGGCTCTGTTCTGTATACAATCCCAAAGGTGTAAATCTCTGTGAGCTGGTGTGTCGCTCAGCCTGATGCATAGGTCAGGAACTATAGCTGGTGAGTGTTTTTTTCTACCTTTAGCAGCCCCTATTTCCTTAAGGCAAGCGCAGGTCTATGGCTTGCTGTCAAGTCTTAGTTCACAATGCTATAGTTTCTGCCCAAACGGCACCCTGACTTAGTGTAGAGAACAGGCAAGGGTACATGTAGTCTAGGCTGGTCAGGCAAGGGTCGAAGGGCTGAAGCTGGTTGCATAATGCAGAGAAGGTCAGGGCAGGCAAGGGACAAGTGTGATCCAGTAAACAGTTCTGAGGTCAGGGCAGGTAGCAGGAAAGCGTAATCCAGTAAACAAATCTGAAGTCTGGGCAGGTAGCCAGCAATCATAATCTAGTAAACGGTCCAAGTCAAGGCATTTTTATTGATAGGGCAATTGTAGTCCAGTAAACCGCCTAAGGTCAACGGTGGCAGCAATCTGAAAGAGTAATCCAAGTTCAAGGCAGATGTTCCCAACAAGGAAATCCATGACAGATTGACAGGCAGGCACACACAAGGTACAACTGGTAGAGAACCGGGAATCAAGAAGCTATCACAAGCCCAGAACGCTGGGTTTCTGATGCTCAAATAGAGGGCTGCAGCACTCCAGCCAGTCAGTCTAGAGAGGTAGGCACCAGGACCCTGTGGAGGAGGTGCCGCGCCACCGGCCAATGAAGGAAATGACGCCCACAGATCTGGACCCACTGCACCACAACAGAGATGCCAGCCAGCCAGGGAGAAGACTACTTCTGACTCCTGTCATAAAAAATAGAGCCCAGGCAGCAGGCAACAGAGTAGGGTCATGAGCCTGACTCATGCTCCTGACAGCTGCACATTCCGATTATTTGTTGATTCTGTAAAAGAAAGGATTTATTGCAGAATGTAAATTTCCTTTTAGTTTCACGACAAGCACACTTGGTTCACAATTGGGAATTCTTGTATTTTACCCCTGAAAAAAAAAAGAAATAAGCAACCAGCCAGACTAAAAGTCTCTATATTGAGGCTGAATATTGCAGCAAAAGCAGTTTTTTTGTATTTTGTGCAAAATCTGGTACAGCTCTGCATAGAAACCAATCAGCTTCCAGTTATTTTTGTCAAAGCTTAACTGAACAATCTGAAGTTAGAAGCTGATTGGCTACCATGCACAGCTGCACTAGATTTTCCATTCTCAATGTTTTTTTATATTGCTAGTAAGCATAAGCAGGCTTTGTCAGATATGGTTGACTACAAACTATAGACCCTTTACATTCTCTGATAAAGTCATACACATACAATTTACATGGTAGCCAGAAACCATGTTATTTTTGCTTAGAATGTAAGTGACATTAATGGAGTTTCGAGTAATGTTTTTATTCATGGCACAAAAGGGTGCCTGCTTTTTACTTAAAATAGCAGTGTTATTTGGTAATGCTGATGTGTGCCCTTTTGATTTATTAGAAGAGTGATTTTTTATGATGGGCCCCATTAAAGTTTGCCTTGTGTAGACACAATGAGTGAGTCACATGCAATGTTTACATCTTGACTCCTTTGACTTCAGCTCTGAACTTTATTTTTCTACTAAGTATAATCGGTTTTTAGGATTAAATCTGTAGCGTGGAATGACTTGTTAACATCTGTGATTCCTTAAATAAATGTTAGAGAAAATGATAGTCGCAGTGTATGCCGATCTCCTATATGTGAACTAGCACTTCAAGGAACACCAAACTGTTCATATTATAGAGGTATTAATCATCATTAATTGAAAAATGGAAAAGTATGGAAAAATAGTTCTGGCCTACTGAGGTACTATTTGTGAAAGAGCATATTCTATTAATAAGTAGAACTGTAAATAGTAATTTGATCATTTATACAGTACAAACATATTCTTTATAAGTTCAAAGAAACAGTGGAAGGTTTACAACAATCCCTGTTGAGTTTGCAGTATTATGCCTCTAATGGAAAAGCAACACAAGGTCTCATTGATTTTGGCTGCCCATGCTATCTGGCAGGTGTGCCTGGATCACAAGACTTACTGAACAGAATAATACATCTTACATCAGGTAAGACACATATTTATTTCACTGAGTATGTGGCAGTTTGCCAGGAGTTATGAATGCTTGTGAATATTTCTGAACTATCCTCAATGCATAAATCTACTGATACCAGGTTTTTTTGGGTCCCAGAGAGGGGAAAATAGGTGGCGGGTTGATTCACTGATTCGTTTATAACTGTTTCCCCTTTATTGGGTTATTGCACATTTTGTGAACAAGAATGAGAAGAACTGTGACTCTCTTACAACCTTTAACCTCATGGGAGATCGGTGCACAAAAGATATTTTATACAGAGCAAAACATTATTTCTCATCTGCATAATACACTAACATCAAACACGGATAAACTGTAGATGTATAACTGAAAAAACCTTAAAGTGTCATTGAACCAGTCTATGAAAAACTCTCATGACAGGTTACATAACAGAGTGTGCATACTCACAAAGCCACTAATGCATTCATTTTGTGTAGAGTGAAATATACCGGGTTGATCCTGCCTTCAGCTATCCCTCCCATCTTTTCTGTGTCTCCACTGCAGACTGAGATCACTGTATTAGTGTCACGAGTGGAGCCAGATGGTGTTAGCATCAGTTAGCATCAATCCCTGACAGTGTCAGATTGCCCACCACATATTCACTAATACATTTTAATCCTTTGATTGTCAGTAACACTACCACACACACACACTATACACATTGGTGTATTTAGACTTTGTGCTGTCCTAGGCCTAACTAAACTTGTGCACCCCCTAATTTAAATATGACCCACCCCTTCCTGTTAATGCCACATCTCTTCCTGTTTAGAATCTACCCTGTCATCTTTGAGGGAGGAGGACAGAGAGGGACGCTGTGGGAGAAGGACAGAGGGAGGCCGTGGGATGAGGGCAGAGGGACGCCGTGGGAGGAGGACAAAGGGACGTCATGAAAGGAGGCCAGAGGGATGCCGTGGGAGGAGGACAGAGAGGGACGCCGTGGGAGGAGGACAGAGAGGGATGCTGTGGGAGGAGGACAGAGAGGGACGCCGTGGGAGGAGGACAGAGAGGGACGCCGTGGGAGGAGGACAGAGAGGGACACCGACGGGAGGAGGACAGAGAGGGACGCCATGGGATAAGGAGAGAGGGACGCCGTGGGAGGAGGACAGAGAGGGGACGCCATGGGAGGAGGACAGAGAGGGACGCCATGGGAGGAGGACAGAAAGGGACGCCATGGGAGGAGGACAGAAAGGGACGCCATGGGAGGAGGACAGAAAGGGACGCCATGGGAGGAGAACAGAAAGGGACGCCATGGGAGGAGGACAGAAAGGGACGCCATGGGAGGAGGACAGAAAGGGACGCCATGGGAGGAGGACAGAAAGGGATGCCATGGGAGGAGGACAGAAAGGGACGCCGTGGGATAAGGACAGAGGGACGCCGTGGGATAAGGACAGAGGGACGCCGTGGGAGGAGGACAGAGAAGCGCCGTGGGATAAGGACAGAGGGACGCCGTGGGAGGAGAACAGAGGGATGCCATGGGAGGAGGACAGACAGACGCCATGGGAGGAAGACAGAGAGGGACGCCGTGGGAGAAGGACAGAGGGAGGCCGTGGGAGGAGGACAAAGGGACGCCATGAAAGCCAAATGGGTATGAACACTGACTGTGAGAAAGGCCTACTCAACCAAAATAAAGGTTAACTTCACTAATTCTCTTGTGGCTATATGAGAGCAAATTCTACCAGCAATATTTGAACATCGGGAAGGCCTTCAGGGAAGAGTAATGGTTAATATGAAGTTACCCAAATGACCAACTTCATCCCAATTCCTTGGGTTTCTAATGAGTTATTGGATAGGTTGAGATCTCACATGTTGGGTCTATGTGTCAGGGAAATTGTAGATATAGGATATTTGAAGGAAGTGAAGAAAAACAAATTACAAAACTGACCACCATCACTAGGACACAGAATGATAGGAAATCCAAAATTTCACAGCTGTCAGTGGAATAAGGAATTATCCCTTCGAGGATACCTGTGACAACTGTCTATGAGGAAATTTCATCTCAAAGTGCATATATGTAAACTCATCTCCTATTGTGTTTCTGTACTGAAAATAAAGGGTAATCATACTAACAATACATAGACAGCAAAAGAAAAAGGTTTTGGCTTAAATGTATTTTAACATTACGCCTGAGGTTATTTTTTTAACAGATATGTATATAGATAAAAAGCAGAAATATGTCAGAAGCTGCCATGATTTTTTTTCTGGAGTGTAGAGGTGAAATATCACTTTTAATAAAGTAAAATAAAAAAAGCAACTCCAAAAGATAAAATACAGTTATTCATAAGACTTGTTATTTCGCCTCTTTAAAAATCATGAATTTAACAGTCTGAGAGGCTAGGAAAAATCATCAAAATTATTCTGGCAAAGAAGGTCACAGAATGAAAAACCATCAGCACATAACAGGTTATAGGAAATAATAGAATGCAAAAAAATACAAAAGGAAAAAAGAATTTAAAAAAATATCTAAGATATTGGTAAGTGCAGCTCCCCAGCTGATGGCCAACTAGCTATGGCTGGTTCATAGATTAGTGTTAGAACTGTAACAAGTAATGTGCTAATGGAGAATTTTACATAATTACATATGATTATATAAAGCACATAATAAAAAAAAAAACATTCCACAGGCTTTACTAACTGCAGAAAACTGAATAAAATGGCAACTAAGTTTGTGAAAGAAACCTGAAGAGGTTGGATAGCTTCATCAATTTTTATAACACTGTTGAAATAAAAACATATAAAGAATTTATAAAAAAGTCAGAGCTTATTCGGTCCAAGTTTTTTTTTTTATTGTCAGCACTGCCTGTGCAAGCGTTCCAGTGATGTCATTGCAGAAGTCAACAAACTAAGTGCTATACAATATGGTCACTAGAATGTAATGAAATTAGGCTCCCAGAGTTTCCATCAAAACAAAATAATAAGGATGCACAGAAGTTGCAGTGTTAACCGTGAAAATGTGACGTGATTTAATATGACTTGACATGAGCCTTTATATGTATAAAACACGCCTATAAAGTTTAGTGTGGGGTGCTGTCATCTCTGCTTTGTACATTATGTAATCCCAATGTTTTCTCGAGAGCAAATACAGGTTCTTTGTTTAAGCTGTGTGGTAAGAGCTGTGAGTTACTAAGTATATGGATTAAAATATTTCCTTTATGAAATTATTTGGGGTAACCTTAGATTTATACTAGGGATTTGTTTAAGTACAAAATGGAATAATTATATCAAACGTTCAGCAGACCATAGCGACCAGCACACATAATTATGATTGCGTTGCATGGGTTACAGTTCACTAGCTTTTGCCACATTACATATAAATCCAAATACAGATGTATGACTGCTATATTTAATGTACATATTTACATTTAATATATACCTTTTTTTATTTACCTCTTCAATCTAGTCCAGTGATGTTATCCTTCTCCTCTGGCATTGATAATGGGTGGATGTTAGGTTCTGCAGAAAGAGGCACCATGTAATGACGTGGTACTACTCTCTGCAGCATTTTCTTGTGGACCCATGGTGGCTGGATGATGTAATCCCAGGGGGTGGCCCCTTGATGCCCTGGGCTTACAGAATATGTGCTAAATGACACTAGGCATCATTCAACCCAGATTAGAAACAATATCTATTAGTGGTGGAAAACACCTACTCCAGTGGACGGTCCAGAGGTAGGGTTAGTATTACATTGTGAGTGGAATTTTTTATTTTTTTTTTTTCATCTGTGTTACATTTTGGAATTTTCCTTTACTGTGCATTACTATCCTAAACAGATAAGGGAAATGAGGGATATGCCCTCTTAGACAGCTGCCTCTAGATGAAGAGTTTGCATTGGGCGATTTCATCTCATTTAGTGTTGTTCTGGTGACAACTCTGAATTTTGAAATTTCCATCACTGTTCGTACCAGTGAAAATGGTGACCAGGACAAAAATAAAAGGTGACAGTAATTAAAACTTGCACCAAAATTAAAGAAGCACCAGACCAACTGATAAAAATGAATGCATTTATTGGTTTGCTTTCCTATGTGAATCTATCTAGGGGTGTAAATTGCTCAACTAGGAGAGTTGCTGGCCAGCAGCATCTGTGTGAGTAATGAAGATAATGCCTTACATTGATTGCTCACACGTTAGATTGCCTATGTGGACCCCAATATGCACTGGATGTTTTTTAGTTCAAACCAATAAATTTATTTGAACTGGCGTTCCTTCTGTTGGTGCATGTTTTTTTCTGGTAACCTGCTGGGTACCCACTGGAGGGTAGCCCTGTTTGTTGTGAACAGCCTAACCTGAGGCAGTGAGCTCTTTGAATGTTTTTGTCCTCTGACTACTTTCTATGAACTCACATCAAAGTCCCAGCATCTCTTAGATGCTTTTTTTCTCATTGGCGCAACCTAACTTGACAAGGGTACAAACCCTTCCATACTCTATCCGAAAAAAAAAAAAAGAATGTTGGGTTCTAGATACACGTTATTGTTAACTGAACTCTTTTTAGCTTTCTCTCCATCTGTCTTAGGAGGACACAACAGCAATAAATATGCTTTTTCTTTATAATTTGGGGTAAAAATAGAACAGCTGATATGTGTCCCTGTTGGAGATGTGCCTTCACGTCCTGTTCTAGTGACAATGTTTTCATTATAAAAAAAATGAGGATATTTCTCCCCAACAAAGCTACAGACAGCAAGCTGATAGAGGTAGAAGCTGTAATAAATGATAACTGAATTCAAAATAATTTCCTAACAGAAGGGCACAATCCTATACATATGGTGGGACTGTCTGATACTGCAACCTTTTTGGTCATCGGTCAGTAAACATGTCTCTGATGGTCTCGGTGTAGACCTCCCCGATTCCCTGATGCAGTTCTTGCTCCACATCCCCCCATGCCTGTATTTCGCTTTAAACAAAGTGCTCTACCCCACCTTTTCAACGCGGCTAAACACCTTATACCAATGTACTGGAAAAGCTCACGCATTCCAAATGAGACGGAGTGGATTGTAAAGTTGGGGGAGATCATGGCGGTGGAGGAGTGGCTCGCCACTTGTAGTGGTACTCAGAAAAGGTTTGACGCCACCTGGGCATCCTGCAGAGACCACATCTCGTACACAGCCTCAGCCTCTTTTAGCTTGGATATTGCCTTGCCAGCTCTGGTTGACCCCCAAATTAAACAACTGGTCCTGGCGAACCAAAATTCCACGAAAACAACCATGGTTGCTGTTAATAATTAAGTATTGGGATCCCCTACTCTATTCCTGTAGGAGGAGTGGTTATGTCCACAGGGACCAATTGTCCAGGACTTAGGGGAACCCTTATAGATCTTACAGTGTTGATATTGCTCACTGTCTTCGTTAATATTTTTCTGTATGTAAAATGATGACTATTTTTCATGGTTTTATTTCATATTTTATAATTTTACATATGTTTTGTATAGCTGAAAACTTTAAATAAAGGTTATTACTAAAAAAATAATAATTTCCTAACAGAAAAATATATTTTTAGTCTAATATACAGTATATTGCAGACCACCGTGTTACCCATGGTCTTACTATAAAATTGTACAGGTGGTAGTGGCACAACATAGGAAGAGACTGATGCTGCCAGCCAGAACGGAGACTGATGTTTCACTTGACCACACTATGCCTCTATAAAGAAACCTCCATGTGAGTCTTTTAATGTATCTTGTTCATTAAAATTATACAGTTTTACTTAAATGACGCCTTTTTTCTCTGTTTCCTTTTTTACTACAAAATTGTATCTGTCAATGCTTGTATGTAAAACTCAGACTATAGTTTTTTTTAAAAAAAAACATGCCTTTATAAAGAGTAACCAAAGGTACAAGGCCTTCTGCCGAACATAAAATTCAGTTATCTACACGAGTACTGTCTTATCCAAAGATCCCAGCAGTCATGGATTTTTTTATGTTTACCCAACACTGTATATATGCCATATTCTGCTTACTTGGGTATGAGGCATCTACATGTATGATAACAACTAAAATTGTTAACCTGGCTGCAAATAAAATATGCATGACAATGGTTCTCAACAACAGAGAGAAGCACTCTACATCCATGCTAAGAATTACCATTTTCAGAGTGAGTTTAATAATGTGGCTTGTTTTTCCAGAAATGAGTCGAAACACCATATTCCAAAAGCTCAGATGGGGACAGGTCCAAATCATATGTTGTAGGGTACCCATTTGACCACATTCTCCTTATATTTTAACTAATACATTATACTTACTGATATGATCTTTGTACAAATGTATAATGTGGGGAAGTGTGTTACTATAAATGTATTCATAAGGCTGAAGAACCCCGTGAATCTGTCAGAAGTACTCCTTGGGGTACAGAATCCACTGTTTGAAAAACTGCACTCTAAAATATCACAAGATCCAAAAAACAGTCAGTAACTACATCACACAATGCTACTGAGCTCACTTCAAACATTACAATATTACACTCCACCCTTCCATGTATATTTGACTGCTATGACAGATCCTTCAGCTTTGCCAAATATTTATTCTACCTCACAGCACGTCAATTATTTTTCCAACTAAAAAGTGTAATCCAACTCTTTAAATGTTATTAAAATCATTGGACATACATGCTCTAGAATGAAAGCTGGATTAAACACAAAATGTATTCTTTTTTAGGCCTTCCATGTGTTTTGCATTGAGAGAATCAGTTGCGATCCTTGGCACAAGCTCATGCATTTGGTTTACAGAACTGAACATAAAAGAACTGGGCCATTTTCCCATTCTAGTAGAGACAGCAAAGGCATATTTTGACCCAACATTAACTTTGAAGGAAAGAGATAAACTATGAAGAACACTATACAATACAAATGGACTTTGCTTGAAAAAGCACCTTGATAGTGTTGAGAGTCATATACCTGTACACTCCCTGGCCACTTTATTAGGTACACCTGTTCAATTGCTTGGTAACACAATATGCTAATCACCCAACCACATGGCAGCAACTCAATGCATTTAGGCATCTAGACATAGTGAATACGACTTGCTGAAGTTCAAACCGAGCATCAGACTGGGGAAGAAAAGGGGATTTAAGTGTCTTTGAATGTGGCATGGTTGTTGGTGCCAGACTGGCTGGCCTGAGTATTTCAAAAACTGCTTATCTATTTTTCCACGCACAACCATCTCTAGGATCTACAGAGAATGGTCCAAAAAAGAGAAAATATCCAGTGAGAAGCAGTTGTGTGGAGGAAAACGCCTTGTTGATGTCAGAGGTCAGAGGAGAATGGGCAGACTGGTTTGAGATGATAGAAATACAACAGTAACTCTAATAACCACTCGTTACAAATAAAAGTATGCAGAATGCTATCTCTGAATGCACAAAACATCTAACCTTTGAAGCAGATAGGCTACAGGGGCAGAAGACCACACCAGGTGCCACTCCTCTCAGCTAAGAACAGGAAACTAAGCCTACAATTTGCACAGGATCACCGAAATTGGACAATAGAAGATTGGAAACATGTTGCCTAGTCTGATGAGTCTTGATTTCAGCTGCGACATTCAGATGGTAGGGTCAGAATTTGTTGTAAACAATATGAAAGCATGGATCCATCCTGCCTTGTATCAGTGGTTCAGACTGGTGGTGTAATGGTGTGGGGAATATTTTAGTGGCACACTTTGGGACCCTTAGTACCAGTTGAGCATCGTTTGAATGCCACGGCCTACCTGAGTATTGTGGCTGACCATGTCCGTCTCTTTATGACTACAGTGTACCCATCTTCTGATGGCTCCTTCCAGCAGGATAACATACCATGTCACAAAGCTCAAATCATCTCACCACTGGACAATGAGGTCACTGTACTCCAATGGCTTCCACAGTCACCAGATCTCAATCCAACAGAGCACCTTTGCGATGTGGTGCAAGAGGAGAGTCACATCATAAAAGTGCAGCCGACAAATCTGCAGCAACTGAGTAATGCTATCATATCAATATGAACCAAAATCTCTGAGGAATGTTTCCAACACCTTGTTGAATCTATGCCAAGAAGAATTAAGGAGGTTCTGAAGGCAAAAGGGGGTCCAACCCTGTACTAGCTAGGTGTGCCTAATAAAAGTGGTAGGTGAGTGTGTATACAGTGCCTTGAAAAAGTATTCATACCCCTTGAAATTTTCCACATTTTGTCATGTTACAACCAAAAACATAAATGTATTTTATTGCGATTTCATGTGATAGACCAACACAAAGTGGCACATAATTGTGAAGTGGAAGAAAAATGATAAATGGTTTTCAAACATTTTTACAAATAAATATCTGAAAAGTTTGAGGTGCATTTGTATTCAGTCCCCTTTACTCTGATACCCCTAACTAAAATCTAGTGGAGCAAATTGCCTTCAGAGGTCACCTAATTAGTAAATAGAGTACACCTCTGTGTAATTTAATCTCAGTATAAAAACAGCTGTTCCGTGAAGCCTTCAGAGGTTTGTTAGAGAACCTTAGAGAACAAACAGCATCATGAAGGCCAAGGAACACACCAAACAGGTCAGGGATAAAGCTGTGGAGAAGTTTAAAGCAGGGTTAGGTTATAAAAAAATATCCCAAGCTTTGAACATCTCACAGAGCACTGTTCAATCCATCATCTGAAAATGGAAAGAGTATGGCACAACTGCAAACCTAATAAGACATGGCCGTCCACCTAAACTGACAGGCCGGGCAAGGAGAGCATTAATCAGAGAAGCAGCCAAGAGGCCCATGGTAACTCTGGAGGAGCTGCAGAGATCCAAAGCTCAGGTGGGAAAATCTGTCCACAGGATAACTATTAGTCGTGCTCTCCACAAATCTGGCCTTTATGGAAGAGTGGCAAGAAGAAAGCCATTGTTGAAAGAAAACCATAAGAAGTCCCGTTTGCAGTTTGTGAGAAGCCATGTGGGGGACACAGCAAACATGTGGAAGAAGGTGCTCTGGTCAGATGAGACCAAAATTGAACTTTTTGGCCCTAAAGCAAAATGCTATGTGTGGCCGAAAACTAACACTGCACATCACCCTGAACACACCATCCCCACTGTGAAACATGGTGGTGACACCATCATGTTGTAGGGATGCTTTTCTTCAGCAGGGACAGGGAAGATGGTCAGAGTTGATGGGAAGATGGAGGGAACCAAATAGAGGGCAACCTTAGAAGAAAACCTATCGGAGTCTGCAAAAGACTTGAGACTGGGGCAGAGGTTCACCTTCCAGCAGGACAACAACCATAAACATACAGCCAGAGCTACAACGAAATGGTTTAGCTCAAAGCATATTCATGTTAGAATGGCCCAGTCAAAATCCTGACCTAAATCCAATTGAGAATTTGTGGCAAGACTTGAAAATTGCTGTTCACAGACGCTCTGCATCCAATCTGACAGAGCTTGAGCTATTTTGCAAAGAAGAATGGGCGAAAATGTCACTCTTTAGATGTGCAAAACTGGTAGAGACATCCCCAAAAAGACTTGCAGCTGTAATTGCAGTGAAAGGTGGTTCTACAAAGTATTGACTCAGGGGGGCTGAATACAAATGCACGCCACACTTTTCATACATTTATTCGTAAAAAAGAAAAAAAAAATTGTAATTTATCATTTTCCTTCCACTTCACAATTATGTGCCACTTTGTGTTGGTCTATCACATAAACTCCCAATAAAATACATTTACATTTTTGGTTGTAACATGACAAAATGTGGAAAATTTCAAGGGGTATGAATACTTTTTCAAGGCACTGTATATATATATATATATATATATATATATATATATATATATATATATTTGAAGGGCTAGGCCTATGGGACCTCTGTTTTTTGTGTCCTGTAGAAACTAGATTTAAATAACAATTCCTTTTGTTATTAAATTGCCTTTTCTTCTTATGCTGTGCATTTTGGCTGGCTATAAGTTAATGAGCTGCTTCCCACTTGTTCCCTTGATAAAGAAAGTGTAGCTGCTTGTTGATTTACAACTGTCAGCTCATTAAAGCCCAAATCCACTCAAAATTATATTTTGGCTTTTGCTTGTTTTCTGTCAAGGCTGTTTTTTTTTCTCTCTTAATCTAGCAGTAAGATATCCCAGCCAAAATTCACAATTTTTGCCAAACTGCCATGGCAATTACAAGGCTGATGATTTCTCCATAAGATATTACAAACAAATGTGAAATCCAGAATCCAACATTCAAGCTTGATGCTGCAAACACTGCAAATAAGTAATTCTAGCAAATAATAATAGCTTTTTTGCTTGCTTATGGGTTTGTCAGCTTTTTACGGGCTAAGTTTACCTTAGGAACATGTTAAAAGTTCCATCCCTATTTAGAGTGGAATATGTAATATTCCCGATACCCCATTCCCCATGACAGCGGTTGGGCGTTTTCCTCCCTGCACCCACTGTCACTTTTTAAAAAGAGCGTGGCTGTGAGGGGCTCCGCCACACAGCTACATCATTCATTCACAGATTCCTGTGAATTAATAAACTTCAAGTACTGTCTGCCACCACCGGGGTGAAGAGCGCTCTTGTAGTCCACTGAAATGTCCTCCAGCTTTCAAGCAGAAAGCCCATGCAGAGGTACAGGCTGAAAGCTGGAGGACATGTCTGCAGGAGCCCAAATTGCACCCGTGATTTACTGACCATCTACTGATCGCGGGTGCAATGCTTTCCAGGCTCCTGCAGGAAAAAAATAATAAATGAACATTTTTTTCCTGCAAAATATAAGCACTTGTTATTTCTTCTGTAAAGGTGAACTTCTCCTTTGAGTTTTATTTGTGCCAATAGAAAAAGACAGAATCGGGTTCCATATTTGAACAATGAAAAATAAAGTTTGGTTAATGGCTGTGGACTGCACACTCCTGTTTTAATAGACCACTATCTAGAGATGTTTGGTATCACTTCAGCTAGGTCAAAAGATATCAGAATATAGCTTACATACTGGAAAGTACCGTATTTCAAACAATAAGCACTTGGCATTGCTGTAAAGTAAACCTTTTTAATGTTTTTTAAAAACTTGAAACTATTTTGATGTCCCAGGGAATCCCTGTCAAAAATATTAACATACACTATTTTGTCAAAAGTTTCGGGACACCTGCCTTTACATACGCATCTTAATCCGCAGGGTTCAGTATTGAGTTGGCCCACCCTTTGCAGCTATAACAGCTTAATCTCTTCTGGGAAGGCTGTCCACAAGGTTTAGGAGTGTGTCTATGAGATTGTTTGACCATTCTTCCAGAAGCGCATTTGTGAGGTCAGGCACTGATGTTGGACGACAAGGCCTGACGCACAGTCTCTGCTCAAATTCATCCCAAAGATGTTCTGTCGGGTTGAGGTCAGGACTCTGTGCAGGCCAGTTAAGTTCCCCCAACCCAAACTCGCTTATGCATGTCTTTCTGGACCTTGATTTGTGCACTGTTGCAGTCATGTTGGAACAGGAAGGGGCCATCCCCAAACTGTTCCCACAAAGTTGGGAGCATGAAATTGTCCAAAATGTCTTCCTTTGCTGATGCCTTAAGATTTCCCTTCACTGGAACTAAGGGGCCAAGCCCAACCCCTGAAAAACAACCCCACACCATAACCCCCCCCTCCACTAAACTTTACACTTTGCACAATGAAGTCTGGCAAGTACCGTTCACCTGGCAACTGCCAAACCCAGACATATCCATCGGATTGCCAGACAGAGAAGCGTGATTTGTCACTCCAGAGAACACGTCTCTGCTCTAGATTCCAGTGGCGGCATTCTTTACACCACTGCATCCTAGGCTTGGAAACCCATTCCATGAAGCTCTCTACACAATGTTGTTGTACTAATCTGAAGGCCACATGAAGTTTGGAGGTCTGTAGCTGTTGACTCTGCAGACAGTTGGTGACTTCTGCACACTGTGAGCTTCAGCACACGCTGACCCCGCTCTATCATTTTACGTGGCTGAGTTGCTGTTGTTCCCAGGTGCTTCCACTTTGTTATAATACCACTAACAGTTGACAGTGGAATGTTTAGTAGGAAGGAAATTGCACAGATGGACTTATTGTACAGTTGGCAACCTATCACAGTACCACACTTGAATTCACTGAGCTCCTAAAGAGCGACACATTCTTTTAATAATGGTTGTAGAAGCAGTCGGCATGCTTGGGTGCTTGATTTTATACACCAGTGGCTATGGAGATGATTGGAACACATGGAGCCAATGATTTGGAGGGGTGTCCCAATACTTTTGGCAATATAATGTATGTAAAAGTAGCAAATATAATGGCCAAAAAGATACTTAGAAATTGAAAATTGTAGTTCCCCCTCTCATTTCTGCTTAGTGGAGAAATGCCCCCTTATACAGTACTAGTGGTCAGAGAGTAGAACACACTCACATCATGAATCGGGGGGAAGACTGCCCCCTTACAGACAGATGAAAAAGCTCATTAAAGAATAATTCCTGGCATCAATATGTTATGCTCACTGAACTGCAACTTTATTTATAGCATTTGTTTTTTCTGGATTTTTGGTTGATATTCTGTTTCTATCATTTACAATACACATATGACAAAAATTATATCCCTTCATTTCTAAGTGGACAAACTAACACAATCTAATAATCAAATAATTATTTTCCCCACTGTATATATATATATATATATATATATATATATACACACACACACATCACATACAGTATCTCACAAAAGTGAGTACACCCTTCACATTTTTGTAAATATTTTATTCTATCTTTTCATGTGACAACACTGAAGAAATGACACTTTGCTACAATGTAAAGTAGTGAGTGTACAGCTTGTACAACAGTGTAAATTTGCTGTCCCCTCAAAATAACTCAACACACAGCCATTAATGTCTAAACTGCTGGCAACAAAAGTGAGTGAATATGTCCAAATTGGGCCAAAAGTGTCAATATTTTCCAGCACTGCCTTAACCCTCTTGGGTATGGAGTTCACCAGAGCTTCACAGGTTGCCACTGGAGTCCTCTTCCACTCCTCCATGAAGACATCTCGGAGCTGGTGGATGTTAGAGACATTGTGCTCCTCCATCTTCCATTTGAGGATGCCCCACAGATGTTAAATAGGGTTTAGGTCTGGAGACATACTTGGCCAGTCCACCACCTTTAGCCTCAGCTTCTTTAGCAAGTCAGTGGTCGTCTTGGAGGTGTGTTTGGGGTCCTTATGTTGGAATACTGGTCTGGGGTCCAGTCTCCGAAGGGAGGGGATCATGCTCTGCTTCAGTATGTCACAGTACATGTTGTAATTCATGGTTCCCTCAATGAACTGTAGCTCCCCAGTGTCAGTAGCACTCATGCAGCCCCAGGCCATGACACTCCCACCACCATGCTTGACTGTAGGCAAGACACACTTGTCTTTGTACTCCTCACCTGGTTGCCGCCACACACGCTTGACACCATATGAACCAAGTAAGTTTATCTTGGTCTCATCAGACCACAGGACATGGTTCCAGTAATCTATGTCCTTAGTCTGCTTGTCTTCAGCAAACTGTTTGCAGGCTTTCTTGTGCATCATCTTTAGAAGAGGCTTCCTTCTGGGACGACAGCCATGCAGACAAATTTGATGCAGTGTGCGGGGTATGGTCTGAGCACTGACAGGCTGACCCCCCCCCACCCCTTCAACCTCTGCAGCAATGCTGACAGCACTCATACATCTATTTCACAAAGACAACCTCATGATATGATGCTGAGCATGTGCACTCAACTGCTTTGGTGGACCATGGTGAGGCCTGTTCTGAGTGGAACCTGTCCTGTTAAACCGCTGTATGGTCTTGGCCACTGTACTGCAGCTCAGTTTCAGGGTCTTAACAATCTTCTTATAGCCTAGGCTACCTTTATATAGAGCAACAATTCTTTTTTTCAGATCCTTTACAATCACTTTAAGGCAGAAACTGTGGTCCATTCGCTATTTATATAGTATGGTAGGGATCGGCCTAAATAAATCTGGTACTATCTGAGCTGTTTTATCCATTTGAAGCTTAATTACATAATCAACATTACAATAAACATGTCTGAAGACGTGATCTTTCATATTGCAAAAATTTAAACAAAGTATTTTAATTAAACTTTCTTAGGGTCCTCTATCAAAATGACCGAAAACATTAAGAAAAAGGGTCAATCCAAATTTACCAGGTTGTTCATGGGCATACATTGATTTGATAAATGTAATAGACACATTAGAGATGACTGCAAACCTACAATTAACTTCCAGGAAGAGAAAGAAAAATATTGGAGCCTTTTTTTTAAGGGGGGTGGGGGGAGATAAAGAACATCTGGTGTTAATTCATCGCAGTTGTTCCCATGACTCACAGCTGTGCCCTGCCTCACTTACATTGTTTGCAAATAAACTTTGATTGCTTGAAAAAGAAATGTTGTGTAATTTTCCCAAGTACTGTAAAAAAAAAAAAAAAAAAAAAAAAAAGCGTTTGTCGTTCTATGTCTGATGTTCACAAAGCTGTAAAATGCATGAATTCAAAGCACCGTGTACAAATCACTGACTTCATTTAAGTTAGCTAGGGAGGTACAAGGAGGGCCAGTTATAATATTATGGAAAGCGGACAGCTTTTGATAAGCAGCTCCAGACATTGCTTAGTGTCTTTTGGCGTTTAAAATATCATTATGCTTTCTGCAAGAGAGTCTGACTGTCTTATAAAGTTTTTGAGACTCCGTATATAAAAATCCAAAATTGTCTTTTGATAACTGGCACAGAATAACTTGAATGAAGGGATTATTTTATACCCATAAATTGTCAAAACCTGATTTTCATTTCAGATTGAGTAGTACAAACATGTTATAATCACGACAGAGAACCTTAGGCGATTTCAATCAGAGGAAGCTAAATCCAGTAGTATCAATTTCTGAAAGTCTTAAAGCGTAACATGACTGTGCACGTTTCTAGCTTCATTTTTTATGCGTTTCTTCAGCAGTTGGGATTTTTCAGCATACACCTGCTATGGAAGATTTAACCACTTGCCGACCGCACTATAGAAGTTTTACTGCTACAGGGCCACTGCACTGTGCAGGATCAAGTGTATATATATATATTATATATATATATATAATATATATATTATATATATATATATATATATATATATATATATATATATATATATATATATGTGTATACCGTATTTATCTGCGTATAACACGCACAGGCGTATAACGCGCACATTCATTTTAAGAGGGAAATTTCAGAAAAAAACTTAAATTTTAAATAAGGAACTTTGAAGCAAAATAAGGGTCAGTGCCCATCTGCAGCCTCACAAGTGCCATCAATGCAGCCTGATTAATGCCCACCTGCAGCCTCACAAGTGCCATCAATGCAGCCTTATTAGTCCACATCAATGCAGCAGCCTCACCATTGCCATCAATGCAGCAGCCTCACCATTGCCATCAATGCAGCAGCCTCGCCATTGCCATCAATGCAGCAGCCTCGCCATTGCCATCTATTGACTTCCTATTACAGAGGCCGCCAAGTAAACAGGAGATTCTCACTGTATGTAATCTGACGGCACTCGTCCCGTTCCGCCCCCCCCCCATTGCCTCCAAGGCAGCTGGAATTGAAGTATTGGTGTATAACACGCACACGCTATTTGCACCCGATTTTCATGGTGAAAAAGTGAGTGTTATACGCCAATAAATACAGTATATATGTATATATATATATATACACACAGTGGGGCAAAAAAGTATTTAGTCAGCCACCAATTGTGCAAGTTCTCCCACTTAAAAAGATGAGAGAGGCCTGTAATTGTCATCATAGGTATACCTCAACTATGGGAGACAAAATGTGGAAACAAATCCAGACAATCACATTTTTTTGAAAGAATTTATTTTGCAAACTATGGTGGAAAATAAGTATTTGGTCACCTACAAACAAGCAAGTTTTCTGGCTCTCACAGATCTGTATCGTCTTCTTTAAGAGGCTCCTCTGTCCTCCACTCATTACCTGTATTAATGGCACCTGTTTGAACTTGTTATCAGTATAAAAGACACCTGTCCACAAGCTCAAACAGTCACACTCCAAACTTCACTATGGTGAAGACCAAAGAGCTGTCGAAGGACACCAGAAACAAAATTGTAGACCTGCACCAGGCTGGGAAGACTGAATCTGCAATAGGCAAGCAGCTTGGTGTGAAGAAATCAACTGTGGGAGCAAGAATTAGAAAATGGAAGACATACAAGACCACTGATAATCTCCCTCGATCTGGGGCTCCACGCAAGATCTCACCCCGTGGGGTCAAAATGATCACAAGAACGGTGAGGAAAAATCCCAGAACTACACGGGGGGACCTAGTGAATGATCTACAGAGAGCTGGGACCAACGTAACAAAGGCTACCATCAGTAACACACTACTCAGACTCAGACTCAGGGACTCAGATCCTGCAGTGCCAGACGTGTCCCCCTGCATAAGCCAGTACATGTCCGGGCCTGTCTGAGGTTTGCTAGAGAGCATTTGGATGATCCAGAAGAGGATTGGGAGAATGTCATATGGTCAGATGAAACCAAAGTAGAACTGTTTGGTAGAAACACAACTCGTCGTGTTTGGAGGAGAGAGAATGCTGAGTTGCAACCAAAGAACACCATACCTACTGTGAAGCATGGGGGTGGCAACATCATGCTTTGGGGCTGTTTCTCTACAAAGGGAACAGGACTACTGATCCATGTACATGAAAGAATGAATGGGGCCATGTATCGTAAGATTTTGAGTGCAAACCTCCTCCCGTCAGCAAGGGCATTGAAGATGAAACGTGGCTGAGTCTTTTAGCATGACAATGATCCCAAACACACCGCCCGGGCAACAAAGGAGTGGCTTCGTAAGAAGCATTTCAAGGTCCTGGAGTGGCCTAGCCAGTCTCCAGATCTCAAACCCCATAGAAAACCTTTGGAGGGAGTTGAAAGTCCGTGTAGCCCAGCGACAGCTCCAAAACATCACTGCTCTAGAGGAGATCTGCATGGAGGAGTGGGCCAACATACCAGCAACAGTGTGTGACAACCTTGTGAAGACTTACAGAAAACGTTTGACCTCTGTCATTGCCAACAAAGGATATATAACAAAGTATTGAGATGAACTTTTGATATTGACCAAATACTTATTTTCCACCATAATTTACAAATAAATTATTTCCAAATTAGACAATGTGATTGTCTGGATTTGTTGAGGTATACCTATGATGACAATTACAGGCCTCTCTCATCTTTTTAAGTGGGAGAACTTGCACAATTGGTGGCTGACTAAATACTTTTTTGCCCCACTGTATATATATATATATATATATATACACACACACACACACACACACGTGACCCTGCACTTTTGGGTATCAGGCGCAAGTGCGCACCGCCAGCGGCTCGCTCCCGCAGACCTGATGTCTGCCGGCACCCATTGATTGTTCGGTACACAGGCAGAATGGCAGATCGCTGTTCTGTCAGAAGGGAAGGTATTGATCACGTGTTACAGGAACATAGATCAATGCCTTCACCTAGTAAAAGCACCTCCCCCTTGTTAGAAAACACTGGTTAGGTACACATTTAACCCTTTGATCGCCCCTGATGTTAACCCCTTCCCAGCCAGTGTCATTAGCACAGTGACAGTGCATAGGTTTAGCACTGATCACTGTGTCACTGGTCCCCAAAAAGTTTCAAAAGTGTCAGTTAGGTGTCCGCAGTCTCGCTATAAGTCGCTGTTCGCCGCCAATACTAGTAAGAAATAATAAAAAAAAAAAATTCCATAAATATATCCCATAGTTTGTAGACGCTATAACTTTAGCGCAAACCAATCAATATACGCTTATTGGGGTTTTTTATACTAAAAATATGTAGCAGAATACATATTGGCCTAAACTGATAAAGAAATTGGATTTTTTTAGTTGATATGTTTTATAGCAGAAAGTAAAACATATTGTTTTTTTTTTCAAAATTGTCGGTCTTTTTTTGTTTATAGTGCAAAAGATAAAAACTGCAGTGGTGATCAAATACCACCAAAAAAAGCTCTATTTGTGGGGAAAAAAGGACATACATTTTATTTGGGAACAGCATCGCATGAACACGAAATTGTCAGTTAAAGAAACAGTGCCGTATTGTAAAAAATACGGTGATGAAGGGTGGTCATGAAGGGTGGTATATCTTCCAGAGGTCAAGGGGTTAAAGTGTCCATTTTTCAGGAAAAAAAATTAGAAGACTAATTTCTGTATCTGTTGGAGTGTTGAGGTTATCCATGAAAACTGATAAATCTTCAGTATCCAGGTGTCTTTCTGATGGCAGTTAGTTTCCTAAGTTTAGAGCCTGCCTTCCGAAACCTTTCATTGGGATGACGGCACATGTGCAGTAACTGCCGGTAAACAGAAAGTGGTTGTAAACCTATACATATACCCAGTGAAGAGACTGGGATCAGGTGATACACAAAGAATGAAAAAAAAAACCTCTACATAAGGTGTATCTGTTTATCTACAGCCATATTCCCCTTACATTCATTCAAAGTGCAGAATTTACACAGGATCTCTCAGTTCTGAAAAGCAGGGGGCAGACAGCTGAAGCTACATCAGTGAGGAGTACTCTGAGAGTTGATTGGAGGAAAGGGACATGCCCCCTTTCACACAGCACACATGAACAGAGAAGAGGCTGTCAATCAGCTAAAGCTCCCTCCCTTGTCACCTTTTTTCTCTTGGTGTCAGGAAAACTGGTCAGAAGTGACTTATGCTTATAGCAGAGGAATGAGGAAGCAGGCAGAAATGACACATAGTGTTCTGGATTGAGAGAAATACACATTATAAAGGGATATGCTTTCTTTGTATATTCACATCTGAGATTTACAACCACTTTAAAGGAGAACTAAACCATCCTATCCTTTTTAGCCAAGGAGGCTGCCATCTTAGCCCCTGGTTGATCTGCAACTGCCATGGTGCTGCACATGTGATCAGTTATGACTCCAGTCATTTGATGGTTTGACAGTTTGGTTGAAAGCACAAGCAAATGTGACAGCTAGCATTCCTGGCATGCTGGGCATGTAACTATTTTTTTTTAAATGGTTAAAGGGGTTGTAAACCCTCGTGTTTTTTCAGCTTAATGCATCCAATGCATTAAGCTGAAAAAACTTCTGACACTGACCGGCCCCCCAGCCCCCCTGAGCTCACCTGAGTCCTTCGTTCCCTCTGCGAAGACACGCTCACCTTCTCTGCCCGGGGTTCTCTGCTCTTGATTGGATAGATTGATAGCAGTGCAGCCATTGGCTCCCGCTGCTGTCAATCAAATCCAATGATGCGGAGGCAGGGCCAAGTCCAGCATTTTGTGTCTATAGACGCAAATGCTGGACTCAGGAGCGCAACTGCAAGGCAATCCCCAGGGAGAGTGCTTCTCCCAGGGGGTTTACTAATGCGAGGAGGAGCCCCGAGCACCGCCAGGGGACCCCAGAAGACGAGGTGCGGGGCCACAAAAAACAAAACAAAAAACAAAGCTTTACTGTCACTTTAAATTGATGGGTTTAGTTCTGCTTTAAATGGGGCCATACCCTTCCTGCTCAGAACTGGCCAATGTAGGGGAAGATTTAGCGTATTGAGGCAGTATCTACCAAAGAAGGCAGAACATAGATGATGTAATTTTCTCCAGGCTGTGTGTGTGTGTGTGGGGGGGGGGTGTGCTATCCCTGCCTGGAGCACACAGTCACTATTGCTAGCAGCTGTAGCTGCTAGCAAAAATCGCATGCTGAAATGCTAAAAATCTGACATGCTGGTTATACCCAAGTCAACCGATGGATCGACTTGGTACAATCAGCCTGCCCATAGATGGATCAAATCCCAGAAGCTCCCTGCTGAACTGGCCGTGATTCGATCCATAAATGGATGGCTTAAAGTGGTTGTTAAGCCACTATATTCAATTTATACCACCCTCTCTGTTTAACAATGCTGTGTGCCTCTGTGTCTGATAAAAATAAGCAGTTTTATACCTGATTTCAGAGCGCTGCTCGGCACTCATTTGACCGGCCGCCTCTCTGCTCTCCCCGTCTGACAGCTGCAGCAGGCGGGGCAGAGAAACCCCTGCTGATGTCAGTCAGGAGGGGAGGAGAAGAGAGGCGGCCTTTCACGTGAGCGCTGTGTGGTGCTCCAAATTTAGGTACAGAACAGCTAATTTTTATAAGGCACAGACACAGCATTATTAAAAAGAGAGAATGGTATGAAACGTTTAATGTAACTTCAGCAGCAGGAGGGGAGGGGAGGGGTGGGCACCTGCACAGAGCTGACAGGCAGGGAGGGAGGACAGAGGAGAGACAGGAACGCTGTGGATGATGGAGGCACGTAAACTGACCACGGTGTCAGGGCTCAGCAGCTATGATAAACTGTGGTCAGTTTACAGGGGGGAGGGTATAGCCAGGCAGGATGAGCCAGGTATTTCAGGTGACACAATGGGCCTTTAACCACTTCATCCCCGGAATATTTTACCCCCTTCCTGACCAGAGCACTTTTTGCCATTCGGCACTCCGTTGCTTTAACTGACAATTGCGCTGTCGTGTGACGTTGCATCCAAACAAAATTGATGTCCTTTTTTCCCACAAATAGATCTTTCTTTTGGTGGTATTTGATCATCTCTGCGGTTTTTATTTTTCGCGCTATAAACAAAAAAAAGAGCGACAATTTTGAAAAAAAAAAAAAAAAAAACACAATATTTTGTTCTTTTGCTATAATAAATATCCCCATTTTTTTTTTTTTTTTTTAACCACTTGCCGACCGCCTCACGCATATATACGTGAGCAGAGCGGCACGGGCAGGCAAAATCACGTACCTGGTACGTGATTGCCTTCCCGCGGGCGGGGGGTCCGATCGGACCCCCCCCCCGGTGCCATCGGCGGTCGGCGTTTGGCTGGGAGAGTTGAGAGACGAGGGGGAGACCATCCGATCGTGGCCCCCCCCTCGCGATCGCTCCCAGCCAATGAGAAACATCCCCTGCCTCTGTATAGTACACAGAGGCAGAGGATGTGATGTCATCTCTCCTCGGCTGGCCAGTTTCCGTTCCAGCACCGAGGAGAGAAGACATGTAAGTGCACCAACACTCACACAACACAGTAGAACATGCCAGGCACACTAAACACCCCCGATCCCCCCCCCGATCGCCCCCCGATCCCCCCCAATCACCCCCCCCCCCCCTGTCACAAACTGACACCAAGCAGGTTTTTTTGTTTTGTTTTGTTTTTTTCCTGATTACTGCATGGTGTCAGTTTGTGACAGTTAGCAGTGGTAGGACAGTTAGTATTAGCCCCCTGTAGGTCTAGGGTACCCCCCTAACCCCCCCTAATAAAGTTTTAACCCCTTGATCACCCCCTGTCACCAGTGTCGCTAAGCGATCATTTTTCTGATCGCTGTATTAGTGTCGCTGGTGACGCTAGTTAGGAACGTAAATATTTAGGTTCGCTGTCAGCGTTTTATAGCGACAGGGACCCCCATATACTACCGAATAAATGTTTTAACCCCTTGATTGCCCCCTAGTTAACCCTTTCACCACTGATCACCGTATAACCGTTACGGGTGACGCAGGTTAGTTCGTTTATTTTTTTTAGTGTCAGGGCACCCGCCGTTTATTACCGAATAAAGGTTTAGCCCCCTGATCGCCCGGCGGTGATATGCGTCGCCCCAGGCAGCGTCAGATTAGCGCCAGTACCGCGAACACCCACGCACGCACCGTACACGCACCGTACACCTCCCTTAGTGGTATAGTATCTGAACACATCAATATCTGATCCGATCAGATCTATACTAGCGTCCCCAGCAGTTTAGGGTTCCCAAAAACGCAGTGTTAGCGGGATCAGCCCAGATACCTGCTAGCACCTGCGTTTTGCCCCTCCGCCCAGCCCACCCAAGTGCAGTATCGATCGATCACTGTCACTTACAAAACACTAAACGCATAACTGCAGCGTTCGCAGAGTCAGGCCTGATCCCTGCGATCGCTAACAGTTTTTTTGGTAGCATTTTGGTGAACTGGCAAGCACCAGCCCCAAGCAGCGTCAGATTAGCGCCAGTACCACTAACACCCACGCACGCACCGTACACCTCCCTTAGTGGTATAGTATCTGATCGGATCAATATCTGATCCGATCAGATCTATACTAGCGTCCCCAGCAGTTTAGGGTTCCCAAAAACGCAGTGTTAGTGGGATCAGCCCAGATACCTGCTAGCACCTGCGTTTTGCCCCTCCGCCCGGCCCAGCCCAGCCCACCCAAGTGCAGTATCGATCGATCACTGTCACTTTTTTTTGTAGCGTTTTGGTGAACTGGCAAGCGCCAGCGGCCTAGTACACCCCGGTCGTAGTCATACCAGCACTGCAGTAACACTTGGTGACGTGGCGAGTCCCATAAGTGCAGTTCAAGCTGGTGAGGTGGCAAGCACAAGTAGTGTCCCGCTGCCACCAAAAAGACAAACATAGGCCTGTCATGCCCATAATGCCCTTCCTGCTGCATTCGCCAATCCTAATTGGGAACCCACCACTTCTGCAGCGCCCGTACTTCCCCCATTCACATCCCCAACCAAATGCAGTCGGCTGCATGAGAGGCATTTATATGTCCTCCCGAGTACCCCTACCCAACGAACCCCCCCAAAAAAGATGTGTCTGCAGCAAGCGCGTATATAGACGTGACACCCGCTATTATTGTCCCTCCTGTCCTGATAATCCTGGTCTTTGCATTGGTGAATGTTTTGAACGCTACCATTCACTAGTTGAGTATTAGCGTAGGGTACAGCATTGCACAGACTAGGCACACTTTCACAGGGTCTCCCAAGATGCCATCGCATTTTGAGAGACCCGAACCTGGAACCGGTTACAGTTATAAAAGTTACAGTTACAAAAAAAAAGTGTAAAAAAAAAAAAAAAAACACAAACAAAAATAAAAAAAAATAGTTGTCGTTTTATTGTTCTCTCTCTCTCTATTCTCTCTCTGGTGTTCTGCTCTTTTTTTACTGTATTCTATTCTGCAATGTTTTATTGTTATTATGTTTTATCATGTTTGCTTTTCAGGTATGCAATTTTTTATACTTAACCGTTTACTGTGCTTTATTGTTAACCATTTTTTTGTCTTCAGGTACGCCATTCACGACTTTGAGTGGTTATACCAGAATGATGCCTGCAGGTTTAGGTATCATCTTGGTATCATTCTTTTCAGCCAGCGGTCGGCTTTCATGTAAAAGCAATCCTAGTGGCTAATTAGCCTCTAGACTGCTTTTACAAGCAGTGGGAGGGAATGCCCCCCCCCCCACCGTCTTCCGTGTTTTTCACTGGCTCTCCTGTCTCAACAGGGAACCTGAGAATGCAGCCGGTGATTCAGCCAGCTGACCATAGAGCTGATCAGAGACCAGAGTGGCTCCAAACATCTCTATGGCCTAAGAAACCGGAAGCTACGAGCATTTTAGGACTTAGATTTCGCCGGATGTAAACAGCGCCATTGGGAAATTGGGAAAGCATTTTATCACACCGATCTTGGTGTGGTCAGATGCTTTGAGGGCAGAGGAGAAATCTAGGGTCTAATAGACCCCAATTTTTTCAAAAAAGAGTACCTGTCACTACCTATTGCTATCATAGGGGATATTTACATTCCCTGAGATAACAATAAAAATGATTTAAAAAAAAATATGAAAGGAACAGTTTAAAAATAAGATAAAAAAGCAAAAAAATAATAAAGAAAAAAAAAAAAAAAAAAAAAAAAAAAGCACCCCTGTCCCCCCTGCTCTCGCGCTAAGGCGAACGCAAGCGTCGGTCTGGCGTCAAATGTAAACAGCAATTGCACCATGCATGTGAGGTATCACCGCGAAGGTCAGATCGAGGGCAGTAATTTTAGCAGTAGACCTCCTCTGTAAATCTAAAGTGGTAACCTGTAAAGGCTTTTAAAGGCTTTTAAAAATGTATTAATTTTGTTGCCACTGCACGTTTGTGCGCAATTGTAAAGCATGTCATGTTTGGTATCCATGTACTCGGCCTAAGATCATCTTTTTTATTTCATCAAACATTTGGGCAATATAGTGTGTTTTAGTGCATTAAAATTTAAAAAAGTGTGTTTTTTCCACAAAAAATGCGTTTGAAAAATCGCTGCGCAATTACTGTGTGAAAAAAAAAAATGAAACACCCACCATTTTAATCTGTAGGGCATTTGCTTTAAAATAATATATAATGTTTGGGGGTTCAAAGTAATTTTCTTGCAAAAAAAAATAATTTTTTCATGTAATCAAAAAGTGTCAGAAAGGGCTTTGTCTTCAAGTGGTTAGAAGAGTGGGTGATGTGTGACATAAGCTTCTAAATGTTGTGCATAAAATGCCAGGACAGTTCAAACCCCCCCAAATGACCCCATTTTGGAAAGTAGACACCCCAAGCTATTTGCTGAGAGGCATGTCGAGTCCATGGAATATTTTATATTGTGACACAAGTTGCGGGAAAGAGACAAATTTTTTTTTTTTTTTTTTTTTTTTTGCACAAAGTTGTCACTAAATGTTATATTGCTCAAACACGCCATGGGGATTTGTGAAATTACACCCCAAAATAAATTCTGTTGCTTCTCCTGAGTACGGGGATACCACATGTGTGGGACTTTTTGGGAGCCTAGCCGCGTACGGGACCCCGAAAACCAAGAACCGCCTTCAGGCTTTCTAAGGCCGTAAATTTTTGATTTCACTCTTCAATGCCTATCACAGTTTCGGAGGCCATGGAAAGCCCAGGTGGCACAAAACCCCCCCAAATGACCCCATTTTGGAAAGTAGACACCCCAAGCTATTTGCTGAGAGGTATAGTGAGTATTTTGCAGACCTCACTTTTTGTCACAAGGTTTTGAAAATTGAAAAAAGAAAAAAAAAAAATTTTTTTTCTGGTCTTTCTTCATTTTCAAAAACAAATGAGAGCTGCAAAATACT
Organism: Aquarana catesbeiana; assembly: GCF_042186555.1. Lineage (NCBI taxonomy): Eukaryota > Metazoa > Chordata > Amphibia > Anura > Ranidae > Aquarana > Aquarana catesbeiana. Next base: position 882,982,302 of record NC_133324.1, read on the forward strand.
CACCATGCCTCTCAGCAAATAGCTTGGGGTGTCTACTTTCCAAAATGGGGTCATTTGGGGGGGGGTTGTGCCATCTTGGCATTTTATGGCCTTCAAAACTGTGATAGGTAGTGAGGAGTGAAATCAAAAATTTATGCCCTTAGAAATCCTGAAGGTGGTGCTGGGTTTTCGGGGCCCCGTACGTGGCTAGGCTCCCAAAAAGTGCCACACATGTGGTATCCCCGTACTCAGGAGAAGCAGCTGAATGTATTTTGGGGTGCAATTCCACATATGCCCATGGCCTATGTGAGCAATATATCATTTAGTGACAACTTTTTGTAAATTTTTTTTTTTTTTTTTTTTTTTTGTCATTATTCAATCACTTGGGACAAAAAAAATAAATATTCAATGGGCTCAACATGCCTCTCAGCAATTTCCTTGGGGTGTCTACTTTCCAAAATGGGGTCATTTGGGGGGGGTTTGTACTGCCCTGCCATTTTAGCACCTCAAGAAATGACATAGGCAGTCATAAACTAAAAGCTGTGTAAATTCCAGAAAATGTACCCTAGTTTGTAGACGCTATAACTTTTGCGCAAACCAATAAATATACGCTTATTGACATTTTTTTTACCAAAGACATGTGGCCGAATACATTTTGGCCTAAATGTATGACTAAAATTTAGTTTATTGGATTTTTTTTATAACAAAAAGTAGAAAATATCATTTTTTTTCAAAATTTTCAGTCTTTTTCCGTTTATAGCGCAAAAAATAAAAACGGCAGAGGTGATCAAATACCATCAAAAGAAAGCTCTATTTGTGGGAAGAAAAGGACGCAAATTTCGTTTGGGTAGAGCATTGCATGACCGCGCAATTAGCAGTTAAAGCGACGCAGTGCCGAATTGTAAAAAGTGCTCTGGTCAGGAAGGGGGTAAATCCTTCCGGGGCTGAAGTGGTTAAAAAGCGAATTTTTTCTCAGTTTAGATCGATAAGTATTCTTCTACATATTTTTGGTAAAAAAAAAAAAACAAAAATCGCAATAAGTGTATATTGATTGGTTTGCGCAAAAGTTATAGCGTCTACAAAATAGGGGATAGATTTATAGCATTTTTATAATTTTTTTTTTTTACTAGTGATGGCAGCGATCTACGATTTTTATAGTGACTGCGACATTATGGCAGACACATCGGACAATTTTGACACGTTTTTGGGACCACTGGCATTAATACAGCGATCAGTGTTATAAAAATGCATTGATTACTGTAAAAATGTCCCTGGCAGTGAAGGGGTTAACACTTGGGGGCGATCTAGGTGTTAACTGTGTTCCCTGGGAGGTGATTCTAACTGAAGGGGGAGGGGACTGACCAGAGGAAGTGATGGATCATGGTTCCTAGCTAATAGGAACACACGATCTGTCACTCCTGTCAGAACAGGGAAGTGTGTGTTTACGCACACTCCTCCCTGTTCTGCGTTTCCTGCTCACGATTGCTCGTGGCCGGCGGTCATCGCGACCGTCGGCCACGAGCATCGGCACCTCCACTGTGCAGCACGCGTGTGCCTGCTATCCAGGCCCCGCGAGCCGACATATAGCTACGACGGCTCGCGCAAGGGAGCCACCCTGCCGCAGTGTAACTGCGGCGGCTGGTCGGGAATTTGTTAAAGGGCATGCTTTAAAGGAACAGGATCAATTTTTTTTCTTTTTTTTAGGTTAACAAACACTTTAAGATAGATAGTGTTCAAATCTAGTACAACTGATGAGATGATATCTGCTCTCTAAAGTACAGACAGCATTAATTATGGTAAGTACAGCTTCCCAGCCCCCCCTCATAACATCGAAAACTAGAACTTTTCTCTGCTTTATGTTCCAGAAGAGGAAATCCTAAAAAAGTAAAACAGCAATTTTTATCTTTATTTTTTAAGTTCTGCTATGTTAATGAGACATGCTTCAAGTTATTATCCCAATCTGTCTGCAAAAGTGGAAATACCCTTTAGGAGTGGGCTCCAGGATAAGAAAAAGTGGAACCAAATGAAAGCATGTATGTGTTCAGATAAGCTAATCCGGTCTTTCTACTTTGTGTGTATACTTTATTTATTTTGTTAATATGTTTTAATAAAACACATTAGCCCAGCAGTATGAAATATCTAAATAATACAACTTAATATTGACACCCATGTGTGTAAAGAATATGAACTGCATATGGCAGATTTCCAGTATAAATAAATCTTTTTTGCAGCTTTAAACTATTTAATATCTGAAAATATAAACAAATTAAGTGAAATTCATCATCATCCTAAAGTTAAAAGTTTGTTTATAATGCCTAGCAACGTATGACAGGCATGAGACGGAAACGCAAGCCGTGGCATCGGATACGGTGCCGAAGAGTATGAGACCAGACAGTCAGGGTGTGGAACTAACAGTTGCTCCTCAAGAGTCACCGGGGAATTGTTTACTTTGGCTTTTCCATAGTATATCAGACTGACCTACATTCTAGACATACTTATGTTAATGGTCACATTGTTCGGGAACTGTGGAGGTACAAGATGTAGTGTATCCACCCAGAAAACACAGCTGGATACAGGCACGTTTTTCCTTGTCAGTGGTCCCTTGTGTCCTCGACAGATTGTTCATTACTTAATATTTAAGCAATATTTGGGGCACACTACTGTGTAGAGGAGAAAGAATGCCCTAGATCCGGTACAAAAGATGGACAGTAATCTATGGAAGGTGTGCATAGCAGTTCATGTAAAGCAATGTAAGATTAGCTAACTAGGACCAATTTACGTACACTATTCCATTCCTAGCCCCCCCCCCCCAGCATATATGTATCATTTGACAACATAAAACATAAAAAATATCACTTAGTTCATTTATGTATCTTTTTAAAAACGCCATAGTATTATTATTCAGTTCAGCTAGAGGTATAGTAATTGCCTGAACTTTTTTTGCAATATGATCTTGAAATAAAAAAAACTTACTTGCCGGTTTCCCTTAGTGAAGAGGCCGGCGCCTGCACCTGAAGCCGACTTAAACATTGGCTTGGGGTGCCGACATTGCTGGATCCCTGGACAGGTAAGTGTCCTTTTGTAGCTGCAGTATTTGTAGCTGCTGACTTAACTTTTTTTTGCCCAGACTGGAGCTCCTCTTTAACTACTTCCTGACCAGCTGGTTGGCTCTCCTGCGCAAATGGCCGTCATTGTACGTCGGGCGCATGCATGGCGATCTGTGGGCATGTGCGCGTGCCCATTCGCTAGCGAGGAGCCAATCAGCGCGTCGCTCCACAGAGAGGCAGAATAGGGATCTTCCAGTGTAAACAAACAGATCCCCGTTCTTTCAGGGGAGTAGAGTGAGATTGTCTGTTCCTAGTGATTAGGAATAGCGATCTCTCTTTACTCCCCGTCAGTCCCCTCCCCCCACAGTTAGAAAGCACCTCCCTAGGAAACATTTAACCCTTTGATCGCCCCTGGTGTTAACCCCGTCCCAGCCAGTGTCATTTATACAGTAATCAGTGCATTTTTATAGCACTGATTGCTATATAATTGTGACTGGTCCCAAAAAAATGTGAAAGTGTCCAATCTGTACACCACAATGTCGCAGTCCTGCTAAAAATCACAGATCACTGCCATTACTAGTAAAAAAAAAAAAAAATAAATAAAAATGCCATAAATCTATCCCCTATTTTGTAGACGTGGTAACTTTTGCGCAAACCAATCAATATATGCTAATTGGGATTTTTGTTTATCAAAAATATGAAGAAGAATACATATTGGCCTAAACTTATGAAGAAATTTTTTTTTTTTTTTTGGATATTTATTATAGCAAAAAGTAAAAAAATATTGTTTTTTTTTTCAAAATTGTCGCTCTTTTTTTTGTTTATAGCACAAAAAATAAAAACCACAGAGGTGATCAAATACCACCAAAAGAAAATACCACCAAAATAAAGCTCTATTTGGATAGGGATGGCTGAGTATGGATGGGGATGACTGAGCATGGATGGGATGGCCAAGTATGGATGGGGATGACTGAGCATGAATGGGGATGGCTGAGTATGGATGGATGGATGAGGCAGGAATGGGCACAGAGCAGTACTGTGGGCACTACAGATCCAGCCCACAGTGCTATTGTACCTGATCTCTAACCCTCTCCTCTCACACTGTACCAATCAGTACAGAGAGGGGAGAGCTAAACCGCGCATTCGCCGGGTTGTTTACAACCGATCGCTCCATTATTTGATGGAGCAATCTCGTTGTAAATGGCCGCTGTCATCAGCCATTTACTGTGATCCGTGATGTGGACCCTGCGGTCACGGATATTCCCGAGTGCGTGCGTGAACGCGATTCTGGGAGGAGGTCATAGTACGCCTTCCCAGCGTTATCGAGCTGCAATGTAGCCGTCATTCGGCTATGGTGCAGTTGTTAACTGGTTAAAGCTTAAGTGCAGCCAAAATCACAAACAGAAAAATTGGCATAAGGTATATAACTTACATCAGTAGGATGTGTCCCTTGTGAAGATTCCTGTTTTGTTAGTGAAAATTATCCTTCATCTTGTCCCCCTTCATTCGTTCGGCCGCTGTAATCCTCCACTGTGGCAGGGGTTAATACAACTATTGGGGTGTCACAGGCTCTCAGTGAGACACCCCGGCTTTGCTCGATCATTCCACCCAGTTGCTCCATTCATAGAAGCCATATTACTTATGATCTAAGAGGACAACTGAATGATTGATAGCATCACCCCCTCCATTCATAGATCCTGTTTCAGGGGAAGGGGGGCATGAAGAGAAATCAGCACAAGGGACACATCCTAATGTCCCTTGTGCTGATTTTTCTGTTTGTAGTTTTGGCTGCACTTAGGATTTTCCGTCCTATCCATGTATTTTTTCAGACTGATGTTGGCTCAAACTTGTCTTGCATACACACGGTAACACAAATCTTGTTGGAAATTCCGAACGTCAAGAATGCGGTGACGTACAACACATACAACGAGCCGAGAAAAATGAAGTTCAATAGCCAGTGCGGCTCTTCTGCTTGATTCTGAGCATGCGTGGAACTTTGTGCGTTGGAATTGTGTACACACAATCGAAATTTACGACAACGGATTTTGTTGTCGGAAATTTTGAGAACCAGTTCTCAAATTTTGTGTGACGGAAATTCCGAAGGAAAATGTCAGATGGAGCCTACACACGGTCGGAACAAGCTCCCATAGAACATTTTCCGTCGGAAAATCCTATCGTGTATATGGGGCATAAGGCCAACTTTTTTTAGTTCAGGTGTTTCCTGTGAATGTGAAGGGTACTTTTTATGCTACCTGTTAGAAAATTACACACTTCTAACCTTCTGGCAAAAGTCTGTGGAAGGCATTTTTCTGTTCCCCTGTGCAGTTTTCCATGCCACTGTGCACAAAGCCAGCTCCATAAAGACATGGTTTAATGAGTCTGATGTGGAGGAACCTGAGTGGGCTGCACAGAGCCCTGATTTCACTCTACTGAACACCTTTGGAATTAATTGGAATGCCAATTATGAGCCAGAACTTCCCATCCAATATCAGCACAGGACCCAACATAAATTCTTTAATCTGAATCAGCACAAATTTCACATATACACTCCAAAATCTTGTAGAAAGTCTCCCCAGAAGTGTGGAGGCTGTTATAGCAGCAAAGGGGGCTGGGGCAATTCCATATCGATACCCATGGGTTTGGAATGGGATATCCAACTATCCACAAACATTTGGCTATATACTGTAATAGGCCTCATAGGTGAGAAAAGGGAGGTACTTAAGTTAGTATTGCCAGTAGGTAATTTTTACCTCTAGTCTAAAGACAAAGCAGGAGATTAGTTAGTTGAAGTGCTAAATGCTCTGCAATACACTGTCATCCTCCTGATACAATGCAGCCATAAACGCAAAACAGGTCTAGGTGGATCAAAATGCATTACACAGACCAGATACAATTGCAGGTCTAGTTCTGTAAATGTTTAGGCGTGCTGGCCTAAATGGAATCCATATCGAGACAATTTTGTTTTTATTTCCAAATTTTATACAACTGATGTTTTATATATACATTGTCAGGTATAGAGGGGATACAGGCATCCGCAAAAGTTTATCATATTAAAGTCCGCTTTATTGCTCTGAAAACAAAAAACAAACACAGGCTTTTCATTTGGCTTCAATGCAAACACAGGTAGCAGCTTCTAGTCTGTGCAAGACACAGTCTTTAAACAGAGGTAGACACGTGCGCAACACAAATGAAAAATATAACAGAGCAGCCTTACCAACTAAAAAAGTCCAAGACACACACATCTTTCAGTGAGCCCAGTCAGTTTATACCGGGATCCAGTCTTCATACAGCTCTATGCAATTTACGCAACAGGAGCTCATCTGTTTAATAGGTAGGGTTGCAGGGGATGTATATGCTCTCCACAATTAACCAACATATATTTATATTTATTTATAATATACAGCTTTGAAAAGAATTTATAAAAAAGAGAAAATGACAGAAGCAGTTTGCTTTCAGACTATCTCTCACTAAATGAAAATACGTGGAAAACCATACAGAGCAAAGCAGGGGTGGAGAAAGTAACTTTTCTGACTTTTTTAGTTGCATGTATAGTATGAGCTTGGTCAAATGTGCTCTGCAATCAACATGTGTTTTTTCTAGTAAAGCTTTAAAGTTAGCCTGGTACACATCTAAAATAGAGCACAGAACTCTTCCTGCTGGCTGGAAACAAAAGAATTTTAGAACTCATCCTAAAATTCTGTTCTCTAAGTTCTCAGAGTTACACAACTGGATTGATTATGTGTGTGGGTTTATACTAGCACACACCCAATGAATCCATCCAGCTGTGTCTCTAAACAATAAAGAAAAGTAAATACGAAATATTTATAGGCATTATTTTTTTATGTACCTGAATAAAAAATGAAAGCATGTTTTTAACAAATGTTTTTTAGTACTGAGCATAAAGAAGAAATACTGTATACACAAAGACACTATACATTAGCTTTAATCCTTTCCAGTTGGTGGGAGCTGGCCCTTCAAAGTTTGCAACATTGAAGGCGTCAGTCAAAATGATCAGGAGCCCAACCCATCCGCTTCCTTTTGTAAATAATGACCAGGAACTATCTGTGACATCGCGGTTACTGTGCAAAGTGAGCATGTACCCAGCACAAACAGGTGGTGCCGTCTGTATACATATATATCCACTATATTGTCAAAAGTATTGGGTTGTTTGCCTTTACATGCACATGAACTTTAATGGCATCCCAGTCTTAGTCCGTAGGGTTCAATATTGAGTTGACCCACCCTTTGCAGCTATACCAGCTTTAGCTCTTCTGAGAAGGCTGTCCACAAGGTTTAGGAATGTGTCTATGGGAATGTTTGACCATTCTTCCAGAAGCGCATTTGTGGGAGATGTAGGGGAAACCGAGGTGGTCGGCGTCCATCTTCAGCTCCAGTCGGCCACGCCCCCCCCAGAAGCGCATTTGTGAGGTCAGGCACTGATGTTGGACAAGAAGGCCTGGCTCGCAGTCTCCACTCTAATTCATCCCAAAAGTGTTCTATCGTGTTGAGTTTGTGGCTCTGTGCTGGCCAGTCAAGTTCCTCCACCCCAAACTTGCTCATCCACACTATATTGCAAAAAGTATTGGGCCACACCTCCAAATAATTTGGTGGACGGGAGATTATGGTGTTGGGTTGTTTTTCAGGGATTGGACTTAGCCCTTTAGTTCCAGTGAAGGGAACTGTAAAGGTGTCAGCATAGCAAGATATTTTGGACAATTTCATGCTCCCAACTTTGTGTGAACAGTTTGGGGATGGCCCCTTCCTGTTCCAACATGACTGCACACAAGTGTACAAAAGCAAGGTCCATAAAGACATGGATGAGCGAATTCGGGCTGGAGGAACTTGACTGATCTGCACAGAGTCCTGACCTCAACCCAATAGAACACCTTTAGAGTGGAGACTGTGAGCCAGGCCTTCTTGTCCAACATTAGTGCTTGACCTCACAAATGTGCTTCTGAAAGAATGGTCGAACATTCTCATAGACCCACTCCTAAACCTTGTGGACAGCCTTCCCAGAAGAGTTGAAGCTGTTATATCTGCAAAGGGTGGGTCAACTCAATATTGAACCTACGGACTAAGACTGGAATGCCATTAACCAGTTACCAACCGGCCCATAGTCAAATGACAGCTACAGGGTGGTTGGATAACTCTGGGAGGGCAAACACTGACGTCCTCCCAGAAAACTACTCCCGCGTTCCCCCCCGGGGGCGCGCACATGGGAACATCCATGTTTGCCGGTTTCACGGGACCCGGCGCAGCACAGATCGCTGTACAGGGCCAATGACAGCGGCCCTTTACCATGTGATCGCTCCCGTCCAATGACGGAGAGATCACAAATGTAAACAATGCTGGGTCATCAGGAGTTCATTACTCTCCTCTTCTCACACCGATGAAGCGTGAGAGGAGAGGAGAGCTATACGGTGCCAATCTGTGAGTTTTTTATATATATCTGTGCCCAGCAGTGCCCAACAGTGCCACAGCAGTGCCCAACAGTGCCACAACAGTGTCATCTGTGCCACATCTGTGCCACCAGAGCCACACCAGTGCCACTACAGTGCACACCAGTGCCACCTGGGCCGACCAGTGCTCATCTGTGCCACCTGTGCCCTTCAGAGCTCACCTGTGCTCATCAGTGCTCATCTGCGCCACTGCAGTGCCACATCAGTTCCAGCCTGTGCCCACCAGTGCCACCTCTGTGCCACCAGAGCCACACCAGTGCAACCAGAGCCACACCAGTGCCACTACAGTGCACACCAGTGCCACCTGTGCCCATCAGTGCTCATCTGCACCACTGCAGTGTCACATCAATGCCGTCTGTGTCCACCAGTGCCACCAGAGTCACACCAGTGCAACCAGAGCCACACCAGTGCCACTACAGTGCACACCACTGCTCATCTGCGCCACATCAGCCTTACCAGCCACCAAAAAATGGCAAAAAAATATTTTACGACTGAGGAGGCCTACCAGCGTCTAAGCATGACTGATGAGAGCAGCGGGGAGCTCTCTGAGTCTCAGTCCCATTCGGATTCGGCCTATGAACCCGTGACAAGCAGTGGGTCTGATACAGAATCGGAAGAGGAACGTGTGCCCGTGAAAAGAAGCATTTCTGGCATGGAGCAGCAGCCTACTACCAGCAGCAGCGCAGGGTCATCCACCTCGAACGCAGTGCTGTCCACCTCAAGAGCAGTGTCGTCCACCTCAAGCGCAGTGCCACTGCAACAAAGGCCAGGCACCTGTAGGGTGTCATCTCAGCCCCAAAGGGATAGGGGCCATGCCAGCCTTCCCTATGCCCTTCAAAACCCCCTATTGCTTCCCCCTAATTACGGAGCAGCAAATATTCCCCCTTTCATCACCCAGCCAAGTGTCTAGGTGAACACCAATGATTTTGTCATGCTTGATTTTTTTCATTTGATTTTCACCGAAGACATACTATTGTCCACTGTGGCCCAGTACAACCTCTATGCACAGCAGTACATAGTAAGCAAACCTGCTGGCTCTAGATATGCCCAACCCTTTGAGTGGAGAGAGCTTACCATAGAGGAATTAAAAATGTTCTTAAGCCTAACTTTTAATATGGGACTCACAAAAAAAAAAAAAAAGAAATGAACTCATACTCATACTCACCAACCCCATCTACCACATGCCACTCTTCTCATCGATTATGCCAAGATCAAGATACCTTATGATTTTGCGCTTCCTCCACTACAATGACAACACCCAGTGCCCTCCCCGAAATGACCCAACTTTTGCCAAATTATTTAAAATTCGGCCACTCCTAAATTATTTCTCTGAAAAATTTCCCCAGTTATAAACTCCCGAACAGAATATCTCCGTTGATGAGTCCCTTGTAAAATTCTCAGGCAGGCTTGGCATCAAACAGTTTATGCCCAGCAAAAGGGCCCAATATGGGGTTAAAATGTGTAAACTTTGTGACCGAGCCACAGGGTACATTTACGCCTTCCGGGTGTATGAAGGGAAGGACTCCCAACTGCATCCCCCTGAATGTCCAGAGTATATTGGAGCCAGCGGCAAAGTTGTCTGGGAGCTTGTTTATCCACTCCTTAGAAAGGGCTTCCCGCAAAAACTGGTTAATGAAAGGCTATGACGAGGGGAGACCACGTCTTTGCGGAGCCAGGAGCTATTTGCTGTCAAGTGGAGGGACAAACGAAACGTTCACATGCTCATGCCAATTCATAATGACACCTACGTGGAAGTCTCCAGAAGAAACGGCCCAGTCCAGAAACCAGCTTGTATCTATGACTATAATTTGTTTATGGGGGAGTGGACTTCAATGATCAGATGATTGAACCCTACCTTTCCACAAGAAAATCCTGTCATTGGTATAAAAAAGTGTCCATTTATTTTTTCAGTTTGGCCATGTATAACACTTGTTATTTACCAAAAATCTACTGAGACCCCCATATCTTATCTGCACTACCAGGAACAAGTAATCTCCACCCTTTTGTACCCTGTACCCTGAAAGCCCACCAGAAAATATTCGCTCTGATTCCGTGAGCAGACTCCACGAACGCTACTTTCCTGACAAAATCCCCCCCAGCCCCCCCCCCCCCCCTTGAAATGAAATGACAAATAAAAAACCCAGAGGTGATCAAATACCACCAAAAGAAAGCTCTATTTGTGTGAAAAAAGGGACACAAATTTCATATGGGTACAATGTTGCATGACTGAGTAACTGTCATTCAAAATGTGAGGGCACCGAAAGCTGAAAATTGGTCTGGTTAGGAAGGGGGTTTAAGTGCCCAGTGGTTCAAGTTTATGTGCATGTAAAGGCAGGTGTCCCAATACTTTTGACAATATAGTGTATACAGTATATGGCAGCTCAACATTAAAGCTCACCACCATGCTGCAATGTATGTGTATGGCTGGCATAAGGGGTTAAATGCTGGAAAAAGCAGGCTCCAGAGACTCAGAGCTTTGTTTTTGATAATAATCCACAGGATTGTTTTCTGCCAATGGATTGTCTCTGTGATGTATAATCTATAAGACTACATTTCACTTCTGATTTTCCTTTCATACAGCACGGCTCATTTTTCAGAATATGCAACATGACCATATGTATAAATGACAGCTACAGAAGCAAAACAATATCGGATGTGAAGATTTCTAAATGGTAATGGGCAGCATAGTCTGTGAGACATCAGGGTTGATTTATCAAAAGAAAACAGACTGTTCAATTTGCACGGGAACTTGCCCCAGAGCTTAGTGAATGAGATGGAGCTGTGCTGACATCCAATCAAGTGCAAACAAAATTGCTGTTTTTTTTTTCTATTTTTCTTGCAGGTGATTAGGTATCCCTTCCAAATGAAGCTTCTTCACATTCACTAAGCTCTGGGGCAAAGTTCATTGCAAAGTACAACTTCCCATGCAGAGTGAACAGACTGTTTGCCTTTAGTAAACCAAATCCACCATATGAGAAAATGTAGGCAAGTGCTTGCAAATGGCCATGAGAAGAAAATTTACAAGTGTATGAGGCAGAATACAGAAATTAAGGTCAAATTTGGATTTTAAATTTGCCATGTGTTATATTGAACATGCAGCCAAAACACTTGCTAGAAACTGAAAACATAACTTGGATCAGTAACTGTTTTCATCAGCGCTATGTGAAAATAGATGGAACACCTTCAAAGTATTCCGGAGCTCTCAGGCTGACTATAGAAAACTGTAAAAGGGAATGCATTTCACTCCACACATTATTCTGCAATGTAAAAGCAGCTGCTCTGGCAGCAATGCCCTTTCAAGTGCAAAAAAGAAACAATACTAGATGTAGGTTTGTTTTAACTTGAAAGAATTTTACTATTTGAGAAAACTTCTGTAGTCCAGAAACCACCCAAACGTACCATATGAAGAAGATATTTTGGCCAAGTATCTGAAGAAGTGAAATTCAACCATCTTTTTAAAATTAGGGCCAACGTGGCAGTGTCTAGATACTAAGCTACATATTTTCCAAAACGTCATTGCCTATATATTCATTTTTATATCTCTAAGAAATTATAAAATATAAATAGACAGGAAAAAGAGTGTTTTCATACAAGTTATTGTAATGGCAGAATACTATCATTTACCACCTCCTGGCAGCTGGAAATACCAGTTTCCCCTGCAGCATGCTGTAGTTCCTCCTACTTAATAGTACATCCTGCAGTGATTTACAAACCAGTGGGATTAAGCACAGCATGTGGCAGGGAAACAGGTATTCTACATACCCAAAATTGTAAAATACTTAAAGTAGTCAGAGAGCAGCAAAGACATGACCACCGGAGAGATAAGTATAGTCACGCTTTTTTTTTAGCAGGTATACTTTTATACACAAGTGACCCTGGCATTGAAACTGTGTAAACAATATACTTTGATGTCAGAGGATGCTATCAACAGTATACTAAATACTTTTTTGCAGCAGGCACTTGATAAGGGTGAAGTTTATATAATTATATTTTATAGTGAATAAACCATTTGTTTTCTAACAATTACTTTTTTCATGGAAAAGTATATGTATACATGAAACATGTTACAGAACAAGCTATGCATGTTTATCTAATACCCACTAGGACAAAGCCCCAGGAAAAATGTTATATACTGATCAACCATAACTTTATGACCACCAAACTAATATTGAGTAGGTCCCACTGTTGCCACCAAAACAACCCTGACATGTCAAGGCATGGACTCCACTAGACCTCTGAAGGTATGCTGTGGTATCTGACACCAAGCCCTCAATAGAAGATCCTTTAAGTCCAGCAAGTTTTGAGATGGGGCATCCATGGATCAAACTTGTTTTTTCCAGCACATCACATAGATGCTTGATTGGATTGAGATCTGGAAAATTTAAAGTCGTCACCTCCAACTCTTTGTTGTGTTCCTCAAACCATTTTTGTAATGTGGCAGGGCGCATAATTCTGCTAAAAGAGGCCGCTGCCGTCAGGAAATACAGTTTCCAGGGTAAACAACAATGTTTAGGTAGGCGACTCGTGTCAAGGTAATATCCACATGAATTGAAGGAGCCAAGGTTTCCCAACAGAACATTGCCCAAAGTATCACACTGCCTCCACCGGCTTGTCTTCTTTCTATATAGTGCATCCTGGTGCTATGTCTAGCACAGGTAAATGATGCACATGCACCTGGCCATCCACATGTTGTGAAAGTAATTCATCAGACCAGGCCACCTTCTTTCTTTGCTCCATGGTCCAGTTATGATGCCCCCCTGTTAGATGCTTGTGGCTGTAGACAAAGGTCAACATGGGCACCCTGACTAGTCTATGGCTACGCAGTCCCATATACAACAAACTGCAATGCCCATTTTTTTCTGCTTCCAACACATCGACATCAGGGACAACATATTTACTTGCTGACTAATATATTCCAACTTTCTGATGCCATTGTAAAAAGATAATCAATGTTATTCACTTTATCAGTCAGTGGTCATAAAGTTAAGGCTGATCTCGGTGTAATCGTTTAATCTCACACACTCATAAAATGCCGAAGGACAAACAATGTATGTGGATTGTGGTATTTATATAGCTTCCACACCTCTGAAATGTAGACCACTAATAATAAGTATAACAATCACAATGACACACAACTACAGCCCTAAAATAATCTATGAGTGGTCCAGTGAGTGTTGTAAATGAGATGTAAAATCTCAGTTCAAGTCATTGAAGGTTAGTACATAAATGCATTAGTAGCATATGCCTTCTAAGTTTTGTCTTTGCTTATATTTCCACAATATTTTTTTAATCGAAGCATGATCGTATAATTATCAATTACCTTTATTTACTGGCAAAACTGGGAGCACCCCTAAAGAAGCATGGCTACCTGCACGCACCAGGAGAATTAAACATGGCAACTTTGCTTCAATTTTGGAAACATTAAACAGATTTCGATTAAAAGCTTGGCTACATGGAATTGAAGACTCCACTGCTAACTGCCACTGCCCAATCCCAATAACTGCTGTGCACCAAATGCTATTCTCATGCATACAAAAAAATCAATTATGATACAAAACAGTACAGCACTTTATCTATATAAATACTTAAAATTCAATATAAACACATCTAATCAATTATGATGATCTCTCCAATCGTGCCAAATCATTTCACACCAAATTGAAGTTTGTATTTCACTTTACTCCTGTTATGTTTCCACCATCAGAACTGTGCCACCGTCTACGTTCATTCCAGTTGAATTTTGAGTATTTATATAGAGTAAGCGTTGCACTGTTTTGGATTATAATTACACTTGCAGTTTATATTGTTTACATTGGTTTTATGAGGCCAAATGATAAAAACCAATTGAAAATGCCATTTGACTGGCATTATGATGTCTTTGATTGATTTCCCCTCCAATTCTCCAGTAGGCTGTAGAGTGTAGAGATGTAAAGTTGATGGAAACCTTCGAAATTTACCAACAAAAAATGGTGGACATTAGGGTGTCTGCAAATGTGATTGAATTCTTATGATGTGTTAACGGCTGAAATAATTAATTCATACCTTTACCTTGAAAAAAAAAACAAATCTGTGCACATAAACTAAAGTCTTTGCAAAGACTGGGTGTTGCAAATGAGATCTAAGGGTGGCCATAGCCTCCTGGGAGTCAGATGAAAAATTATTCAGCCAAACAGTGACTGCATCCTATCAGATGCAGTCACGGTTTGGGCATTCGGGCAGCCACAGGTGCTGCAGCTGCTGAATACAAAAGCTAGAAGTAGAGTTTCCTCATCCATGGTGTTTAGCATGGATGATAAATCCATCCATGGTCTGAACAAGAGAAAAATCAAGCCTTGTACTTAAGATTACTTAAGTAATAAACAACTAGTAAGCAATTACCTGTACATTCCAGACATTCTCTAGCTGTGCGTGCTGTGAACTTGTTAGATAGAATGTTCTTAAACTCATTGAGGAAGTGTATAGATCCAAGAGGGGATTCACAGGGAATGTTACCTGTTAACATAAAGGATAAATACTGAGTACTACGGATGCAATGATCTAACATAGCTCATAATATATTCAATTCCATTTTTGCATTTATAGTCTCTGGCAAGCTGCAGACTTTTCTTGGTCTACCTCTTGAAATGGGTGCAACACTTCTCTTTAAAGAGGATCTTCAACTTAGAAAAAAAAGGTAAAAGTCAATTTTAATAATAGGACACTTACCTATCCAGGGATCCAGCTCTCCTCATCCGGGTCAGTTCTTCTTCAGTCTTTGGGTCCCCCAGCGCCGGTATGTTTGCTAATGGAAGCCGGCTGTGAATCTTTCCAGCCGGCTTCCCACTGCAAATGCGCAAGTACTGTGTGAATAGTCCAGCAGCCTTTTCAGACCTGTGATGTGTCGCAGAAGGCTGCTGGCAAAGAGAGAGAGAGAGGGGCAAACTTCTGCTCAGATCGTCTAGGTGGCAGCGGGTACCTTTCAAAACTAGGTGCCCTCCCCTCCAAAAAATGAAGATGTGCAAAATGTGGCGTGGTGGTGGGGGGCAGGTGAGAGGACATAAAGCGGAACTTTCCCTTTAGGCTGAAGTTACGCTTTAAGTGACTTTGTAGTTTACAGTAATAGCAAATATAATACTATAAGAAAAGCTGAAAATGTAGGCGCCATAATTGATACTTCACATTATGAAACATTCTGGGTATTTTCAGTTTCATTACTGTTAAAAGGGAAAGATAGATTAAGAAAGTGGTGCAAGTCTTTTCACACGGCTTTAAAACTAAATTTCTTCTTCCACTTTATTGAATTCTATTCTGGCCTTTTTGCCTCTCCAAAATAATAAAAGTTACAGATAAAGTGTATGTCAGAGCAAAATACAAACAAAACATAGTACATCTGTCTAATACTTTCAGCTTTTCGCTTAAAGACTTTAAAAAAATACAGAAAAATATCTGTTGATGTGGCAGAAATCCAGTGTGCTCTGAATTCCCCATATAAGCCGTAAACACAATGTGGGAGATTTACTAAAACTGATTAGTACATTAGTTGATCTTTTTCTTAGCCAAACAATGCTGCTGCAGTCAAGACTCCAAGGAGCCCACCTACACGCTCTGTAGGAAACAGGGCTCTTGGAAGATGTAGCTCTGGGGTCATGCCTATGTCCATAGGAACTGAAATATCAGCAGAAGACCCTGCAAGACATTTTCAATCTTAAAAGTGATATCACGATAAGTATAAGAATCTGTTTCTTGCTACGGGTAATAATAAATAAATTGCTGGGACATGCTAGAGGGGTTGAAAGATGTTTGGGGGTTAGTTTGTTTATGCCTGGACATACAGTACACTTTAATGCCCCGTACACACGGTCGGATTTTCCGACGGAAAATCTGTGATAGGATCTTGTCGGAAATTCCGACCGTGTGTAGGCTCCATCACACATTTTCCATCGGATTTTCCGACACACAAAGTTTGAGAGCAGGCTATAAAATTTTCCGACAACAAAATCCGTTGTCGGAAATTCCGATCGTGTGTACACAAATCCGACGGACAAAGTGCCACGCATGCTCAGAATAAATAAAGAGATGAAAGCTATTGGCCACTGCCCCGTTTATAGTCCCGACGTACGTGTTTTACGTCACCGCGTTGAGAATGATTGGATTTTCCACAACTTTGTGTGACCGTGTGTATGCAAGACAAGTTTGAGCCAACGTCCGTTGGAAAAAATCCTAGGATTTTGTTGTCGGAATGTTTGATCAATGTCCGACCGTGTGTACGGGGCATAACTCTACTGCAATGCAGCCTCCCAGAAATGCCATGCTGGAGACCACACACAAAAGTAACAGGGTTTTCCATAATACTCTAAAACAAACCTTCTGATTGCATTGAATGGAAAACAATTATTTCAGCATGAACATTACAGATACCTACCTTCATGTATGGAGTGGACAATACTTAGTAAATAATTGCTGGTTTGTTGAAGTAGGACATTGTTGTCCCCTTCATATGTGCAGTTTGGATCATTGTCATTGCGGATGTCACCTAATCGGTTCACTGTAATAAAACAAATTTATGAGAGTAAAAACATTTATCATGAGAAAGGTTTCAGAAATTCTCCTGGCTATATGTATAAGGGAGGATCATGTTCACTAGGCTAATAGTAAACTCTGGCATCAGCAAATTTCCAGAATTCAGTACTTTCCAACAGCTCTAAAAAATCCATCACTACAATAGCGAGTCTGTCACTTCTGAATTATCTTATTCATAAATTATTTTAATGCAAGTTAGGATCAAAAGAAAGAAAAATAGTACCGTGTCAAAAATAAAATGCATAAGTAAAGAAGGTAAGAACTACTGTCTAAGACTTTAAATTATATGTATCAGTGGCCAAATAAAACATATAAAAGCTGAAATTGCAGAATATAAATATACCGTATATCTGAAAAAAAGGGCATAAAAGAAAAGGTCTGGTATGTGACAGTACCACTGGACTTCAGTGTGAAAATGTGTGTGAGCCTCCCATCTTCTGTTTGTACATTAGAAGTGTTAGTTTGTTAGAACTGTTTGTGGATGATATTCTTGGTTTAGGAAGGAATTCAATAATGAATGAAGCTCTCCACATCTGTCCCCCAGGACTGAATAGACATCCACCAGCTGTATATACTGATTTTTTATGTGCTTTGGATAAAAAAATGGTTATGTCAACTCAAAAAGGTAGATGTCAACTCAAAAAATTAAAAATTTGCCATGTTTAAGGGAACATCTAGTAATAACTGTGCTTCAAGGATAAGTGCGCTTTTGCAAAAATAAATAAATAAATAAATAAAATGCACATTTTTGCAGGTAAAAAAACATGCATTTGTTATTTGTTTTTGTTAGGGATCTGTAAAGCATTGCACCCGCGATCAGCAGATTATAGGTGTAATGCCACGGTCCTGCAGACTGTCTGTGTAGCTGCCCGTCCCTCTAATACGAGCAGGCAGTTACACTCTGACAAGAAGCTCAATGAACTTCCAAGAGCGATCAACAGTGCCATGGTAGTTCTTTGAGAACTAGAAGCCGACAGCCACAAAGGCAGACAGGACTTGTAGTTTTTCCTTTCACAGAATACTGTGAATGAATGACATGGCCAGGTGGGCGGAGCCCCACCTGGCCAAGTCTTTTTAGTTTGTGACAGCTAGTGTGTGTGTGTGTGTTTGTGGGGGGAGGTGATGGCCGATGCATTTGTTACATGTTGTAATATGGGTGTAACATGTTACAAAAGGTGAACTTATCTTTTAAACAAGAAGTATAACCAAAGCTTTTTGGACCCTTCTTCTCCTATGGATCACAGGAGTGCAGTTCATCCTTTTCCTCCAACAGTGGGCTAAAGTCCACTGTCAGCTGACGTCACTCAACCAGTCCAGGCTCTGGACCGGCAGCTGGCTCATTCTCTCAGCGAGCTGCTGTGGGACTGAGCCAGCTGCTCCTGCACAGCCTGGCACGCCAGTGAGCGCTGGAGGGGCAGAGCAGAGAGTGGTGACTGACAGTGACGCCTCTCTGCTCAGAATGGAGGGGAGAACTGAGAGATCAGCAGTGTTTGATTGCTCAGTTCTCAGTACAGGGGGACAGATTTTTTTTTTTACACGTATCGAGATTTTTTGTTAATAAATGTTCATTTAGGAGGTGGTTGCATTATGTTTCTTTACTGATAGCGCCCATCCTCTTAATATATTATGTAAGATAATAATTTTTGAATCTTTCATTTTTCTTCTTTTGATTTTTGATCAGGGACAGTATCTTGAGGGTCCACTACTTGAGTGTGTTTCTTTGGATGCTGCATTTACCTAGATAAATATAATTTTTTTTTTTTTCTCTTTTAACCACTTTAGCCCCGGAAGATTTGGCTGCTCAATGACCAGGCTATTTTTTGTGATACGTCACTGCGTCGCTTTAACTGACAATTGCGCAGTCGTGCAACGCTGTAACCAAACAAAATTGACGTCCTTTTTTTCCCCACAAATAGAGCTTTATTTTGGTGGCATTTGATCATCTCTGCAGTTTTTATTTTTTGCACTATAAAACATAAAAAAAAAAAAGACAATTTTGAAAAAAAACCACAATATTTTGTACTTTTTGCTATAATAAATATCCCCAATTTCTTTTAAAAAAAAAGCTATTTTTTTTTCTCAGTTTAGGCCAATATGTATTCTTCTACATACAGTATTTTTGGTAATAAAATTTGCACTAACCGTATATTGGTTGGTTTGCACAAAAGTTATAGCGTCCACAAAATAGGGGATAGATTTATGGCATTTTTATTATTATATTTTTTTTACTAGTAATAGCGGCGATCTGCGAATTTTATTGTGACTGCGACATTATGGCGGACAGATTGGACACATTTTTGAGACGATTGACAATTATACAGCGATCAGTGCTATAAAAATGCACTTACTGTATAAATATCACTTGTAGGGAAGGGGTTAACACTAGAGGCGATCAAGGGGTTAGCTTTGTTCCCTGACTGTGTGTTCTAACTAGGGGGGAGGGGACTGGATATAGGAGATGACAGATTGTGGTTCCCAGCTATTAGGAACTCACGATCTGCATCTCCTATCCTCACAGAACAGGGATTTGTGTGTTTACACACACACGTCCCTGTTCTACCTCTCGTGGCCGCGATTGCTCGTGACCGCCGGTCAGGAGCATCGGCACCTACGCAGTGCAGCGCGCATGCGCCTGCTATCCCGCTTAAAGGAGCCGACCTACAGCTATGATGGTTCGTGGGATCATACCGACCTGCCGCAGTATAATGATAGGGGCTGGTCGGCAAGTGGTTAAAATGTACCCCTAAAGGTCAAGGACCTGACTGCAGGGTCTGGCAGGGTCCCTAAATTCTAAGACCCCATACACACTATACAGCTTTTGTTATCTGATTTCCTTTAGATTTACCAAAACCATATAGTGCAAGGGCCTCTCTGATTGCATGTACTTCGATGTACATCGGCAGAATGGCACGGCTGGGCAAATGGGCGTACAGATAAGTCCCATTGCGTGCGCGCCGGCGGCGCGCGGCGGCTGGAGGCTCCGTGAGTCGGGTCGCGGGTCCCGCGGACTCGATTGCCGTGGGGATACCCGCGATCACCTCACGGAGAGGACGAACGGGGAGATGCGGATGTAAACAGCATCTCCCCATTCTGCTAGTGAAAGTGTCATTCGATCTCGGCTCCCTGTCATCGAGAGCAGAGATCAGTGACGTGTCACAGCTAGCCCATCCCCCCTACAGTTAGAAAACACTCCCTAGTACTGACTTAACCCCTCCCCGCCCCCTAGTGGTTAACCTCTTTACTGCCAGTGTCATTTACACATGTGTCAAAAATGTCCGATGTGTCCGCCATAATGTCGCAATCACAATAAAAATCGCTGATCGCTGCCATTACTAGTAAAAAAAAATTATTAATAAAAATGCCATAAAACTATCCCCTATTTTGTAAACGTTATAACTTTTGCGCAAACCAATCAATAAACGCTTATTGCGATTTTTTTTTACCAAAAATATGTAGAAGAATACGTATCGGCCTAAACTGAGGAAAAAAAAAATTTTTTTTAATTATTTTTTGGGGATATTTATTACAGCAAAAAGTAAAAAATAATGCGTTTTTTTCAAAATTGTCGCTATTTTTTTGTTTATAGCACAAAAAATAAAAACCGCAGAGGTGATCAAATACCACCAAAAGAAAGCTCTATTTGTGAAAAATAAAGGATGTCAATTTTGTTTGGGAGCCATGCCGCACGACCGCGCAACAGTTAAAGCAACGCAGTGCCGAATCGCAAAAAACTCACTGGTCAGGAAGGGGGTAAATTCTTCCAGGGCTGAAGTGGTTAAGGTTTGACCTCATATTATATGGTTTTGGTAAATCTGAAGGAAAAAATCTACAGAAAATTGTATAGTGTGTATCCAGCTTTAGACTGGCTGAACAGAAACAGGTTACGATTTTTTTTTATATATGAAGTTCAACCATGTATTTAGCCTGAAATTCCCAGCACAAACTCATCTGATATACAAACTAAAATAGAGATTTCAAAGACAGATGTTTCCACTTTCCATATCCCCTGCAGCAATAGTCGGTAACTAAATATTGTTTGTTATGAAAAAAAAAAACAAAAAAAAAAATTTGTCTTATCAGTCAGCTATCAAGTGGACCTGACTTTCTGGAAACAGGTTTCTTAATCCCTAATAATTTCCTGGAATTTTTCTAGACTGACTGATTATTGGGTGGATATAAAACAGTGGTGTGATATCTAAGCATCATTTTTTTGACAGTAATCCTCTTTCTGGTCACTTACTAGCTAGAAAGCCATGACCTCCACATGCTTCTCGGCATTCCTGTGCCCCCTGCTGTGCAGTCCATGAGGCCAGGGGCTTACCGGCACAGGACAGAGCATGGATCTCCTTGCCAAGTTCAGCCTGAAATCAACAATACACATGATAAAATCACAGAAAACATTCTGTCCTTCATTTAAACCACAACTTTAAACAATGCTGGCCAAGGTCGTAGATCATTTTTTTTCCTGGGGGTGGAGAATAGTTAGGCAGCGCACACAGCGAGCTGTGGTGAACTGTGGGTATGGCAAAATTGTGCCAACAGTGGAAGGGCTTAAAACTTGAACGTACTCGCTCTGCATATGGTAACATTTGCAACTGTACCCAAAAAAACATCCTTCAATTACTATGCCACAAAATGTATCATTATTGGAAATTTCATCTGTGGAGGTGTATTGCCCCAGGCTCTCCTCAGATTGAACTTTGTTTTTAATTGCTACTGCACTCACCAAACATCTTAGAAACACTCATGTCCTTTCTGTCAGTTTGGCTTTTCTTTGTTTTTATTTCTCTTTGATTTTTATTTATGCTCGTTATATAATTTGTTGATTTTTAATGAAACGTGCGGACTATGACTGTCATGCACCCAGCATTAAAGACAACTCTGTATTACCATTGGTCATAGTTGAAAAAGGAGGTGGGGCCTCTGAAATGTGTTGTACACGCCCCTCCACTCCCCTGATGCTTGCTACCTTGGTTCAGGGAACCTGTAGACGCCGTTGCCTTTCCATCTCTCTGGCGGGTCCCGAATTTCGTGCATGACAGCTACTTGCCGGTTGCACTGCACAGCTCTCCTATTGTTCCAATGTCGTTTACCTAGATGTAAGTGTATACCTGTGCTTTGTAATAAATGGATACATGCTTTTATTAATATGTGCACTGTGTACAATATAGCAGTGGTAAGAGCGTAGTGGTCAGGAGAACGAAGTACACAACATAATGTACGAGGGTTCTTCAAAAAGTTTTTTGCATTTTTTTAACTCTATTAAACATAAATTGCAGAAACTTTTTGAAGACCCCTTGGATGTAGATTGCACAGAATTACTGTATTATGTTTTTTTTTTCTTAATGAGTTTTGACTGTTGTATTGTTTTGCTATGCTGCCCTTCAGAGCTGGTACCTCCTGAGAGTTAAGGGTTAACTCTGCTGGTCAGGTTTTCCCATGCTTTTTGGGTGCTACTGCCCTCTACTGGAGCCACTGTATAGGTAGAGGGAACTGCCTCCATGATAGATAGGTTGCTCCATGCATGGGAAGGGAACAGGAGCTGTGCTAAGTATGTGATTGCCACCTTGCATGATATCATACCTTGGCAGGAACCCAGTTAGGGTTCCAAGGACATGGTCTTGTCTTATCCATCTAAGGACTGAAAGGACTCTAAGGACTTTCTTCTATTTACAAGGTATGACTACCTCAATGGGCAGGGGCACCAAAGAACACTGAAAAGGCACTTTGTGGAAAGGGTTTATGAAGAAGCTCTAATTGTTTATATATACCTCAACAACTTGAGAAACTTCAAGCTCAAGAAACATTTTCTTTGACTTTGTCTCATCTGAAGTTACTGAAGGATACAAATAAACGGGTACATGCATGCATGGAGTATCACACATATGGTTCACACCAGGGGACAAAATAATACAAGAGAAGATGCAGTACACAGGACTAACACGCAGTGGAGATATTCATGTAAGGCTCTATTGCCATTGCCAAGGACTACAGTACTGGTGTCTAGGTGCATAAAGCAGCCAGCCAGTCGGAAAACGGAGGTGACCTGGCATAGGTGGCTGAAGGTCCTGGTGGTGAAGGAGCTTGTGTTTTAAGGCTTCTTCCCTAGTGACTGGTACCCCAGCCTTGGGTCTTATTTGCGGTACGGGGCATTCTAGGGACCCAGCCTGTATGTCACAGAAGGTGGAGTAAGGCCTCAAGGAAAATAAGCATTGGTTATGTACAGAGTCAAGCTTCCTGGGATTGAAATTTAACAGCTGTGCTGGTTGGGTCCAGTACCTGCTCGGTGGCACTGGCTCAGAAATACTGCATGAAAGAGAGAAGTGTAATATTAACTGTTATTCATAGTGTACTGAGTATAAAGAGTTAAGGAACTACGCCACAGCTTACAAGGAGTTAACCAAAGTCTGTGTGGAGAAGTGCCTCTTAAATGGACAGTAATGCCTTAAAGGCATATCCGTACATGGACTGTCAGCCTCTAGGAGCACTAGCGAGCATTCCTCCCTATCCCCAGTCTGGACATCGCCCCCACACACAGCATTCAATAGTACGAAATGTACAGAGCAAAGGGGTACCTAACACACAGAGCGCATTGGTCAGGAGTGCATAACCAGTACAGATCTTCCCCTTAGAATAGCTCCACCTCTGTAGAGTTCAATCCTTCCCTTAGTACAGCTCTCCGCAATATGGATATCCCCTAGAATCCCTGCACGATACAGCTCCCCCTAGTACAGATAACGCACCCCTCCCCATACAGATTACCCATCGCTAGTACTGTTCCCATAAGTACAGATCTCCCTTCCCCATTTGTACAGCTGTTTTTCAGCAGAACAAGCTCTCCTTCAAGTTTATCAATTTAGAGTCTTCAAACAAACCATTTGCCACTGACAGAGGTGCTTACAATGATCAGTTTTTATTCATTAAGGTAAAACCTTTATCCCAAAAGAAGAAAAAACTATTGATGTAACTGCTTGTGTAAATGCAGTGTGAGCAGGAGTTTGGCTTCAATTGGTTAGTGTATTTAAATCTGCTAGTATATCTAACCCTCTCCTCCCCCCAGGCTGACAATACTGCTGTTTGCTGTGCCCCCTGTGCTCCTTCATTCCAGAGCGTAGGCACTATAATACAAAAGGGGTGTTACAGGTCAGATCACCAGGTGAAAACAGATGTGATAAAAGCCTTAAAAAAAGAAAACTGATGCAGCCACCACATCTAAGTATTGGTAAGCTGCAACACATTACATGTTTGGTTTTAGGGATTAATACCTCTTTAAGCTTATAAAGATAACATAATTTAAAAATAGCTGTGTAAAAATAGATTTGAGTTTATTTTTAAATTCTCTTTAAAGCAAAAATTCCACAGCAACATAGCCAAGTGCAAACAATTTGTAAACTAAATTGAGACATTTTAAGACAAAAGTAATGTGGAAGAAGACTCAAAGGAAAATTGGATTTAGAATTCAGACAGCTAAAAACAGACTTTGGCACATTCTGGAGAAGAACAAATTCAGACGCTTTTTAACAGAAACAGTCTATGAACCTGATAGTGTCCTGAATATGCTGTGTTTAGAGGGCATTGCCAACATCGGGACATGGGGCCAGTGATACTGTTGTTTTTTTTAAGAAGTTAGTGTTACTAAACCCAGGACCCTGCAATCACTATATCTGGTCTCCCACAGTACACAGAACATGGAAATGCAATTATTTTAGTAAATATAAACTGCTAAATAACTTTTCTCATCAGCAGTATATAGATGCCTTGTGACTTTTCTTAGTGTCTGGTAAAGCTTGTTCTATAAAGTCTGCAGGGCCCCTGACCCTATGTCTGGACAGTGCTGATTTGCCCTGTGCTGATCACATGCATTCTCCCAAAAAAAAAAAACCTCTCTAGCCATACACACCAAACTGAGCATGCACAGCCTGACTTCAAACACTCTGTCATATCCAGACATGTTTTGGTGTCAGTGGAAGAAGGGGAGGATCTGTTCATATAGGATCAAACAGCCTTTTTTTTTTTTTTTTTTTTTTAACAAAAGCAAGCTTTATTGTTGAATTTAGGACATTTATACATCGACAGTACTTAAAATTGCATGTCAAGAGTTGGTCGAGAAAAAGAGGCAAAAAAATAAGGAGTAGGGGGGCGTAATACATTGCTTATACATATGTATGCTTGTTGAAGAAAGATACAACGTCACATCAAATCATGCACGATTACAGCAACATCAATAGCAATTCCTATCGGATAGAGTGGTCATAAATAGCAGTCCCTTCCCTTGGTTTAGAAGAGTATGGTAAGCTAATCCGTACAGGTGCTTGTCTTATCTAGCCATATATCCCATACTTTATGGAATTTAGTTGGGCAGCCTCTGTTTTTGTACATCACCTTTTTATATGGTAGTACTATATTAACTTCTCTGATCCAGGCTTGTAGAGTAGGGGGTTCTGCTCTCATCCAGTGCTTGGCTATTAGTTTCCTAGCACTAAATAGTGATTCGCTTAGGAGTGTAATCAGGGATCTGTCTGTGATGGCGTCTGGGAGTAACCCAAGAAGGCATGGCCTAGGGTCAAGTTGAACTGGTGATCCCATGTGGTCGTGAAGGAATTTTATGATTTGTGCCCAGTAGCTTTGTATTTCTGGGCATGACCAGAGTAAGTGGAAAAATGAACACGGGTTGCTGGAGCATCTTGGGCAGTGTGGGTCCTGATGTGGGGAAAATTTAGCAATTCTGGATGGTGTTAGGTATGCTTTGTGTATTATATACAGCTGGGTTAATCGGTCAGAAATTTTAGGTGACGTGATTTTAACGTTTGAT
The DNA here is from genome assembly GCF_042186555.1 of Aquarana catesbeiana. NCBI lineage: Eukaryota > Metazoa > Chordata > Amphibia > Anura > Ranidae > Aquarana > Aquarana catesbeiana. Next base: position 883,008,158 of record NC_133324.1, read on the forward strand.
AGTATATCTTCCCAGTCAGAGATGTCTATAGGCCCCACATCATCCTCCCATCTAATTCTTGCCGTGTCCACGATTCGTGCTACCGATTTGGTACGGAGTGTATTGCAGAGGTTGGATATGAGCTTTTCTGGGTTTGTCCCTGTGATTATGTCTACAAGTGGTAGTACTTAGGGGTTGGGAAGCCCGTGCCCGAACTGGGTTTGGAGCGCGTGCCTCAGCTGTGTGTAGCTAAATTGCATCTGGGGGGAGATCAAATTCCTCGCAAAGTGTCTGGAAGCTTCTTATTCCAAAGACAGTAGTAATCTGGAACAAGAACACTATTCCCTTGGCTGCCCATCTAGTGGCACCTGGTAGAGAGATCAATTCCCTCAGTTGGGGGTTGTGCCATAAGGGTGTGTGCGAGTGATAGTAGTCAGCTCCAGATAGTTTAACTGCTTTTTCCCACACATGTCTATGCTGAGATAGTAATAGGTCTCGGTCTTTACGTTTGTTATGTTTACTGGCTTTCCTGAATATCACCTGTAATGGGGAGTGCATATCGCCGTTTGGTCTTTTGCATATTAAGGCTTGGTATCTAGTCTCGTCGGTTTTATGGATATGGTAAAAGTGCGAAAGTTGTGCCGCAACGTAGTATGTGTATAAGTCCGGTAGGGCCGCACCTCCCGAGGTGGTTGGGTTTTTGAGTATGTTCCAGGCTAGCTTATGTCTGTTGGGCCCCCATATAAAGGAGTTAACTATTTTGTCAAGAGATCTAAAGATACTAAGAGGGATGAGTACCGGGGAGTTCCAGAATATATATAGGAATTTTGGGAGCAGTATCATCTTAAATAAGTTGATCCTGCCTGATATGCCCAGGGGGAGTCTTGCCCAAGTTTGTGTACGGGATTTTAAGTGTAGAAATAATAGTTCAATATTGTTGATAATGTAATCTAGCGGGTCTTTGGTAATCTCCACTCCCAAGTACTTAATAGAGGAAACTCTCTGCAAGGGGAGTGAAGCTGCAATTTGTGGCGGGGGCGATACGTCAAGAGGGAGGATTTGGGATTTGGACCAGTTCATGTTTAGGCCTGAGTGTTTTCCGAATTGTTCAATGGTCAGTAAAGCTGCTTGAAGGGATGGGCCCGTGTCCTCTAGGTAGAGGAGCATGTCGTCTGCATATAGACTTAACGTCTCAGTCAGAGATCCTATGCGCAACCCACGTATGTCCGGGTTTGTCCAAAGGGTAATGGCAAGGGGCTCCACCGCAAGGGCGTACAACAGCAGGGACAATGGGCACCCCTGACGAGTTCCCCTTTTCAGAGGAAAGGGGTCAGACATCCATCCGTTCACCACAACCCGGGCCATAGGGGAGCAATACAGCAGTTGTACCCATTTTATGAAGTTTGGGCCGAACCCAAATCCTTTTAGACATTCCCATAGGTAACCCTACTTCACAGAGTCGAACGCCTTTGCGGCATCGAGGGTCACGATCGCTCTATCTCCCATGTGGTCATGTTCCGCCTGGACGCTCATGTGAAGGCGTCTTAAATTCATGGCTGTGTTTTTCCCCGGCATGAACCCCGTCTGGTCAGAGTGAATAAGCGTAAGGATGCTGTTATTGAGGCGCATAGCTAGTATTTTAGCTAATATTTTAATATCGGCTTGAAGAAGCGAGATTGGGCGGTAGGATTCAGGTAGGCGGGGATCTTTTCCTGATTTGGGAATTACTATAATTACCGCTTGGGGGAGGGTTTCAGGAAAGGTCTCAGTGTCAAAAATATGTTGGTATAGTGCCAGTAATTCAGGGGTCAGAATCTCCGAGTATGTTGCATAGAAGTCTAATGGAATGCCATCGCCTCCAGGCGCCTTAGCAGGGGCAAGGGATGCTATGGCAAGAGCTATTTCATCTACTGTGAGAGGAGATTCCAGTTCTTCCACTTGGGATTCTGAGAGTTGTGGGAGGGGGATGTTCTGAAGGAAGGTCCTGGTTTCCTGAGGGGTAACCTCAACCTTGGAGGAGTATAGATCGAGAAAGCTTCATTATGTGGGCCAGCCAGGGTTACCGTTACTGGGGGGTGTGACTCTTGTCGGGCTAAATATGCTAGTAACTTCCCTGCTCGCTCTCCCTGCTCAAATGAACGCTGTTTCAGAAAGAAAAGTTTCTGTTTAACTTTCTCGTAGTGAAGTTGGTCCAATAGGCGGGTGTGGAGTTTGAGTGCGGCTGCCCTGTCAGGGGAGGGGTCATTTTGAAATTCCCTTGTCAGTACGTCTGCTTTGGCTGAGGCTTGGTGAAGAGTTAAGTTAGAGGAGGTTTTAATTCTGCGAATTCGTGAAGATAGGATAGTGCGGACACTCTTTGTATATGTCTTCTTGGTCTTTCAACAGTGATAACCAGAAGGGATGGAGACGCCACGCAGGGGGTCCCATTTTCGGGTTGAGCTGTAAGGTCGCCCAACATGGAGAGTGGTCAGATAGGGTTCTAGTATGGTAGCCCGAGTCCGAAAGGCGGGGAAGCAATGTGTTGGACACCAAAATCAAATCGATTCGGGACATAGTGGAGTGGGTTGCTGAAAAGCATGAATATGCCTGAGAGGTGGGATGTTTGTAACGCCATGTATCTGTCAGTGAGAATTCTTGTAGTGTCCGTCCAAGTCGAGTAGTGTCAGGGAGGGTTGTGTTTGGGTTTGTCTGTGTTTTATCTTTTTGGGGGTTTGGGACCATATTAAAGTCGCCCAACCATATGGCTGGTATGTTGGGATGTTGTGCCATGTATAATAGGCCTTCCGTGACTAGATTAGATTTGTATGGTGGGGGTATATAAAATGCCATTATGAGGTATTGTGAGCCATTTAAGGTGCAGTGTAGGAAGATAAATCTGCCTTGGAGGTCAGTGCGTATGGTGATGACTGCAAAGGAAGTGGTTTTGGCTACGAGGATTGATACCCCCCTCGAGTGTGGAGAGTGGGTGGCATGAAATGGCCATCCTATCAATGGTCGCTTCAATGCGAGTTGAAGTTGGCCAGTGATATGTGTTTCGACTAAGATTGTTATATCTGCACGGTATGTTTTAAGGCAGGCAAAGACTGCAGCACGTTTAATTTTATCACGGATCCCACGGATATTCCAAGTGAGAAATTTTAGGTTAGCCATAATGGTATGGTGTTTGATTGTATTTGGAGGGGCATGTGCAGGGTATTTACATGGGCCTGAGCCATCACTCTCCACACTGAAGCAGGTCCACCCCCACCCCACGTCCTGACTGATTGCCTGTACATGTTCTCATAACGTTAGTCCTCAAGTTATAACACGTATTCTTCATCTTAACTTTTGCTTTAACATTTCCCTTGCCCTCCCTCCCTGCCCTCAGTCGCCCCAACTTGACTGGGGCTTGCATCCCAAAACGTGTGCAACATATATAAACTATTTCTTGCAAGTTACTTGGCATAGAAAGAAAAATTTCTTGAAAAAACAAAACCAGGTGCACATTGAACCAATCAATTGCGGCAGCTGTCTATAGGACAGTGCCAGTATTGATATGACGGTCTCCCGTCGAGGACGAACAGATTCTGGATATAAATTCAGCGATAGAGTAACGCTGCTACGTTTTCGCTCCAACGTGGCGTTTAGAAAAATGAAGATCAGCACATTTCGAATTAGCCTAATGTGGCTGTGTGAAGTGTGTGTTCTTTCCCCTGTGCACCTCCATAGCATGGTGCAAGTTCGAGAAGAAGTTCAGGAGGGCAGGAGGAGAAGGCGCTGGCACAGTAATTCCGGGTGTATGGCTCTTCACGCGGGAAGTTAACAACAGCAGAGGGAGAGTTCCCCGGGGGGAGGGGAGAAAGTAGAAACGAGGAGCAATGGGGGAGAAAGGAGAACATGTGTATATGAGCTCATGGCAGTTCAGCAGTGAAGAGGGGCATAATAGGAAGTTCCAGTCAGCAGAAGGGGCCTTGGTGCCTCGTTGTTATCTGCCATGACCGCAGCATTGTGGGTGGTTTAGGATCGGTATACATTTTGTAATGGTCACTTGCGGCACAGGTAAAATGGGTAAAGGGCATGTAGAAAATTAAGAGGAAGCACTTACGGTAAACGGCCGGTATGTGTTTCAGGCAGGTCGATTTCTTTGTGCGTCCAGGTGGTCTACCCATGTCGAGGCCTGACCAGGGTCTTCAAAAAAATGCACTCGATCCTCTCCTACTATGCGCAGGCGAGCCGGGAAGAGCATCGAATATTTAATGTGCAGTGCTCTCAGGCGGCACTTGGTGTCAGAGAAGCGCGCCCTCTGCCTCTGGACCTCCGCCGAGAAATCCGGGAACGCTGAGATGAAGCCAGATCGAAATGGAATGTTACCCTTTAGTCTGGCTAGTCGCAGAACCGCGTCCCGGTCTCTGAAGTTTAGCAGCTTTGCAATGAAAGTACGTGGGGGTGCACCCTCAGGCGGGCGACGAGCCGGCATGCGGTGGGCACACTCCACCACAAACGTAGTCGAGAAAGCATCCCTGCCATACGCTGTGATTAAAAGCTGCTCCAGGAAGGTGGCTGGGTCCGTGCCCTCGGAGCCCTCCGGTAATCCAATAAACCGGAGATTGGACCGGCGGGCACGGTTCTCCAGATCGTCATGCTTTTGGGCTAGTTGTTGTATCTGGCGTTGTAATTCGTCTTGTGAGTGCTGCATGGGGTGTAATATGTCCTCCGCCTGCCCAATCCTAGTTTCAGCCTTGGTTACTCGCTCCCGGAGTTTGGTCATATCATGCCTAATTAGTGATATATCCACCTTCACCTCCTCTATCTTTGAGGTCAGTGTGGATTGGCATAGAGAGATTGCCTCCAGTACCTTTGCTGTGCCATCCGGCTCGGGCTCCAAGTGTGAGGCCGCGTGAGGTGCTGCCGAGGCGCCATCTTGTCCCTCCGGGTCTCGCTCCGTCCGTCTGTAGCGGTCGAGAGATGTGGAGGCCGCGCTTCTTTTCGGCGGGGACATGGTGATCTGAGGTCGCAGCGTTGGATCCCACAAAGACAGGGGGATAAGACAAATTTTTAGGGTGCAGGATGTGTAGAAAAGGATCTGCCACGAGCGGAGCTACAGACACGCACGTCTGCTCACATCGCTGTCCAGGCCACGACCCGATCAAACAGCCTTTTTACACAATGTGGATGATTAACCCCTTAGGTTCCACAGTAAGTATAACAAGCATGTTTTACTGCATATATAGACTGATTTTACTGTTGTGGCTTTAGCAGCCACAACAGAATGACCCACTCTTAGCTTTAAGAGTGGGTCATTCATTATAGATAATGTATAGTCTTTTTTTTTTTTATACGAGAACCCCTAACGGGGCTTTAAAGCAGCCAATTCAGTTTTATTAGTACAAAAAACAGGAAAAGGGAGGGGAGAGAAGGAAAGAAAAGGGGGGAAAGTGGGGTTAGGGGTGATGGAGGGGAGGGTGAATTGGAAGGGTGGAAAAAGGGTGTGTGACAGAGAGGGACAGGGGGGGAAAAAGGGGAAATGTGTAGGGGCTGGAGTGAAAAGAAACCATATTAGACAAACGTGCACAGTACAATCATCAAACAGTGAAAGTGACAAACGATGTGAAAATGCAAAGGTAGTGTCGGAGCTAATTACCTAATTCAGCAGAACTGAACAATAAAACTGAAATGTTCTGGATACTGAAAAATTAAGATATAAGTAAATCATGACAGGGTCAGCAATGATTTAAAAGGACCAAGTCACTAAAGAAATATCACAGTCATTCCGTGTGTGCTTACCAGTATTTGCTGTCAGTCTGTGTAGCCTGTCTCCAGATTAGAAAAGATCCAATAAATATCCTCTGAGAATTCCCATATTTATAGGAAGTGCCAATTGGCTAACTCCCTTCAGGTGTCAGTATGCCTTGCGTCCTCCCCCCTCCCCCTCCACTGGGGTTAAAGAGCAGCCCCGCTGTGCGCCCTAGTGTGATCCCCCCGGCGTTCCGGAAAGGAAGACACCTTCGGGCGTCCCCGTCACCCAAAATAAAATAATCCACGATGCTTAAACTGAACGCAGAAACGTCAGAATTCCTATAATAGGTAATTATGTGATCCAGGCAATTTTAGTAGATGGTGCACATATATAAGTTTGGTACTGTTGGATTTGTCTGACACATGTTGACCTTTTCACAGTGGACAACCATCCTCTGAAGAGGACCCGGGAAGGGTCGAAACGCGTCAGAATTTACGTATACAACTTCTTTTGTTCCACATATATGTACTGTATTACCCTCATTTATAGGCAATATCTGTTGCTACTTATTTTAAGGATCTAACATTTAAGACAACCTTGGTCGCCCTTTAATGCATTGTGCCTGGCACTTGGTTTAACTGTATGCTTTGTTCACTGTAATGGTATGTCAGATTCAGGTCATGTCTTGACTCGAATAGTCAGTACTTATCCTCAGCGATTTTTATAATATGCCATTTATATATTTTTTGTACTTAAAAAACTGAATTTTTTCAACTATTGATATTGTACTTCATTGGCTGCTTTAAAGCCCCGTTAGGGGGTTCTCGTATAATTTTTTGCACTTTATGGGGTGTGCGGCCCACCTGTCTACACTCATGTGAGTGCCCATGTTGTTTGTTATGTATAGTCTTTTTTATTTAATTTTAGCCCCTGCTTATAAAAGAGGTCAGTTTGATGTAAATAATTGTAGTGCTAACACCCCCTCACCACCACCAGCCGTTCCTGGTTCGCCCTATTCCTGCATGGCAGGAAACATGCATTTCCAACTTGCATCCAGACATAAGAAATCCGTCTATGGGATTGTTTTATTAGGGAAACAACTTGGACAGGGTATAGGGATTATGGGATGCCCAACATGACTTAAAGAACAGATGAGGACAAATTTCCTTTCCTATGCACAAGAATGAAGATCCTGGACTGTACTCCCTCCGGAATAAATGCAGTCTCTATGGATCAGTGATAGGATTTTTGATGGATCAGGAGCTCTCGGTTCCCTTTGGAAAAATAGCACAAAGTTGCAAACTGTATGCAGAGGTATCCTGTCTCCTTTGTAGAACTTCACCCAGTCTGATGCTTGTGGATACTACCAGCTCACCTGGCTGAAGAACTCCCCAAGACAAGGGATCAGGATTTAATACAACACTGTCCTTGGAAAGTATGCTACCTCTGGCAGTCTTTCCCCTTGTATGGCCAAGGTACTCACACTGTCTTTTGATCCCTGCTGCACTGGGCAAGACTCCTGTTCAGGCCTCCAACTGACCAGATCTTCCCATCCCAGCCCAGATGTCCAAAGGTAATGGAGACTCCTCTTTTAGGCTTCCTCTCCTTCCTTTCCTCAGATACTGTCTGAAGGCAGAGCCTCTGACCCAGGCTTTCCTCTCAGGCCACACGACAGCAACCTCAGCATTCCATCTTCCACCCGCATCTCTGCTGCTCAGGCTCCACCATATTTATGGGCTGGTTCAGCCATCTGCCAGGCCTCCTGCCCGGGGATTGGCCCAAACTCCCATCAACATTCAGACCCAGCCTCTTCACCTCCGCCCACTAGCTTCTAGAAGTTTCCAGTTACCTCCAGAACCAGGAGGAGGTGATATGGTACTGGTCTGCAGAGCCTTCTAGCCTGACCTGAATCTGAACCCTGACCCAATAAACAGACTCACAAAATGTATTTGTAAAAAATGTGTAGCACCAAAACAAGATGACAATAAACAATGAGCGAACAAAAACCAAGTCCAAAATAGTTAAAATAAAGTCCTCACAGCTGTAAATGAAGAGAACTCATGCACAATATTTACTTTTAGATGCTGCCCCAGGCGTTTCCTATGGACAGAAGCAAAGTAGGCCTCACGATATCTGCTTTCGGAGAGAGCCTCGGCCTGGGCAAACCCTCTGTGGGAGATGCAAAAGCCCATTATCCAGAGTTAACCAGAGTTTGTGGCTTCCTTTCTGATGTTTGCCAAACAGGGTACGAGAACAGTTGCCGATTACACCATTGAGTTCGGTACTTTGGCAGCAGAGGTTGCTTGGAATAATGAGGCCCTCATGGCTGCTTTTTCTCATGGTCTGTTGAATCACATCAGAGATGAAATAGCAGCCCGAGACATACCCACGGAGCTGGAGAAGTTGATCACATTTGCCATCCTCATTGACTCCAAACTCGGAGAGAGACCCTCTTATGTAGCACTTGCGGAAGCCTCCTGTACATTTGGCTCCGAGCTTTGGAGTCCCACCCTTGCCTCCCATACCTCCTGGTACCGAGTCTGCAAGTGCGGTAGAACCCATGCAGTTGGGCTTCACACATCTCTCTGCAGATGAGAGGGCCTTTAAGAGGAGGGAGAGATTGTGCCTTTATTGTGGCCAGGCAGGTCACTTTTTGAAGTCTATTCCTACCCGTCTGGGAAACGCCCGCACCTTGATGTCCTGTAGGGGACAGACCTTAGGTGGCGTTTTTTCGTCCCCAGTTATCCAGAAGGTTAATCCCCTGGTACCGGTTACCCTTTCTTGGTCTGAGTCGTCCATCGAGATACTGGCTCTACACGACTCTGGGGCTGCAGGGCTGTTCGTAGATGGTGCCTTTGTGTCCAAGCACTTGATTCCGCTGCAGCTTCATGCCACTCCACTTGTCATTGTGGCTATTGATGGGAGACCTCCACAGCCTGCCCATGTGACTCATGAGACTGTTCCGTTGACCATGGTCGTAGGGGCTCTTCACCATGAGATAATCCAATTCCAAGTCATTTCCTTACCTAATTTTCCGGTGGTTATTGGTTATCCTTGGTTACAGAAGCACAACCCCTTTTTTGATTGGCCTCATGCTGAGGTTCTTTCCTGGTTGCCACAATGCAGGGAGACATGTTTTTTAAAGTGGCTAAGGTCTTGTGCACCCCTTCTCTCTCCACCCGGCCAGAGGAGTTTTATAAATTTTGCGATGTCTTTGACAAAAGGTCAAGCCGGTTGTTTGCCTCCGCACCGGTGGTATGATTGCGCAACTGACTTTCAACCTGTTGCCATACACCCTCGTGGTCGGGTCTGTCTTGGAGGACAAAGCCATGGAGGAGTATGTGGCTGATGCTCTTTCTCGAGGATTCATCCGCAGATCCTCCTCTCCTGCTGGTGCTGGTTTCTTCTTTGTGAAAAAGAAGAATGGTGAACTGAGACCTTGTATTGATTATAGGGGTCTCAATCACTTAACGATTAAGAACGCGTATCCGATTCCTTTGATTACGGAGTTATTTGACCGCCTCAAGGGAGCAAAGGTTTTTATGAAGCTTGATTTGCAAGGGGAATACAATCTCGTGAGGCTGAAGGAGGGAGACAAATGGAAAACTGCGTTTAATACCAGAACAGGCCATTATGAATACATCGTTAAGCTGTTTGGTCTTTGCATTGCTCTGGCAGTTTTCCAGGAATTTATCAATGATGTCCTCGGAGATTTGTTGCAGCTATGTGTGGTGGTTTATCTTGACGATATTCTCATATTTTCCAAGTCCCTAGAGAGCCATCACACAGATGTCCGCCGTGTGCTGCAGAGGTTGAGAGATAATAACCTGTATTGCAAATTGGAGAAGTGCAAGTTTCTTTGTGAACAGGTTAAATTCCTGAGTTATGTCATTTCCACTGCTGGTTTTTCTATGGACCCAGAGAAACTTTCGGCAGTACTACAGTGGCCCTGACCTGTGGGTTTACGACCATTGCAGCGTTTTCTTGGCTTTGCCAATTATTATCGGAAGTTTATTTGTAACTTCTTGTCTCTGGTCAATCAAACCCCTGACTGATATGACCAGAAAGGACAATAACCCACAGAATTGGTCTCCAGACTCCATTAATGCCTTTGAGAGACTCAAGGCTGCCTTTGTTTCTGCTCCTGTTTTGGTACATCCTGATCCTACGGTACCTTTCATCCTTGAGGTTGATGCATTTGAGACTGGAGTTGGTGCCCTGCTGTCTCAACTGCCTACCTCTGAGAGCGCTATGCATCCTTGTGGCTACTTTTCCAGGATATTATCTCCTGCGGAATGCAATTATGAGATTGGGGACAGAGACTCCATTTTCCCTCATTAAAACTGGCACCACGGCATTTCCGTAGTCTCCGTAGGATTAACCCAGTGGCTTACGCTTTAGACTTTCCTTCTAATGTGCGGATTTCAAATGTATTTCATGTCTCCTTATTAAAATCTTTGGTACGCAACCTTTCACCACTTTGGTACCATGTCCCCTCCCAGTTCAGGTTGAAAACCATGGGGAATATGAGATGCAATCTATCATTGATTCCTGTAGCTACCGTGGGCGCATACAGTACCTGGTTCATTGGAAGGGGTAAGCTCTTGGGTCTCATCCTCTGACGTACATGCTCCTGTCCTCTTCCGTTCCTTTTGTGGACATTTTCCCCTCAAACCTGATGGTCCTCCGAGGGAGAAGGGTCGTTGAGGAGGGGGTACTGTCAGGGCTGGGCTCAGCCCTTCCTTCTCAGAGCTCTGTGCTCAGCTAACGGTTAATTGCCAAAGACTCTTCCTTCCACAGTGACTCCCCTGGTCTTCGTTTCCTGCTCGTCAACTAGAGCTGCTATTTATATAAACTCCTTGGATCCGATCTTCTGTGCCTTACTCTTGGTCAACATATCCGAACTCTCTCTGCTGTGTTTTCCTGTGAAAGACTTTTGCTTGGCTTACTTCCCTTCTGGTTCCTGATCCTGTTTGCTGCACCCGACTTCGCTGATCTCTGGACTCCTGTTTCTCTGGCTTGCTCTTACTACCCGTCCTGGTTACCGAACTCTGGCTATGTTTTGACTACGCTTGCTCTGTTTATACCATTTTATTAAATAGTTTTACTGCACTTCTGTCTCAGTCTGATTCACGGTTCCTGAAAATAAGTCATGCTAGCGTTCAAAATAAATTAGGCTCCTTTATCAGACGTCTGAAAAACATTCATGTTGCTGACGACAACTAATGTGATTTGACAGCTGATATTTTCATATCACTGGGATTAGAGTAAGTGATCCACATTTTTTCAAACATTATCAGCTATTACCAAGTTCACTGGAATATACCGAGACATGTAGATAGTTAAGTCTTGCCTACCTTGTTTTTCTCCCTGCTAAGGCATGTTGACTCAAATTATACTGTAATGCAAACTGAAACACAGTTTGGTATGTGGTTAAATCTAATTGCACACTTGGGTTGATGGATCATTTTCTAAATGTATCTATTCAAGAAAAACTGCAACCTTATTTGGTAGTCATCGAGTTACTTTGACATGTTTATTAAAACCACACGCTAAAGAGAAAGCTTGCAGAATTCATTGTATCTCATAGAAATTCTATTCTCTCAATATGATCATTTACGTGCATAATGTATACAAAGAACACTGGAATACAGGGCCACAACTGATAAACCTGTGTTTTAATCTGAAAGGTTGAATAAGTCATTGGGCACCAAATACCAAGATTTCACTTACTTTAAAACAAATGTGCAGACCTAGGACTTTAAGAGCAGATATCTCATTAATAGAATCTGGATACAAGGGGGTGTGGGGGTTGGGCAGTGAGCAAGAAACTCACACCCGCTCCCCTTCTGAACCATTGCAGGCCATATGACTTCAACACTGGAAGGCCACCTCGATCTACTATCACAAATAAATTATCAAACGAGGGTCCATTGGTGGCACCATGGGCACTCATTACCCCTAATAGTACAACAATGCCATAACTGGATACTAATATTTCTAGGTAAAGTTGATCCAGGTAATATCTGATTGCTTCTTGGTGGATTAGGAAGGACTTTTTTTCTACCGGTGGAGCAAATTGGATCATGCTTTACTGAGGTTTTTTGCCTTCCTCTGGATCAACTGTTGTTATTGGATAGTGTATATGGAAGTTTTGGTTTTAGAGTGTGTTGATTTCCTTTTTTTTCTCTGTTGGTTGAACTGGATGGACTTATGGGCACCATCAGACGCTGATATATAAAAAAAAATACAAAACTATTGTAGCAAGGTCCCAGGCCTTCTTTAGTCTAATGAGAACCTCTGAGAGTTAGGGATAGCTAACATCCTTCTTTGTAAAGTGGGTTACAAGGCAAGGTGGGTGTAGTGCAAGATAGATTCATGGGCACCAGACACTTCTTGAATGCAAAGAGATTTATTGTCTCTTAAAGCGGGGTTTCCATTTTAAAAAAAAAATTAAAAGTCAGCAGCTACATATACTGCAGCTGCTGACTTTTAATAATTGAACACTTACCTGTCCCAGGGTCCAGCGATGCGGGGGTTAAAAGCCCTGCTCATCTGCCCTTCCGCTCGGCAGCACCGGCATTTTAACTGTGGGCGCCCGGCTGTGGCTTCACAGCCAGGCACCCACTGCGCATGCACGAGCCACGCCGCGTGCCGTCACTGGCCGTGCAATCATCTGGGACTGGTCACGTGTCTCAGATCATTGACAAGAGGGAGGGGGGAGAGGCGATCTCCCTTCCTGCGCCGAGGGAAGTGACATCAGGAGCCCAGGCACTGAAGGAGGCAGACTACAAGGGACCCCCTAGCAACAAGCATTTAGAGGGGAGTAAAAAAAAAAAAAAAAAATCTCCAAATGTTTTTTTTTATTTTTTTTAAGCACATTACTAATTTTTTTACTTTAAACAGAACTGTGGGAGAGAGGATCCAGGGCCAGGACACCCTTTAGTAGTTGCAATGTTTATTAGCAGACTCCGAGACTTCTATAGGTAGACTGCCATGCAGGGAAAGACACCCAGCCGGACACCACATTTGCATGTGTAGACACGATGTCTCCTATGGCTACAATCTTGAACAGTTTCTAACAAAGGTTGCAATGAACACTTTCACTTCTCCTACAATAACTTCTTGTAGGTTCTCAACCCACTGAGCTCCCAGTCTCTCTCACTAGACTTGCTGGTTCACGGCCACTGAACCCCGAGAGCTCTTCCAGTCGTCTTACTTAGTATCTTCCTCAAGCGTCACCCCCGATTCCCTGCTGGGTCCCTGGCTTGGCACTTCAGATACTCCTCAACATCACCCCACTGGCTGGGTCCCTGACTTGGCACCTGCTGAAGTTTTCTGATGCTTCACCATCACCAGTTGGTGAGAACACTGCACCGATACTTGCTTTAGCTACTCACTGTGGTCCCTGGCAATAAGGTGGTTGGTCCCTTAGTGGCGACAGCTTCCCCTCTACCTCCGACCACGACGGTTCTCCAGTTGACAGAACTGTCACTTCTGGTTGGACTGCAAGCCGCAGTCCCAACCCTATGCTGTTCTCTTGCTTCTGGATAGGCCCTCAGACAGCCTAGCAGCCATATGTACCCGGGATAGGCCCAAACTCCGGCCTAGCAGCCCGGGCAGCCAAGAACACGTCCACCCAGACAGCCGTCCAGGTGGCACAGAATCCTGATCACCTGACGCCACCCAAATATATAGGTTCTCCCAGCAGGCTAAGGGGCCAAGAAAACCCCTGCCCATTGGCTGAGACACCCCATATACTCCTAATCTGTCCTTGCATCACCCTGGTATTATCTAATGTCACCAGGTTCCCGGCCACCCAGCGACAGAAGAGAGAAGTGCAGCAATTCCAGACTTAGGGTAAGATCAATTGATCCCTAACAATTGGCCAAGGCAACTATACCTGGCAGGTAAATTTACTAGCAGCCCTGCATCAGGGTGCTACACTATATTTATGCACAGTAAATTCTTAAGGCCATAACATATTAAATCACAGCAGCATTCTGCACCCTATGTGGATGAGGGTAGTGGCCAGGTACACATGTAACAATGTGATAATTGCACACTGATTGGCTACCATGCACAGCTGCACCAGATTTTGCACGCTCCAGTTTTATTAAATCAACCCCACCACTTCCTTCTCTTAATACCTTCATTTTTATACTACATTGCAGTAGAAAATGTCCTGTCTGTTGCGCCTTTGATGTGGTTGGATGTGATAGGGTCTGGGATTAAAAGTACCATTTCAGTGTTTGCAGATGACATCAAGATATGCAGTGGAATAATGGCAAATGGGGTTTAATGTTGATAAATGTAACGGTATGCACTTGGGGGCCAAGACTATGCATGTATCATACATACTAGGGAAGTACAACTGGGGGGGATCCATAGTGGAGAAGGATCTGGGGGGTTTGGTAGATCATAAGCTTAATAATAGCATGTAATGCTGCGTAGTATGGTATGGACTCCAGAGAGAGAGATATAATTTTGCCCCTGTACAAATCATTAGTAAGACCTCATCTGGAATATGCAGTTTAGTTTTGGGCACCAGTTCTCAAAAAGGATATGGGGGAACTGGAGAAAGTGCAGAGAAGGGCAACCAAACTGATAAGAGGCATGGAGGAGCTCCGCTATGAGGAAAGATTAGAGAAACTGAATTTATTCTCTCTTGAAGAGGAGCTTAAGGGGGGATATGATCAACATGTACAAATACATAAGTGGTCCATATAGTGAACTTGGTGTTGAGTTATTCACTTTAAGGTCATCACAGAGGACAAGGGGCACTCTTTACGTCTAGCGAAAAAAAAAGATTTAAATCTCCAAATACGGAAAGGTTTCTTCACAGTAAGAGCTGTGAATACAGTGCCTTGAAAAAGTATTCATGCCCCTTGAAATTTTGTCATGTTACAACCAAAAACGTAAATGTATTTTATTAGGATTTTATGTGATAGACCAACACAAAGTGGCACAAAATTGTGAAGTGGAAGGAAAATGATAAATGGTTTTCATCATTTTTTACAAATAAATATGTGAAAAGTGTGGCATGCATTTGTATTCAGCCCCATGTACTCTGATACCCCTAACTAAAATCTAGTGGAACCAATTGCTTTCAGAAGTCACCTAATTAGTAAAAAGAGTCCACCTGTGTGTAATGCAATCTCAGTATAAATACAGCTGTTCTGTGAATTTTTTTTCCCCGCTGTAGCAAATTGGATCATGCTTTGCTGGGGTTTTTCACCTTCCTCTGGATCAACTGTGGGTGAAGAATTGTGTATATGGGATTGTATGATTTTTATTTTTTTATTGGTTGAATTAGATGGAATTTGTTCAACCTAACTATGTAACTATGTTTCCAGTAAAAAGTGCACTAAATAAAGTGTAATGGGAAAGTATGTAAAACTTTTCACAGATCATCCTTCCAGTTGCAGCCTCTCACCTTGCCACAAAGTGTCTTGACTTGTTGCAAGTTACAAAAAGGAGTAGTAGAGCCTAAGTTTATGAAACAGTAACATATGGTGTAGGTACCATAAATCCCGAGATTGTATAGTGGTTGTTGCAAGTTACAATGTCAAAGTCTAATCACTGGGGGAGAGGAGACTAAGGAAATGCTTGCCCTTGCCAGCAGCAGACTGATGATATTATTCTCCCAGTTTGCCCCTCTAAGCTTTTTGCTTATTAGGTAAATACAGATGTGTGCTGAGACCTGTCTTCTGTGCTGAACCACTTTTTGCTGCATGTGCATCCACCTCGGAACTGTGTGCAGGCAGTCAATAGAAGTGGATGCAGGTGGAGCAGCTTGCACAACCACGGTCGCATGTCAAAATATGACATGTGGGCATGAGAGGGTGCACAGATCCAACCGCAGACACTGTGGGGTTAAAACTAGAGGTTGCAAAATCTGGTGCAGCTATGCATGGTAGCCAATCAGCTTCTAACTTCAGATTGATTAAGCTTTGACAACGAAACCTGGAAGCTGATTAATTAATATGCAGAGCTGCACCAGATTTTGCATTCTCCAGTTTTAGCAAAGCACCCACTTCTGTCCGCATGTCAGATTTTGACACATGACTGTGTCCGTGCTTCTGCATCTGCATCCACATCTTTGGGCTGCCTGAACACAGGAACAAGGTGGATGCACACACAGTGAAAAGCGGATCAGCATGGGAGCCCTAAGTTGTAAAAGGTACAACTCTTCCCAAAAGCATACGGTTTGTGTATCTGGTAACACGCCAGCAATTACTCAGCCATCAGGTCCAGGTTATTGGTACTTCTCAATGAATCTGTGATTGCAGTATGACTAAATTATTTTTCCAGGGATATACACTGACATTTTCCAGCTTAAAATTGTTACCATTTAAGTATATAGTTGTGGTTACTTTGACAACACACTCAGGAGTATTCACCACTGATTACTGGGATTTAGATTTAATCTCACTTGATAAAGAACCTGAGAATGATCCAAAAACCTGTCAATGTACTGTATGCACCACACTAACCATTTACAGCACTAGAAGGTTCCTGCTTTCCAGGTACAAGACACCAAGAGGAAGGCAGAGAACATTATAGTGTCACACACATAGGTATCATCACCGGACGTTTCCTAATGAAATGATAGCGAATACACATCTAGATCATTTCACAAGAACAAGCAGATACCAATTCACCAACAGGATTATAGGACACTAAAAAAGACAAAGAGAAGGACAGCTGAAGACAGACAAGGACTAAAGCAGCCCATAGATTATGCCATTTTTTTTTCCTTCCATTTGCTCGATTCTGACTGTGTTGATGGAGGAATTCCTCCTGCAGCGCTATTGTGTTCTGCCGGCGGGGAGCCTTCCCTGTCGGCAGAACACATGGATCACTTCTGGCGGCTATACCTGCCGGCAGTGGTTGCATGAAAAAAATTTGACAAGCTGGTTGTACAGAAGGAGATTGATGGATCGACTTCAATACAACCAGCCTGCCCATAGATGGATTGAATCTCGGGCGAACCCTGCTGAACCAGCCGAGATGCGATCCATCTATGGCTGGCTTTATATGTTATCAAGAAAGGCTGTTTTGGGCCTCATTTACAAGGGAGTTCTGTCCATACACCCATGCAAAGAGCCATCTTTACCTGTATGGGAGCCAGGGCTGTTATTAGAAATCATGGGGCCCCATACTGCCTACCTGACAGGGCCCCGCTACCCCCCGGCCACAGAGAATCAATTTATGTTTTCGCTAAAAATACACTAAAATCATTATTATATGACATGTTTAACGGCCCCCTCTTCTACTGTCCATCCTGAAACATCCCCTTGTGTGCCCGCAGCAGCTGCCAGCAGGAGAGGAGGGAAGCCAGTCGAATTGTAGGGAAGAGGGTGCCTGGAAAGCAAAAGGATGGGGGCACGGATGCTAGAACTGATCGCCCTGCAGCACAGCTGGAGGGAGGGAGCGGAAGAAAAGCTGGCAACGCTGCAGGGGAAGACAGACGAGGATTGGGGTCTACAGTAAGGTAGCACAACTGGCCCTCCTGCTCAGCAGGTGCCCGGGCCCCCTTTGGAACTGATGGGGCCTGGGCCCAGTACAGGAGGGCTGGCTGTACTGCCTTATCAGCAGCCCTCTCGGGAGACAAAAGTGTTCCGCACAGTCGGGTGCAGAAAGCTTGTTAAAATCAATGAAAAGTGAATGGTTGCACAAATGTCCAAGCACATCTCCAAGTGTGCATACATGTGGGACCGATGCACAGATCAGACCACAGACAGACAGTACATCGGTCCTGTGCGGATATCCACTCGGGGATGTGCAGCTTTCCACTTGTCACTGATATTAACAGGCTTATGTTTGGGTAATGGCCCTTATCTTTGTAGTCAGGAAAATCTAAATATGACAGAATTACAATTCCAACCAGCAGATGATGCTCCAGGTTCATTTTTGAATATTTATTAGACTATCGTTTGTTGCTTTAATAAAAAAAATACTGCTAACATAACTCAAGGTAATTTTTTTACACACCCCTAAATGAGTCAGGAGTGACTAGTCCCCTCCACTTTCAGATGGGCCATATGGAGTTTTAATTCAAGAGAGACTGTCTGAAGGAAAACAGCTTCTGTTGTACCTTCTCTTTAGAATCCTGCACTGTTCTGAGTATCCTGTGTCATAAGTGCACCTGTATAAAATGGTTCTGACACTTCCTGGAACTTCTGGATATAAAGGACCATAGGAAAGTGCCTGAGCTTAGCAACAAAAGCAGCCTAGCAGCTAGGCCCAAGCACTGTCACTGCTTCCCCCTGGTTGATTCTTGTGCTGGCTGCGGCTCAGGAAGCAATGGCAAGGGAGTATAGGCAAAGTGAGTAAAAGGGAATTTTGGGAATTGGTGGTGACTTTGCAGAGATAATGTCATTTTGCTTTCCATGGGCAAGGTGACTGTGTCTAAATAATTAAATAACCCAATTTAGGTAAAATCATGCTTTAAAAAGAGAATTAAGGACAGATGATTACATTATAAATGCACACGATATTGTTTGTTCAAGGGAGTAAGGAATTAGGGTCAGAATACTTTAAGGCATTAACAGTTTATTATATAGTACCTTACCTGTCTGGGGCTCCTGTCTTTCATGAGGACCCCAATCTGAAGCTCGATTAAATTCATGAAGAAGCTCTTCGAGAAATAATCCAGAGCATAGGCAGCCGCCAGGTAAGGGATCAATCTCCATTGCTATAATTAAAAAAAAAAAATACAACAGATATACACCATGACATTAATAGGTACGTGCAATAAATAGGATGCGTGTAGTCCTTAAAGTGTTACTAAATCCAGGAGCCAGCATTCACTATATCTGGTCTCCCACAGCACACAGAACATGGAATTGCAATTATTTTAGTAAATATAAACTGCTAGATACCTTTTCTCCTCAGCAGTATATAGCAGTGTGGTGACTTTTAGTCGTGCCTGGTTAAAGCTTGTAGGAGGAGTTTTCATACTGCACTGGCTGTCCTAACAGGATGCAGGGCCCCTGATCCTCTGTCTGGACATGCTGATTGGCCCTGTGCTGATCACATGCACTCTCCCAAGAAAAAAAAAAAAACTCTAGCAATACACACCAAACTGAGCATGTGCAGAGTGACTCCACTAACTCTGTCTTATCCGAACATGTTTTGGGGGCAATGCAAGAAGGGGAGGATCTGAGCATATAGGATCAAACAGCCTTTTTACACAATGCAGGGATTAACCCTTTAGGTTGCACAGTGAGTATAACAAGCATGCTTTACTGCATATACACTCTGATTTTACTGTTGTGGGTTTAGTAACACTTCAAAGGGATATTCTATTTTATGTTTGAGACTCTCGATAGTTAAAATATTACAATTCTTTGGCCATAGATTGAATTTCAGCTTATTCAGCCAAGGGTGTCTCTGCAAGCAACACTTGGCTTGACAAAAGTCAATTTAAAAATCAACTGAGCCCTGTGGAAAATTATCAGATGCAGTCTCTGCTGAAGCATTCAGGCATCTGTGGGTGCCGTGGTTGCCTGAATACAAAAGCCAACATTGGAGATTCCTCTATCCACACTGTTAGCATGGCTGGGGGAATCGACTGATCTCTTCTCGTTCAGCCTGCCATGTATAAGGCTGGTCATAGAAAACTGGGAGAAGACAGCATAAACAATGTTATCTCTCTTTAATAACTACTAGTCCCATCAATCCATGATGTGATGGAGATGGACAATGGCATACATGTTTAAATTTGAGCATGTGTGAGAACTATGGTTTCTTCCAGCTCACAGTGGGAAGGTTTAATTAACAAAGGCAGCAATGTCAATCAAGATAGCAGTGGCTAGGACTTGGTCCGGCCAGGTGTAGACTGACAAGCTACAGGCTTGTGAATCAGCAGTGACAATGGTAACAGCCATGCTTCTTGCACCTTTTTTCATTCCACTATAATGCAGGCCTGGGCAGCCTAGATAAGAGTGGCAACTCTACTCTGAATTTAGGAGTAGTGCAGCATTGTTGTCACCCCATCACAGAAGAGCTCAGACTGGGAGAGAAAGAATCAGAACTAGGAGTCAGTTATGCTGCGGTGTAATGAGCAGGTTGAAGAGACCGCAGAGTGATAAATAAGCTCACCAGTGTGCTGCTTCATTACCCAATCACAAGCTGGGGCAGGGAGAAGACATATAAATGTTAATGAACTGCAAAAGAAAAAAAATGAGGTCTCCTATCCCACCATACAGGGCTGTGCTATGTGGCAGAGCTGTGTCAGAAGTGGATGGACAGAACTACAAATCCTTTGCCAGTTAAAACAGCCTGCCTAAATGTATATCCTTTGTGTATTTACTGTAGTTGTTTGCCTGGAGCTCAGATTTAAAACAATAAGATTCTAACTGCTATCTACAAAGAAAATCATCCTGTAAACATCTTTTTCTCTACACAGTATGAGACAAATGCATGTTTGCCCGTATCGACCTATTCGATTGTATATGTTATTTTAGTTTATCTGTTGTGATTGGATGTTATTGACTGCACATACAGTTTTCTTCTCTCTTGCTTTAGTAATAGACACATAGCTGGAAAATTCTGTAAAACAATAAAGAGAGGGCGCCCCAACCTTGCGCATTGCCCAAGTAATATTTATTAAAATCAAAAGGAAGGAAACATACACCCAAGCAAGTGGAATATAAAGACATATCAGAGTCCACAATGGACAAAAAGCAACCAGGTCACCAGGACTGTGCAAGGCTGTAATGCGCAAGGCTGATGCGACCTCTCTTTATTCTTTTACAGTGTTTCCATTGGGTATTCCCTAACCCTTGGAGGGCAGCAAGGCCTGTGCATGTACTGGGAGCCATAGGAATTCCAGGCTTCTTCCATTGCCATCGCACTACTGTTGAGTGCAGGAGATTGTGTTTGACTGTGATAGCTGGATAATTACCTGTAACTGATACTCAAGAACTGGTATTTCTTCCTTTTCCGTTGGTCCAAACTGACGCCGGGTTGCAGAGAATCGGATAGCGATGGACACAGCGAGTTTTAAATTCACCACTGTCATTCCAATGATTGAGACTCTGCCACTGGAAAGTGTACCGAGAGATGCTCCAAGACGCTGCTTTGGATCCTAAAGGAGGACACACAACAAACAGATGTAGAATGCATAACGTTATAGTGAACCTGACATGGCCCAACACATTTTACAGGCTTATTTTACACGGCAGCGATAAAAGTTAGCGGATGAGACGTGGTTTTACCACCCCCAACTGCCCAGCCGTAAGTTAATATGGCCATTGGCCATGCTAGTACACAACAGGTTGTGCATGGTGGTCAAGTATCACCTCGTCAATGTATGGTAGCCACTGCTCTACTACTCTCAACATTATCAAAGCTCCACAAAGATCCCAACAAAAACTCTAAATATGGCTTTAAGGTCCGGTTCACACTGATGCGACAATCGCTCTGACTTTGGAGCACTTGTCGCATCAGAAGTCGGACCCCATTCTGTGCAATGGAACCATTCTAATCAGTGCGACTTGAGTCACTCTGACTTAGAAAAAGGTTCCTACTACTTTTGGTCTGACTTGCATTGACTTTTGTTACAGAAGTCACATGCCAGCTGTGCCAAAGTCACTCGACTTTGGCACAACTGGCATGCGACTTCTGTAACAAAAGTCAATGCAAGTCATCCCAAAGTCGGACCAAAAGTAGTGCAGAAACCTTTTACTAAGTCGGGTGCAGTGTGAACCTGGCCTCAGTCTGTTTCTGAAAGCTTAGAAACAATAAGTGTTTAGATTAGAAGGCTGGCAGGATCCCAAGATCATGCTATCCAGAGCAAATAGCTGAGATTTCAGTGCATCTGTTGTGAACATTGAATTTCACCATAATGCAGAAAACTTGCTTTACCCGCTTTATCAGAACATGTAAATAATTTAATGTGCATATTTGTGCACAGGCTCACTTTAAAGCAGTGTTAATATTTATATTTAGTTTTAGTCATAGTCTTTTGACTAAAATGACATTTTTAGTTTTAGTCGTATTTCAATCATTCAAATCATTTTAGTGGCCTAAAATCTCCAGTACATTTTAGTTGACTGGAATTTAATGGGTTTGATAAAATTGCAATTCATTATTTAAGAATTTCTCTAGAATTGCCAAACTCATTATATGCTAGTAAAAATCTAATAACATGTAATTATTTATGGTATTAAGCTGGGTTCACACATATGCAGCCGCAGTTTTAGTGCGGCAGTCCAGTGCGGTTCTGTTCACCAATTTAGGTGCGATTCAGGTGCACATTTTTACCTGAAATCGCACCTGAACCGGACCCAAAAACGCACAGGCCTCTTTTTAAAACTGCAGCCACCCCGCACACGTGTGAACTGGCTCCATTGAAAGCCAGTCCAATTCACAAGTTATGCGAATTGGAAGCGGTTAAAAATGCATCTAATTTGCATATTTGTGAACCCGGCCTTAAGGTTTGAACATGCACTACAGGACACAGATTTAGCCGTTGTGATATATAACGTCTTTATAATAAAACCAAGTTTCATAAACAAACAAAAATATTGTTTTTTGACAAACAGAAGTGCAACTTTAAAATATAGAAAAATATATCAAAAAACGGTAAACTCCATTGGCTGTAATGCTATTCCAATATTACCTGAATATATTACCAACATTACATTTTAAGAAAAAAAAAAAAAGAAAAGCCTTTTTCTTAATTTCTTTTTCTTTCAGCAGCTTAGTAGATGCTCCCCACTTCTTATGTGGTAGTACAAAACATGTTTAAACCTTAAAGAGGAACTGCAGTCTGCTCAAATAATTTGTAATAAAAACATCTTTGCCATTCTGAAGCTTCCCTCCAACCACTTTGCATATTATTTTATATATTCTGTGATTCTGTACTTGCCAAATATGCTGCAGAAATCTCCCTCCACTAAGTCTGACTGCAACCATTTTAACTGTGGGCAGCTGAAGCTGCTGCCTGTTCACTTCCTGGATTTACACAGACGCACAGAGGCACACCTCCTGCTCTGCAGCTTTCATTGGCCCTCTTATGAGTCATCCCCCCTCCCTTCCTGGCAAACTCTCAGGAGAGAGAGAGCTGTGCATGATGTCATAAGCCTAGGCTAATGACCAGACAAGAAACAGGAAGTGGGCTGTATAAGGTATTTAGTGGCAGAAAAAAAATATTTTTACTATTCAAAGTTAAAACAACAAGGGCAGAAGATTTAATAGATGGAAAGATGAAAAAATGACTGAAGTTCTGTTTTAAGACCCCTTTCACACTGAGGCCGTTTTCAGGCATTTTAGTGCTAGAAATAGCACCTGTAAAATGCCTGAAAACTGCCTCCCATTCATTGCAATGAGTGCTTTCACACTGGGGCGGTGCGCTTGCGGGACGTTAGAAAAAGTCCTGCAAGCAGTATCTTTGGGGCGGTTTAGGAGCGGTGTATACTGCGCTTCCAAAATGCCCCTGCCCATTGAAATGAATGGGTAGCGCTTCCTAAGCGCCACAACACAGGAGTTTTTAACCCCTTCTTTGGGGTTAAAAGTGCCCTGCTAGCGGCCGAAAAGCGGAGCGCAGAAGCGCCGCTTAAACAGTGTTAAAGCGCTGCTAAAGCGAGCAACGATTTACCGCTAATGGTCGGCGCTTTCAGTTTGAAAGCAGCCTAAAAGAGAAGTATGGGTTTAGGGGTTTTTCCTCCATTGTACTTACCTAGGTGGATGCTGCATCTGTCCCCTGCCGCTTCTGCACTGAAAAATGAGCGATCGAACATCTCTGATGGCTCGGTTCTCACAGCTCCCCAAGCAGAGAGAAGCTGACAGTCAATCAGCAGCTCTCCGCTCTGCTCCTACGTGCTCATTGGAGCGCGGAGCTGTGGAGGGGCAGGGAGTGGCTGTCTCAGGCTCTCAGCGGGTCGCTGAGAGGCTGAGACGGGTGTCAGTCCAGGCACCTGGCGAATCCAGACTTCCATTGTCGGGATTGACTGATTTCTGTAATTTTCTGCTGAAAACGGGTCACAGGAGTACAAAACAATTTGCACTCCTGTGACCCATAGGAGAAGTCCAGCCAAACGAGCTTTGGCTGGACTTCTCCTTTAATGGCTGGACTTTTCCTTTAATGTGCTATTAATATAGACTGGGGATGGAGTTGTGTTGCTGATTTAGAAAAGGCCAGCAGAGGGTTCCAAAGCAATAGTGTGAATGATTGTAATATGTGGAACTTCATAGGAAAGGGAAAGGATTGATGGGAGCCTGCGTCTCTCAGCCAATACAGCTTGCCGATAGAGTCAGGGGGAGCTCTGAGGAAAGCGGAAGTTCAGATGGGTAAAAGTCCCTCCCACACATTTTCATCTGTGTTTTGTTCCATGACGAAAATTGGAATTAGTTTTCCTCAATTGACTTGATTCTAATTTTATTTTCGTTAAGTTTTTGTCACTGAAAACCTGCAGCTGATGAAAACTATACGTAAAATATTTTTGCCGCCAAAACTAACACTGCTTTAACTACTTGCTGCTCGCCCACCGTCAAATGATGGAGGAGCGGTGCAGCTCTCGTTCTGGGACGTCATATGATGGCGTTCCAGAACTGCCGCTCGGGGGCGTGCGGCGCGGCGTTTGCGGCCGCACCGTGTTGCTAGGACACGGCGCGACCCCGATCTGTGTAAAGAGCCCTCTTTAACCATGTGATCGGCTGTGTCCAATCAGAGCCAGCCACATGTAAACAAGGAGATGCTGGTAATCAGCTATCCTCGCCTCACACTGACAGAGTGTGAGGACAGGAGAGCCGATCAGCGGCATCTCCTCACAGGGGGACATCTAGGGATGTAATCAGGGCACTGATCGATTACAATATAGCCATACAGTGTCACAAAACAGTGCCCACCAATGCCAGCATATAGTGCCCACCAGTGGCAGCAATCAGTGCCCACCACTGCCCACAAGTGCCACCAATCAGTGCCCATTAGCGATGCCAGTCAGTGCCGCCTATCTGTGCTGCCCATCAATGCCCATCACTGCTGTCGATCAATGCCCATCAGTGCCACCCATCAATGCCTATCAGTGCCCATCTGTACCGCCTATCCGTGCCCACCAGTGCCGACTATCAGTGCCCATCAGTGCCACCCAACAGTGCCCATAAGTGCGGAATATTAGTGCCTCCTCATCAGTGCCGCCTCATCAATGGCCACCATTTCAGCCTATCAGTGCCC
Source organism: Aquarana catesbeiana (assembly GCF_042186555.1). Classification (NCBI taxonomy): domain Eukaryota; kingdom Metazoa; phylum Chordata; class Amphibia; order Anura; family Ranidae; genus Aquarana; species Aquarana catesbeiana. The sequence continues at coordinate 883,033,039 of NC_133324.1, forward strand.
AACAGTGCCACCTCATCAGCGCACATCAGTGAAGGGGAAAATTAATTAGTTACCAAATTTACTGACAGAAAAAAAAGTAAAAAAACTTTTTTTTTCAAAATTTTTGGTCTTTTTTTTTGTAAACAATAAAAAAACCCAGCAGTGATTAAATACCACCAAAAGAAAGCTCTATTTGTGTGAAGAAAATGATAAAAAATTAGTATGGGTACAATGTAGCATGACCGCGCAATTGTCATTCAAAGTGCGACAGCGCTGAAAGCTGAAAAATGGCCTGGGCAGGATGGGGGTGTAAGTGCCCGGTAGGCAAGTGGTTAAAGAGAGGTGTATTACAAAGGTTTATCATGAGATGGCTGCAAAACCCTGCCACCCTAGTTCCACCCTGGTCCACCCTGAGAACCTTAGAATTGTATGTATATTTTGGGGGATTGGGAATATTATGTAATTTATATACTTTAGGAATGTCATGTATATGGTGATCTTGGAATGTCATGTTGTCATTTTGTGTCTTTTTTTCTAAAAATTCAATAAAAATATTTTAAACACAAAGTTTTGTCATATGATGCCATTGATAAACTTTACAAACAATAAAAAAGATGGAAAATGGGCAAGGACCTATAAAAATGTAGAACTTTTACCTTATATCTACTTGTGTAGGTCCCGCTAGAAGTAATGTCTCCAGTGCTATTTAGAAGGTTTTCCTGTGGTATCCGAACATTGTGAAACATTGCAAACCTGTGGAAAATGAATAGATTACACATAGTTTTGGTCTCATTAGGATAACAAATAGTAGGCCCTAAAAATATCCAGTTTTATAAAAGCCCTAGATCAGGGAAGGGTACGTTGTTGTACATACTCATTTGTGAACAAGTAGGAAAACCCATTTCATAATTGTTCAGCTATGCAGAAATAATGTTTGGGTCTCTGTGATGAGAATAACAGGTAGAGTTACTACTTAAACTTGTAGAACAACAGACATTTTTTAGGCCATGTTCACACTTGTTTTGACACGAAAGTCACACGACTTTTGCTTTGACTTTGCTCTATGACTTTGGTCCAACTTCCATGCAACTTTAATGAACAGGATCCGATTTTGATCCGACTTAGAGATGAGTGTGACTGGTCCTTTCACCAATCAAAACAATTCCTTTGGTTCCGCAATGGATGAAACCTCACGTCAAATTTATCACAAAAAAAAAAAAGGCATGCCCCCCCCAAGACCATACTAGACCCTTATGGATTTTAAGGGGAATCCCATGCCAAAATGAAAAAAAAAAATCCATACCAGACCCTTATCCCAGCATGCAGCCTGGCAGGTCAGGAGAGGGGGGACGACGACGAGCGAGCGCCCTCCCCCCTGAACCATACAGGATACATGCCCTCAACATAGGGGGGGTGCTTTGGGGCAGGGGGGCTCTGCCCCAAAGCACAAGGACCTCTTCCCCACAACCCTGGGCTGTGGTTGTAGGGGTCTGTGGGCAGGGGGCTTATCGGAAGGGTCTGCACAAACCGGATACAACCAGCCCTTTGAGGGAAATCATACTGCTGATGCAACCTGCGATGAAATTGAGTTTGACACCCCTGGTCTATATGACAAAATATTTACTCTGTGACTTCATTTGGGCTTTAATCTTAAATTTACCGGTACTTAAAAGAAGTTGTCCTTTATTGTGTTCCCCCTCAGTGTGACCCACAGAACGAAAATGCTTACCTTCAACCCTGCTCCACATTGCAAAACAGTCCCAGCCGTGTCCTGTACCTACTGTACATAAGACCACTTGCCCCATTTATAACTATGACTAGGACTTTACTCCTCTGAACACTCTAGAGATAAATAAATCCATGGTACATACACAGTAGTTGGAGGTATGCATCTGGGGCTTTTGTTCATCAAATTGTGTGCAGCAATGTGCAGGACCATACAGTGAAAAATCTCTGGATCAAGGCTGTATTCTGCTCTGTGGGTTACACTGAGAGGGAAGCAGAAAAGGATAACTTTCCAAATTGTGAAATTGGGGGGGGGTTAGGGTAGTGGGAAATATGCCTTATACATTGGTGGTCAGCAGGTAGAATGTCCCATTTACAAAAGTCAAAAAGAGAATTGGCATCTTGCTACTGACTTTGCCAAAAGGTGTTAGTCCTAGAAATATGCAGGAGCCATCAAATGGGAGGTCAATTAGCCACAGCTGAAGGGATTCCTAGCAACCACTGGAGGAACCATGGTTGTAGGAGATTGCTGGTATAGCCTGCTAATATATCATTATATCATATACAGTTGTGCTCATAAAGTTTACATACCCTGGCAGAATTTATTATTTCTTAGCCATTTTTCAGAGAATATGAATGATGACACAAAAACTTTTCTTTCACTCATGGTTAGTGTTTGGCTGAAGCCAATTACTATCAAAAAACTGTGTTTACTCAATTAAAATTATAATGACAACAGAAACTACCCAAATGACCCTGATCAAAAGTTTACATACCCCAGTTCTTAATACCATGTATTTCCTCCTTTAACATCAATGACAGTTGAAGTCTTTTGTGGTATTTGTGGATGAGGCTCTTTATCTTCTTAGATGGTAAAGCTGCCCATTCCTCTTGGCAAAAAGCCTCCAGTTCCTGTAAATTCTTGAACTGCACGTTTGAGATCACCCCAGAGTGGCTCAATGATATTGAGGTCAGGAGACTGAGATGGCCACTCCAGAACCTTCACTTTATTCTGCTGTAGGCCATGAAAGGTCGACTTGGCCTTGTGTTTTGGATAATTTTCATATTGGAATGTTCAAGTACGTCCCATGTACTGTTTTCTAGTTGATGAATGCAAATGTTCCTCCAGTATTTTTTGATAACATACTGCATTCATCTTGCCATCAATTTTGACCAAATTTCCTGTGCCTTTGTAGCTCACACATCCCCAAAACATCAGCGATCCACCTCCGTGTTTCACAGTAGGAATGGTGTACCTTTCATCATAGGCCTTGTTGACTCCTCTACAAATGAAGAGTTTATGATTGTGGACAAAAAGCTCAATTTTGGTCTCATCACTCCAAATGGCTTTGTGCCAGAAGGTTTGAGGCTTGTCTCTGTGCTGTTTGCGTATTGTAAGCGGGATACCTTGTGGCAGTTGCATAGTAATGGCTTTCTTCTGGCGACTCGACCATGCAGCCCATCTTTATTCAAGTGTCTCCTTATTGTGCATCTTGAAACAGCCACACCACATGTTTTCAGAAAGTTCTGTATTTCATCTGAAGTCATTTGTGGGTTTTTCTTTGCATCCCGAATAATTTTCCAGGCAGTTGTGGCTGAAATTTTAGTTGGTCTACCTGGCCGTGGTTTGGTTTCAATAAAATCCCTCATTTTACTTCTTGATTAGAGTTTAAACACTGCTGATTGGCATTCTCAATTCCTTGAATATCTTTTTATATCCCTTTCCTGTTTTATACAGTTCAACTACCTTTTGCCACAGATCCTTTGACAATTCTTTTGCTTTCCCCATGACTCAGAATCCAGAAACGTCAGTGCAGCACTGGATGAAAGATGCAAGGGTCTGTCAGGAGTCCAGAAACTCATTGACCTTTTATACACATACACTAATAATAAGCAAACAGATCACAGGTGAATATGGTTACCTTTAATAGCCATTCAAACCCCTTTGTGTTAACTTGTGTGCATGTTATCAGGCCAAAATCACCAGGGTATGTAAACTTTTGATCAGGGTCATTTGGGTAGTTTCTGTTGCGATTATGATTTAAAAAGAGTAAACACAGTTGATTGATAATAAATGGCTTCAACTAAACACTAACCATGAGTGAAAGAAGTTTGTGTTATCATTCATATTCTCTGAAAAATGGACAAGAAATCATAAATTCTGCCAGGGTATGTAAACTTATGAGCACAACTGTACATGGCATCTCTTTGATTTCAACCCCACTTCCAAAAGCAGAAAAACCTTGGCATTATGCCCCAGCACTTAATGCTCTCTACCCATGAGCTGAACATATCTAGCAGCAGTAGGGCGATGGCTTTCTCCAGTAATGCAAATATTATTTTATAAGTGTAGAAAAGAAATCAAACTGACAAGTGTGTGGGTAACGTTATCTAAAATAAAAACCTTGGCTATACTTCTCATTTCTCGGCTTTCACTTCGAGGAAAAGCTGTCTGTTTGTATTATTTTGGCATCCACGTGTTTCAAAGTTTGTAGAATATTTACTGCAATTATAAATATTTATGCGGCCACCAGAGTGAATTCATCCATGGATACATTATTTCTAACCACCCGAGCAGAGAGCTTTTGTATTAGGAAGCCGATAGCTGAAATCGCCATAAACAGAGTGAAGTTATGTTACACCAGTACATCCCTCTCCGGTAAGTCAGCTGACTTGTGTTCATTTTTGGAACAAGATAAACTGTCAGATCAGACACATGCCAAAATAGTATGTGCTACAAATACTAGCTTTATAGTGGAATTTCAGCCTAATAATAACTATGCTTTAACCGCTTGCCGACCAGCTGCCGCAGTTTTACTGCAGCAAAATGGCACGGCTGGGCGAAACAACGTTACCCTACGTCGCTTCGACTTTTGGCCTCTAGGGGCGCACGTGTCGTCGGAGGCAAGTGCCCTCAGCGTGTGCCCGGAGCCGATGCAAGTGCCCGGCCAAGGATGACCCCAGGGCTCCCGCGATCACTCGTGACAGAGAGAGAACCGGAAATCTGTGTGTGTAAACGCACAGGTCCCGGTTCTTTCAGGGGAGTAGAGACAGATTATGTGTTCATACTAAGTATAAATACTGATCTCTCTCTCCTCCTAGACAGTCCCATCCCCCCCTACAGTTAGAACACACCTAGGGAACACAGTTAACCCCTTGATCGCCCCCTAGTGTAAACCCCTTCCCTGCCATTGACATTTATACAGTAATCAGTGCATTTTTATAGCACAGATCGCTGTATAATTGTCAATGGTCCCAAAATAGTGTCAAAAGTGTCCGATATGTCCGCCGCAATATCGCAGTCCTGATAAAAAAAAAAAATTGCAGATTGCCGCCATTACTATAAAAAAAAAAAAAAAAAATAATAATAATAATAAAGATGCCAAAAATCTATCCCCTAGTTTGTAGATGCTATAACTTTTGCACAAACCAATCAATATACGCTTATTGCGATTTTTTTTTACCAAAAATATGTGGAAGAATACATATCGGCCTAAACTGAGGAAAAAAATGTGTTTTTTTGATAAAAAATGTGGGATATTTATTATAGCAAAAAAGTAAAAGATTGTGTTTTTTTCAAAATTGTCGCTCTTCTTTTGTTTATATTGCAAAAAATAAAAACCGCAGAGGTGATCAAATACCACCAAAAAAAAGGACGTCAATTTTGTTTGGGTGCAATGTCACACGACCGCATAATTGTCAGTTAAAGCGACGCAGTGCCGTATCGCAAAAAATGGCCTGGTCATTGAGCAGCCAAATCTTCCGAGGCTGTAGTGGTTAAAATCGCTAAAGTATCATGTATAGATTTATTGAAGCAGCCTGATATCATCAGCCACTGGAGTCCCCAAAATACATTACCAAAAGTATTGGGACGCCTGCCTTTACACGCACATGAACTTTAATGGCATCCCATGCTTAGTCCGTAGGGTTCAATATTGAGTTGGCCCACCCTTTGCGGCTATAACAGCTTCAACTCTTCTGGGAAGGCTGTCCACAAGGTTTATGAGTGTGTCTATGGGGTTGTTTGACCATTCTTCTAGAAGCGAATTTGTGAGGTCAGGCACTGATGTTGGATGAGAAGGCCTGGCTCGCAGTCTCTGCACTAATTCATCCCAAAGGTGTTCTATCATGTTGAGGTCAGGACTCTGTGCAGGCCAGTCAAGTTCCTCCACCCCAAACTTGCTCATCCACACTTTAGTGCCAAAAGTATTGGGCCACCCCTCCCTCCAAATCATTTTGATTATGGTGTCGGGTTGTTTTTCAGGGATCGGGCTTGGCCCCTTAGTCAGCATACCAAGACATTTTGGAAAAATTCATGCTCCCAACTTTGTGGGAACAGTTTAGGGATGGCCCCTTCCTGTTTCAACATGACTGCGCACCAGTGCACAAAGCAAGGTCCATAAAGACATGGATGAGTGAGTTTGGGGTGGAGGAACTTGACTGCCCTGCACAGAGTCCTGACCTCAACCCGACAGAACACCTTTGGGATGAATTAGAGCAGAGACTGCGAGCCATCACTGCCTGACCTCACAAATGCGCTTCTGGAAGAATGGTCAAACATTCCCATAGACACACTCCTAAACCTTGTGGACAGCCTTCCCAGAGAAGTTGAAGCTGTTATAGCTGCAAAGGGTGGGCCAATGCAAGTGCGTGTAAAGGCAGGCGTCTCAATACTTTTGGTAACATAGTGTATATAAGATGCCAATGTGTGGTTCAACCAGCAAAAACATGAAACAAAATTATATTTGTTTTGTAGAATTTGCCCTTTGTTACCCAGGGATGGAACTGTCATTGTTAAAACCAGGCAGCAGCTTTACGCCAATATACAAAGGACTGGACTGCTGAAACGCATAGTGTAGACTTTTACTGATCCCTATGCAGATATGTGTGCAGAAAAGTGAGATACTTAGCAGACTGGGTGAAGAAATAATGTAAGAAACCTGAATGACTGATGATTTTAGAAACAGTAGGTGACACCTGCATTTATCAGTATACAGTAACTGTTTAATATTATTCCCATGCTATATAAAGGCCGTTTAAAAGTGTTTTAATGTCAGCTTACTAAGTTGAGTTATACTTACTAAGTATATTTCCTGTATATGTTTACTAGAGGAGAGAATACAATTAAAGTGTATATACAGTACAGCCAAAACTTTTTGCTGTAGTTTTGGATAGAGCAATGGTTCCAACCCTGGTAAGTTTATCTTTTAGTTGTTTGTGACCTTTCCGGAAGATTTCCCCTCAATTCCTGTCCTGGAGACACAACAGGGAGTTGTAGGAAATCTCTACAAGAGAATTTCCTCTCCTAAGCCAGGCATCCATGGGTCGAAATTTGTCCGGTTCAGCAGGGACTGGCTGAATTTTGATCCATGTATGGGCAGGCTGGTTTTGTACAAGTCGATAATTATCAATCGATTTGTGTACAACCAGCCGGTCGGGTTTTTCCCACATGATCAGTTCCGCCGGCTACAGCCAGCAACACTGATCATTGTATTCTGACATTGGGTCCCGCTGTCAGAATAAAATGCCACAGTGGGAGCGATTCCACCATCCACCTCAAATACGTGGATGGGGAATTGGATCTTTATTTTCCGTTCAACCTGAATTACTGGAAATGTGTTTCTTCCTTACAGTTCAGATGTCACTAAGGCCCTTTTCACATTAAGGCGCTTCTAAACTGCCCTTAAAACACTGAGCGCATTTTGAGTCGCTTTTTGGGCGCTTCCTATTCATTTCTATGGAGAGGAATGTTTTTAAGGCGCTTTTTTTTTTTTTTTTTTTTAGCTCTCCAAACATGCCCCTGAGATGCTGCATGCCCAAATTTTTTCACCGCATTGCCAGTGCACCTCCCCAGTGTGAAAGCATTCATTGATTTTAATGGGAAGCATTTTTCGTGAGCTTTTCAGGCGCTTTTTTTTAACAAAAACGAAAAACTCCTCAGTGTGAAAGGGCTCTAAGGACAGTCCAAGCGGGGATGTGGCCATGGTCAGGAACAAATATTCAAATGTCCGCAATGAACCTGACAACAAAGTTCTAGAAATGTAATAGTCATTTAGATACAAACAGTGCTTAATGGAAACTCTATATAAGTAAAAATGTTTAAAATGTGGAACACGGCGTATTCCACGTCTACTGTTTTTCATTCCAGGAACATTTATTTTTCTAGATCTTCCTGTATAGGAGAATCAAGAGTTTCAAAAGCAGAACTATGCAGTTCAAGCCCTTGCTGGCTGTGTGAAGGGTTTACGACCCAGTCAAATACGTTCTAATAAAAATAAATGAAATACGTGCTACAGCATGACCCGTGATACCTGCTCTGACCATAAAGAGACAGTAAACAAATAGAAGTCAGACTGGAAATAGATGTTTAGCATGTATGAAAATTATCAGTAAAATGAAAACATAGCAAAGATGCTTCTGACTACAGATGAACTTCAGCTAAATTGCTTTTGCTGCTAAATTATTCATTTCTCCAATGTGAATTTTTTGTAACAAAATTATTCTACTCCTTTTTTTATTTAGTGTGTTTTTTTGGGGGGTGTATTTTTTGCTAGAAAAATTACTTAGAACCCCAAAACATTACATAGATTTTTTTTTTTAGCAAAGACCCTAGAGAATAAAATGCAAGTCATTGCAATATTTTATGTCACACTGTATTTGCGCAGCGGTCTTTCAAACGCAATTTTTTTTAGAAAAAATACACTTTCATGAATAAAAAAAAAAAAAAAAACAATAGTAAAGTTAGTCCAATTTTTTTGTATAATGTGAAATGTTACGTTAATGATGTTACGAGTAAATAGATACCCAACATATCATGCTTTAAAATTGCGCACACTCATGGAATGGTGACAAACTACAGTACTTAAAAATTTCCATAGGCGACACTTTAAAAATGTTTTAAAGAGGAAGTAAACCCTAATGGGTTTACTTCCTCTTTGTTTCCCTGCAAAGGTAAAGCATAATGGGCTACTATGCGTGCCCATTATGTGTCACTTACCTGACACAGGAGCCTACGATGTCACCGCTGTCCCCTCTGCTACGGAGCGTCCATCTTCTTTCCGGGTACCGTCGATCTGGTGCTGTGATTGGCCGGAGCCGCGATGACGTCACTCCCGTGCATGCACACGGGAGCCGCCACTAATGGCATATCGCCGCTAGCAGCGGCATGCTCAGTGCGCCTGCGCGCCGATGTCTACGGCACATACGCCGTAGACAGCGGTGCCTGTCTTTTTGCAAATATCTCCTAAACCGTGTAGGTTTAGGAGATATTTCTTGGACCTACAGGTAAGCTTTAATCTAGGCTTACCTGTAGGTCAAAGTGGTCTGTAAGGGTTTACAACCACTTTAACGAGTTACAGATGAGGTCTAGTGCTAGAATTATTACTACTGTAGTACTCCGTATTACCATCGCACACATTCCTGGATAAAGCTCTAAAAGATTTGGGTGCTGCAGGGAAAAACTACCATCTGGAAACTGGTTCAGAAAGTCACAATAAGGATATTTGCCAGCACACCATGAATCGAAGAGTAGCATCCAAACTGATTTTTTATTGAAGTACGATCACATCACATATCGGGTAGTGCAACATTTCAGAGTTACTCAGGACCCTATCAATCAGTTTGGACGCCACTTGTCGATCCAAAAATCAGTTTGGACGCCACTTGTCGATCCATGGTGTGCTGGCAAATACCCTCATTCTAGAATTATTGCTCTCACTCCAACGATCGTGGCGATACCTCACATGTGTGGTTTGAATACTGTTTACATTTGCGGCCGCAACTTACATATGCATTCACTTCTGTGCGAGAGCACGGAGGGATGGGGCGCTTTAAAAAAAATTCTTATTTATTTATTTGTTTATTTTTTACATGGTTCCTTTACATTTTTTTGGATCACTTTTACTCCTGTCGCAAGGAATGTAAACATCCCTTGTAACAGTGATAGTCATGTGTCAGGTATTTTTTTGGAGGGATCCCAAATCCCTCTCCTTTGCACTTAAAAGCATTGGCTGTTTTGAATACTGTTTTTTGTTTAATCTGGTGCCTTTAAGTGTTACTAGATCTGAGACCCGATCAAAGCCAATACTGGCTTTGTTCGGGTCTCTGGCCAGCCGCCGGATGTGATGGCTGGTTGCTTGGGCCTCCCGGGGGGGGGGGGGGGGGGGGCCTGGGTGTAGCCGCATCAGTTGTGATCACAAGCAAGCCGACTGTCGGCTCTAAAAAACAGTACCAGGGTGATGCCTGCAGCTGGCATCACCCCGGTACAACCCCTTGAAGCAGAATGACGTACAGGTATGTGATTTTGCGGCAAGTGGTTAATTTCGCTTTTGGCCTAATGCACACTGGACACCAGGGGGGAGATTTACTAAAACTGGAGTGTGGAAAATCTGGTGCAGCTCTGCATAGAAACAGCAATCAGCTAATAGGCTTTATTGTCAAAGCTTAATTGAAAAAGCTGAAGTTAGAAGTTGATTTGATACCATGGGGAGCTGCACCAGGTTCCGAGTGATCCTGTTTTAGTAAATCAACCCCTTAGTCCCTGTGTATGAGATTTCATCGTTTTTTGGGGAGGCAGAAGGCAAAGGCGCATTGTCTAGCTCTGCTTCCGGTTACATGTAAAGTTATAGTTGCATTTCCCTGCTTAGTATCAGGTTTTGAATAAGCCAGGCAGGCAAAGCATAAACAATAGTGCCCCCACTAATCAATATAATGGCTCCAGGAACCCCCCCCCCACTCCAATATGTAACAGCAAAGATAATCCCTACAATTTACCAAACAGTATCAGTATTTTGCGCCTTAGGCAAGACCAGCTACTTGCACTTCTCCAGCCATGAAAAAAATAAAACTTCTACATTTTTATTAAAGGGGAAGTAAACAGGGGGGCGTGGAGTAGGTCTTCTATCGTGGTGATATCTGAAAATTCTGTCTCCATCGGGTCTCGGTCTTCAGATAGATCATGATTTAGCCCAAGACAACCACAAAGGCCGCTAATCAACTCGCCAAATTCCATCGGCAAGACAAGGACCAACAGGCCGAAGATGGCGCCGGCGCCTCCTCTGACTCAGAGCAACACGTGGCGGATACTGCCAAAGTACTGGAGGCTATAGCTGCATTGCAGAGCACTCTCACAGCGAAAATAGATGGAGTAAAAATCGACACCTCGCTTGTACGTCAGTACCTATCCAAGATGTTATGCACCCCTTACAACATGCCACCAAAGGAGTACAGAGGCAACTACAACAATTAAGCGCCAAGCATGGAAAATCGCCTTCGCAGAGGCAATCTCCGGTTTATTGGGCTCCCAGAGAGGGCAGAAGGTAATGACTCTGAATTTCTGGAGAACCTCCTTATTAATACCTATGGAAAAGATGCGTTCTCCGTTCTCCGTCAGGGATAGCGATAAAATGAGATGCCTTACTAGAGAAAAAGGCAACATCCCTATTGGAAACGTTCCCTTGGCAGTTTTCCTGGACTTTTCTAATGAGGTACATCGGCGGAGATCACAGTTTCAGGAAGTCAAACGGCACATGTGCGCCGTACATCTTAAGTAGGCCATGTTATTCCCTTCAAGGCTGCGGGCGGAGGAGGATGGTCGGTACAGTTCTTCGAGGACCCGGATATGGCCTCTGCCTGGCTGGATCGACGCAACCGCCCTGCTTAGCCATTCGTCACTCTCGTTATTCTGTGAGTACGTGTTGACAGACTACTTGAAATTTCCTCCCCTTGTTTGGAGGCCATGTAGTCTTCCTAATAAACTTGTTCACAGAGGGACCTTGTGTACCTAAATGGGACATTGACTCCTATCCTTTCTATTGCTTACTCATATGGAATATAAACTTGAACTGTTTTGATGCCTTGGATCCTTTAATACATACTCAGTTCTCAGGAGACTCTGATGCCAGACGATTCCTGTTCATTTCCCCTGTACTGTTGCAAGTGACCCCCCACAGGAGTTTTGTGGGGGGCTGATCTCCCTTCACTATCTCACCACGCATTGATCAGTGGAAAAGTCGCCCCCTTAGTGGTGTTCTCTTTCTTTTCTCCTAAACTTTGGCTCGGAGTTACATCACTGTTTACAATTTTTGACTCACACTCCTATAACGCAAGCTGTATACCTCCGGCATGCTCCTCTTGCCGGATGACCAATCAACTACTTTGTTTTAGGGACTATATGCTCTCACCAGGTTGGGGGGGGGGGGGGTGAAGAGCGTGGAGGGATGGGTACTGTTCAGGTTGAACAACTGAGGTTTGGTTAGTTTTGTTTTTTTTCTTTTCTATGTTTATCGTTTGATCGCACATGGTGATTCAAGACAGTACTTATTATATTACATATTAGAATCTATATTTCTAATGGTATATGTTTACAACTGTGTTGCTGCCCTGCTGCTCCAACTTGATAAAAATTCTTCTATATGGTATGCTCATACCAAATGACGTCTCCTAAATTCTAGACATGGAATGTCGGGAGTGTGCAAAACAAAATTAAGCGTACAGTAGCCCTTACATTCCTTAGGTCACAAAAAGCTAACATTATAGTCTTGGTCGAGACCCATGTTACGGGACACTTACAAGCTGCCCTAAAGCACCCCTGGATAGGATGGGCTTACCATAGTATACGCATTTGTCTAGAGGGGTATCTATCCCCTTTGTAAAATCTGCTCCATTTGAATTTATATCATTACAGTTGGACCAGCAGGGTAGATTTATATTCCTGCATGCTACATTGGGTGGAATTCCACTTTTACTGTTGGTCGGCTATGTCCCCCTCCATACAGTTCAGAAGTTATTACCAAAGGATTAGCCTTCATGGCCCAATACCCAACAATCCCGGCTGTGTGGATGGGTGACTTTATTATGACTATGACCCCTGCTCTAGACCGTGCTGTACAAACTGAAATGCACACTGACTTACCATGACATACCTGTTTACAGAGGTGGGGGACTCGAGTCACATGACTTGACTCGAGTCACCTGTTTGAGGACTTGCGACTTGCTTGACAAAATTAAATAAATGACTCGACTTGACTTTGACTTGTCACTAATGACTTGCGACTTGACTTTGACTTGGGCTATTTGACTTGCAATGACTTGGCACCACCAGTGCTGTGTCTTGGCCTAGGCAAAAGCCGCCCCCCCCACAAAAGAAAGCTCCCCCCGAGTCCCGGCTTCGGGGTAGATCAGTATTTTGACTTAATTTGTGACTTGACCAAAATAAATGACTTGACTTGACTTGCTTGACTTCTAGCATGGACTCGACTTGACTTGCTTGCTTTTCGCCACAGCAACTTGGGACTTGCTTGTGACTTGAAGGTTAAGACTTGAGACTTGCTTGTGACTTGCACATGTGTGACTTACTCCCATCACTGCCTGTTTATAATCGCACACTGAATAAATTTGCATTGGTTGATGTCTGGAGGTACAAGCATCCTACCACTAGAACGTATACCTGTCATTCCACCAGCCATAACCCTATGTCTCGAATAGATTTGATTTTAATCTCCAAGGCCTTTTTACCTAAAGTGACAGGGATGGGTTTTGCCACTAGAATCTTATCTGACCATTCCCCCTCCTGGATGACGGCCTCATTGTTAGTGTCATCCCCTACTCCCTTGTGGAGACTTAATCCCTACTGGCCGTCAATCTTGCCAGACCGAAACTGAAATCAAGTTCTTTGACAATCAACCAGGGTACATCTACATGTGACATAGTGTGAGACTCATTTAAATTGCATGCGCGCATGATTTTATCCACACGGATAAATAGGTCCAATCGTTTCTCTAAACGAATAATTCTGAAGTCGTCGGATAAATTACAAGAACTGGAAGAGGCATTTAATGGACACCCTTCCCATGAAAACCTTGACAGAGTTAAACTGCAAGCCCGAGATGTCACACGGTTATATACAGAAAAGGCCAGACAACGGCTTTTCTTTTGTAAGCAAAAAGTTTTCGAAAATGGTGAGCGTTCTGGAAAACTGTTGGCCTACCTAGCCCACTTAGATAACAAACCGCCAGTAGTCGTTTCCTTACTGGATTCAGGTGGAAATATTCCTACTGACCCCCCCAAAGTGGCTGCCAAACTTAAAAGTTTTTATAATACTCTTTATACATCACAGAGTCTACATTCCCCACAAGACATAAGGGACTACCTCCAAACTATACAGTTTCCCCATCTCACGGCTGATCAACTGAAAATGCTAGAAGCACCCATCACAACAGATGACATTACTACTGCATTGTCACAATTAGCCAAATCCAAAGCTCCAGGTCTAACCCTAGAATTTTATACTGTGTACTCAAATTCTCATTCTCAAATTGAGAGCCCTATATGAATTTATATCCTCCCATCTTCTATGCAGGAAGCTCAAATTATAGTTCTCCCCAAACCAGGTAAAGATCCCCACTATCCTGATTCATACCACCCAATTTCATTGCTGCAAGTTGACATTAAAATCCTGGCCCAAATTCTTTCTGCCCGGTTAAATAAAATAATAATCTCCCTAGTCCACCACGATCAAATCGGGTTTATGCCTGGGAAAAATACCGCTATGAACATCAGGCGTTTGTTCATCAACATCCAGGATTCACACGAGAACTCTGGGACTAGGGTCATAGTGGCTTTGGATGCAGCCAAAGCCTTTGATTCGGTTGAATGGCAATACCTCTGGGAATGTTTGCAAAGCTTTGGATTCAGCCCTAAATTTATTAAATGGGTACAGCTCCTATATCAGTCACCTAAAACCTGGGTATACATTAACGGATGGTTATCGGATCAATTTCCCCTAGAGAGGAGCACACGTCAGGGGGGTCCCCTTTCTCCTCTATTATTTGCCCTGGCGGCTGAATCGTTGGTTTTTGCCATCAGAGCAGAACCTAAAATATATGGCCTTAAAGTGGATACTAATTTAGAAAAAATCGGCCTTTATGCAGACGACACTATTCTCTACCTAGCTGACCCAGGACCTTCTTTACAAGCAGCACTATATTATAGAGAATTTGGGTAAATTTTCCGAGTTACGCATTAACTGGGACAAATCCCAAATTCTACCCCTCGATCAATTTCCCCCATCTCCTATACACCCCTGTTTACCTTTATCATTAACAATCAAATATCTGGGAGTGGAGGTTACTAGGCATGTTAGAGACTATATTCATCTTAATATGGAACCCTTATTTACCTTAGTTAGCCACTTCAGCCCTGGAAGGTTTTACCCCCTTCCTGACTAGAGCACTTTTTACAATTTTGGCACTGCGTTGCTTTAACTGGTAATTGCGCAGTAATCCAATGCTGTACCCAAACAAAATTTGTGTCCTTTTTTCCCTACAAATAGAGCTTTCTTTTGGTGCTATTTGATCACCTCTGTGGTTTTTATTTTTTGCGCTATACACAAAAAAATGAGTGACATTTTTAAAAAAACAACAATATTTTTTACTTTTTGCTATAATAAATATCCCCAAAAGTGTTTTTAAAAAACACATTTCTTCATCAGTTTAGACCAATATATATTCTTCTACATATTTTTGGTAAAATGAAAAAAATAAATAAATAAACAAAAAATCGCAACAAGCATTGATTGGTCTGCGCAAAAGTTATAGCGTCTACAAACTATGGGAAAGATTTATGGAATTTTTATTATTTTTTTTTATTTTTTACTAGCAATGGTGGTGATCTGCGATTTTTAGCGGTATTGTGACAGACAGATCAGACACTTTTGACACATTTTTGGGACCAATGACATTTATACAGCGATCAGTGCTATAAAAATGCACTGATTACTGTGTAAATTACATTGGTAGGGAAGGGGTTAACACTAGGGGGCGATCAAGGAATAGATGTGTGTTCTAACTGTATGGGGATAGGACTGAGTCAGAGAGGAGACATGTTGCTGTTCCTACATAGTAGGAGCAAACGACATGTCTCCTCTACTCTGACAGCACAGGGATTTGTGTGTTTACACACACAAATCCCTGTGCTGGGGTATGGCCGCCGACGATCGCGACCGTTGGTCACGTGCATCGGGTCCCCCGCCGTGCAGCGGGCGCCCCCTCTGGCGGCTCTTAAAGGAACCCCGTATATATACGGGGTTTCACGCAGTGGCCGCAGTATATGTAAGCGAGCCGGTCGGGAACCAGTTAAGGGTAAAACACAAACATGGGCTAGATTACCACTGGGGGTAATGGGACGTACAAGTCTAATCAAGATGATACTCCTCCCTAAGATCTTATATATGATGTGGCATGCTCCTCTCTACATACCCCTAAAATTCTTTAAGACGATGGAACCTATTCTAAACTCATTTGTATGGGGGCATAGACACAAATTAGCATGGCCACTCCTTAAAAACCCTAAAACCCTAGGAGGAACCACCCTACCTGACCTACAAGACTATTACCTAGCCTCTCATTTTTACTATTTTAATAAATCAGAGCTACAACGTTGCCAATTTATGCTTTGCTATGGCTCCAGTCATTCAGCCCATACTCCTCTTCAAGCCATTTTACGTGGGAAAATATATCAATGAAATCCTCGTTATATTGATGGAATGCTTTCGCATCACCATCATATATGGGAATTAGCCTTAAAAAAGCTCAACATCGGTCAAATTCACTCCCACACCCCTCTACTGTTTAACAACCATATGCCGGAACTGCTCACCATTCCGGACCCTATATTATTGGCTGCATATGGCATAGTCTACTTATACCAGGTCATGACTACCTCAGGGCCTAAAACATTCCAGACACTTAAAGACAAATTTTCCCTTCCCAACCATTTACTTTTCAGATATCTACAGCTCCGCCATGCGCTACAGACCCAATTCAGGAATTTAAATGTCTCCCTGGTCACCCACCCTGTCCTGGATATTATTCTAGGTACGGAACCTTCCAAGCTTATTTCTAATCTGTACTCCACTATCCATCTTCCCACTGTCACGGCATTGGCTTATAAAGCTAAGACCGCACAGGAACTTGATATTGGGGCTATTGAAGATAAAGACTGGGGGGAAATTCTGAAGGGTACTAAAACAGCATTCCCCAAAATGTTGGATAGACTAATGCCTCGTACACGCGATGTGACTTTCTGACAACAAAACCATGGATTTTTTTCTGAAGGATGTTGGCTCAAACGTGTCTTGCATACACACGGTCACACAAATGTTTGCCCAAAATTCCGAACCTGACAACGTGGTGACGTACAAGACGAACGACGAGCCGAGAAAAAGGAAGTTCAATAGTCAGTGCGGCTCCTTCTGCTTGATTCCGAGCATGCGTGACCTTTTGTGCGACGGACTTATGCACACACAGTCGGAATTTCCGACAACAAAGTGAAATTGGCGGAAAATTTGAGAAGCTGCGCTCAAACATTTGTGTGCGGAAATTCCGACAGCAAATGTTCGATGGAGCATACACGCGGTCGGACTTTCCGACAACAAGCTCACATCCAACATTTCCCGTCGGAAAGTCCAACCGTGTGTACGCGGCATAACACAATTATATATTATACATAGAACTTACCTGACACCACAAAGGCTGGCTCGTTTCCAACCAATATGAAGTCCACTATGTCCACAATGTGCTTCAAAACCTGGCACGTTTTACCACTTGATATGGAACTGCCCAGCTATACAAACATACTGGCTTCAGGTGATCCATTTCCTGCATGACAAGATGGGCTCCCCTGCTGTACTAGACCCGAAACTATACCTGCTGGGCTTACTGCCGGACGCAGACGTAGATACATTTTTTGCTACTTTTATGTATGAAACCCTCTTCTTGGCACAGAAGGCATTGGCCCGGAACTGGATGCAGGCACTACCACCCACAATCCAGAGATGGAAAAAAGAGGTTAATGACACTCTCCCATTTTAGAAACTGATCTATACTCATAGAAGTTGTCCACTTTAATACTCCAGAGTGTGAGATAGGTGGTTAGGTGATGGTGAAACCTGCACTTAAATACTGTACATATTTAGGTTGGGAATATTACCCCCCCCCCCCCAGTGATAATACGCTGGATAAATATTAGACTACTCCTTTTGTTTTAAGCTATAACATGATCACTGAAGTCAAAAACCATGTATTACCTTATCTTATTACCATATCTACAAGTTTCTATATTTTTGACAATTGTTTCTAAGAATGCTGTAAAAAAGTGCCTTCTTTCAATAAAGTTGGTTTTTCCAAAAAAAAAAAAAAAAAAGGGGTAAACTCTGAATTTATTTTTTTACCCTTCCCTGCAAAGTAAAGGCATAATGTACTAGTATGCATTGCATACTAGCACATTGTGTGACACTTACCTGCAAACAAAGCCCGCTTCGTCCCCGCTGCAGGCTGCATCCATCTTCGTCCGTCTTCCTTCCGTGGCCGCAGACTCCAGCCGTGTGACTGGCCGGAGCCACGTGACGTCCCTCCCGCGCATGCGGCGGGAGCCGCCGGTAACGGCACGCGCTCCTGAAGAAATGGCACAGGTGGCCGTTCCTTCATCGGCGCAGTGTACAGTACATATCACCTAAACGTGAGCCGTTTAGGAGATATTTACAGTACCTATAGGTAAGTCTTATTCCAGGCTTACCTATAGGTACAAAGTATACAGGGGGGGGGTATACAACCTCTTTAATGTTTTTTTCTTATTTCACTGTATGCTCTTATAAAAATATATACCATTATATTAAAAAAGCATGTGATTTGCAGTCCAAACTCGTAAATTTCTTAACATATCGGCAAATGCAACCTGTGCAGGGATGCTTTCTCACCTCCTTGCCAATGTTATGTCTGTGTGGAGATTGACTGGGGAGTTGGGAGGAAGCAATGTTTTGCCTGCAGCACCGCTTGTGTGGCATCTAAAAGGCTGGATACCCCTTCTTCATGGATTGGCTGAAGTTTGCAGGAGACGGCTTTGTCTTCAGCTAACATCATCTAGTCTTGCAAGTGGTATGCAGAACGTTGGTGCAGTGTGTGGGGAAGCCAGCAGAGTGTTAGGAAGCCGGCGGAGATTAGGGAAACCAAAGGCTGGGACTGTGCCCTAGGCAGCTGCCTAGTTCACCTAGCTGTAGCTCTGGCTCCGCCTAGTATTGTATTTCAATAGAGTGGCACTATGGTTTTCAAAGTAACACCTTGATGGATAAACAGCATAGTGTAGAGTGAGAAGCCAAGATTTGTATCCAGGGAGCCAATACCTTTAGGCCTCTTACACACAAACTAAGGGTCGGTCCACATCGGAAATGTGCGATTCACATCAGGAATGTGCGATTCACATGCGGATCAGTAAGGTGCTATTCGAGCCCATACATTTCATACAGTGAACATGCTCTACTCCTTTACTAGACCAACCAATTTGTCCTATTTACCATTATCATTGAAAGTAAAGAAAAATGCCAAATTTTGGGTTGTGCCCAGAAAAGTAATAAAGAGGAAATCTTCCAATGGGAACACTAGTTCTAGTGACCTGGGGGTAATCAAGCGATCCCCTTAATTCCTTAATTTGCAGGGATTTCCTCCCACTTCCTGTTTGGCTATGGGACAGGAAGTGAAGGGAAATCTCCAAAATTAGAGACAGATTGTAAAAAACAAAAAAACAAAAAAAAAACTGACAAGGGTCATAACCCTTCCTTACTCTATCCAAAATAAAAAAAATAAAAAAAAAAATAAAAAAAAAATTTGCCACTAGTTCTACTTTAACACTGGTTCTGCCTAGCAGAAAGTTAAATATTATGGGAGTTTTTAACATGAGGTAATATTCAGTCCAACTATAATTAAAGCAATACACTGAGATTATAGGTCACATTCCCACACACAGGGGAATGAGAAAACATATGGTATAATAATTTTCAGACGCTTAGTAACTAGAGCACCTGAGGCAAGCTATGGAGCCCATAAAAACATACACAGAATTCAGAGGGATTCAGTCAGGCTGTCAATATTGTGTATTAAAAATTAACATTAACTCCAATGGATCTTATGTAGACATATAAACAGCAGTTGTCACATTGAAGAGTTAATATGCCTTAATGTGATAATTTACTAGTGAAAAGGGTACGTAAATTCTAATTTCACAGACCAATTGTGCTCAGCAGGAATATTTTAGAGCTGATTTCATGGCAAACTGTCTGTAAATGCTACTTTTCTTGTATCATTATAAATCTTGGTTAGGAATGTAAATACTGTGAGATTCATACTAGTGGGTGGATGTTATGGGCTGTGCAATGCATGCCTGCTGATGGCTGTATATACAGTATGTATATATATATATATACATATACACACACACACACACACACTCACCAGCCACTTTATTAGGTACACCTGTTCAATTAGAATTGCATGGTAACTCAGATTGCTAATCAGCCAATCACATGGCAGCAACGCAATGCATTTAGGCATCTAGACGTTGTGAGGAGAACATGCTGAAGTTCAAACCGAGCATCAGAATGGGGAAGAAAGGATTTAACAGACTTTGAACGTGGCATGGATGTTGTTGCCAGATGGGCTGGTCTGGGTATTTTAAAAACTGCTGATCTACTGGGATGAGATGATAGAAAAGCAACAGTAACTCAAATAACAATTAATTACAACCAAGGTATGCATTCTCTGAAAGCACAACACTTTGAACCTTGAAGCAGATGGGCTTCAGCAGCAGAAGACCACACCGGGTGCCACTCCTATCAGCTAAGAACAGAAAATTGAGGCTACAGTTCGCAAAGGCTCACCAAAATTGGACCATAGAAAATTAACAATTTTTTTATTTAGATAAAGCCTGGTGTCTTTTTCGTAGACTTTGGATAGAAGTAACAAAAATTGGCCTTTGGTTGTTGGTGGTGCCTATACACTGTAACCTTCTAGTTCGGTGGTTCTCAACTCCTGTCCTCAGGACCCACTAACAGGCCAGATTTTAAGGCTACTTTCACACTGTGGTGCTCAAAAAATGCCTGTAAAACGTCTAGCGCTATTCTGATGTTTTAGTCGCGTTTTACCGCGATGGAGCTAAAATTAGCGCTAACCCACATGCGTTTTTAGGGTGTTTATCAAACGTTTGATTTAGCTTACAACCACACCCCCCTACATCACATCCTGTGCACTTTCTGGAATTTCGTGGGTGAAGAGTGAGAACACAGAGAAGATGGAGTTTTCTGAGCTGCTGTTGCTGTTCGCGCTAATGTACTGGGAAAATATCCTTAACCACTTCAGCCCAGACGGTTTTACCCCCTTCCTGACCAGAGCGCTTTTTACAATTTGGCACTGCATCGCTTTAAATGGTAATTGCGCAGTTATGCAATACTACGCCCAAACGAAATTTGTATCCTTATTTTTCCACAAATAGAGCTTTCTTTTGGTGCTATTTGATCACCTCTACGGTTTTTATTTTTTGCGCTACGAACAAAAAAAGAGCAACAATTTTGAAAAAAAAAACAATAATTTTTACTTTTTGCTATAATAAATATCCCCAAAAATGTTTTTAAAAAACAAATTTCTTCATCAGTTTAGGCCAATATATATTCTTCTACATATTTTTGGTAAAAAAAAAAAAAAGGGGGGTTAAATGTGTGTTCCCTCAGTGTGGTCTAACTGTATGGAGATAGGACTGAGTAGGAGAGGAGACATATCGCTGTTCCTACTTACTAGGAACAAACGACATGTCTCCTCTCCTCTGATAGCGCAGGTAATTGTGTGTTTACACACACAAATCCCCGTGCTGGCGCTCATGCACGCGATCGCGACCGCCGGCCACGCGCTTCGGTTCCCCCGCCGTGCAGCGGGCGTGCGCCCTCTGGCGGCTCTTAAAGGAAACCCGGTACGGGGTTTTGCGCAGGGGTGTCATTCTGCCCCAATAAATGGACGTGAGCCGGTCGGGAACCAGTTGAACAGAGGCAGCAACGTCGATATAGGGTTCATCCCATCCTACAATCCCACGGCTCAAGCAGAAAATTTGTCTTGCTTTATCAAGACTTGAGAGAGCACCCTATGAAGTTCAAAAATTACACACAGATGAGCATTGCAACGTAAGTCAAAATCCCTGTCTACCCAATCATAATCACCCAACCTCAACCCTAATCCCAGCCTATCTAGTCCCAATCGCCCAACCACAACCCTAATCCCAGCCTATCTAGTCCCAATCCCCTAATCCTAATCCCAACCTATCTAGTCCAATTGCCCAACCACAACCCTAATCCCAGCCTATCTAGTCCCAATCCCCTAACCCCAGCCTACCTAGTCCCAATAACTTAACCCTAACTCTAATCTGTGCCTATCTAGTCCCAATCACCCAACCCTAACCCTTGCCTTTCTAGTCCCAATCACCCAACCACAATCCTAATTCCAGTCTATCTAGTCCCAATCCCCTAACACTAATCCCAGCCTACCTAGTCCCAATCACCCAACCCTAACCCTTGCCTATCTTGTCCCAATCCCCTAACCCTAATCCCAGCCTATCTAGTCCCAATCCCCTAACCCTAATCCCAGCCTACCTAGTCCAAATCACCCAAACCTAACTCTAATTCCTGCCTATATAGTCTCAATCACCCAACCACAACCCTAATCCCAACCTACGTAGTCCCAATCACCTAACCCTAATCCGTGCTTATCTAGTCCCAATCCCCTAACCCTAATCCCAGCCTATCTAGTCCCAATTACCCAACCACAATCTAATTCCAGCCTATCTAGTCCCAATCCCCTAACCCTAATCCCAGCCTACCTAATCCCAATCACCCAACCCTAATCTGTGCCTATCTAGTCCCAATCCCCTAACCCTAATCCCAGCCTACCTAGTCCCAATCCCCTAACCCCAGCCTATCTAGTCCCAATCACCCAACCACAACCCTAAGTATTACCTTGGGGAGATGCAAACTAGAATACTGCAATCAATGAGCAGCAAATTATTTTACCTGTGATGTATTTCAGTTAGCTTGCAAACCTGGCCTGTTAGTGGGTCCTGAGGACGGGAGTTGAGAACCACTGTTCTAGAGGTAATCTTGATGAAAGCAAGAATTGTCCTTGCTGTAAAAAAAATTGAAATTTGACGCCCGTGTCACACAGTTGCGGAAAAATTGGTCTTTGGGAGTTGGTGGTGCCTTCACTCCGTAACATTCTGTAGCGCTCCAGTTGTTCAGGAACTACAATTCCTATCATGCCTAGTCATGTCTGTGAATTTCAGAGTTTTACAATGGCTCATGAGATGTGTAGTTCTACAACAGCTGGAGGGCCGTAGTTTGGAGATCCGTGTTCTAGAGGTACTCTTGATGAAAGCAAGAATAGGCCTTGCTGTAAAAAAAAATGTAATTTGATGCACCTGTCAAACAGGTGCGGAAAATTGGTCCTTGGGTGTTAATTGTGCCCATGAAACCTATGTCAAAAACTTACTTCAAGATGAAATCAACACCCACAAAGTTAGGCAGTCTAGACAGTCTTGCAGAGATTGGAGTTCCCAATAACACTTAATTAGAGACATCGGCATCAGGGGCTTGATAGCTGCTTCTAATACAGGACTGATTCCTTTTGCCAAATGTCAGATCTTTTATCTGTCACAAAACCTCCGGCAGCACTGCCCGTTCGGAAAGCATGCTGGATGCAGACAGCCCAGCAGCTCAATTGCATACTAGGCAAGTTCTGGCCAGTTGTCTATTCTCATGAAATCCAGTGGATCAACTACTGGAAAGCTCTCCATGTCTATTTCCACCCCTAGATAATCTGCTACCATATGATGCAGACGCTGCTGATGGGATGTGGAAGCTGACAGCCCTTGGCGCTGAGGACTAAGACAATTTTGAAATGCATCACTGAGGTGACCCCCCTCTCAACCGCTCCTCCGCTGACCAACAGAAGCTTGAAAAATAGCTTTTCCATGAGACTGTTACTTACCAGAGTCTGAAAAGGCGTTACATAAAACTCCTCTTTAAGGTGTCCTGGAGTTATTTCATCTTCTGCACCCTCTGTGGGGACGGGATGAGTTCTGACACTTTCCCCTTGTACCGGTGGTGAAGGAGGGTTGCCCTTCTCCTTGATGCCAGGAAATCTTGGGTCCTTTCACAGGCTTTAAAGAATCATGGAGCCCATGCACCGCAAGAGTCCTTGGGTTCATTGAGGATTACACTATCTGGAACTGCCTCTTCCCAGCCATGTACTCCAAAGGTTTCTGAGGACTGAAAACCATCTCCTAAAGGTTGATGTATATCATCCTCTGCTTCAATGCCTCCAAAACTTCCAGAATCCGCCTCCTCTTCCCTCTCCTCTTGTGTGTTCTGTGGTGTCGCAAGAATGGTGTCTGCATAAAGCGGGCCTTGAGAGGAAAGGAAGTCCTCCTCTTCCTCCCACTGCTCTGTCTTCAGTGCCCTGCCCATAATGCCACACAGAGTATGCTGCAGCAGGAACACAAGAGGGATTGTGTAACTGATGCATGCACTGTCAAGGCTCACCATCCTTGTTGCCTCCTCAAATGGTGACAGTACAGTGCATGCATCCTTTATCAGCAGCCATTGGCATGGAGAAAAAAAGCCGAGCTGCCCTGAGCCC
The DNA here is from genome assembly GCF_042186555.1 of Aquarana catesbeiana. Classification (NCBI taxonomy): domain Eukaryota; kingdom Metazoa; phylum Chordata; class Amphibia; order Anura; family Ranidae; genus Aquarana; species Aquarana catesbeiana. The sequence continues at coordinate 883,057,245 of NC_133324.1, forward strand.
CTCCTTGAGCCATAGTCACACAGGACTCGTTGATGGCCTTCTGCTACATGTGCAGCCATTACAGCATTGACAAAGTTGAGTTCCACCTGGGGGGCATGTGACAAATCAGGCGGCTTATGGGCAGGTGGAATTCCTACTGAATTTCAGCCAACCAAACACTGGCTGTGTATGACCGCCTGGAATGGCTACAGGCTCTTCTGGCCTGCTTTAGAAGATCTTGCAAACTTGGATACCTGTTTAAGAAATGCTGCACCAAATTCAGGACATGTGCCAGACATGGCACATGTGTCAACTTTCCTTGTCGAAGGGCAGACAGAAGGTTCGTCCCATTATCACACACCACCATTCCTGGCTCAAGCTTCCATGGAGTGAACCACCTCTGGGCCTGGGCCTGCCCCTGGAGAGCTGAAAGAATCTCTGCTCTGATGTGGCTCCTGTCCCCTTGACAGACCAGCTGAAGCACTGCATGGCTTCTGCTAGCCTGACTTGTTAAATAGCCCCTTGAACGGTTTCCTCTGTTTTTTCCCCCACACTCCAAAGAAGATGCTGGTAGGTTAATTAGTTCCTGTCTAAATTAGTTCTAGTATGTATACACATGCACGTTAGATAGGGACTGTATGTAAAGGGTAGATATGTAAACTGCACTATAAAAAAAATAACTGTAAAAATGAAAAAGCCTCCGAAACGTACAAAGCCCACAATGGTGACTCCTTCAGACTACACTGTATATTCACTTGAGATAAGGAGTAAAGGAGAAGCTGGTGCTGAAATTTAATATAATGTAATGGCGCCATCTAGCGGTTAAACAAGGAACAGACACAGTAACTAGGAATGGATCAATATTTATAAACAAAAAACTTACTTGCAGTATATTACCAAATTATAATGGGGAGTATTTATGCTTCATGACAAGTTACTGTATTTAGAATTTAAAGTATTTTAAAATAATGTAAATGATTCAGTTCAGATTCAAGCAATAAGTATATATGCCTAAGACAATCCCCGGGTTCTAATTAATCTCCACTCTATCCAAGACAAAAGAAAAAGCTTTGCCTTAGGTTATAGTTTAAAATACATACTGTATACCACTGGGAACAACAGCAACTCAGCCCCGAAGTAGTAGACCATGTAAAATGACAGAGCAGGGTCAGCGCATGCGATGCGCAGAAGTCGCCAACTGTCTGCAAAGTCAATAGCTACAGACCACAAAACTTCATGTGGTCTTCAGATTAGCACAACAACAGTGCGTAAAGAGCTTCATGGAAAGGGTTTCCATGGCCGAGCAGCTGCATACAAGCCTTACATCACCAAGTGCATTGCAAAGCGTCAGATGCAGTGGTGTAAAGTATGCTGCCACTGGCTTCTAGAGAAGTAGAGACGTGTTCTCTGGAGTGACGAATCACAGATGGATGAGTCTGGGTTTGGCGGTTGCCAAGAGAATGGTACTTGCCTGAGTGCATTGTGCCAAGTGTAAAATTTGGTGGAGGGGGGATTATGGTGTGGGGTTGTCTTTCAGGGGTTGGTCTTGGCTCCTTAGTTCCAGCGAAGGGAATTCTTAGAGGAAGTAACCCCTGATGGGTTTTTTCTTTCCCTGCAAAGTAAAGGCATAATGTGCTAGTGTGCATCGCATACTAACACATTATGTGACACTTACCGCGCATCCATCTTTGCCCATCTTCCTTCCAGAGCAGCGAACTCCAGCTGTCACACTGGCTGGAGCCGCGTGACGTCACATGCGCGCGGGAGCCAACGTTAACAGCACAGGCTTCTGAAGAAAAACGGCACAAGCGGCCGTTCCTTCAGAGCGCATGTGCGATTACATCATCAGCGCAGTATACAGTAAATACCTCCTAAATGGCGCACATTTAGGAGATATTTACAGTACCTATAGGTAAGTCCTTTTCTAGGCTTACCTATACGTACAAAGTATACAGGAAGGTTTACTTCCTCTTTAAGGCGTCAGCATACCAAGACATTTTGGACATTTCATGCTCCCAACTTTGTGGGAACAGTTTGGGGATGGCCCCTTCCCATTCCAACATGACTGCGCACCAGTGCACAAAGCAAGGTCCATAAAGACATGGATGAGCGAGTTTGGGGTGGAGGAACATGACTGGCCTGCAGAGAGTCCTGACCTCAACCCGCTAGAACACCTTTGGGATGAACTAGAGCAGAGACTGCGAGCCAGGCCTTCTTGTCCAACATCAGTGCCTGATCTCACAAATGCGCTTCTGGAAGAGTGATCAAACATTCCCATAGACACACTCCTAAACCTTGTGGACAGCCTTCCCAGAAGAGTTGAAGCTGTTATAGCTGCAAAGGGTGGGCCAACCCAATATTGAACCCTACGGGCTAAGACTGGGATGCCATTAAAGTTCATGTGCGTGTAAAGGCAGGCGTCCCAATACTTTTGGCAATATATCTATATATACACTCAAACATACAGTATATCTGTTCGGGGGCCCTTAAAAACCTTTAGCATCGAATTTTCTTTGAGGTAGGTAACCACCCTCAACCCTACCTATTTGCTTTGGCTTGGGACACACATACTAGGGCCAATTTAGGTTAATTTGGTCATGTCTAACAGTATGCCTTTGGAGTGTGGGTGGAAACCGGTGTGCCCAAAAGAAACCCATGCAAACAGAGGGAGAACATGCAAACTCCAAGCAGATAATGTCCTGACCGAGACTCAAAACAAGGACCCCAGTGCCTGCACAACCACTGTGCCACCCCACTCAGTGTTGTAACCCATGTAGAGCTATGCCGCAGGCCCACTTCTCAGATCTTGCTGACCTCCTATGATTGACTTGATACGACAATATCCGGTTATTGTGCTTGCTGCATAGTGATTTATGAATGGCTATGCAGAGGGAGTATTATGCACTGCAAACATGTTCACACTGTTGACTGATATAAAAAGCAGCAGAGTGAGTACTGGCCTTTCCTCTCCCAGTCAGAGCACTACTGCGCAGAGGACTGCAGGGAACTGACATCAAGACAAGTTCACATATTTATGATGGTTATATGTAAAAATACACTACATGTTTTAATAAATGCATACAATAATTGTTTTGTTCCATCAGTCTAGATATAACTTCAGATTTCACTGGCAGGTTTAATTGTTTTCACAGTGAGAGCCTGGCTGGTTCTTCTGCCCAATAGACAGCTCAGCATTCAGACACCTTGATAAATGAGGTTGAGTGTGGAGAATACATATATCCATTTCTCAATACTCAGGCATTGTCACTCACCCGTTGTCTAATCCATTTTGACCCAGTTTCTTGCCAATGTCACCAACCATCACTCCTGGCATCGGAAGCAGAGTTTTAGGGTCACGTATCTGTTTATGACACAAAAAACAAATTGTCTACATATTTAAAAATTGATTGAGGTGCAGGTTTCAAAAATATTACATTTAAAACGAACCTACTAACAAGAGACTGGAAGTGTCATCTCAGTTCTTCTTTATAAAGGTGCAACCAAAATGGTAGACTTAGGTCACCACATTATAAAGTTTATGAAACCACAATAACACGTTTCATTTTAAATCAGCTAAATGCATCTAGATGGATTTAAAAAAGGTACACAAAGTCTTAAGCCTCATGCAAACTGGGAATCAAAAATGGCGGAACAAAGGCCAAACACGCATAAATGCGCGTTATTGCTAGATGCTAGGCTTGTCCACACGCATTTTAATGTATTAAATAAATGTATTTTCTGGCCAATAGAATGCATTACAACTAAACGCTCAAAGACACATAAACGCACCTGAACATACATTAACATGCATGCAAAATGCGGCTTTAGGCAGGTTTTTAAGCTGTGTTTTCCTACCCTGGAGCAAAGGCGTCCAGGAAAGAAAAGTAAAATGTCCTGTGTGCATGAGGACTTAAGCAGCCCATAGACCATGGGTGGAAGGAAAAAAAAATGACTTGATTCCTCCATCAACACAGTCAGTGTTCATGGAGGGAATGGCTCCTGCAGCTCCGTACCATCCCCTTGTCAGAACACAATAGCTCAGCAGGGGACAGCTTAAGTTGAGCCTGATGTTAGTACAGCGGCTCCAACTTAAGCTGTCAGGTTTTTTTTTTTCGTTCAACCTGCTAGGTTGAAAAAAAAAAACCTGATAGTGAGTACTAGGCTTAACTTAGCAGGGGGCAGGTTGAACCTCTGGCACAGAGGCCATTGCTTCCAAACAAAGAGAAAGGATTCTTCCTTGAAGCATTCTGGCAGAATCCAGGCTTTTCAAAACAGGCTATGGCTGCTTTCTTAAAGAGGAGTTCCCATTAAAAAAAAAAAAATTAAAAGTCAGCAGCTACAAATACTGCAGCTGCTGACTTTTAATAATCGGACACTTACTTGTCCCACGGTCCAGCGATGCGGGGGGCAGAAGCTCAGCTCATCTCCCCCTCCGTTCGGCGGCGCCGGCATTGCAACTGTGGGCGCCCCACTGTGGCTTCACAGCCGGGCACCTACTGCGCATGCGTGAGCGGCGCCGCGATTGGCCGCTCAGTCATCTGGGACCTGTAATGTGTCCCAGATGATTGACAAGAGGGAGGGGGCAGAGCTGAGCCCTTCCTACGCCGAGGGGAAGTGATGTCCCCAGCCCAGGCACTGAAGGAGGCAGACTACGAGGGACCCCCTAGCAACAGCCATTTAGGAGGTGAGTAAAAAAAAAAAAAATTCCCAATTTTTTTTTTTAGGAACATTCATGCTTTTTTTTTTTTTTTTCGGTGGAACACCACTTTAAGAAATCAGACTGTAAGACTTTGCATAATGTTTTATGCACCTAGAATACATTTATGTAATTTAAACTGAAAGTTCACTTCCGTTTTATTAAACAGGTCCAAACACAAGGTCAAAGCTAAGTAGAGCAGAGAGCAATGATGAAGTGCCATCAGAATTCAATTTAGTAGAGTGAAATAAATGGACTATGGCTGTGAGGTTGTGCTGAAGGGTTACTGCACTTATCCTTACTAAAATAAGTCTGAAAAGCTGTGCAATTCTCCCCAATTCTCTGTACTTATTCATTAATCCTTCTTGAAGGACATAACACTATCGGTTAGATCCATGTTTATTATTTATTTCAAAAAGCAATGTGCAAGAGATTTTCCATTTTGTAACTTTGTCATACAGCCTTTCTCTAAGTCGCTGCAACTTCAACAAACTAATAAATAAAATCATACTATAAGGAAGGCCTAAAGCCTAAGTTTAGTCAAAAATCTTTATTTTTTAAATCAGGGATTATAGTTAAAATCAGTGCACACTGTCCCCCGTGTTGCTGGCTGCTGCTTTAGCTGAAATCCAAAGTCCTCTGATCCCCCTACTCCCGCAGTTGTAATCTTCTGATGCTGCGGGAGTTAATATGAGCCGAGGGACCTGTCACAGGCACTGTCAATAGTGCTGACTATGCCGCCTTTTCCGCCCCCCTCCTCCATTCAGAGATGCTGTACTATAGCTTCCATGAAAGAAAAGCGGACTGCGAGACTGCTATAGTACAGCAATACAGCTTCTATGAATGGGATACCCCCACAGTACCAGAAGATCATGATTGTGGGAGTAGGTAGGAATCAGAGGACTTCAGATTTCAGCAGTCAGCAACACAAGGGACACTTTGCATTAAACGTTAGTACTGCCCCTTGTGCTGATTTTATTTTTCTACATTTTTTAGTAAACTTAGACTTTATTGTGGACTGATTTTTAAAAATGCACACTTCACATAGTTCAATAAAGTAAATGTCAGCATTAACAAACTATTATAAGTCATTTTAAATGTAATGTGCAGCACTACTAAGCAAGAAGCAGTGTCTATAATAGGCAACTAGAGCTGTCACCCGTTCTCAAATACTCTTATGCCCCGTACACACGGTCGGATTTTCCAACGGAAAATGTGTGATAGGACCTTGTTGTCAGAAATTCCGACCGTGTGTAGGCTCCATCACACATTTTCCATCGGAATTTCCGATACACAAAGTTTGAGAGCAGGCTATAAAATTTTCCGACAACAAAATCCGTTGTCGGAATTTCCGATCATGTGTGCACAAATCCGACGCACAAAGTGCCACGCATGCTCAGAATAAATAAAGAGATGAAAGCTATTGGCTACTGCCCCGTTTATAGTCCCGACGTATGTGTTTTACGTCACCGCGTTCAGAACGATTGGATTTTCCGATAACTTTGTGTGACCGTGTGTATGCAAGACAAGTTTGAGCCAACATCCGTCGGAAAAAGTCCATGGATTTTGTTGTTGGAATGTCCGAACAAAGTCCGACCGTGTGTACGGGGCATAACAGTAGTTGGTAGTGCTGAATAAAGACATTAGTCCAGCCCGTTCAAGCTGTGTGGAAGTGTGCAAGTTCATGTCAATAATCATTTCCCATATCCCTGAATATTGTGTTCACCAAGATGCTTGCCCAAGAGTTTTTTTTTTTTTTAAAAACAATTAATACTTCTTGCTGACACCGATTGTGGAAGGGTGTTCCACATCCTGACGGCCCTGACAGTGAAAACCGCCTACACAGCTTAAGCTTAATAGCAAACTACGTATATATGGTGCAAATGTTTAAAGTGTATGTAAAGCCAAATCATTTTCTTTCTTTTTGTCTGAGTCACTTTGAGATTTCCCTTCACTTCCTGTCCCAACGACACATGATGAAGTAAGAGCAGATCTTTCTGTAAAGTCTGAAAGGGGTTGTAAAGCCAGAAGGTTTTTTATCCTAATGCATTCTATGCATTAAGATAAAAAGCCTTCTGTGTGCAGCAGCCCCCCCCCAACACTTACCTGTCTGTCCAGCAATGTCCATGAGTGTCTCGGCCTTCCGAGATTCTCTTTCCTGATTGGCTGAGACACAGCCGCGCCATTGGCTCCCACTGCTGTCAATCACAGTCAGCTAGCTAATCAGGGAAGAGAGGAGACGGTGCCGGGTCGGGGCTCCGTGTCTGAGTGGACACAGGGAGCTGTGACTCGGCTCAGGTGCCCCCATAGGAAGCTGCTTGCTGTGGGGGCACTGAACAGGAGGGAGGGGCCAGGAGCACCGAAGAGAGACTCGAGAAGAGGAGGACCCAACTGCATAAACATGTTTTTTTTTTTAATAGAAAAAAAACGAGCCTTTACAATCACCCTTTCCTTCCCTCCACATCAATACTGACACGGCAGATAAGGTACATGGGCACAGTGAGGCTTGCAATGGGCACAGTGAAGCTTGCAATGGGCACAGTGAGGCATGCAATGGGCACAGTGAGGTTGAAAATGGGCACAGTGAAACTGAAGATGGGAACGGTGAGGGTGCAGATGGGCATTGTTGACCCTCTTTTCAACTTACAGTAGCTGCTTCATTCTCACCCTAGGCTTATACTCGAGTCAATAAGTTTTCCCAGTTTTTTGTGGTAAAATTAGGTGCCTCGACTTATATTCGGGTCGGCTTATACTCAAGTATATACGATACATTTATTAAATGTTTGCATTGAGGCCTGCATATTATTGTAGCCATGATCAGTATGTTCTGGATGCAATGCCCAGGCTCCATCATTGTTTACATCCCAGCCCTAGGTCTGTATTGGGGTACAGACCTACCATTATGGGGCTGGAAGAAAGAAGCAATTAACATCACCACATTTATGTTCCTTTGAGATCTGTGAGTACCCCTGCTTTGGTGGCAGATGGGGCTTGTAGTCATCTGTAATGAATAAAGACATGTGTGCTGGAAGAGCCATGCTAAACTAAAAATAAGCAGACCACTGTAGGGAGAAGCACCCTGTGATTCAGGGATTGGGGAGTGCAACCACGTTTCATGTTAGGCCTCCTTCACATTGGTGTACTACAGCGTGCAGGGCTGTATTTACCTGCATTAGGACACACAGGTATTCAATGCATCCCTGTGCAGACAGTCCCAGTTATGTCAGTTGGTACACAGCTGCTGCTTCTAATCATCTAATCATGCGGGTGTGGGTGCATTGTTCTGAACACAGACTGCCTGCGTTTGGGGGCCCTGCACTCGTACCCACACAGATGTCGAATTGGAAGCAGCGGATGTGACCGTGCAGCTGCTGCATCCCAATTAACATGAGTTGGACTGTCTGCATGGAACACCTATGCATCCCTTTGCTGGAAAACATGGCCCTCACACAAGTGTACACTGTAGTACACTCATGATTTACACTCTAACTATGGGTGTAACATGAAACATGGTCAGAAAGATGGAGTATGCTTTTAAAATTCAGTTGCTTTAGAATGTATGTAAAAAACTAAGGCTGCAATAAAATAAAATAAAAAATGGAATGTAACACCAACTGTCAAAAAACATTTAAAAAGGTAACTGACAATGCTAAGGCAATCAGGGGATCAGCTGTCATCTAAAGAGTGACAGATAGTGGCCTTTCCTCTGACTGCACACACACTCTAGCTTCTCATTGTGCTGTGTGTAAAAATATATATATTGTACATTTACAGTATCTCACAAAAGTCAGTACACCCCTCACATTTAAAAAAAAATGTATTATATCTTTTCATGTGACAACACTGAAGAAATTACACTTTGCTATGCTTACAATGTAAAGTAGTGAGTGTACAGCTTGTATAACAGTGTAAATTTGCTGTCCCCTCAAAATAACTCAACACACACAATTAATGTCTAAACCACCGGCAACAAAAGTGAATACATCCCTAAGTGAAAATGTCCAAATTGGGCCCAAAGTGTCAATATTTTGTGTGGCCACCATTATTTTCCAGCACTGCCTTAACTCCCTTGGGCATGGAGTTAACCAGAGCTTCACAGGTTGCCACTTGAGTCCTCTTCCACTCCTCCATGACAACATTGCAGAGCTGGTGGGGTTTAGGTCTGAAGACATGCTTGGCCAGTCCATCACCTTTACTCTCAGCTTCTTTAGCAAGGCAGTGGTCATCTTGGAGGTGTGTTTGGGGTCGTTATGTTGGAATACTGCCCTGCGGCCCAGTCTTCGAAGAAAGGGCATCATGCTCTGCTTCAGTATGTCACAGTACATGTTGGCATTCATGGTTCCCTCAATTCACTGTAGCTCCCCAGTGCCAGCAGCACTCATGCAGCCCCAGACCATGACACTCCCACCACCATGCTTGACTGTAGGCAAGACACACTTGTCTTTGTACTCCTCACCTGGTTGCCCCCTGCCCACCCTTGACACCATCTGAACCAAATTAATTTATCTTGGTCTCATCAGACCACAGGACATGTTTCAGTAATCCATGTCCTTAGTCTGCTTGTCTTCAGCAAACTGTTTGTGGGCTTTCTTGTGCATCATCTTTAGAAGAGGCTTCCTTCTGGGATGATAGCCATACAGACTAATTTGATGCAGTGTGCGGTGTATGGTCTGAGCACTGACAGGCTGATCCTCCACCCCTTCAACCTCTGCAGCAATGCTGGCAGCACTCATACGTCTATTTCCCAAAGACAACCTCTGGATATGACGCTGAGCACGTACACTCAACTTCTTTGGTCGACCACGGCAAGGCCTGTTCTGAGTGGAATCTGTCCTGTTAAACCGCTGTATGGTCTTGCCCACCGTGCTGCAGCTCAGTTTCAGGGTCTTGGCAATCTTCTTATAGCCTAGGCCATCTTTATGTAGAGCAACAATTCTTTTTTTCAGATCCTCAGAAAGTTCTTTGCCACGAGTTGCTGTTGAACTTCTAGTGACCAGTATGAGAGAGTGAGAGCGATAACACCAAATTTAACACACCTGCTCCCCATTCAAACCTGAGACTTTGTAACACTAACAAGTCACATGATACAAGAGAGGGAAAATGGCTAATTGGGCCCAATTTGGACATTTTCACTTAGGGCTGTACTCACTTTTGTTGCCAGCAGTTTAGACATTAATAGCTGTGTGTTGAGGGACAGCAAATTTACACTGTTATACAAGCTGTACACTCACTACTTTACATTGCAGCAAAGTGTATTTTCTTCAGTGTTGTCACATGAAAAGATATAATAACATTTTTAAAAAAAAGGGGTGTACTGACTTTTGTGAGATACTGTACATGAGTGCCTGTCCTCAAGGAGCTTACAATCTATGGTCCCTAACTCACATTCACACATACACATAATAGGGCCAATTTAAACAGGAGCCAATTAACCTATCAACATATCTTTGGAGTGTGGGAGGAAACCAGAGTACCTGGAAGAAACCCACGCAGATAATGGGAGAATATGCAAACTCCAGGCGGGTAGTTTCGTGGTTGGAGTTTGAACCGGTGATCCTAGTTGCCTATCCTAGATCCTATCCATTTAATGTATTTTATGGATGTTATTTACCTTTAAAAGCCTCCCATCAGACTGCTGATGAGTGCCCCATCTTGGAAAGATGTCAGCAGGCCCAGCAGACTACTCAGAGCTGTCCTTCAAGTGACAATCAATACTATACTCAGCAGCTACATTAAAAGAGGTCATGTAGGGAGGTGAAGGAATTGGTGGAGATGGGCCAGCACAGACAGTAATTAGATACTGCCAAATTTGCCAGTAAGCCCAGAGGAAATGTTGCAAGTAAATACAAATCTGTTTATAGGAAAAAAACACTGAAAATAAGCATTTAATGCACTTGATATTTCTGTAGTTTTACCCGTAATTTAAAGTGGCGATATGTTCTCTTTAAATACCATTCTATTGCAAAGTTTTTTTTTTTTTTGCCACAATGTAGTACAACAAGCACTTATGTCACTTATGTCAAGAAAATACATCCAGTAAAAAGAATAGGGTAAAAGATTCACTGCAGCTTGAATCCTATTATAGGCTATACAAGTGTGAGAAGCAGCATGGCGGCAGCATACCTGTGGCTGGGATTTAGAGGAAGGTTAATTGCCGTGACTGCTGTCAGCCAAACAGCACCGGGGACACAAACTGTGTGGCTTAATTAAGCAAATAAACATTTCACAAGCCATTTGCTTTAATTGCTTTTGTAATTAAAAATTTAGGAATAAAATATAAAGCTTATGCTGCATTATAAAAAAAAAAAAAAAAAAAAAAAAAAATCACATTTAAAGAAGGGCTCTACTAAAACACAACTTATATCTATACTGCAAACCTAACATAAGCCAGGTGTAATTTTGTTTAAAACATCAGTGACTCTAAAGTTTCATTCACACCGTCATAAAAAAACACATATACAAGTGTTTTTTTAATTACAGATCTGAATACAGCTGCGTTGTTTTCAATGGAGCTATTCACAGAGGTGCATAAACATGAGGTGTTCTCAGATCCTTAAAGTGGATGTAAACCCTCACATACACCCAGTGAAGTGAACAGCTTAAGATGATACACAGAGATGAACAAATCTCCCTACATAAGTTTTACATGTACAGGTATATCTTCTGTCTTTCCCTTTCTATATTCTTTAGAATGTGAACATCATGGTAGAATTTTTACTTCCTCTTTCAGCTGTGGGAGTGGAGTCTTGTCATACACTGTGTGAGAGCTGATTGGAGGAAAGGCACACACACAACCCTCCACATAGGCAGAGCAAGGAAGATACATGCAGAGCTGTGCTGTGAATAGACCAGCTCTCTGCTAATCTATTTATAGCAGCCTTCCCAGCACAAATTTCCAGCTGCTTTTATCTCCTGTGTCAGAGAACTTGTCAGAAGTTATCATGCTGATAAGAGAATAACGGAGCAGCAGAAAGACACGGGACTCAGGGCTTTGGAGAGAGAAAAGTAAAGCCCAGGTCAGATTTCATGAATCAAGTTTACATCCACTTTAAGGCTGCAAAACGCAGTGCGATTGACAAAATCAACCTATGCAATCCCATTTATGTATGGGAAAAAAATGACAAATGAATGGCTCAAATTGCACCACATCGCATGTGATTTGCACAGTAATGTGGTGTGATTCCTGTGCAAATCACATGTGATGTGTCACACCGCATATATGTGAACCGAGACTAACACAGATTGCAAAAAGAACATGTGCTTACACGTATATACTCATGCATACGCGTTTGTAAGTGTGTAAATTAAATTTAAACAAGGGGGGAAAAAAATGATCATAAAAAACAAGTTATGCATTGGTCTTTACGCTTTTAAACTTATGTATACACAAGTATTTTACTGGTCATTACGCAGAAACGTTTCGCTTAGAAAACACGTGTACTAACACCAGTAACTTTATTACAGCTGTGTGAATGAGGCATAAAGCTGGCCATACACTGATTGAATTTGGGCTGGTTCCTAATTAACTAGGAGAAATTTGCTTAGAGGGTGGTACAATCTGCCCCCTCCTGTCCAATACCCTTCAACTGGAAAACTGAAAGAGCAGATGTCCAGGTGTTCTGACAGCTGCCACCAGTGGCTGTCAGAATTCAATAACCCAACAGGGAGATCTGTCCATCCACACTATATAAAGGGATAGAGGAATCTTTTTTTTTGTACTAGCCAGGCAACTAGCATCTTCAGAAGGGGATTGGCAATGGACCCCATGAGTCTCTCAAGAAAGGCTTTTGTTAAATTAGCACAGGAACAGGCCACAAATTATGAGTTCTACATACACTCACTGAGCAAATTAATAGGAACACTATACAGTACTAATGCTGGGTAGGTCCTCCCTTTGCTCTTAAAACAGCCTCAGTTCTCCGTGGCATGGATTCCACAACATTCATGAATCATTTTTTGAGATTCTGGTCCATGTTGACATTGCACAATTACAGTTTGTTCGCTGCACATTCATGCTGCAAATCTCCCATTCTAAAACACCCCAAAGGATGACAGGAGTGGAACCCAACATGGTCCTCAGCTCTTGTAGCCCATCCACCTGAAAGGTTGAATGCGTTGTAAATTCTGAGATGTTTTTCTGCTCACCACAAAGTTAGGAGGGTTATACGAATTACCATAGCCTTTCTAGGCCATTTTAAGGTGTTTCCATCCACCAAACTGAAGCTCACTTGATGTTTTTTGCTTTGAACACCACTTGGAGTAAACTCTAAAGGCTCTTGTGCCAGGATCTGAATCCCGGGTTTACTGCTGTACCTGGCATTGGCTCTTCCTAATCACAGCTCTGGATAGCTTCTTGTCTGATCCTTTAGTCCAGGGGTCCCCAACCCCTGGGCCACGGACTGGTACAGGTCCGTGGCCCATTGTTGACCAGGCCGCACAGTGGGAGGTGAGCATCAACAACGGTCCAGACAGGGCTATCACAGGTTGCGGTCACCGCTCACCTCCTGCTTTGTGGGCATGCCTGTGTCTTCTCTCCCAGCTCTCCTGGCGATCTGCATGGAGAGTGAGAGTCTTTTCATATTAACAAGCAGGTAATCACCCTATTTTTAATATGATAAATTGCAGCATCTCCTGCCCCTTGCCATGCTAATAGGGTGACATCATCTGTGGGGCAGGAGACCCTGGAGAAGACACAAAGGTTGAATCCTGCCTCTGCCCTGCAAAAGGTAGGAGTAAAAGGGAGCACTGTGATTGAAGAGAAAAGGGGATTGGAATGACTGAAAGGGACAGTGTGATTGGAGGGGGGGGTGATGTAAAGGGCCACTTTGATATAAAGGGGACTGCACTCTAAAGGGGCACTGTAATCTTACGGTACCCCTTTACAGTGCAGTTCCTTTTACTGCTTATCACAGTGCCCATTTACAGTGCAGTCCCCTACCGATCACAGCCCCCCCCTTTACAGTGCAGTACATGTTACATTAATGTTAAGGGGACTGCACTGTAAAGGGGCATTGTAATGTAAAGGGGACTGCAATGTAAAATGGGGAGTGTGACGTGGGGAACTGAGGGCACTGTGGGACTGCTTTAAAGGGCAACTGTGTACACTGATTTAAATGAGGGACTGTGCTGTAAAAGGAGGCTGTGCTGGGGGTCTGAGGATCCACTCCGTGAATATCCAGTCACCTCCCCGAACCCTGGAAAAATTGTCTGTCACTAAATCGGTCCCTGGTGCAAAAAAGGAAAAGTTTGGGGACTGCTGCTGCATAACCAGTGAAGTGATACACAGAGATGAAATAAAGAAAAATCCTCCTACACAAGTTGTACCTGTTTATCTGCAGTCTTCTCTTCTCTACATCCGTTCAAAGTCCAGAATTTATAAAGATTGTCTGAACTGTCAGAAAAAGGGGACGAAGAGCTGAAATTACACTCTTCAGAGCTCAGCGAGGAGAGCTCTGACAGCTAATTGGAGGGAAGGGACATCCCCCCCCCCCCCTTCACACATCACACAGGAACAGACCTGAGGCTGTCAATCAGCTGGAGGTTCCTCTCCCCTGTCACCTTTTTTCTCTTTGCGTCAGGAAAACTTGTCAGAAGTGACTCATGCTTATGGCAGAGGAATGAAGCAGCAGACAAAAATGTCACTTAGTGCTCTTAATTGAGACAAGTACACACTATAGAGGGATATGCTTTGTTCATAATTCATGTCTGAGGTTTAGAACCACTTTAAGCCATTTCTCTGCACTTCCTGTTTGCCAGATTCTTGTGCTTTTGCCACCAAGTTACTCTTCTTGCTTCTGCTACACACCACTTATGTACGGGCCCTTGGCTGTCAATGCATTCTTTGTTGCTCTCCATTTCAAACCTGAAACTTTAGACTACGGATGTTAACCCTTTAATCTCCGACTATGCTTCTGCCTTGCTTCCATACTGCTACCACTATTTGTGCATCAAACTTGGCCTGTTTATAATCACAAATGTGTCTGTGGTTTCAGCTACTGAACCCGGAGCCTGATCCTGGATTGTGACTTGTTGGGCGTGAAAATTCCTGAAGACTAGCGATTATAAAACTCATACCAGTCAATCTGGCACCAACAATCACTAGGATTCCATTTTCCCCCATTCTGGTGTTTGATGTGAATATTAACTACTGAGCACTTTTACCCCCTTCCTTGCCAGGCCAATTTTCAGCTTTCGACGCTATTGCACTTTGAATGACAATTGCGCAGTCATGCAATGTTGTACCCAAACAACATTTTCTATCATTTTTTGAGACACGTAGAGCTTTCTTTTACTGGTATTTTATCACCACTGGGTTTTTTATTTTTTGCTAAAAAAACAAAAAAAAAGACCAACATTTTTGAAAAAAATGTTTTTCTTAGTTTCTGTTATAAAATTTTGTAAATAAGTAATTTTTCTCCTTCACTGATGTGTGCTGATGAGGTAGCACTAATATGCAGCACTGATAGGTGGCACTGATAGGCAGGCTCTGATGGGCACTGAAATGCAGCATTGACTGGCATCAATGATGGGCACTGATTGGCATCACTGCTGGGCACTGTTGGGACTGCACTGATGATCAGTGCCCTGATTCTCTGTGCAGATCTCCCCTGTGAGGAAATTCCACTGATCGTCGCTCCTCTCCTCACACTCTGTCAGTGTGAGGACAGGAATGCTGTTAACCGGCATTTCCTTGTTTACATTTAATTAGCTGTAATTGGACACGTGGCTGTAACGCTGATCACGTGGCTAAAGAGCCTCGTCATCGGCTCTTTGCTGAGACTGGTGATGCGCCATGTCCCAGGGACAGAGTGCACCACCAATCGCCGAACAAGCGCCCCTATGGGTGCACAAGCACAGCGAGAGTGGGAAGATGTCATATGACATCGTCCCAGAACAAGAGAACCACCTTGCGCCCATCATTTCACTATACGGTGGGTGGGAGGTGGTTAAATAAAGCAGGAGCAGAGCAAGGTGAGATTACTGTTTTTAGTAAATTATTAATGGAAGTATATATAGGGAGAATTTGTAGGTCTGTGATAGAAGCACTCTGCCTTAAAAGACGAGCTCTCACACTGTCACAGATGTGTTGGGGATTGGGCAATGTCTTCCCAACAATGTCCTAGACAGCAGAAAAACCTGACATTGGTTTCACACATATTCCACTGAACTTAAAAATAAGTAAAAATAAGAACTTTTTTGTATCTGCTTCATTTAGCAATAAAAAAGATGTTATCTATAAAATTAAAAATGTGAAAAGGGAAGTTCCCTCACCTGCATGACAAAGGAGTGTAATCCATGGCACTGTCCATCTGATGTGTACAGCTGAGCATACACCACAGCATGGGTGGCAGTCTTCCCCATATTACCTACCCAGAATTTAGCTGCTTCAAAATCTGGGGAGTTTATTATAAATTCCTGGAAAAGAAAATAGAGTTAAAATACATGACATAACAACTTAACATTATTGTTTAAAAAAAAAAAAACAAAAAAAAAAAAAACACCACAATTATTGTATTCAGTTCTCAAAATTGTTATTCAAGGCAGAAGAAACCCACCCATTTAAAGTGACACTAAAGCCTATGTTTTTTTCCGTAATTTTGGTGTAATACATTATGTTATGCCTCTTGATGGGGTTGATTTACTAAAACTGGGGAGTGCAAAATCTGGTGCAGCTCTGCATGGTAGCCAATCAGCTTCCAGTTTTTTTTGTTGTTGTTAAAGCTTAATTGAACAAGCTGACGTTAGAAGCTGATTGGTTTCTATGCACAACTGCACCAGATTTGGCACTCTCCAGTTTTAGTAAATTAACCCTGATACAAACATATTTCTTCCACCTTATAAAGGCAGTGGCTTTTCCTATTCACTTGAAAAAAAACACGACAATTATTGTATTCAGTTCTCAAAATTGTTATTCAAGGCAGAAGAAACTCACCAATTTAAAGTGACACTAAAGCCAATCAGCTGCCAGTTTTTTTTTTTGTTAACGCTTAATTGAACAAGCTGAAGTTAGAAGCTGATTGGTCTCTATGCACAACTGCACCAGATTTGGCACTCTCCAGTTTTAGTAAATTAACATATTTCTTCTCAGCACTGCTGCTTGGGTGTTTGGTGATGCTTTCTTTCAGTTTCCATGGTGTAACTCTTGCGTGCACACTCCATTCACTACCATTACCTGGAGTGGCTAGCCACTCCTCTTCCCCCCTCCTGTGTCCTTCAGTGCGCATGCTCCTGCCGTCTCCTGTCTCCTTGGGGGTTCTAAAATCAGCCAGGAGAGAGCAGCGGAGAACATGGAGATTAAGTGTTGGGCACACACTAGGGGAATTAAAAATTACTGGAGCATGTTTTACTGCTTGTTAGCAATACATTATTTAAAAAAAAAATGGAGCTTTTGGTATTACATTAAGGGCTTTTTTACATGGGCAATCAGGGGGCAGTTGATCTGCGGTTTTATCGCCCCCTGTCCACCCACCTGACAATACAAAGGACAGTACATCGCAACAGTCGCAATGCTTTACGGCCGTTGCAGTTTTAATTCAGGCTGCAGAGTTTGACAGATGGCACTGCCTGTCAAACTCGCCCTCTAAGATTAATGGGGCTACAAACATTAGTGTGCATCTAAATGCCTGAAAAAAATGTAATGTATTGCAACTTACTAGTCCTTAGATGTGGTGGCTACATTAGTTATCTTTTATCGGGTTATGAATATGTTCTGCGTGTTCAGATACACACCTGTTGATTCTACCGGAAATGTAGTGTCCTTGAAACCTCCTGTGCACTGAACTGTCAAACAATATTAATACACTTTCCTGTGGTATTCTGTAAACTACAGGACACTTCACCCTTATAGGGTGAATAATGGTGAAAAGGGGAGGTGTTCTGTGCTAGGGTGACAATGCTGCTCCTCTTTAGATACAGAAGAGGGAGTGTAGTCACCCTTACAAAGAAAATGTGTTATCTGCAGCAGTGGTCATCAACCATGTCCTCAGGGCCCACTAACAAGCCAGGTTTGCAAGATAACTGAAATACATCACAGGTGATATCATTTGCTGCTCAGTGATTGCAGTATTCTAGTCTGCATCTCCCCAAGGTAATACATAAAACCTGGCCTGTTAGTGGGTCCTGAGGACAGGGTTGATGACCACTGATCTGCAGGATTACCAGGCAAAATTAAAGGGAAAAAATATGGAAAAAATGCAGCAATCACATATAAAGACTGGTAAGCTGTAATATATATTACAATTCTATTCTTGGGTCTAAAAATGCCTTAAATGGCTAGGGAACAAACTACAACACTGCCAATGTGGCCTGAGCAGCTGCAGCACAGTTTTTCCTAAACAAAACTGGTTTGCATCACCGGAATGAAAGATGTATTTAGCTGTGATCCTACAGTTACTCTTTATTGATGTCATACAAAGTACAGGAGAAATGTGAAGAGAGAAGCCAATCAAAGCAATTCTTATAGAATTTGACTATATTTAACTAAAATCTGGTTGTTTTGGTTATTGTACTTTTTACAACTTAAATTTTTGCACTGCATTATTAAATAGACCCTGTCAGGGAAAAGCAACAATGTCTGTGTAAGCCCCCCAACCTATCCTACTGAAACTCATCTTTCCAGCAACCCCCTGCCACATGCAACCTCTACCTTCACATTAGGGAGGGAGTTCACCACCATTCCTTCAAGGCTCAGACACCAGCCAACATTAGATATTTTGGTGGAAGGATTGATGGGGCAATGCTGGAGAAGTGACAAGGTAAAGTAACAGTCTTTAAACAAGCCAGTGAATTTTTAGGCACTGCTTACACTTAAAGTATATTGTATGTGTAGTGGTTGTGTATATATTTTCTTTCTTTATTATGGGCAGGACTTAAAAAACAACATTTAGGAAAAAAAAAAGTTTTTTCTTTTGGTTAAGGAATTATAAAATATTGCATATGATCTGCTTTGCTGTTGATGCTTTGATGTAAAAAAAGATTTTTTGTTACAGAGTTCAGTAACTCAACCTATACACACACAAATAAATGACTCCCTGCTGGAACTCATCAGACAGATGTGTCTGAAAGAAGACAATTACTGCTTTCCATTTTAAAAACCTATAGTGCTCTGGGTATTAGCTGCATACATAATTTTCTTTCTTGACCTACAACCCATGAAAAGTCTCTTTTGCAAAAGAAAAAAAAAAAAAAAAAAAGAAACACCTTTTCCCCTTATGCTCTTAGCAATTTTGAATTTTCTCATGCACCCTGCTCCAGACATGCAGTAATGCGATAATAGAGCTGGGTGCGGTGGACGATGTATCTCCTGTACACATCCACCCAATGGAGAGGCACCCAAAGAGGAGCAATGCAAGACGTGAAAGAAGCAGTTGGGAAGTGGTAGTGAATGAAGCGGTGACTGCACAAGACAATTACTAAAGAACCTGAGCCAAAACCATTATATTTCCTTTTAACGCCAAAGTCAGCAGTTTGTTGAAAATCTCCTTCCGCGTACCTTTGTTGAAGCATCGAAGTTTGCAGTTGTGCGGATAGCCTTTGTATTGCTGCCATGGCTCAATTCTGTGAGTGCAAAGCATCCAAAAATCTAAATTAAAGCAATCGATTATTAGTGTAAAATCTAAGAAATATCATAAACAACAATTTAAATCCATAGCTTAAGCAGGAAAATTAATAATGAAAATGTAAAAGTTTTCGTGAGCAGGGCCAGGATAACAGGTGGCAGGGAGGGGCGGATACCCTGGGTGCAGTGCAGTGGTTTACTGTAGATATAGGGGCGCTCCTTTTGTTATAAGGCTGACAGGAGTAATGACAACAGCATCACTACTCCTGTCTGCCCAGAGTTGGGAGCAGCAACTCCTCCCTCCTGCCAGTGCAATGCTCCTGTATAAACAAGGTGGCGGTGTTCACAGACACAGAGGAGCTGCACCAGCAGAAAGGATGAGTGGGAGAGAGAGCACAGCCCGCACCACGGATCGCTGAAGTCCCCAGGAGAGCTCAGCGAGTGAAGGAGAAAGCCATGAGCGGAGGAGAGAGCCATCAACACAAGCATGTGCTCCATGTTAAAACCAAGCTGCACAGTGATTTTGACAAGCAATTGACTGCTAGGCGTAGGATACCCTAAGCTTGCACATCATAAATGGGGGGCAATTTGGCATCTTTGCCCTGGGCGCTAGATGACCTTGTCCCGGCACTGCTTGTGAGATACGGGTATTGCTCATATATGACCTGTTAAACAGTTTGTAGAGAAGGAAGTTTTAGTGGGGAGGGACAATAAAGAGTGATATGGTCTCACAATCTGCAATGCTCTATCCCTGTTCCGCAGTCATTTTTCAGCATTTATCCACAGTCCAGTTCAGTGGTATCCAGACAAAAAGGAACAAGAAAAAAGCTATAACAAACTGTCCACTTTTCAGTGTTGGTAGGGCCTTCCACCCCTTGCACGGTTTCCCCAGACACTGGCCAAAACTTGTCTTCCCAATCATACTAGCATGACCATATTGTGAAGTTTGGTTCAATTCTAACCTTGGAACCTTACATCTTCCTGTGGCTCTGTGCCCAAAATGCATACTAGAGCTGCATTAGCCACGCAACAGAGTATTACCAGGGTCTGATATACAGTATTAGGCTGCAGTTGGGATTTTTGGACACACACACCAGGGTCAATTTAGACATAAGTCAATTAAAAGAGAAGTAAGGGAATGTTTTTTTTTTTTTGTAGAATCATACTTACCTAGCTGGATGCAGCATTGCATCTGTCCCCCAAAGGTTTTAACACAGCCGGTCGCTCAGTTCTCACAGCTCCGTGAGCAGAGAGCTGGTTAATGTCAGTCACTGGTTCTCTGTCTGCTCCCCTTCCCACCGCGCTCACTGGAGCGCTGAACTGTGGAGGGGGCAGGAGCAGTCGGCTCAGGCACTCAGCGGATCTCTCATATGGTCGCGAACTTCCCCGAGCCTGGTCCGGCTCTGTGAGGACAACAGACAGCGGACTTCCGCCCACTGTCTGCTGAAAACGGGTGACAGGAGTGCAGAACGAACTGCACACCTGTGATCCACAGGAGAAATGATGCCAATCAAGCTCTGGCTGTACATCTCCTTTAACCTGCCAGGACTTCTTTGGAGTGTGAGTGGAAACCAGTGTACCCAGAGGAACTCGTACAAGTCGAGAGATAACATCCAAACTTTATGCAGATAGTTTCCTTGCTGAGATTAAAACCAAAGATCCCATTGCTGAAGGAATAACCACTAAACCACTGTGCCTCTACACCCACTTTTATAAAATGAAAAAAAATGGTGTGCACCGGCATGGAATGCGTGACTGATGGAAAACCCTTTCCGAGAGATGTTGATTTAACAACTTACAGTCCAAGTTATCTAACGTGATGCAGATTTACCTATTCCTATTTGTTTAATCACAATTGTGTATATTACTGCTTATCACAAGACAAGATGTACCATTTCTGAGAGATGTTGATTTACCAGCTTACAGTTTTAGTTTACTAATTTGATGAGAGATGAGGCAGCTGGCCTTTCTACGACACAACTGACAGGGACATGGGATTTCCTGCCAGCAGCACCTGTGGAGTTCAAAACAAACTTCTCCAGCTGAAGTGCAACTGGACAGAGGGTCCAAGACCTCTGCCCCACCCCCTGCAGTGAATGGACTCAGGAGAAAATGAAGTCATCCTCACTCCAAAGTGGGAGTCCAGGAGTCTGCGAGATGGCACAACCAGCTCATCTCTCCAGCGGCAGATCAACAATCTGGGAGTGGCGAAAGATGTCCTCCCTCCCCAACAGCCAGCCAACGGCAGATACTCAGTTCAGGAGAGAAGGTAGCCGTCCTTCCTCCCTAGCAGCAGACCCACAGTCTGGGAGTGGAGGGAGCCAGCTGCCCTCCCAAACAGTTAGCCCTGCTGGCATCAGGGCAGAGTGCTACCAACCTCTGCCCAGCACCGACAACAACTCTGGAGTTCAAGGAAGCCGGGCCAGTCGACCCCTCTCCCCAGCAGCAGACCGATACCCAGAACGGTAAAGACCACCTGACTGAAGCTCTGGCAGCCAGACAGAGATTCCACGACCTCTGACCCACACCTATGGATGACAACTATTCCCTGCAGACCATAATGGAGATCATATGGACCGACCATGTGGGTTCACTTTGCCCGACTAACGCATGCTCAGACTAGGTGGAGGTGTGGGACCTTGTTAGTATAATTTGATGGGGGGGAAAATGTGAAAGACCCAACCTGGACAGAGGCTTTTAGAGGGGACTGCAGGATAGCCTCTTGCCTACTAACTATGGGCCCATGCTTTCAGGGGAACACTATTCTTTGGGAGATGTGTGCCTGGGGGACCCTTGAAATGGTCTTGCTTTGGATTTAGGTTTATGTTTCCCCAAAACACACAGACTGGGAACTGTAGGACCCACATACATATTTGGGGTCTCTAGGCCCAAACCAGCAGTGACTAATTCAGACTGATACTCAAAGCAGATGTTAATAACATCAGCTCAATGCAACCTGATGCTGGGGGTCTCCTGATTTAATCTGTTTAAGGTGTTATGTGTTAATTGTCTACAACAACAATATTGGGCCCACGGGACTTTTAATGAGCCACACCTCAAACATGTATATAAAAAAAAAAGTAGGAAAATGTATTGACATACATTTAAAAACAACACATAATGCAAGAATTGATAAATACAAATACATAAGTAATACTCAATATTGAAACCTTTACATAGAATCTATACAGTCCGTATTAATATCCAACATCATGTGAGCATGTATATGTGTATGTATATGACCATATATGTATATATATTATTGTGCACATTGTACACTGGCTCCCTCCTCTCCTCACATGCTGTACTAATCGTCGTGAGGAGCAGAACCGGAGATGCTCTGGTTTGTTTACGAGTTATGACGTGGTAAAGGGCCGCTGTCATTGGCCCTTTACCCCGATCTGTGACACACCGGGTCTAGGAGATGGACATTCATGAGTGTGCGATTCTGGGAGCACCTTATAGTACGCCCTCCCAGAGTTATCCGACCGCACTGTAGCCATTTTTGGGCTATGGCCCGGTCGGCAAGTGGTCCCATAAATGAAAATGTGACCAATGAGATCTTCTCTGAATCCAAAGTACAGAAATGGACGGGTTATTACTGCAATGCAATGTGTGAACAAGTCCTTAGCTTTCAAATAATGGAAGAGGCGGTATTCAGATTGTAAAGTCATAATTGTGGCACACAGAGCAGCAATGTCTTGGGAACACTGCTGTATGCCTTGAAGGTGTTAAATGTTATTTAAATATTTCCATAATGTAGGAGCAGATTTGTATGACATCACAGATGAACCTACCTCCATACGCCTTATTTGATTTAGGAAGGTCTGGTGCTTCTCAGAGCCGCCACTTCCAACAGCACCCGCAAACACCTGAGATACAAACAAAGCAAATCACTGACACTTGTGCAAGAACAACATTAATTGGGAGACAGGCCTTGGTGGGGTCATAGTATAAGAAGTACCTGAGTATTCAGGAAATATTTAGCAGCAAGGGACCAGTCGTACATGCCCAGGCAGTTTATAAGCACCAGAAGTTTCTGAGGTTTCTCCATGGTCTCCTCGAAGGTCAGGAAATCATACTCGAAGATCTTCCTGCAGCGCAGAAATGTCAGCTCTCTGTACTCCTCCAGACCAAGCTCCTCTCCAGGTTGGCGATGGAAAAGTGGATCATTCTCCAGTGTGGAGAAGATTTTTTTCTGGAAACAGAATGCAACATTCATTGTATCACATATACAGAAGTGCAGGATTTAATTTAAACTGAATATATGATTTCCAAATGCAGTGTAAAGCAATGAGGTTCACTTTAGTCCAGACCTCCACAGATACATATACTTACCTTCCTTTTCCTCCCACACTTCTCTGTTCAACCACCATAAGTGAAAGAAAGGTGCACACTACAAGATGCTACAGCTGTAGCTTAATCACTTGAGATCCAAAAGATTTTACTCCCTTCACGACCAGGCCATTTTTTGCTATTTAGCACTGCACTACTTTAACTGGTAATTGCGCAGTCATGCAACGCTTTACCCAAACAAAATTTATATAATTTTTTTCACACAAATATAGCTGTCTTTTGGTGGTATTTGAGCACCACCTGTTTTTTTTTTTTTTTCCTCAACAATCGAAAAAAGACTGAAAATTTAGAAAATAAAATGTTTTTTACTTTCTGCTATAAAACATATCAAAATAAAAAACAAAAATTCAAATTTCTTCATAAATTTTGGACAAAATGTATTCTGCTACATATCTTTGATAAAAAAAATCCCAATAAGTGTATATTGATTGGTTTGCGTGAAAGTTACAGCTGTACATCTACAAACTATGGAATATACAGTGCCTTGAAAAAGTATTCCTACCCCTTAAAATTTTCCACATTTTGTCATGTACCAACAAAAACATAAATGTATTTTATTGGGATTTTATGTGATAGACCAACACAAAGTGGCACATAATTGTGAAGTGGAAGAAAAATGATAAATGGTTTTCAATTTTTTTTACAAATAAATATGTAAAAAGTGTGGCGTGCATTTGTATTCAGCCCCCCTGAGTCAATACTTTGTAGAACCACCTTTCACTGCAATTACAGCTGCAAGTCTTTTTGGGGATGTCTCTACCAGCTTTGCAGATCTAGAGAGTGACACTTTTGCCCATTCTTCTTTGCAAATTAGCTCAGCCTCTGTCAGATTGGATGGAGAGCATCTGAACAGAAATTTTCAAGTCTTGCCACAGATTCTCAATTGGATTTAGGTCTGGATTTTGACTGGGCCATCCTAACACATGAATATGCTTTGATCTAATCCATTCCATTGTAGCTCTGGCTGTATGTTTAGGGTCGTTGTCCTGCTGGAAGGTGAACCTCTTCCCCAGTCTCAAGTGTTTTGGAGACTCTAACAGGCTTTCTTCTAACATTGCCCTATATTTGGCTCCATCCATTTTCCCACCAACTCTGACCATCTTCCCTGTCCCTACTGAAGAAAAGCATCCCCACAACATGATGCTGCCACTACCATGTTTCGTGGCGGGGATGGTGTGTTCAGAGTGATGTGCAGTGTTAGTTTTCTGCCACACATGGCGTTTTGCTTTTAGGCCAAAAAGTTCAATTTTGGTCTCATCTGACCAGAGCACCTTCTTCCACATGTTTGCTGTGTCCCCCACATGGCTTCTCGTAAACTGCAAATGAGACTTCTTATGGCTTTCTTTTCAAAAATGGCTTTCTTTTTGCCACTCTTCCATAAAAGGCCAGATTTGTGGAGTGCATGACTAATAGTTGTCCTATGGACAGATTCTCCCACCTGAGCTGTGGATCTCTGTAGCTCCTCCAGAGTTACCATGGGCCTCTTGGCTGCTTCTCTGATGAATGCTCTCCTTGCCCAGCCTGTCAGTTTAGGTGGATGGCCATGTCTTGGTAGGTTTGCAGTTGTGCCATACTCTTTCCATTTTCGGATGATGGATTGAACAGTGCTCCGTGAGATGTTCAAAGCTTGGGATATTTTTTTATAACCTAACCCTGCTTTAAACTTCTCCACGACTTTATCCCTGACCTGTCTGGCGTGTTCCTTGGCTTTCATGATGCTGTTTGTTCACTAAGGTTCTCTAACAAACCTCTGAGGGCTTCACAGAACAGCTGTATTTATACTGAGATTAAATTACACACTGGTGGACTCTATTTACTAATTATGTGACCTCTGAAGGCAATTGGTTCCACTAGACTTTAGTTAGGGGTATCAGAGTAAAGGGGGCTGAATACAAATGCACGCCACACTTTTCAGATATTTATATGTAAAAAATTTGGAAAACCATTTATCATTTTCCTTCCACTTCACAATTATGTGCCAATTTGTGCTGGTCTATCACATAAAATCCAATAAAATACCTTTAGGTTTTTGGTTGTAAAATGGCAAAATGTGGAAAGGGGTATGTACATCATACATTAAGGCACTGTATACTGTAATATATATATATATATATATATATATATATATATATATATATATATATATATATTTTTATACTACTAATGGTGGTGATCAGTGTCTTATAATGGGACTGCGATAGCGCAGAGGGCAATCTGAGACTGATGCTGGGGGGGGACTGACTAACTGCAACTGACATCACCAGTGACATTAACATAGTGATCAGTAATAATATCATACACTGTCACTGTACTAATGACACTGGCTGGGAAGGGGTTAACATCTAGGGTGATCAAGGTGTTAAATGTGTGCCTAATGCCCCGTACACACGGTCGGACTTTGTTCGGACATTCCGACAACAAAATCCATGGATTTTTTTCGACAGATGTTGGCTCAAACTTGTCTTGCATACACACGGTCACACAAAGTTGTCGGAAAATCCGATCGTTCTGAACGCGGTGACGTAAAACACGTACGTCGGAACTATAACCGGGGCAGTGGCCAATAGCTTTCATCTCTTTATTTATTCTGAGCATGCGTGGCACTTTGTCCGTCGGATTTGTGTACACACGATCGGAATTTCCGACAACGGATTTTGTTGTCGGAAAATTTTATCTCCTGCTCTCCAACTTTGTGTGTCGGAAAATCCGATGGAAAATGTCCGATGGAGCCCACACACGGTCGGAATTTCCGACAACACGCTCCGATCGGACATTTTCCATCGGAAAATCCGACCGTGTGTACGGGGCATTAGTATGTGTAATGTGTATAATGTGTGCTGCTTTTACAAATAGAGTTTTTTATCACTATAAGCTGGGACTTGCTGACAGGTTCCCGCTGTGTACAATCAATCAATTTAGGGCTCACGCATGGGTGCCCCCCCCCCGAAGCAGGCAGGAACGTTGCTTTGCCTGTGTTGGGCCACCTGTCCACAGTACACTGCACGCGGGCGGTCCACAAGTGGTTAAAAATGTCACTAGCCTGTTAATAAAGGGGGAGGGATAAAACAGGGAAGGTAAAGTATAAATTGATTAAGCTTCAGCTTTAATTGATTGCAACAAATAAAAGCCATGTGTCAGAAGGTTTGCCCTGAATAATGTGCATGTTGAAATAATAAAGAATACAAAGAAAATGAAGTAAGTTAATTCATGCATATTATCTAATATGTCTTTGGGCTTTTGCTAACTTAATTCTACTTAGTATTACAGCCTGGAGCTCTCCTTTAATGTAAGTGCTGAAGTTAACTACCTTTCACTTTTCTCTGCAAATGTAATTGAATGTAATTGACAATACTTAGGACCGCTAGGGAACTCTCTTTAATAACTTACTTTAAAAGCAATAATGTCTTCATCATCCAGAAACATCACCATATCCTTCCAGTTGAAGGAGGCCTTTCTTCTGTATCCCGAGAGTGGTCCATTAGGCAGATCTGGCAACAGGTTTTTAATGGATGTTGCTGGTGGGGCATCACAGTTTTTGGCAGCAATCATTGTAAGTCTGCTTAAGAAAACAGCGTAATGTTATTCTTTTTTTATTACACAGGAAGAAACATACTACAATGCTATACACAAAATGAATCAGTCTTCAAACTGAAAAAAAGAGGGAGGGGTTCAAAGTTTATACCAGTCTGCTTTAAAGCTCATCTCTAGCTAAAATGTTTTATCATGCTTTGAATAGAGCAACGAATAAAGCTGAATTTTGAGCTAGACAGATATTGTCAAAATAAAAGCTTTAAAGCCCACACACTGCTCATATGGATGGCTGAGGCCTCATAGACATATCTCAGTCTCTAGTCATGATCAGTAGCCAGAGGGACACCTCCCGATCATGTGACTACCATGACAGCCAATCACAGTGATCAGAATGTCCATCCTGCCCCCCGAGCGTAAAGGCCCAATTAAAAAGGGACGATGGGAAGGGGTTAACCAGCACACAGGTACCACTTTCTATTATGTAAAGTTGATAAGCAAGTGAAATACATGTTTTTAGTGGATATTGATTTACATAAAACTTAGCAATAGCTTTTATGGTATTATGTAAGTGTATAGGTAATCACTTCTGTGTACACTGTATGCACAATTATTTGGAAAGTTGCATTTTTGATGATTCATTTCATTATTGAACAATTACAGTGCTCTTGGTCAATCCGAAATATTAATAAACTTCAAACCTTCAAATTTAAGGAAGTAAAAGTAGGGGGGCGTGGCCTGACGAGGCATGTGAGCAGACCTGCTGCACGGAGCTCCCGCTGAGAATCCTGCCTAATATCCTTTCCTCACCACCGAAATCGCCCGTTTTTGCCCTAAAGAGCTTCCTGATACCTCCTGGAGACACCCGGTACTGACAGGTGATCGTTTAGTGCTGATGATGACCCGGGGGAACCGAATGGAGACCGAGGCCTGGGAGTCCCAAGCTGACCAAGATGGCGCCGGCCGTTCTCAGCCTCCTAAAGCACAGCGCGGCCTGGAAAAGAAATCCGAACAGGGGGGTAAGTCCAGTAAACTCCCTAAAGGCAAGGAACAACCCAGGGACATGCTTTATTATACCCAAAAGCTGGCCGGACATTCTACTTCTCATATACCTGACTCCCCCCAGCCTAACAGGGAAGATACAAGCATGCTAGATGACACAGTGCCATTAGATCTGCAGCAGGATCTCATGTCTGACCCATCTGACTCCCCCTCAGAAGACAGTATACAGCCTTCTTTGAGTGAAATCCTGCATGCTGTGCATAAATGTACTGCCTCAGTTGATGATTTGAAGGAGAAATTTGGGGGTCTGAAAGAAACAGTATCCCTTATGCGCCAAGATCTGCAAAAAATCAGGGAAAGAACCACAGCAGTGGAGGGCCGGGTGAGCGACGTGGAGGACCAGTTGCCCCCCCTTAACAGAGATGTCAGGATGGCCACACAAAACGCCTTTCAAGCCCTTAATAAAACTGACGAAATCGAGAACCGTCTGCGACGCAACAATGTGCGCATAGTGGGACTCCCTGAAAAAGTGGAAGGACGTGACCCCACTACTTTCATTGAGGAATGGCTGCAGGAAGTCTTTGGCAAAGAAGCTTTCTCTCCCATCTACACAGTGGAAAGGGCCCATAGAGTGCCCCCACGCCCTCTCCCCCCTGGGAACCCCCCAAGATCAATGCTGGCCAGGCTCCTGAATTACAAGGACCGTGAGGTGATACTGAGACTGGCCAGGGAAAAAGGCAGCATTAAACACAATGGCACTAAAGTATCCTTTTACCCGGACTTCTCCGCCGAGGTACAACGCAGGAGGTCAAAATTTATGGAAGTGAAAAAGAGGCTACAAAGGCTGCAGCTATCCTATGCAATGATGTTCCCGGCTAAGTTGAGAGTAGCGGCAAACGGACAGAACCACTTTTTTGAAAATGCGCAAGATGCAACATCCTGGTTAGACCTGAATGAGCAAGCTATACGCCACCAGGGTCGAGATGAAGGAGCCGGTTAAACCAGAGAAGACAGAAGAAATGCGAGAAAAAGCAGGGCGTCCATTTTCCTGTTCATGTTTTTCATTCAGAAGAGGAACTTTACCAATTGCTTACGCAGCGAGTGACTACCACTGGAAATATTGTTATATTTTTTTCAACCAGTTATTTCCACTTGCAGCACAGACCCTCACAGGGGAAGTCACTGTGCAGAAAAAGTAGAAGATGTTTGAAGCCATGGGATACATGGCTAATGCTGTATTGCCCTGTTGGCATTCACAATCAAGACAGACCACGTAGCCCGCAGTTTCGGGACGGTTCTGGAGGTATGCGCCACAGCGTGGCAGGACCCAGGGCCCTCAACACAGTCTGTTCCTACTCTTGTTTTGTTTTTTTTCACTGTTTTGCCGCGCAGTTGCGCGAGATTATCCACCCTTCAAGAACACCTAGCTTCCATTGGGACAATTTTTCAATGAAAAAATGTTTTTTGATGAATCACATTCTAATTCTCATGGGTAACCATATAACCAGATCAGCTCTGACTTCCAGAAGAATATCCTTTAAATGTATCTTTGAATATTTGCAATGGAATCCACGCCCATAGTATCATGGAATGTGCGCGGAGTGAATGACCCCTTAAAAAGGGTCATGATCTCCTCTGGTTTGCGCAAATTCCATCCGGCTATTATTGCCCTCCAGGAGACACATCTCCTGGGGGATAATGTGGGCTGCCTGCAGTATGCCTGGGTGGGCAAATCTTATCACTCCACTCACACCGCCTACTCTCGTGGGGTGAGCGTATTGATACACAAAGCTCTGGCATACCAGGAACTGGACTCACTGGTGGATGGTGCTGGTAGATATGTTTTCATTTACTGTAAAGTGTACACCTTAACACTGATTATAGCCTTTATATATATCCCACCCCCGTTCTCACGGGAGGTGCTACAGCTTTTGTTGATGTACCTGGCGGGCAAACCTGATGTCCCACTGTTAATCATGGGAGACCTTAACTGCTACCTTGACCCAAAATTGGATAGGCACCCCCCAGTCCATTCTCCTGGAGGTGGGAGGGGCACGGCGCTCAGCCGCTTAGTTACGGAACTGGGCTGGACAGATTTCTGGCGCATCCGTAACCCTAATACAAAGCAGTTTTCATGCTTCTCCAAAACTCACGGATCCCTATCCCGTATAGACCTTAGTATAGGCACTCCTAATTTGCTAGAATATATCTCTAAGATAGAATACTTCCCTCGGGGAGTATCTGACCATTCACCTGTGGCTGTGTGGCTGAGTGCCCAACCCCCTACCTCACTACCTAAGGCGCCATGGAAACTCAATGCCTTCTGGCTGAAATTATTTAACTCCCCAGAACGAATTTCTAGTCAAATAGAATTATTTTTCAACTCTCATAAACACTTAACAGATACAATTCAAACCTGGGAAGCCTTTAAGGCCTACCTCAGGGGAATATTTATTGCTGAAATAGCCATGGTCAAGAGAAATTCCTCGGTACTATTGGAACAGGTTGGAGATCAGGTGCGCCAGTTGGAGCTTGCCTATGTTACTGACCCCACGGAGTCTGCGAGGGAGGCGTGGATTTCGGCCCAGGATTCACTGGACCGCTTGAGATCCTCCGCCGCAGAACGCAAAAGGTTCTTTAGCAAACAGGCATTCTATGAAGAAGGGGAAAAAACGGGACGCCTACTGGCAAAAATAGCCAGGTCCCAGCAGCTGTCTCCAGCGGTTGGAGCAATTCGCACGGCCAGTGGAAGGGTGGTTAATGGCCTGGATCAGGTTCTATCAGAGCTAGCATCCTTCTACAAGGATCTCTATGTAGCGAGGGATGATTACACTGAGAATGAGCTAGAGGCATACCTTGCAGGGATTGATCTGCCCTCTCTATCTGAGGAGGCTAGGCAATCACTGGAAGCACCCCTGACATTGGATGAGCTACAACATGCGGCATGTTCCTTCCCTACGTGCAAGGCTCCTGGGGAGGACGGTATCCCCATGGAGGTTTTCACCCAGTATGGTGAGTGGATAATGCCACAACTACTGGAAGTGTTTAATGACTCGCTTAAAAAAGGCAATTTGCCGACCTCCATGACTAGAGCCAATATAATTTTATTGTTGAAACCTGGTAAGGATCCGGTTGACCCGGGCTCGTACAGGCCTATTTCACTATTGCAAAGTGATGTTAAAATACTGGCTAAGGCCCTGGCGCTTAGGGTCAACCGGATCATTGAATCCATAATACATCCCGACCAGGCTGGATTTATGCCGCATAAGTCCACTGCCACCAACCTCAGACGCCTATTTTTAAATATGCAGCTGCAGCCAGATAATAAAGGAAGCAGGGCACTGCTCTCCTTGGACGCCAATAAGGCGTTTGACAGTGTAGGTTGGAGATACCTGTGGGCGGTACTATCAAAGCTGGGGTTTGGAAGTCGGTTTATAGCATGGGTCAAACTGTTATATGCTTCCCCAAAGGCGACTATTAGGATGTCAGGTAGGATGTCACATGCATTTGCTCTGGGCAGGGGCACAAGGCAGGGATGCCCCCTGTCCCCCCTGCTCTTTGCCATCGCTATCGAGCCGCTGGCGGCTGCGGTAAGAGCAAGTCAGCAGATTACGGGCTTTAAATATGGGGACCTCCACGAAAAGATTATGCTGTACGCTGACGACATGATGCTTTTCCTGGGGGATACCACAACGTCCTTAGCGGAGGTGACAAGAATCATCACTGGGTTCGGCTATTTTTCTGGCCTGACAATTAACTGGTCTAAGTCGGCTTTGATGTTGCTAGACGAGGGGGGTGAGGTGAATCTACCGGATTCCTGCTCGGTTCCGGTAACGTCATCATTTAAATACCTAGGCATACAAATTTCACCTAAAATAACAGAATACTGCCCCCTAAACATATACCCCTTGCTATCCAGATTTAGAGACAAAATCAACACATGGAACAGGCTCAAAATGTCACTAGCGGGCAAAGCAAACTTAATAAAAATGATTTTAATGCCGCAATTACTTTACTTTTTACACAACTCCCCAATAGTAATACACTTAAAGATTTTTAGGGTGGTTAACACTCTCTTCCGCAAATTGCTGTGGAATTCAGGCACACCAAGAATTAAGCTGGAACAGCTACAAAACCCTAAGGACAGCGGAGGGCTGGCAGTACCCAACCCTTGGTTGTACTACATAGCAGCTCAGTTGCAGCAGTTGGTGGGCTCCATGAACCGGGACCCTCCTGGCTCATCGGCGCAGTTAATGCTGATTGGGACAGGAGCGGAAACAATCCCGCTAGGCCTTGAGGCACAACTGTTTCACAAATCCAATAAACTAACGCCCACTCTTACTTTAATACAGAAAGTCTGGAACAAGGGAAGACAGCTGCAGGAGGTAACAGGCTTCACAGAATACAGCCCAATATGGGGGAATCTTTCATACGTAGAGCTAGCAAAGCTGCAACAGGGCCCCAGATGGCGCTCATTTGGTGTTATCCTTTTATCACACATATTTAGCAATGGCAGGCTGCTGACGTTCTCAGAGCTACAAAATAAATACAACCTCCCAAATAACATGTATTATTCATATATCCAACTCAAACATGCGGTGGACACACAAGGTAGTGCTACTCCCTGGACATTGTCCAACACCCCTATCTTTCATCTGATACAGTCCAGCACAGAAACTAAAGGTTTCATTTCATATTGCTATCAAATGCTACTGATGCAACTCTTGAAAGCACACCCGACCAGGGCACCATCCCTATGGGAGCAAGATGTAGGCCCAATTACGGGAGAGCAATGGGAAGAAATCTTACAGTCTATTAATATATGCTCTCTCAACGTGGCCCAGAAGGTATCCCAACTATATATAATACTTAGAGTGCATTACACCCCACTTAAACTATACAAGATGGGTAGGAGGACTGATCCTTTATGTGGCAGATGCGAGCGGCACCAGGGGGACCTCATCCACCTACTGTGGAGATGTCCGAAGCTCCATAGGTATTGGAGTGGGGTCATGGAAACACTCAACCGAGTGTTCCAGACCACCATTCCCCTTGACCCAATTCACTGCATCCTAGGAGTCCTAGAGGATACGGTCCCGGAAGAGATGACTAGAATAGCACTCACTAGGGCACTGTTCCAGGCACGCAAGCTTATACTGCTTGGCTGGAAATCGACCTCTCCACCTTCAGTGAGATCATGGATTACTCATATGGGCAACACTTTGATTATGGAAAAGCACATTTACCAACACAGAGGCAGCCCCAATAGATTCGAGAGGATCTGGGCACCATGGTTAGACACCCCTGGATTGAGTCCTAGGGAGCTGGTAATGTCAAGACTATTGCAATGTCTCGGGGGGGGCCCATGAGGTTTTATTGATGGTTAGTGACCATAAAGTAATAGAGCATTGAAATATTTCAGGATGATTGGAATGTAATAGTAAATAATGGTATGTTGTTGCACGATGTATGTACAATGGAAGCTATGTATGGAAATTTGTTCAATAAACACCTTTTTGATTTAAAAAAAAAAAAAAAAGGAAGTAAAAGTAAGGTTTTGGCTTTCTTAGGAGAATGTCTATGTGCGCACAATTATTGGGCAACTCTTATGCCCTGTACACACGGTCGGACATTGATCGGACATTCAGACAACAAAATCCATGGATTTTTTCCGACGGATGTTGGCTCAAACTTGTCTTGCATACACACGGTCGCACAAAGTTGTCGGAAAATCCGATCGTTCTGAACACGGTGACGTAAAATACGTACGTCTGGACTATAAATGGAGCAGTAGCCAATAGCTTTCGTCTCTTAATTGATTCTGAGCATGCGTGGCACTTTGTGCGTCGGAATTGTCCACACACGGTCGGAATTTACGCGAACTGATTTTGTTGTCGGAAAACTTTATAGCCTGCTCTCAAACTTTGTGTGCTGGAAATTCCAATGGAAAAAGTCCGATGGAGCTCACACATGGTCGGAATTTCCGACAACAAGCTCTGATCGCACATATTCCGTCTGAAAGTCCGACCGTTTGTACAGGGCATTAGTGTGCAGAATTATTATGCAACCAAACCTCCTTTCACAAAGGGCAGATCCATTTTGACGGACTCCGCTTTGCTTAGCGGAGATCGCTCCATTCATCCCCACTGAGCAGGCAGATGACAGGTCTGTTTCCACTCACTGTGCTGAGATGGACCTGCCAGAGTCCCGTTCTATGGGGAGATCAGATGAACACAGACTACCTGTCCATTTTCATCCGATCCGCCAGAAGGACGGTAAAAAGGACCATCATCCATCTGGATTTGGCGGAAAGGATCGGATATTGGCGGATGTCAGCGGACATGTGTCCACTGACATCATCTGCTCCATAGGGCTCAATGGGTTGTCCAATCAGGTCCGCCAGACGGACGGTAAATAGGACCATCATCCTTCTGGATTTGGCAGAAAGGATCGGATATGGGCGGATGTCAGCGGACATGTGTCCACTAACATCCAACGCTCCATAAGGCTCAATGGATTGTCCAATCAGGTCCACCTGAAAAACGTGTGAAAGGGCCCTTAATGAAGAACGAAAATTTCCCATCTCACTTGTTTATTTTCATCTGTTAGAAAGTGAGACTATTAAACAACACAAAATTTACAGATAAACATAAAAAAAAAAAATCAGTGAGAAATATAGCCATCCTTTTTTTCAATAACAGTCATGCGCCTTCCATTCATGGAGTCTGACAGTTTCTTGATTTGATGACAATTAACTTTTTGTGCAGCAGCAACCACAGCCTCCCAGACACTGTCCAGAAAAGTGTACTGTTTTCCTTCACTGTAAATCTCCCGTTTAAGAAGGGCCCCCAATTTCTCAATAGGGTTTAGGTCAGGTGAGGAAGGGGACCATGTCATTCTTTCATCTTTAAGGCCTTTACTGGCTAGTCACACAGTGGAGTACTTTGATGCATGTGATGGAGCATTGTCCTGCATAAATATCACGGTCTTCTTGAAAGATGCAGACTTTTTCCTGTACCACTGCTTGAAGAAAGTGTCTTCTAAAAACTGGCAGTAGGTTTGGAAGTTAATTTTGAGTCCATCTTCAACCACAAAAAGGTCCAACTAGCTTATCTTTAATAATAACAGAATAATAGCCAGCCCATACCAGTACCCCGCCTGCACCTTGCAGGCATCTGAGTGGAAGTGGAGCTCTGTGCCTGTTACTGATCTACCCACAGGCCCATCTATCTGGTTCGTCAAGAGTCACTCTCATCTCATCAGTCCATAAAACCTTTGAAAAATCTGTCCTCAGATATTCCTTGGCCCAGTCTTGATGTTTCAACTTGTGTGTCTTGTTCAGTGGTGGTCAGGTTTCAGCCCTCCTTACCTTGGCCATGTCTCTTGAGCGCTGAACACCTTGTACTTCTGGGCACTCCAGGTAGGTGGCAGTTCTGGAATATGACAGCACTGGAGGATAATGGGTTCCTAGTAGCTTCACGTTTGATTCTTTTCAAATCTTTGGCAGTTAATTTGAGTTTTTTTCTCAATATGTTTCTTGTGACCCTGCTGACTATTTGCATCAAAATGTTTGATGGTTCTGGGATTACGCCCCAATAACTTAGTAATTTCAAGAGTGCTGCATCCCTCTGTATGACTTTTTATAATTTTTAACTTTTCAGAGTCAGTTAAATCTTTTTTGTCCCATTTTGGGAAAAGAAGCCGCCTATTATGCACACCTTGATATAGGTTGATCTGCTTAGGCCACATCCTCCCTCATTACACAAATACACATCACCTGATATGCATTAATACAATATTTTTTTTTTATTGGATGTGTTTTATAGCAGAAAGTAAAAAAAATTGCTTTATTTTCAGAATTGTCAGTCTTTTTGTTGATAGCGCAAAAAAATAAAAAACACAGAGGTGATCAAATACCACCAAAAGAAAGTGGAAGGAAAATTATAAATGGTTTTCCAAATTTTTTACAAATAAATATATGAAAAGTGTGGCGTGCATTTGTATTCAGCCCCCTTTACTCTGATAGAGAAAAGAGGATGATGGCGCAAAAACCAACTGGGTAATGAATAAAAACGAATAGACAATAATAAAAAATGAATAATCACAATAAATATGGATGGAGATAAAATTCAGTGGAAATAAAAACAGTTACAGTTCCAATTTCAGATACACTGACGGCTGCAACCCTGAGAGTGGAAGCACAACTCTAAAAAACAAAATAGGTTACCATTAACCTGCCTCATTAGTTCAGCCTACAGCCAGCCCCTTTTTGCTATTTAAACAGCTTAGCTCATTTCCTCCTTGCCCTTGCTTGGTCTATGATCTCTAATGCCGCGTACACACGGTCGGACTTTTCGTCTACAAAAGTCCGACAGATGCCGACGGACAAAATACGGCTGACAATCCGATCGTGTGTGGGCTTCCCTGGACTTTCAGCGGACTTTTCCAGCCGCAAATCTGACGGACTTTAGATTTGAAACATGCTTCAAATCTTTACGTCGTAACTACGCCGGACCCAGAAATCCGCTCGTCTGTATGCTAGTCCGACGGACAAAAACCCACGCTAGGGCAGCTATTGGCTACTGGCTATCAACTTCCTTATTTTAGTCCGGTGTACGTCATCACGTACGAATCCGTTGGACTTTTGTGTGATCGTATGTAGGCAAGTCCGTTCGTTAGAAAGTCTGCCGCAAGTCTGCCAAAATCCGTCGAAAGTCTGTCGGACAGGCTGTCGGACTTTTGTAGCCGAAAAGTCCGACTGTGTGTACAAGGCATTAGACCCCTTTCACACTGAAGCGTTGCAAAAACGGCAGATAAAATGCCGGTCGTTTCTGCTGCGCTTTTGCAGCGATTTTGAGGCGCTAGCGGTGCGCTTTTTAATTTCAGTGGGCAGGGGCATTTTTTGAGGCGCTTTTTAACTGTCATTTTTGCCATTTCATTAAAGGTGTGATTTCTGTCTCCGTCTAATTTATGGTTCCTGACAAGGACTAATTATTTGCCGGTTTGTAATTATCAGTAGCCTTGAACCTATCAACAACTTACCCAACACCAACCATAAAAAAAAGGTACATATGCAAACCATCAATATTGATTTATTATTAGTATGTGGGTGATAACATCATGATCAGGGTGGGCTGTATTGCTAAAGTCTACAGGCTAAGGCAGCAATGAATTAGGAGTATCAAAACAAAATGTGTGCAAGTCTCATAGCTTGTCTTTCTTAGAAAGCAGCCACAGCCACAGGAGTAGAAAAGTCTGTCTCCTGCCAGCGAGTGTTCATTTCCTCAAAAAAAATATTTTCGTCATAGCTTTCGGCAGCTGCATGATTTCAATGACAAAAACTAAACGAAAATAAAATTCAGTTTCAATTCAGATGACTAAAATATGACTAAAACTAAAATGGCATTTTAGTCAAAAGACTAATGCTGCGTACACACAATCGGACATTCCGACAACAAAATCCTGGATTTATTAACGATGGATGTTGGCTCAAACTTGTCTTGCATACACACGGTCGCACAAATGTTGTCGGAAGTTCCGAACGTCAAGAACGCGGTGACGTACAACACGTACGACGAGCTGAGAAAAATGTTCAATAGCCAGTGCAGCTCTTCTGCTTGATTCCGAGCATGCGTGGAATTTTGTGCGTTGGAATTGTGTACACACGATCTGAATTTTCGACAACGGATTTTGTTATCGGAAAATTTGAGAACCAGCTCTCAAATTTTTGTTGGCAGGATTCCCAACAACAAGCTCACATCGAACATTTGTTGTCGGAAATTGCGTGTGTACGTGGCATTAGACTAAAACTAAATCAAAATTTGACGTCAAAATTACCAGTGGTCAAAAAGTAATATTCTTGTTTATTTACGAAATTTTATTTTATTTATAAATATGTTACTTGAAGCTTGTTTTCATTATTAACAGAGAACTTTTAAAGTTTTTATATTCAGGTAAAATGTGCAATGGCATTACAGCCAATAGAGTTTACAGTTTGTTTGTTTTTTAATATTTTATAGTTGCACGTCTGTTTGTCAAAAAGCATTATTGTTGTTTGTTTATGTTAGTGGAGATGACTAAAATATGACTAAAACTAAAATGCCATTTAAGGGCATATTCACACTTGACTACATTTCTAACACTTAGTGATTGCAAAGTCTAATTTTTTTTCCTTTAAAATTAAAAAACATGTTATACTTACCTGCTCTGTTGCAGGGGATTTGTACAGAGTAGCCCGGATCCTCCTCTTCTCGGGTCCCTCTTCTGTGATCCTGGCCCCTCCCTCCTGTTCAGTGCCCCCACAGCAAGCAGCTTACTATGGGGGCATCCGAGCCGAGCCACAGCTCCCTGTATCCATTCAGACACAGAGCTCCAGAGCGGTGCAAGTTTAGGAGATATTTACAGTACCAACAGGTAAGCCTTATTACAATGCCTTGAAAAAGTATTCATACCCCTTGAAATGTTCCATATTTTGTCATGTTACAGCCAAAAACGTAAATGTATTTTATGTCATAGACCAACACAAAGTGGCACATAATTGTGAAGTGGAAGGAAAATTATAAACGGCTTTCCAAATTTTTTACAAATAAATAAATATCTGAAAAGTGTGGCGTGCATTTGTATTCAGCCCCCTTTACTCTGATAGAGAAAAGAGAAAAGAAGATGATGGCGCAAAAACCAACTGGGTAATGAATAAAAACGAATAGACAATAATAAAAAATGAATAATCACAATAAATATGGATGGGGATAAAAGTCAGTGGAAATAAAAACAGTTCCAGTTCCAATTTCAGATACACTGACGACTCTAACCCTGAGAGTGGAAGCACAATGCTAAAAAACAAAATAGGACAAAGACAAGGTGCGCCAGACTCAGTGCAGTATTAAAGTATTCATTTAATAGGGCAACACAAGCCAAATGGCTACTCACAAAAAGGAAATGATATCAGGCACATGAGTAAAGCGTCTGGGGGTCAGGGTCACTTTGCGCTCTGAGCTGCTGTCCGTGTGGTAAGAAGCTGGCTTGGTCACAGTTGGATGGTATGCCGCTGGAGGATAAAGTGGCGGCGAAGTGGCGGTGAGGCCTCTGTGAATGGCCGGGAGCTTGGAAAGCCAGTACACTGCAGTTCTCTATGGAAGGCATGACAACCGGAACCCGGAACTGGAAGTGCGTGTCAGCATGGAACAAGATCTGATGAAACAGTGGAGACTGTGAAACGCGTCATCTGATTGGCCACCGAAAAACGTAACTTCCGGTTCGCGTAGCTTGTGCTCCACACACTTCCGGTTCCGGGTTCCGGTTGTCGTGTTTTCCATAGAGAACTGTGACCAAGCCAGCTTCTTACCACATGGACAGCAGCTCGGACCGCAGAGTGACCCTGACCCCCGGACCCTTTACTCATGTGCCTGATATCATTTCCTTTTTGTGAGTAGCCATTTGGCTTGTGTTGTGTCTTATTAAATGAATACTTTAATACTACACTGAGTCTGGCGCACCTTGTCTTTGTCCTATTTCCTTTACTCTGATACCCCTAACTAAAATCTAGTGGAACCAATTGCCTTCAGAAGTCACCTAATTAGTAAATAGAGTCCACCAGTGTGTAATTTAATCTTAGTATAAGTACAGCTGTTCTGTGAAGCCCTCAGAGGTTTGTTAGAGAACCTTAGTGAACAAATAGCATCATAAAAGCCAAGGAACCCACCAGATAGGTCAGGGATAAAGCTGAGGAGAAGTTTAAAGCAGGGTTAGGATATAAAAAGAATCCCAAGCGTTGAATATCTCACGGAGCACTGTTCAATCCATCATCCAAAAATGAAGAGTATGGCACAACGGCAAACCTACCAAAACATGGCCGTCCACCTAAACTGACAGGCCGGGCAAGGAGAGCATTAATCAGAGAGGCAGCCAAGAGGCCCATGGTGACTTTGGAGGAGCTACAGAGATCCACAGCTCAGGTGGGAGAATCTGTCTACAGGACAACTATTAGTTGTGCACTTCACAAATTGGCCTTTATGGAAGAGTGGCAAGAAGAAAGCCATTGTTGAAAGAAAGCCATAAGTCCCATTTGCAGTTTGCAAGAAGCCATGTGGGGGACACAGCAAACATGTGGAAGAAGGTGGCCTAAAAGCAAAACGCTATCTGTGGCGGTTTAGATCAAAGCATATTCTTATGTTAGAATGGCCCAGTCAAAGTCCAGACTTAAATACAATTGAGGATCTGTGACAAAACTTGAAAATTGCTGTTCACAGATGCTCTCCATGCAATCTGACAGAGCTTGAGCTATTTTGCAAAGCAGATTGGCAAAAACGTTACTCTCTAGATCTGCAAAGCTGGTAGAGACATCCCCAAAAAAGACTTGCAGCTGTAATTGCAGTGAAAGGAGGTTCTACAAAGTATTTACTTAGGGGGGTTGAATACAAATCCATGCCACACTTTTCACATATTTATTTGTAAAAAATGTTTAAAACCATTTATCATTTTCCTTCTACTTTGTGTTGGTCTATCACATAAAATCCCAATAAAATACATTTAAATTTTTGGTTGTAACATGACAAAATGTAGAGAATTTCAAGTGGTATGAATTTTTCAAGGCACTGTATAGGCTTACCTATAGGTAACAATTAATAGGTATTAATTAATACCTTAATTAATAGGTACAATTAAAGAGGAAGATTTTATTTCCTCTTTAACAAACACTCCTTTAGCAATAGTATGGGCGTTAGACACGTGTTAATAAACTTTAGTATTGGCGATAGACTGTTGTTTTACAAGTGTTAATGAAGAGTTAAAAACACTCCCCAAACGCCCTATGGGCAGTTTTGAAGCGTTTGATGAGCGTTAAGGAGCACTAAAACTGCTCCACAAGCGGCTATTCCATTACAGGAAATAAACTAATCGTAACGCCCCACAACCGCACCGCAAACGCCAGCCAGAGCACTTGCGAAGCGTTACCATAGACTTGAATGGGAGGCTTTGAAAGCCTTCAAACGCCTCCTGACTAAACATGAGGCTTCAATTTTGAAGTGATGCCACGCTAACGTTTCATGTTTCGATAGTCAAGTCAAACTTCATTGTCATTCCACTACATGCAAAGACATACAGTAGAACAAATTATTGTGTCTCACAGGACCACGGTACTACATACTAAATTAAAACAGAATTATAAATATACAAAAATAAAACACAACGAAGAACTTAAAAGTAGGAAATTATTGACCTATACACATCTGGGAACTATAGAACTGTACATACAGTATCTCACAAAAGTGAGTACACCCCTCAAATCTTTATAAATATTTTATTATATCTTTTTTTATGTGACAACACTGAAGAAATGACACTTTGCTACAATGTAAAGTAGCGAGTGTACAGCTTGTATAACTGTAAATTTTCTCTCCCCCCTCAAAATAACTCAACACACAGTCATTAATGTCTAAACTGCTGGCAACAAAAGTGAGTACACCCCTAAGTGAAAATGTACAAAATTGGGCCTTAAGTGTCAATATTTTGTGTGGCCACCATTATTTTCCAGCACTGCCTTAACCCTCTTGGGCATGGAGTTCACCAGAGCTTCACAGGTTGCCACTGGAGTCCTCTTCCACTCCTCCATGGAGACATCACGGAGCTGGTGGATGTTAGAGACCTTGCACTCCTCCACCTTCTGTTTGAGGATGCCCCACAGACGCTCAATAGGGTTGAGGTCTGGAGACATGCTTGGCCAGGCCATCACCTTTACCCTCAGCTTCTTTAGCAAGGCAGTGATCGTTTTGGAGGTGTGTTTGGGGTCATTATCATGTTGGAAAACTGCCCTGCAACCCAGTCTCCGAAGGGGGGGGATCATGCTTTGCTTCAGAATGTTACAGTACATGTTGCTATTCATGGTTCCCTTAATGAACCGTAGCTCCCCAGTACCGGCAGCACTCATGCAGCCCCAGACCATGACACTCCCACCACCATGCTTGACTGTAGGCAAGACACACTTGTCTTTGTACTTCTCACCTGGTTGCCACCACAAACGCTTGACACCATCTAAACCAAATAAGTTTATCTTGGTCTCATCAGACCACAGGGCATGGTTCCAGTAATCCATGTCCTTAGTCTGCTTCAGCAAACTGACTTGTGTATCATCTTTAGAAGAGGCTTCCTTCTGGGATGACAGCCATGCAGACCAATTTGATGCAGTGTGCAGCGTATGGTCTGAGCACTGACAGGCTGACCCCCACCCCTTCAACCTCTGGAGCAATGCTGGCAGCACTCATATGTCTATTTCCCAAAGACAACCTCTGAATATGACACTGAGCACATGCACCAACTTCTTTGGCTGAGGCGATGACACCAAATTTAACACACCTGCTCCCCATTCACACCCAAGACCTTGTAACACTAATGAGTCACATGACACTGGGGAGGGAAAATGGCTAATTGGGCCCAATTTGGAAATTTTCACTTAGGGGTGTACTCACTTTTGTTGACAGTGGTTTAGATATTAATGGCTGTGTGTTGAGTTATTTTGAGGGGACAGCAAATTTACACTGTTATACAAGCTGAACACTCACTACTTTATATTGTAGCAAAGTGTCATTTCTTCAGTGTTGTCAAATGAAAAGATATAATAAAATATTCACAAAAATGTGAGGGGTGTACTCACTTTTGTGAGATACTGTATACCAGGAATCTTCAAACTACGGCCCTCCAGCTGTTGCAGAACTACACATCCCATGAGGCAATGTAAAATTCTGACATTCACAGACATGGCTAGGCATGATGGGAATTGTAGTTCCTGAACAACTGGAGGGCCGTAGTTTGAAGACCCCTGCTGTATACTCTGAATAAATAACTACCGTATATATAAGATTTACAATATTACTGTACATGAGATTGTGGAAGAGGGATATTTCAGGGCAGTCAGTGCAAGATGATTTATAGTGTACTGCCTCAAGCACTACATATTTCTTGTTGATTTTTTGTAGCAGCAAGTGTTTGTAAAAGTGTCTAGTGCATATGGAAGAGTAAGTAAAAAAAAGGAGGGGAAGTGAGATGTTCCTGGTCACGGTATATGGGTTGTAAAAAGGGTTTCAGAGGGGATTAGAGTTGAGGGCTCTCAAAGCCTGGAGGAAAAAGCTGTTGAGCAGTCTGACAGACCGGGTTTTGATACTCCGGTACCTTCTACCTGATGGGCAGAGCTGAAAGAGACTGTGGGAGGGATGGGTGGGATCCTTCATGATTTACTGGAGCATCGTGTGATAATATGAACAGCCCTAACCTTAACCCAGCCCCTCAAACGCCTGCTTTTAATGCCAGTGTGAACTTAGCCTTAGTCAAAAGACTATGACTAAAACTAAATCGAAATGTGACATCTAAATTAACACTGCTGCCAGCATACTGTAGAGAAGTATACTTGCTCTCTGTGTGGAAGCAGTGGTCTCTCTGCAGAGGTCCAACACATTCTCTGCTAAGTCAGACCTAACGCCCTGCAATCGGCAAACACATGCTTCCTTATGATTAGAAAGCTCTAGCTTGGACCCAGGGGGTGTGCTGGACTTATGCTTCCACATAGAGAGCAAGGGTTTTGCTGCATGAAAATTCATTAGAAGTAGAAATCCCATTCTTCCATTTAAGGGTGCTTTACATCTACTGTGCTGCAGTTTAGAGTGAGTGAAAGAGAAACCATAGGGATTCATTCACACCTACTTGTGTACATTGCCACACATGTTTCAAAACACATGGAACAATGCAAATCCAGTTTTAGACCTGGTTTACACTGGTGCGGCTTTGAAATCGCGCTACTTTAGTGCGATTTCAAAGCCGCAGATCAGTGCAATTTGCGCCACCGACTTCATTGCGGCTTGCAAATTCATTTAAAGCAGAGCTCCACCCAAAAAGGGGAAGTTCGCTTGAAGGTCTCCTCCCTGACTCCTGTTTGTGAAACAGAGCTTGTTCTGTGACTTTGGGACAAGTCACAGAGTGCAGCGCCGCTCATGCATGTGCAGTAGGCACCCGGCTGTGAAGCCACAAGCTGTCACAGCCCGGTGCCCATAGTAAAGATGCTGGTGCTACCCAGCGAGGACATGGAGAGGACACGGCAAGGGTGAGTGCACTGCTGGATCATGGGACAGGTGAGTGGCTGTTTAGTAAAAGTCAGCAGCTAAACTTTTTGTAGCTGCTGACTTTTAATAAACACAAAAATGACTGGAACTTCTGTGTAACAGAAGTCTATGCAAGCTGCAATGAAATCAGCAAAAGTAGTGCAGAAGCCTTTTTCATAATCGGTGCGCGCCGAGTCATATGAACGTTTCCATTACCGGCAATGGGGTGGGACTTGTAATGCGATTTGGAACTGTCAAATTGCATGACAAATTACACTGGTATGTGTTTTAATGTATATCAACACATATTGTATACACAAGGTAGCCATTTCTTTCAACTGGAGTGGTTCATAAGGCGCACTGCAGAAAAAAGTTCTAAAAAAGTCTATTTTTTGATGCATTGACAAACATCAAGGAACTCATTGTTGTAATTTTACACTCATTTTCATGTACTGTCATCACATTATTATTATTATTCACGATTTATATAGCGCCAACAGTTTACGCAGCGCTTTACAATATAAAAGGGAGACAATACAGTTATAATACAATACAATACAATACAATAGGATTAA
The DNA here is from genome assembly GCF_042186555.1 of Aquarana catesbeiana. Taxonomy (NCBI): domain Eukaryota; kingdom Metazoa; phylum Chordata; class Amphibia; order Anura; family Ranidae; genus Aquarana; species Aquarana catesbeiana. The sequence continues at coordinate 883,102,023 of NC_133324.1, forward strand.
GAGGGCCCTGCTCAGAAGAGCTTACAATCTAATAGGGTGGGGCAGGTGGTACAAAAGGTTGTAACTGTGGGGAATGAGCTGGTGGAAGTGGTAGGAGATTAGTTGGAGACGTGATAGGCTTTCCTGAAGAGATGAGTTTTCAGGGATTGCCTGAAGGTAGCAAGAGTAGGGGATAGCCGGATAGATGGAGGTAGCGAGTTCCAGAGGATGGGAGAGGCTCTGGAGAAATCCTGGAGACGAGCATGGGAGGAGGAGATGAGGGAGCTTGAAAGCAGGAGGTCTTGAGAAGAGCGGAGAGGTCGATTTGGGTGATATTTGGAGACAAGATTAGTGATGTAGCTTGGGGCAGAGTTGTGAATGGCTTTGTATGTTGTGGTTAGAATTTTGAATTTAATTCGCTGGGTGATTGGGAGCCAGTGTAGGGATTGAAGTAGAGGGTTGGCAGACACTGAGCGGTTGGTAAGGTGGATAAGTCTGGCAGCAGCATTCATGATAGACTGAAGAGGGGATAGCCTATGGAGCGGTAGGCCAATGAGAAGGGAGTTGCAATAGTCAAGGCGAGAGATAACAAGGGAGTGAATGAGGAGCTTGGTGGTTTCATTTGTTAAAAAGGGCGAATTTTAGAGATGTTACAGAGGTGAAGTCTACAAACTTTTGACAGTGATTGGATTTGAGGCTGAAATGACAAGTCAGAATCTAGGATTACACCTAGTACCCTGGCGTGAGGGGAGGGACTGATGGTTGCATTGTTGATTTTGATGGAAAAGTCATGGAGGGGGGCACGGGCGGGGGGGAATATTAATAGCTCAGTTTTAGAGAGATTTAGTTTAAGGAAGTGGTGCGACATCCATGCTGATATGTCAGTTAGTAAGTTAGTAATGCGAGAGGAGACTGAAGGAGTGAGGTGAGGAGTAGACAGATAGATTAGGGTGTCATCAGCGTATAAGTGGTATTGGAAGCCATGGGCAGTTATTAGGTGACCAAGGGAGGAGGTGTAGATAGAGAAGAGAAGGGGTCCAAGAACCGAGCCTTGGGGGACCCCCACAGAAAGGGGCAATGGAGAGGAGGAGAACAATGTGCAATAAAAACAATTCACAACGTGGCATTTAAGGCTGCATTCACACTACAGCCTTTTGAATCACGGGCAAGAGGTGTCATTCATTTGAATGACACCTCAAATCGCGGTTGGGTCTGCCATGATTGTCGCGCGATAAAACGTGCTGCAATCACGGCAACCCACATCGCGGGACACATGTCGCCCAAAAATAGTTCAGGAGCTACTTTGGGGCGACATGCGTCCCGCGATTGCAGCACGTTTTAGTGTGCGACAATCGTGGCAGACCTGAACTGCGATTTGAGGTGTCATTCAAGTAAATGGCATCTCGAATGCGAGTCCCGCATTTTGCCATTCACACCTCGACGCTGTGAAATCACGGGCAGATCCGTGGTAAATCTGCCCGCGATTCAAAACGCTGTAGTGTGAATGCAGCCTAATGTAACGTATACACGACCGGACTTTCTGGGAAACTAGGTCCGCCGGCCTTCCCGCCGGCCTTCCAACGGAGTTACGGCGGACTTTCCGAATGAACGGACTTGCCCACACACGGACAAGTCCGTTCATTTTGAACGTGACTCGGGTACGGCGGCACTAGAAAAGGAAGTCAATCTCGCCGCTATTATCGGCGAGATTGACACCTTGCAAGCCCCATCGCAGGGCATACCAGGCCCTTAGGTCTGGTATGGATTGTAAGGGGAACCCCCTACGCCGAAAAAACGGCGTGGTGTCCCGCCCAAAATCCATACCAGACCCCTATCCGAGCACGCAGCCCGGCCGGTCAGGTAAGGGGGTGGGGACGAGCGAGCGCCCCCCCCCTCTTGAACCGTACCAGGCCGCATGCCCTCAACATGGGGGGGGTGGGTGCTTTGGGGGAGGGGGGCGCCCTGCGGGCCCCCCACCCCAAAGCACCTTGTCCACATGTTGATGAGGACAAGGGCCTCTTCCCAACAACCCTGGCCGTTGGTTGTTGGGGTCTGCGGGCGGGGGGCGTTTTAAGGGACGTGGTCACCAGGTGATGTTGGCCACGCCCCCTTAAAACGTCATAGTCCCAGCATGCCCAGGGACTGTGACGTCTTAAGGGGACGGGGTCACCGCCTATATAAGTCATAGCGGAGCGCTCAGAGAGCATTACAGCCAGAGAGAGCGTCGTATCAACATCGGAAGAAGAGAAGAGGGAAGAAGACTAGAAGGCAGAAGGCAGAAGTCCGGGCCACCGCTAGCAAAAGAGCGGCAGAAGATAGCGGAGGAGCCGGCAGAAGAACCGGACGCCTGGGGAAGAGGCCGGAGAGACCCCTGAAGTCAGAAGAAGACCCCCGGAGCTGGAAGAAGACCCCCGGAGCTGTCTAATAAATTACTTAAAAAAATTGTGTAGTGTGTTTTTTTATTGACACTTTTTCCCTAGGTGAATGGGTAGGGGTACCATGTACCCCATACTCATTCACACAGGGTGGGGGGCCGGGATCTGGGGGCCCCCTTATTAAAGGGGGCTCCCGGATTCCGATAAGCCCCCCGCCCGCAGACCCTGAAACCAACGGACAGGGTTGTCGGGAAGAGGCCCTTCTCCTCATCAACACGGGGACAAGGTGCTTTGGGGGAGGGGGGGCGCCCTGCTCCCCCAAAGCACCCCCCCCCCCCATGTTGCGGGCATGCGGCCTGGTACGATTCAGGAGGGGGGCGCCCCCTTTCCTGACCGGCCAGGCTGCGTGCTCGGATACGGGTCTGGTATGGATTTTGGGGGGACCCCACGCCGTTTTTTCCATACCAGACCTAAGGGCCTGAAATTTGGTATTTGTTTTTCCTATTGCAGCAAGCGCGAGATCCAGTACCCTGCCCTTGCGTCGTATCTGGTCCGTCGGACCAGCATACAAACGAACGGGCTTTCCGTCAGGAACGGAGTCCGGCAGAGTTACGACGTAAAGATTTGAAGCAAGTTTCAAATCTAAAGTCCGTCAGATTTCCGACCGAAACGGTCTGTCGGAAGTCCGATGCAGCCCACACACGGTCGGATTGTCCGCCGGATTCGGTCCGTCGGACCAGTCTGGTCGGAGAGTCCGCCCGTGTGTACGCGGCATAATTGTTAACAATTACTCAAAGCCTATAGGTAGATGTGAAATATGAAGTGAATGCCAGATGATTTAAGTTTATGTCTGAATGGGGCATAACACAGGCGTACTACAGAATGCCCTGAATGCACCCACACAAATGTCAAATCGGAAACTGTGCCAGTGTCTCTGTCTGTGTCTGTGCAGCCACTGTATCCCAACAGACATGAATGGGGCTGCCTGCATAAGGATGCAGGGAACACCTGTGCATCCCCATGAAGGTAAACACAGCCCTCACATGGGTGTTTGCTGTAGTATGCCTGTGTGAATCACCCCTAAGAAACATATTGCAAGGTAGAAAGCAAAACTGCTTGGAGTCCTAAAAACATTTGCACATGCAATATTATTAATGCTATATTTTCCCCTTAAATTTCAGAGAGAAAAAAAAAATTCTTATGCACTAAATGTACAAAAATCTATCATGTTTGTTCCCTGTAGATCTTGTGTTGACATACGTTAGAGAAGCAGTACGACGTGTCATTGGAGCAAGAACTTTGTCATACAACTTCATATCATACGATTTAATAGAAAAACAAGCAAGAGCCATAAATAACATTATACTTACTAATAAGGGCTTTCTAGAATTGACAGACAGCAGTCCGGCAGGAGCTGAATACACGCAGATATCAGGAGCACAGCACCACAATGATTACTCTTCACCTGAATATTATTTGCTGACAATGATCATATTGATAAAGCCTGGACTTAGGACTCTATCACTGTACGGGTTAAAAGTCCTTCCCCACTTCTCCAAACTGAGACAGATTGATTCATTTACATAGATTTGCTGAGATAGCTGTGAATATTAATGTGCACATGAAAAAATAAAAGCAGCATAACCTAGCTGCACAGAGAATGCAATGGAAGCATGAATATTTAAATAATAAATATTTTATTATAACCTACATTAAAACATACTTGTGATTTTCCCATGCAGAAAAAGTAACCCCCCCCCCCCCCCCCAATCCAGTGGTGAAGCATTGGTTGTCAGCAAGTAATTTGTGCTCCCTAACCGCCTAACCGTGGACTTTTATATACCCCCACCCCGATCACACTACCAGATACACCCCCCTACTCTGATCACACCCCCAAATACCCCCCCACTCTGATCACCCTCAGATATCCACCCACTCTGATCACACCCCCAGATACCCCCCCCACTCTGATCACACCCCCAGATACCCCCCCCCACTCTGATCACACCCCCAGATACCTCCCCACTCTGATCACCTCCAGATACCCCCACCCACTCTGATCACACCCCCAGATACCCCCATCCTGATCACACCCCCAGATACCCGTCCCCCCACTCTGATCACACCCCCAGAAACCCCCTCATCACACCCCCCAGATACCCCTCCCCCCACTCTGATCACACCCCCAGATACCCCCCCCACTCTGATCACACCCCCAGATACCTCCCCACTCTGATCACCTCCAGATACCCCCACCCACTCTGATCACACCCCCAGATACCCCCATCCTGATCACACCCCCAGATACCCGTCCCCCCACTCTGATCACACCCCCAGAAACCCCCTCATCACACCCCCCAGATACCCCTCCCCCCACTCTGATCACACCCCCAGAAACTCCCCCATCACATCCCCAGATACCCCTCCCCCCACCCTGATCACAACCTCCAGATACCCACACTCTGATCACACCCCCAGATTACCCTCCACACTGATCATATCCCCCAGATACCCCCTCCCCATCCCACACACACACACAATCCCCCCCCCACATCCCACCGGTCCTGCAGCACCAGGGACAGGAGGATTAGCTGTGTCCCGTACAGGCAGGAAAATATCTCCAGCAGGAGTTCCGGTGGTGGCGGCAGCTGCAGCAACCAGTGGGGAGCTTCCTCCACCCTGACCTCCTCCTCCACCGGCACCCCTGGCCTGGCCCCCTCCACCCTCAAACCCCCCCCCCCCCACACACAGAGCGCTCACTTCCTGCACACACTCTGGATCAGGATCCGCGGTTGCCTGGGCTGCCTCATGGAGACACCGGCCCTGTCTGGGCTATTCTAAATGTTGCGCCTGGAGCGACTGCATAGGCTTCCCCCTCCCCATGCTACACCACTGACCACTTCATTTCCAGCAGTGTATACAGACAGTAACTTTCCTCCCCATCCATTCTATTCTATATATAACTTTTCCTCCCCGTCCATTCTCAGACATCCCAACCTGCAAAAACTCATTTCAGGGAGGTGACGCGCCCCCCCCACAATTAAATGCAGCCTGATCAGTACCAATTAATGTTTTCCATTTTTTGACATACACAGGCATTTTGTGTGTTTTATTTTTCTTTTTTACTAGTAAGGCTGCTTTCACACTGAGGCGCTTTACAGGCGCTATAGCGCTAAAAATAGCGCCTGTAAAAAGCCTCTCCTCTCACTGCAGTGTGAAAGCCCAAGGACTTTCACACTGAAGCTGTGCGCTTGCAGGACAGTAAAAAAAGTCCTGCAAGCAGCATCTTTGCAGCGCTGTAGGAGCGGTGTATACACTGCTCCTAAAGTGCCCCTGCCCATTGAAGTCAATGGGCAACGCCGCCAAACCACCGGCAAAGCACCGCTGCAGCGGCGCTTTGTGGGCGGTTTTAACCCTTTTTCGGCCGCTAGCAGGGGTTAAAAGCACCCCGCTAGTGGCCGAATATCGCCGCTAAAACGACGGTAAAGCACCGCTAAAAATAGCGACGCTTTACCTCGACGCCGCCAACGCCTCAGTGTGAAATCACAACTAAATGTTTTTTTGAATGAGTACTGTCTGCATTAGAGAGAAGGGAGAGTGTAAAACTAAGTGCTGGAACATGGAAGCTTCAAGTTAAATTTGCAATAAAATGTATAATGTCATATTATGTTCTCCTCCCCAGCAATCAGCTCTTCACAGAGGAATCTGCTAGGACTGCCATTGTAACATCAAACATTATAAAGACTTTTGGCATAATCTACGGAAAACTTCTATTTGCAATATACATTCGCAAACAGTGGCCTACCTTAGGGTGTAGGTAGGACATGAAGAACCTCAAGTAGAGCAAACTGGGGATGCTCAAAAATCACATTCCAATTCACCTGCATAGACAAGCAGCCCCCGGTGCCAGGTAGGGAGAAGTGCATGTCTAGAGGGAAGCCAGGGGTGCTGTCTATGTGATAACACTGAGAAGGGAAGCGGCAGCATGTCAGCTCAGTAACATTCCGCCGCTTGGGCTGCTCTGCCTTTCTGAGTGACAGGCTCAATCGGGAGATCGGTGTCCGTGAGCCAGCATCCAAATGCGGGAGACTTGAGATGTCTGCATTCTATTCAGTCAACACAGGTGGCAATTCCCTCAGCACCTCCACCATTCATAAAACGTTGTATATTTATTTCAATGAGTACAAGGTGTTCTCTGATTGGACAAGGTTGTGTGTGTGTGTGGGACTGGGTGATGTCACAACATCCATATTGTCCAATTAGAGAATGAATTGTATTCATTGAAGAAAAATACAAGGTATTCTATGAATGGAGGAGGTGTCGAGCGACCCTCTCTGGTCAGAGGGAAAGCTGTTTGCACAGAACTTGGAAGATAGTCGCTGTCACTGTATGCAGCACCAGTTACTAGAGTGATATACAGCATCCTCAGTGGCCCTCCAGATATCACACACTACATGCATATTGTACTTATAACAAGCCAAGCTGGCCAAATGTAAGTATGCAAAAAAAAAAAAAAATCTTTCTGGAGTTCAGATTTAAACACTGATTACTGAAAGATGTAGCAAAAGGTCCGGCAGACCCCTCTCCTCATGGTCAGCTGAAGCCGAGCAACGAGTACTAAGTTAGGGGCTCTCCTGAAGAGAGACCCCCCCCCCAAGGCTGAGGAGGAATGAACCTAACGGTCGCACATCCTCCCGATAGATTTCAGGGTAGGTGGAGGACCCACACCCTTCATCCAGAGTGAAAAATGGAACACAAATAAGTGTAGGTGACATACATGTAGAGAGGGTCCTGGTCTTACAGGTATACTACCCTAAGAAGCCATATTAGGCCTGATTCACACCTAGGCATTTTTAGTGCATTTTGCAGATTTGCACTACAGAACGTGTTCCATAGGAAACCACGATAAATGGACTGTAGTGCAAATCTGCAAAATGCACTAAAAATGCCTAGGTGTGAATCAGGCCTTACAGTACACTTTTACAAGACAAGGCACTTGCTCCGAAAGTACTGCTTAGGCTCTGTTCACACCTATATATGGTACTTTGTTTGTGCGCACACTGTTACGTACATGGGGTGCCAATAACGATAAATGGCACCGCTGTGCTTTTGCAAAATGGCTGCGCATTTTTGTGCTTTCCAGGAAAGCATGCACATTTGTACACATTCTCACAAAGCACAAATGTGAACCTGGCCTTAGACTGGGATTCCTATGATAACTGCATCAGACTAGAAAAAGGGATTTAGAGTGGTTCTTAAAGCAGCACTTTACCTATAAAAACTTTATAAAAGAAAAAAAAATAATAATGTTCTTTAGCCACTTCAGCCCCGGGAAGCATTTACCCCCTTCCTGACCAGAGCACTTTTGCGATTCGACACTGCTTCGCTTTAACTGACAATTGCGCGGTCGTGCGACGTGGCTCCCAAACACTATTGACGTCCTTTTTTTCCCACAAATAGAGCTTTCTTTTGGTGGTATTTGATCACCTCTACGTTTTTTATTTTTTGCGCTATAAACAAAAAAAGAGCGACAATTGTGAAAAAAAAGCATTATTTTTTACTTTTTGCTATAATAAATATCCCCCAAAAATATATAATTTTTTTTTTTCCTCAGTTAAGGCCGATACGTATTCTTCTACATGTTTGTGGGAAAAAAAAAAAATCGCAACAAGCGTTTATTGATTGGTTTGCGCAAAAGTAATAGCGTCTGCAAAATAGGGGATAGTTTTATGGCATTTTTATTAATATTTTATTTTTTAACTAGTAATGGCGGCGATCAGCGATTTTTATCGTGACTGCGACATTATTGCGGACACGTTGGACAATTTTGACACATTTTTGGGACCATTGGCATTAATACAGCGATCAATGCTATAAAATTGCATTGATTACTGTAAAAATGTCACTGGCAGTGAAGGGGTTAACCACTAGGGGGCGGGGAGGGGTTAAGTGATTGTAACTGTGGGGGGGGGATAGGCTAGCAGTGACATGACACTGATCGCTGCTCCCAATGACAGGGAGCAGACGATCGGTGTCTTGTCACTAGGCAGAACGGGGAGATGCTGTTTACATCGGCATCTCCCCGTTCTTTAGCTCCGTGACACGATCGCGGGTATCCCAGCGGTGATCGAGTCCGTGGGTCCCGCAGGATGGTCACGGAGCTTGCGGCAGGCGCGCATGCGCGTGCACGGCGAGAAATTCAAAGTAACGTACAGGTACGTTACTTTGCCCAGCCGTGCCATTCTGCCGACGTATATGTGCTGACAGCGGTTGGCAAGTGGTTAGCAAGGAACATACATTCTACATCAATAATTATGTTACCAAAATTAGTGTGTGATGTAAATTGGAGGCTGCCATTTTTCTGAAGCACAGAGGCCCCAAACAGCAGTAAATCATAAAGTGGAACTAAACCCATCGATTTAACAGTTTCAAAAAAGTTACTTTCCTGGAATGCCGGGATTGCTAACTGTCAACATTTTATTATGTGCTCAACCAAATCGTCAAAGCATCAAATGGCTGGTATCATAACTGATCACATGTGCAGCGCCATGGTAGTTGCAGATCAAACAGGAGCAGCTTCCATGACTGTAAAGATAGGAGAGTTTAATTCCGCTTTAAGCCTGTAAAAATATCGGCCTCTACAAATTCGGCAATGCCTAAAAATAGAGAGCAACTGAGCATGTGCAGAGCAGGGTGAGACAGCATATTACTGGATTTTAAACAGAGTTTCTTTTTACCTTAAAGCGGTGTTCCAGCATCCCCCCCGGGAGCTGCTCACTTTTAATATCCATTGATGTCGATGCCCCAGCTGATGTTTCTATCTGCACTTGGGTGCTGCCGCCGTATCTGAATGGCCTGACGGCGGGGGAGGAGGAGGGGGCAGAACTTCTGACGTACCTCGCCGCGGCAAGTTCTGACAGAAGTGGGGACAGGGTACCTGTCAAAAACAGGGGGTTGAGAAGACAGATAAGTGGAGCTTCCACTTTTGGGTGGAACTCCGCTTTAAAGCGGGGGTTCACCCACACCGCCAAAAAAAAAAAATATTAAAAGCCAGCAGCTACAAATACTGCAGCTGCTGACTTTTAATACATGGCCACTTACCTGTCCCAGGGTCCAGCGATGTCGGCAGAACCCCCTCGGTTCTCGGCAGCTGCCGCCGCCATCCTAGGTGAGGGAATCAGGAAGTGAAGCGTTGCGGCTTCACTTCCCGGTTCCCTACTGCGCATGCGCGAGTCGCGCTGCGTGTCCCTAGTGGTCCCCGCTCTCTCCTGGGAGCTGTGTGTTCCCAGCAGACAGCGCGGTCGGGACGGGAAGAGGCATAGACTCCCATGGGAGTCTATGCCGGAAGTAGGTGCAAATACCTGTCTTAGACAGGTATCTGGGGGGGAGGGTTCCGAAAAGCAGAAGTTCCATTTTTGTGTGGAACTCTGCTTTAATGCATTCCTTGCATTAAGGTAAAAAAAAAACTCCCCACTAACTGTACCCCCAACACTTACCTGAGCCTGTCAGTGATCTAGTGCCTGGATGCAGCTCTTCCTTCTTCCTGGTCTCACAGAGGATTCTGAGAGTAGCAGGGGCCATTGGCTCCAGCTGCTGTGAATCAAATCCTGTTGATCCAGGGAAAATCCGGTTGCCTCTTGGGGGATCAGGAAGGAATTTTTTCCCCTGCTGTAGCTAATTGGATCATGCTTTGCTGGGGTTTTTCGCCTTCCTCTGGATTAACTGTGGGTGAAGGATTGTGTATATGGGATTGTATTTATTTTTTTTGGTTGAACTAGATCACAGCTGTCAAACACAAGGCCTGTCAGCCAAATCCAGCCCGCCAGACCTCGCTAAGTGGGCTGACACCCGTTAGTTTTTCTCACTGCCAAGTCTCCCAAGAGTAAACATCCTCCTCCACAGTCCCGCAAGCGGCGCCAGCTTGTGTCAGCGCCCGTCGGCCTCCAAGGAGACAAGAATAAGCCTCCCCTGCTCTCCCTCCTCAGTCCCTTCAGTGGCGTCGGCTTTTTGTGAGCTGAACCCAGCATTGCTGTCAGGAAACTCCACCACTGACAGCTATGCCGGGCCGACAGGCTATGTTTTCTTTTTTTTTTTTTTTGTTTATTTCAGCAGGCTGAATCCTGAGGGTGGGCTTTTTGAGGGCTGTGGAGGAAGATGCATGGTAGTGGGATGGGAGGAATGTGATGGTTGCAGAGGTCAGAACCCAGGAGGAGGGGTGGAAAGGTTATGTTGCACACTGTGCATAGCGCGCTCCTGAACCCGGCACTCTGTACGCGGCCCACTCCTGATCCTAGCACTCTGTACGCGGCCCACTCCTGATCCTAGCACTCTGTACGCGGCCCGCTCCTGAACCTGGCACTCTGTACGCCGCCCGCTCCTGAACCCGGCACTCTGTACGCGGCCCGCTCCTGAACCTAGCACTCTGTACGCGGCCCGCTCCTGAACCCAGCACTCTGTACGCGGCCCACTCCTGATCCTAGCACTCTGTACGCGGCCCACTACTGAACCCGGCACTCTGTACGCGGCCCGCTCCTGAACCTGGCACTCTGTACGCGGCCCGCTCCTGAACCCAGCACTCTGTACGCGGCCCGCTCCTGAACCCAGCACTCTGTACGCGGCCCGCTCCTGAACCCAGCACTCTGTACGCAGCCCACTCCTGAACCCAGCACTCTGTACGCGGCCCGCTCCTGAACCCAGCACTCTGTACGCGGCCCGCTCCTGAACCCAGCACTCTGTACGCGGCCCGCTCCTGAACCCGGCACTCTGTACGCAGCCCGCTCCTGAACCCGGCCTGCTCCTGAACCCGGCACTCTGTACACCGTGAGCTCCTGAACCCGGCACTCTGTATGCAGCCCGCTCCTGAACCCGGCACTCTGTACACTGTGAGCTCCTGAACCCGGCACTCTGTATGCAGCCCGCTCCTGAACCTGGCACTCTGTACACCGTGAGCTCCTGAACCCGGCACTCTGTATGCAGCCCGCTCCTGAACCCGGCACTCTGTACGCAACGCGCTCCTGAATCTGGCACTCTGTACGCAGCGCGCTCCTGAACCCAGCACTCTGTACGCAGCACGCTACTGAACTCGGCACTCTGTACGCAGCGCGCTCCTGAACTCGGCACTCTGTACGCAGCGCACCCCTAGAGTAGATACATAGTCCTACAGATATAACCAGCCTTTTGAGGGCAACCATACTGTTGATGCGGCCCCCGATGAATTTGAGTTTGACACCCCTGAACTAGATGGACTTGCGCCTTTTTTCAACCTGACTATGTAGGGAGGGAGTGGGAGACGGGGCCGAGCCATACTGTGTGTGTCTATGGACTCACACAGCCCAGCTTGAGAGCAAGCCTGCATGAGTGCCCCCTGCACACAGGAGAGGAGGAGTGGACAGCGCCAGCATGGCACTCCAGAAGTGGAGATAAGGGACCGCTCTGTGCAAAACCATTGTTGTTAAGCCACTGTACTATAAACATCCCATCCTCTGTTAGCTATCATTATCTATCCCAGTGTCTGTGCTGCAAAAAAAAAAAACAATGCAGATTATACCTTATAGTAGAGCATCTCCCGTGGCTCACGTGACTCCTCGGCTCTCCTCTGCCCGGCTGACAACTATAGTAGTGGGCAAGGCCGAGCACTGCTTCTGATGTCAGCCAGGGAGGAGAGAGATCTGAGGAGTCACGTGAGCCTCAGGAGACACTCTGCTATAAGGTATAATTTGCATTTTTTTTTTGCAGCACAGACACTGGGATAGATAATGTTAGCTAACATTACTACATTGTAGTACAGTTATGAAAGCAGCAGGAAGGGAAGGGACGGGGAGCATAGTGGCACAGACTAGCTGACAGGCTGGGAGGGGAGGGGGGAGATAGGACAGAGGAGAGACAGGAGAACTGCAGATGATCTAGGCACGTAAACTGACCACGGTGTCAGGGCTCAGCAGCCATGATATATTGTGGTCAGTTTACAGGGGGGAGGGTATAGCCAGGCAGGATCAGCCAAGTTTTGTAGGTGATAGAAGGGGCCAAATAACACATCACAAACACTGTGCTGTTATGCATGCTTTAAGGGAACAGGATCTGTTTTTTTTTTTTTGGGGGGGGGAGTCCACCTAAAAAAAGATTATTAAAAGCTAGCAGCTACAAATACTGCACCTGCTGACTTTTAATAAATGGACACTTACCTGTCCTGGAGTCCAGCGATGTCGGCAGCCAAAGCCGATCAATCGCTCGGCTCTCGGCTGCTGCCGCCGCCATTCTCTGTGAGGGAATCAGGAAGTGGAGTGTTGCGGCTTCACTTCCCGGTTCCCTACTGCGCATGCCCGAGTCGCGCTGCGCGTCCTAAGTGGTCTTCGCTATCTCCTGAGACCTGTGTGTTTCCCAGGAGACAGTGGGGGGGGCGTCTATTCCAGGAAGTGGGTGCAAATACCAGTAGTAGACAGGTATCTGCACCCCCCTCCCCCCTGAAACAGAATCAGATGAGTGGAAGTTCCACTTTTGGATGGAACTCCGCTTTAACTGTAATGTATGCACCGCTAAGCTAGAATATGCATAAGACCTAAATTATAAAAAATGTCTGCTCTTAATGTGATATCTATCCTGCCAGGAATCCAGTTCAGACTTAATGGCTTTTTTATTTTCTGCTAAGGTTGCAAAGGTTCCAGCTGTGTGATGTGGAACAGTGCACAAAGAAAAGCTGAATTCCTGCCCAATGTAACTGTGCATAGTTACATTGGGCTGGATTTACTAAAGGCAAACAGACTGTGCATTCTCATTCTGCAAGCGCATTTGCTCCAAAGTTTAGTAAATGAGCAGAAGCTCTGCTGACCTCCATCATCCAATCATGTGCAAGCAAGAATGAAGGGTTTTTTTATGAGTATTCTTTGCAAAGTGAAACTTCAACACTTTTACTAAGCTCTGGTGGAAAATGCTCTTGCAGAGCGCAATTGCACTTGCAAAGTGTACAATCTGTTTGCCTTTAGTAAATCAACTCCGTTGCTCCAGCTTAGACCTGTGTAGGTACACATATTCCATACCCTGCCAATCGCTGTGGAAGCCGCCATTACTACAGTGATCGCCTCTGTCTTCCGAGTCCCATGCCAAGCAGCTGCCCTGATGCATAGTAACTGCGGGGGGGGCCACGCTGTTGGAATGGGTGACATTCAGACAATGCCCTGTATATTACTCAATGAATGAAAAGCATTCTCTGATTGGATAAGGTGGAGATTGTGACATTACTGCCCCCTCAATGTGAATCCCAACCTGGACACTACCTGCTTGGAGTTTGCATGTTCTCCCTGTGGCCAGGTGGGTTTCCACCGGGTGCTCCGACTTCCTCCAACACACCAAAGACATATACTGGGAGGTTAATTAGCTCTAGAGATGGGCTCCGGTGTTCTGCCGAGAATTCCTCTCGGCGGATAAGGACCCCCTCTACTGCGCAGGCGCAGCGCTTGCACAGAAGGAGCCGGCGGAAATAGCCGAAGCCAAGTAGAATAGAAATCAGCTGTACACGACGCCTGTAAGAGGGCCCCTCGCGGGTTCGCTTTGCTCGCCACGCTTTGGGCACGGCCTTGCTGCGCTCGGCACTTTTTTATTCTCCCTCTAGGTCCACTTGGATGGTGGGGCTTGAACCTGGACCCAGGGCGCAGGCGCCGTGTACAGCCGATTGAAATTTTTCAGCTTCGGCTATTTTCGGCGGCTCCTAGTCATTCGTACTGTGCAGGCGCAGCGCCTGCGCAGTACAGGGGGGTCCTTATCCGCCGGGGGAACTTTCTCGGCAAGACACCGGCATGTTTGAAACCCCACGTGGAAGCTGACATTGCCCGCGGCTAATCACAGGCAGTGAGACATTTCCCGATGTGTGCAGCTGCGTGTTTCGAACACGCCTGAGCCCATCTCAAATTGGCTCCTGTTTAAAATGGCCCTAGTATGTGTATGATGTGACAAGGTATATGTCAAGTGCTCCATTCATTGTCAGCTCTATATACATCTGTGACTATACGAAAAAGTACCTGTAAATACAAACATTTTTGCAGCAGTGGCGATTTGAGAAGTAGCTTCTGATTGGCTGCTCTGAGTTTTAGCACTTTACCTTTCTGCACCCTCCCCCATACTACTCACCCGTACACAACACAACCTCTGCCAGTACCAGTCAGCTGCTAGGACCTGACTCCACGGATAGTTCCTGTAGGCGGAGCCTAGTCCGCCATCTTTGATAAGGGAAACAGTACAATCACCAATCGTTTTTTTGCAGGTCTTTAATTATTTATTTCTCATTTGCGTTTCAAACGCTTCTGTACACAATGTTACATAAATTTACAGCGAGTTTATTAAGGACTGTGTGGTTGCGTGATATTACTATGGTAATGGGCATCATCACCATGCGCCTGCTGAGGGAGAATGCGCGGCGGCCATCTTTGTGTAGACCAAATGTTCTTATTCCTAGAGTGAGCTCTGTATTGGAGACTGACAGGCGCACAAGTTACCTCTCAGCGCCGGTGGTGTTCGGCATGCCGGAGTTGAGCCGTGTGTGTGTGCGGGATGCCGGGGGCTCGGTGCTCCCGGGCGGGTTCTGGGCGGCGGTGTCGGTGTGGCTGGAGAAGGCTCAGGTGCTGAATAAGAGGCTGTGCGGATCGTGTATAGAGCGGAGCTGGAGGAAGGAAGAGGAGGAAGGGGATGGGACTCTGCTGGAGCTGCTCCCCCTACTGGCCGGGCTGAGCTGCCCCGGAGGAGATGAGGAGGTGCTGAGAGCCATCAGAGCCAATGAGGAGCCAGGAGATGGCAGGCTCCTCCTCCTGAGGACCCTCATCCCCAAATCCAACCCCCATTACACCTCCACGGACCCCCAGAGGGAGCTCGTCATCAAAGGTCAGCGGTGTCCCCCCGTGTGTAATGGTGTCACCCACTCTGCCATCCAATCACAGGCAGGCTTGGGGTTCTTTTGGTTGAGGTCTTCAACGTTCAGGGCAGTCCATCACGATGCCCATTGATATTCAATACAGAAGTCCTCAATGCAGTGTCCATTATCGTGTCCAGAGGTTTCATTGGTGTGACTTAGAGCTGCACGATTCTGGCTAAAATTAGAATCACGATTTTTTTTTTTTTTTTAGCTTAGAATAAAGATCACGATTCTCGCGGTGTAACATCTTTCACATTATACAAAAAAATTGGGCTAACTTTACTGTTTATTTTTATTCATTAAAGTGTATTTTTTTTTAAATTGCGTTTGAAAGACCGCTGTGCAAATACAGTGTGATGTAAAATATTGCAACAACCTCCATTTTATTCTCTAGGGTCTCTGCTTAAAAAAAAAAAAATCATGTTTGGGTGTTCCAAGTAACTTTCTAGCAGAAAATAATGATTTTTTACTTGTAATCAAGAAATGTCAGAAAAGGTTTGGTCTTTAACTGGTTAAACTTCCTTCATTTACACGCTGGTGTTCTTTCGCATGTTGTAATAAAACTTGGCAGGCTGCCCAGATTTTTTTTTTTTTTCAGCAGTGAGAACTCTCTGCACTTATTAGAATCGTGACATGCTTATTTGAAGATCGGGAAGAGAAAAAGATAGCGATTTTGGTTCTTGCAGCTCCTAGTGTGACTCCAGATGAAGTGTGTGTGTGCATTTTGTTGCAGCGTGCTTCACTTTGACACACCAAGGCAGGATTGATCCCTTTCTTTTTTGCATTTTTTTTTTTTTTTTTGGTAGTGGATATTCTGTTCTGATCCCTTTCACCCCCGACACCGAGGCTGTGTCCACATCTAGTGATATTAAACGCATTGGGCAGCCCACTGATTTCAATAGGCCACCCTACGAGTGGCAAAGTATTTTACCACATTCCGGTTTGCACTTTTTTTTTTTGATACGTTTTGTTGCACTTTTTTTGTGCACGGCATTTGCTTCCCATGTGCGGGTTGCCATTAACACTTAATGGCATCGCAAGCGAGACACGTGTTCCAGGAATGCGCATGGAAACGTGTGTTCCCACAATCCACAGATGTGAACGGAGCCTGAGCTGCTAAGATTTGATTGATACCAATATAATTTTTAAGCACTTCAGCCCCGGAGGATTTTACCCCCTTCCTGACCAGGCCATTTTTAGTGATTCGGCACTGCGACGCTTTAACCGACAATTGCGCAGTCGTGCGACATTGCACCCAAACAAAATTGACGTCCTTTTTTTTTCCCCACAAATAGAGCTTCCTTTTGGTGGTATTTGATCATCTCTGTGGTTTTTATTTTTTACGCTATAAACAAAAAAAGACCGACAATTTTGAAAAAAACACTAAAATTTTGTACTTTTTGCTATAATATCCCCAATTTTTTTTTCTTAAAGCACATTTTTTCTCAGTTTAAGGCCGACTTATTGTACTCTTTCTTAAGGTATGACTTACTGTATTCTTCTACATATTTTTGATAAAAAAAAAAAAACGCAAATAAGCGTGTATTGATTGGTTTTGCAAAAGTTATAGCGTCTACAAAATAGGGGATAGTTTTATAGCATTTTTTTTTTATTATTTTTTTTTTTTTTACTAGTAATGGTGGTGATTCTTTTTTTTTTTTTAATCAGGACTACGACATTATGGCGGACACTTTTGACACATTTTTGGGACCATTGTCATTTATACAGCTATCAGTGCTATAAAAATGCACTGATTACTGTATAAATGATAAATGTCAACTGGCAGGGAAGGGGTTAACATTAGGGGGCGATCAATGGGTTAACTGTGTTCCCTCATGTGTGTTCTAACTGAAGGGGGATGGGAGTGACTAGAGGGGATGACAGATCGTGGTCCCTAGCTATTAGGAACACACGATCTGTCACTCCTCACAAAACAGAACAGGGATTTGTGTGTTTACATTACACACATACTCGTCCCTGTTCTGCCTCTCATGCTTGCGATGCTCGTGGCTGACTGTCAGCCACGAGCATCGGCACCCCCCGCAGTGCAGCGGGCGCATGCGTGCGCCTGCTATCCCGATCCCGCGAGCCGACGTATAGCTACGACGGTTTGCAGGATCGTGCCGACCTGCCGCAGTTAAATGACAGCGGCTGGTCGGCAAGCTGTTAAAGTGTTCACCTTTTTAGGCCCCTTTCATGCGGGCTGTCCGATGAGCTCCGCCTGTCAGTTTTTCAAGTGGATCTGTTCGGACGCTCCATTTTCCCCTATGGAGAGCCGGGTGTCAGTGGTGACACATCCACTGACGTCCGCCGATATTCGAACCGATCCTGTCCACCACATGCAGACGGATGGTGGTCCTATTTACCACCCATCAATCGGATGAAAAGGACAGACGGTCCGTTTTTCACCCAGTTTCCCCATAGAGGACGGTGGGACTATGCCTGTGTCAGCACAGTGAGCAGAGACGGACCTGTCATCCACTGGCTCAGTGAGGATCAACGGATCGATCCCCGGCTGAACTAGTGGAGTCCATCCAACGGAGGCGCCCGTGTGAAAGGGGCATTGGGTTCTGTTCACATCTGCACATTCCAGGAATGCACACAGAAATGTGCGCTCATGCGTGCGCCGTGCTTGCAGTGTCATTCATTGTTAATGGCACCCAAGACACGGCAAACAGACGCGCACAAAATTGCACAACAAATGTGACTGCGCACAGCAACACGTGCAAAATTGAACTTTGCAAAAGGCTATGTGAGCTACATCGCTGTGTGTAAGGAACCCCACCCATTGTATTGAATGGGCTGCCCTTCTGTATGCCAAACAAATATGGGTCAGCATGGGCACCCTGACTGCAGGTACACAGCCCCATACACTGTGTACAGTACTGCGTGTTCTGACACCTTTCTATTGGAAACCAGCATTAACTTTTTCAGCAATTTGGGCTATTGGGGTTTGGGCTACAGCAACTCTTCTATTGGACGCGGGTCTGCCTTGGCCGCCCATGACCCCCATCGCCAGTTTACTGGTTTTCCTTCCTTGGATTACGATTGGTAGATCTGACCATCGCAGACCAGGAACATCCTGTAAGAGCTGCAGTGTTGGAGTTGCTCTGAACCAGTCATCTAGCCATTACAATTTGGCCTTTGTCATAGTCTCTCAAATCCTTACGCTTGCCAGTTTTCTTTTTTTTTTTTTTTCTTTCTGCTTTCAACTTAACTTCGGGGACAACATGTTCACTTGCTGCCTAATGTATCCCACCGATTTTCAGGTGCCATTTGTTACAAGATAATCAATGTAATTCACTTGAGGCTGGGATCACATTATTGCCGCATGTGGCTCACAGCAGGGGTCCGGTGCGTCACCGTTCCAAGTCCGATTTCAACCCGAACTTTTGTCTGAATTTGGACCTGAAACAGGCCAAAAGACACACAGGACCCCTGTGCAAATTCGCACCGGAGCCGCTCTGGAGATATGTGAAACAGTTCCATAGAGAGCCGGTCAAAATCTCCTGCTATTCCCGCATCCAATTCACAATAGCGTGAACACAACCTTAAGGCATATATATCGCATAACATGGGAATCAGACCAACTTTCAATGGAGCCGGTTCATACATATCCGGGCCGGCCGCTGTCTGTTTCTAAAAAGGGTCCTGTGCAATTTTGGTTCCGGTGTAGGTGCAAATTCAAGTAAAATTTTGCACCAGAACCAGTGAACAAAACCACACCAGACTGCAAACCGCAGCCGGACGTGTGTGAACCTAGCCTGTCAGCGATCATAATGTTATGGCTGATTGGTGTATATGTGTGTGTGCTTATGTTGCCACCAATTTCATATCTGTATATTGTATTCACTGAGAAACACATCTAGTAGGTTTTTGGAATTTATCTAAACTCCCCACAGATACCGCCACATCCTTTCTGCTCTAACAGTAAAGAACCCCTTACTCAGTTTAACTGGTTCCCGACCGTGTCACACAGATATACTGCGGCACAATGGCTCTCCTGGGCGAAATCCCGTACGGGTACGTTCTACCCTTTTTTGGCCAACAGAAGGTATGCACGAGCGCCAGCACGGGGATTTGTGTGCGTAAACGCACAAATCCCTGTGCTGTCAAAGGAGAGGAGCCATATAGTTGTTCCTACTTGGTAGGAACAAACGATATGTCTCCTCTCCTAGTCAATCCTATCCCCATACAGTTAGAACACACTGAGGGAACATGCCATTAACCCCCTTGATCGCACCCTAGTGTTAACCCCTTCCCTGCCAATTTTTATAGCACTGATCGCTGTATAAATGCCAATGGTCCCAAAAAAAGTGTAAAAAGTCTCCGATCTGTCCGTCGCAGTACCACTAAAAATCATAGATCACCGCCATTACCAGTAAAAAAAAAAAAAAAATAAATAAAAATGCCATAAAAATTCCATAAATCTTTCCTATAGTTTGTAGACGCTATAACTTTTGCGCAAACCAATCAATATACGCTTATTGCGATATTTTTGGTAAAAAAAAAAATGTAGAAGAATAAATATTGGCCTAAACTGATGAAGAAATGTGTTTTTTTTTTTTTTTTAATTTTTGGGGGGATATTTATTATAGCAAAAAGTAAAAAATATTGTTTTTTGTTTTTTTTCAAAGTTGTCGCTCTCTCTTTTTTTTTTTTTTTTTTTTGTTTATAGCACAAAAAATAACAGCAGAGGTGATCAAATACCACGAAAAGGAAGCTCTATTTGTGGGGAAAAAACAGGGCGCAAATTTTGTTTGGGTACAGTGTCTGTCTGAAAGACCACGCAATTGTCGGTTAAAGCGGCGCAATGCCAAATTGTAAAAAGTGCTCTGGTCAGGAAAGGGGTAAAATCTTCCGGGGCTGAAGTGGTTAACCACTTCAGCCCCGGAAGTATTTACCCCCTTAATAACCAGGCCATTTTTTGCGATACTTTAACTGAAAAATGTGCAGTCATGCAACGCTCTACCCAAATAAAGTTGATGTCCTTTTTTTTTTTTTTTTTTTTTTTTCCCCGCAAATAGAGCTGGTGGTATTTGATCACCACTGCGGTTTTTATTTTTTGCAATATAAACAAAAAAAGACCTCCAATTTTGAAAAAAAAAATTTTTTGCTTTCTGCTATGATACATATCCAAAAAAAAATAAATACATAAAAAAAAAAAAAACAACTTTCTTCATCAATTTAGGCCAATATGTATTCTTCTACATATTTTTGGTAAAAAAAATCCCAATGAGCATATATTGATTGGTTTGCGCAAAAGTTAGTGTCTGCAAACTATGAGATATTTTTATTAGTAATGGCGGTGTTTTTTAGCGAGACTGCAACATTGCAGTGGACAAATCTGACCCTAAGTGACACATTTTGGGGACCAGTAAGGCTCGGTTCACACTAGAGGCGGCACGACTTGCAGGTCGCCTCACCGAGGCGACCTGCACACTACAGGGGCGGCGACTTGCAAAACGACTTCTATATAGAAGTCTATGCAAGTCGCCCCCAAAGTAGTACAGGAACCTTTTTCTAAGTCGGAGCGACTTGCGTCGCTAGAACGGTTCCATTGTACAGAACGGGACGCTACTTGTCAGGCGACTAGGTCACCTGACAAGTCGTCCTAGTGTGAACCGGCACTAACGCTAATAGTGATCAGTGCTATAAAAATGCACTGATTACTGTATAAATGACACTAGCAGGGAAAGGGTTTTCCAGGGGCGATCAAAGGGTTAACCTTGAGTTCCCTCAGTGTGTTTCTAAAGCCCCATACACACTATTAGAATTTTCTGCAGATTTTTGCCTTCAGATTTATCAAAACCATATAATATGAGGTCAAGCCTTAAGATTTTCAATTTGTATGCAATCAGGTAGGCCCTTTCACTAAATGGTTTTGGTAAATCTGAAGGCAAAAATCAGCAGAAAATCTAATAGTGGGTATGAGGTCTTACTGTGTGGGGGAAGTGCTGACAGAAGAACACGGAGAACGCTCTTCCTGATCACTATGAACAGCAGATCTCCATGTTGTCACCTGTCAGAACGGGGATCCGCCTTGTTTACATAGGCAGATCCCCGCTCTGCCTCTCAGTACCACGATTGCGGGTGGCCAGCGGACACGCACCTCAGCTCTTCCTCCGCCCACACTATCTATTGCAGGAAACCACATACAGGTACGTTGTTTGGCGCAATAGAGCCGCTCTGCCGCAGTATGTGGGCGGTCTTTAAGTGGAACTTTAGTCAGAAAATGAAGTCCTGCTAGATCACTTCATACTGCTCCACTCCAAAGATGCTGCTAGCAGGACTTTTTTTCCCGTCCTGCTAGCGCACCGCTCCAGTGTGAAAGCCCTCGGCTGTTTCAGGTCGGTTTGCAGGTGCTATATTTAGCGCAATAGCGCCTGCAAACCGCCCCAGTGTGAAAGGGGTCTAACAGCCAAGGAAGCGTCTTCTGTTTGAGCTGCAACTGCCATGGTGCTGCACACGTGATGCACATGATCAGTTATGACACCAGCCATTTGATGTTTTGACAGTTTGGTTGCGGACACAAGCAAATGGGACAGTTAGCAATTCCAGCATTCCGGAGTTTAACTCTTTTTTGAAACCGTTAAATCAATGGGTTTAGTTCCGCTTTATGATTAAGGCTGGGCTTACACTAAATTTGCACGCAGCTCACAGCAGGGGCCCGGCGCATCCCTGTTCTTCATTTTAGGGGACCTGAATTCAGACCTGAAACGGAGCCAAAGACGCACAGGACCCCTGTGTGATTCGCTCCGCAGCCGCCACGGAGATGTGTGCACCGGCTCCTTTGGGAGCCGGGCACACTCTCCTGTCACGTGAATTGGATGCAGGGAAACCCGCATCCAGTTCGCACTAGTGTGAACCCAGCCTAAGGCTCAATTCACATCTATGCATGTTGTTTTTGAGCATTTCTGCAGTGCTTTTTGCTGTGCTTTCTGTGTTTTTACGCCGCAATTTGCGGTTTTTTTTTTTTTTTTTAAGGGTTTTTTTGGGGGGGGGGGATTTGTTGTTGGGCAGATTTAAAAGCGCAAATTGTGGCAAAAACACATTACATGCTTATCTGCAGCTTCTCCATTGCAATCAAGTGAACCAAAAAAGCAACGTTTTGCATTTAAAAAAGTCCCTGACCTTTCCAAAAACGCAGAGGCACAAAAATGCATTGATGTGAACATGTTCCATAGGTTCCCATGTTAAAAAAAAAAAAAATGTCCTGGATTTCTACAATTTAAAGCATGAAAAAACGCATTAGTGTTAATCAAGCCTAACTGCTGTTCAGGGGCTCTGAGCAGCAGTAAATAATAAAGCGGCAGCCTCCAGTAAGAAGAAACAGGAGCAATGCTGGAGGCAATTTACAGCACACATTAATTTTGCTAGTATAATTATTAATGTAGAATGTATGTTCCTTGCTAAAGAACATTGTTTTTTTTTTATCCAGTTTTTATGGGTAAAGTTCCGCTTTAAGTTTGTCCAGTTTAGTTTTGTGGCCACGTGTCCTCTCCAGAGACCTTAGATTAAATCGTTTTCTCCCAACATTACACCGATGTAAATGTCAGAGACCGATACATGAATTTTATTGGAGGCATGGTACGGGGTGGCACTGAGGTGTCACTGTCCTAATCGTGGACACTGCTGTCCTCAGTGCATCTTCAACCCCCGGCAGCACAGAATCATTAGTTGCTTGGACTCCATCGGCTGTGCAACCGA
The DNA here is from genome assembly GCF_042186555.1 of Aquarana catesbeiana. Lineage (NCBI taxonomy): Eukaryota > Metazoa > Chordata > Amphibia > Anura > Ranidae > Aquarana > Aquarana catesbeiana. The sequence continues at coordinate 883,124,985 of NC_133324.1, forward strand.
CAGTGTCATAGCAACAGTTACGCTACCCTGGCCCTATTCTGCTGCTAGCTGGAAGATTCCTGCCATTACCTGGTATTTGGGTAATGATGCCAGAAAACATCCCAGCCCCCTTGTTTACATTTATCTCTGGACCGGGGAATCCCCTGGCTGTCTGATTAATGGTATGGGAAACAAGATATATAAAATATATATAGTGTATATACGTATGTGTGTGTGTGTGTGTGTGTGTGTGTGTGTATATATATATATATATATATATATATATATATATATATATATATATATATATATATATATATATATATATATATGTACATACATATACACACACAGTGGGGACGGAAAGTATTCAGACCCCCTTAAATTTTTCACTCTTTGCCATTTGCTAAAATCATTTACATTCATTTTTTTTCCTCGTTAGTGTACACACAGCACCCCATATTGACAGAAAAACACAGAATTGTTGACGTTTTTGCAGATTTATTAAAAAAGAAAAATGGAAATATCACATGGTCCTAAGTATTCAGACCCTTTGCTGTGACACTCATATATTTAACTCAGGTGCTGTCCATTTCTTCTGATCATCCTTGAGATGGTTCTACACCTTCATTTGAGTCCAGCTGTGTTTGATTATACCGATTGGACTTGATTAGGAAAGCCACACACCTCTCTATATAAGACCTTACAGCTCACAGTGCATGTCAGAGCAAATGAGAATCATGAGGTCAAAAGAACTGCCTGAAGAACTCAGAGACAGAATTGTGGCAAGACACAGATCTGGCCAAGGTTACAAAAACATTTCTGCTGCACTTAAGTTTTCTAAGAGCACAGTGGCCTCCATAATCCTTAAATGGAAGACGTTTGGGACGACCAGAGCCCTTCCTAGAGCTGGCCATCTGGCCAAACTGAGCTATCGGGGGAGAAGAGCCTTGTCGAGAGAGGTAAAGAAGAACCCAAAGATCACTGTGGCTGAGCTCCAGAGATGCAGTCGGGAGATGGGAGAAAGTTGTAGAAAGTCAACCATCCCTGCAGCCCTCCACCAGTCGGGGCTTTATGGCAGAGTGGCCCGACGGAAGCCTCTTCTCAGTGCAAGACACATGAAAGCCCGCATGGAGTTTGCTAAAAAAACACCCGAAGGACTCCAAGATGATGAGAAATAAGATTCTCTGGTCTGATGAGACCAAGATAGAACTTTTTGGCCTTAATTCTAAGCGGTATGTGTGGAGAAAACCAGGCACTGCTCATCACCTGTCCAATACAGTCCCAACAGCGAAGCATGGTGGTGGCAACATCATGCTGTGGGGGTGTTTTTCAGCTGCAGGGACAGGCCGACTGGGTGCAATGGAGGGAAAGATGAATGCGGCCAAGTACAGGGATATCCTGGATGAAAGCCTTCTCCAGAGTGCTCAGGACCTCAGACTGGGCCGAAGGTTTACCTTCCAACAAGAAAATGACCCTAAGTACACAGCTAAAATAACGAAGGAGTGGCTTCACAACAACTCTGCGCCTGTTCTTGAATGGCCCAGCCAGAGCCCTGACTTAAACCCAATTGAGCATCTCTGGAGAGACCTAAAAATGGCTGTCCACCAACGTTTACCATCCAACCTGACAGAACTGGAGAGGATCTGCAAGGAGGAATGGCAGAGGATCCCCAAATCCAGGTGTGAAAAACTTGTTGCATCTTTCCCAAAAAGACTCATGGCTGTATTAGATCAAAAGGGTGCTTTTACTAAATACTGAGCAAAGGGTCTGAATACTTAGGATACTGTGATATTTCTATATAATACCATTTCTTTTAATGTTGATACGGAGGAATGACAAGGAGCAACATTGTGTATGAAGGTGATCTGAGATATCTAAAAGTCTGAAATGGTTACCAGTTCAGTTTTGTCTTCAGCAAGTGAAATGTATGCTCAGTCAGATTCAGGTCAGGTGATTGACTTGGCCTTTGCATAACATTCCACTTCTTTCCCTTAAAAAAGTCTTTGGTTGCTTTCGCAGTATGCTTCGGGTCATTGTCCATCTGCACTGTGAAGCGCTGTCCAATGATTTCTGAAGCATTTTGCTGAATATGAGCAGATAATATTGCCCGAAAGACTTCAGAATTCATCCTGCTGCTTTTGTCGGCAGTCACACCATCAATAAATACAAGAGAACCAGTTCCATTGGCAGCCATACATGCCCACGCCATGACACTACCACCACCATGCTTCACTGATGAGGTGGTATGCTTGGATCATGAGCAGTTCCTTTCCTTCTCCATACTCTTCTCTTCCCATCACTCTGGTACAAGTTGATCTTGGTCTCATCTGTCCATAGGATGTTGTTCCAGAACTGTGAAGGCTTTTTAGATGTTGTTTGACAAACTCTAATCTGGCCTTCCTGTTTTTAAGGCTCACCAATGGTTTACATCTTGTGGTGAACCCTCTGTATTCACTCTGGTGAAGTCTTCTCTTGATTGTTGACTTTGACACACATACACCTACCTCCTGGATAGTGTTCTTGATCTGGCCAACTGTTGTGAAGGGTGTTCTCTTCACCAGGGAAAGAATTCTTCGGTCATCCACCACAGTTGTTTTCCCATGGTCTTCCGGGTCTTTTGGTGTTGCTGAGCTCACCTGTGCGTATTTTCTTTTTAAGGATGTTCCAAACAGTTGATTTGGCCGCACCTAATGTTTTTGCTATCTCTCTGATGGGTTTGTTTTGTTTTTTTCAGCCTAATGATGGCTTGCTTCACTGATGGTGACAGCTCTTTGGATCTCATATTGAGAGTTGACAGCAACAGATTCCAAATGCAAATAGCACACTTGAAATGAACTCTGGACCTTTTATCTGCTCCTTGTAAATGGGATAATGAGGGAATCATACACCTGGCCATGGAACAGCTGAGCAGCCACTTGTCCCATTACTTTTGGTCTCTTAAAAAGTGGGAGGCACATATACAAACTGTTGTAATTCCTACACCGTTCACCTGATTTGGATGTAAATATCCTCAAATTAAAGCTGAAAATCTGCAGTTAAAACCCATCTTGTTCATTTCATTTCAAATCCATTGTGGTGTATAGAGCCAAAAAGATTAGAATTGTGTCGTTGTCCCAATATTTATGGACCTGACTGTATATAGAACAGGCAGCTGATCACTGCCTGTGAATTTCACTTACTCTTTCTGTTTCTTCAGAATCCATCCTGCAATCTGTAGTGACGTCAGCAGTGCCCGCGCAGTCCATAGCTTCTTTAACGATGCGCTATGTGTGCCGTTTCATTATCCTCTGCATGCCAGGTTATTTACTTGCATTGAGAATGGCACAGAGGAAGCCTCACAATATTGTACTCTCCTCCTCTTCTTCCTGGTTATCCCCTTGTGACTGTATAAGACGTCGCACACGGGGATTGAAGCATAGCTTAGAGATAGAGGCTTGGTTTAGACACGAACGCACATGCGTGAAGTTTAGACAGGGAAGAAAAGATGGGCGGAAATATACGTCCACACAAGAGCCAGCAATCACTAGTAAAGATGGCGGCGGCCAATACAGGAAAGAAGAGAAAAGGAGATGCAAGGGCCTGCAGGAGGCGCGGTGTCTGTGTGCCCGGGGTCTGCTGGCATGGCTCTGGTGGCTGGGCGGGTGCCGCTGCATGTCCCGCTTGTCGGTTCCGGTGATGCGGCTTACTGTGGGGGCATGACGTTAGTGGTTCCAAGCGCCTGGAACACATGAAACTAGGGGGGCCGGTCTGTAGACCAGTCCTTCCAGTTCCAGCCCTCGTTGATGACGCTGAGGACCGGAGAATTTAAAAACCAGATGGTTTCTCAGTACCCCGCTGCATTCTCTGCCAAGATGGAGGAGAGACCGACAGCTACGGCGGAAGCAGGTGCCCCAAGCACCAGTCAGGCCCAGGCAAGAGGGGTACAGTGGTGCCTTTTATTCTGATCCATATGGGCTTATGTTTTGCTGTTTTGGATCCTTCCTGCGGGGAGCCTCTAGCTGCATGGTCAGAGGTTACTTCACTCGGACCCTGCAGTATGGACTAGGTGATTGCAGTTGGGATTACACTGCTCGGGGCACTGTTTCCTTTCTGTCTGGTGGTGGTCTAGCTGTGCACTAGGGGTTGGTAAATTGTGTTGGGGGTCCTAGGTGAGTTTAATTTTTTTCTCATTTCAAGAAAAAGCGTTAGGAAAGTCCAAACATTCAAATACACCAAGTCAGAGGAAATGTCCCTCCTGCAAGAACCCCCTTAGAGATTCATGGCAGAAGGCAATGTGCAGGTCCTGTATTAAGGATTTGGTTGAAGAGGAAACGTCCCAGCAATACAAGTACTTGTTCTCTTCAGTACAGGAACTTACTAACTCACTGGGTTCAGTCAAGTCCGTGCTGGTACAGAGCCCGGCAGTCCAGGTTGAGCCCCAGCATCCACCATCCAGCCCGAGGGCATCCTCCTCCAGAGAAGTGGAGGTCATGGACTCAGGGGATGAGAGGGCAAGTACTCTTCCCTCCCTCAGGGATTCAGATGAGGAGGAGGAAGACTATAGCTGAGCCTCTAAGTACAAGCTATCTTTGGAGGAAGTGGACGACCTTCTGCGAGCAATCTACACCCTCGAAATCCAGGAGGAGAAGGTGCAACTGTCAGATCACGACAAAATGTACCAAGGATTAGATGACACTAAACATAGTGTTCCCAGTCCATAGAATCCTCTGGGAGACGGTGCAGAAGGAACGGAAGGACCCTTGAAGAGGCCCCTTCTTTTCCAAGACCCTTAGGAGAAGGTTTCCCTTCGAAGATAAGGAATCAGAGGTATGGAATAATAAACCACGAATAGATGCCGCATTCTCGTATGTTTCCCAGCGCACAGACCTAGCATTCGAGGACATGGGTGTGCTGAAGGATGCAATGGATAAAAGAGCAGACTCTCCTGAAAAAAGCATGGGATTCCACATCCGTCAGCCTCAAACCTGCTATGGCTTCCACGGTTGTTGCAAGGAACCTTGAATGCTGGGCAGAGAAGCTGAAAAGCCACGTAGAGGCAGGCACATCACGGAAAGATCTTTTGGAGTCCTTTCCATTGATACTGAAGGCAGTAAAGTACATGGCTGATGCATCTACCGAATGAGTTAAGATGTCAGCAAGGTCGTCAGAGCTGGTGAATTCAGCCAGACGTACTTTATGGCTAAAAACTTGGTCGGGTGACCCAGCTTCCAAGATTAAGCTGTGTGGCCTACCTTTCTCGGGTGATCTTCTTTTTGGTCCAGACCTTGAAACAGTCTTGGACAGGTCAGCTGACAAGACAAAGGCTTTCCCTTCCAAGAAGAAACAACTGATCAAAAAGAATTTTCGTGCTGTTCGACAGCCCCACAAAAATAGGGCTCGAGACCACAAGAGTCGCTGGGTTTCCCAAAGGGGTAAGGAAAGAGGAGGAGTTCTCTTCAGATCTCCCCCAGACCAGCCCCCTAAAAACAAATGACAGTCTTACCCCAGTAGGGGGAAGATTGTCTGTCTGCCTTTCACCTACAGTGGAACAAAACTACAAGCCTGTTCGCTCCCAGAGATGACAGTCTTTAGTTTTCAGAGCCACCCCGAACAGATTCTATGTTACGGCCTTGCCAAGGGATCAGGAAAAAGCTTCCACAATGATGAGCCTGCTGCAGGATCTGATTCAACAGGAGGCGATTATCCAGGTCCCAAAAAATCAGGAAAGCAGAGGCTTCTATTCCCACATCTTTTTGGTGAAAAAGCCTTCAGGGAAGTATTGGTTGATTCTGAACTTAAAGATCCTGAACAGATCGATCCGCCACAAACATTTCAGAATGGACACGATCAATTCAATTACGAAATTACTGACTCTCAAGACTGTTTCATGGCATCCCTAGATCTAAGGTAAGCCTACTTGCATGTCCCGATAACTAAGGCTTCCCAATGCTTTCTATGTCTGGCCCTAAACTTGGGGACTTCAGTCTGGCATCTCCAATTCAGAGCTATATATTGGCAGAAGCTCTGGAACCTTTGAAGCTAAGAGGGATTTCAGTCATCCCATATCTGGATAACCTGTTGTTTTTTGCAGACTCCAAAGAACAAGTCTTGACAAATCTCCAGGTGTTTCAGGCTCACCTCAAAGACTTAGGGTGGCTCTTGAATCTAGAAAAATCAATTCTAGAGCCCACACAGGAGATGAAGCTCCTATGCTATACTATAAACTCAGTGCTTGAAAGTTTTTCTGCTACAGGAGAAGATGGAGAAGATCCAATCTGCAGTGAGACGGGTTCAGACCAATCTCTCAGTATCAGTCAGATCAGCCATGGCATTCTTGGGCCTTCTCACGGCTTCAATCCCAGCTATTCAGTGGGCCAGATTACATTCCAGACCCCTCCAGATGAATATCTTACAAAGATCGTCACACCAAGATTCCCTAGAAAAACAGATCAAACTTACCTCCAAACGTAAAACAGGCGCTCTGGTGGAGGAATTCAACCAGCCTGGCAAAGGGTCTTTTCTGGGTTTTTCCCCTAGACAAGCGTCTTAACAGACGCGAGTTCTTGGGGCTGGGGAGCCCACCTGGACGGGGGCCTGGTCCAAAGCGGAAGCCCGAAAGTCCTCAAATTGGTGGGAACTGAAGGAGATTTTTCTTTGTCTCCTAGCCTTTCAACAAGTGGTAAGGGGACAACATATTCAGGTTCTCTCAGACATTACAACTGCAGTAGCTTGTGTTTGAAACAAGGAGGAACCAGGAGCAGAGGGCTCCTAGAACTGGCCAGTCAGCTACTTACCTGGGCAGAACAGAATGTGGCCTCGTTGTCAGCAGTCCTTCTGAAGGGATCCCAGAATCTCCTAGCAGACCTATTAAGCAGAAGGAGACTGGTGGAAGCAGAGTGGAGTCTGAACCAAGAAGTTTTCTTGATGATTTCCAAAGCTTGGGGGCAACCTCAAATAGATCTGTTCACCAGCCAACAGAACTCAAAAGTGCAGAAGTTCTTCTCTTTCCACCAAGAAGACCAGGCAGTGGGCATAGATGCTCTTGCCCATCCATGGCATTACCAGCTGTGCTACGCCTTTCCCCCCTTTCCCCTGATACCACTGGTTCTAAGGAAATTCAGGGAGGAAAATACCAATCTGATCCTGGTCACTCCCTTCTGGCCAAAAAGACCCTAGTTCGCGACACTACTAAACCTGGCTGCAGAACCTCCATGGAAGCTGCCGCCCAAAAAGGACCTGCTAACGCAGGGGTCGGTGAACCATCCGGAAGCAGACCGACTATCTAACTGCTTGATGTCTGAGGAAGACCTCCTGAAAGCCAAGGGACTGTCTGATAAATTAGTGAAGACCCTACTTTCCAGTAGAAAAGAGTTAACTCAGGCCATATAACTGACAGTTTGGAAAAAATTAAATTCCTGGTGCACTTCTAAGGGCCTCCAGGTCAAACGTTTAGTGTCAGTCTTAGAAATTCTCCATGATGAAATGGAGAAGGGGCTGGCAGCCAGCACCCTGAAAACCCAGGTGGCGGCTCTATCTTTTTTTATTTTATTTTTTTTTTAGCGGACTCCAGAGAAGTCTTAATTTCAAGATTTTTTAGGGCACTTGCACAAAATAGGCCAGTAGCCTTTAAAGTTTTTCCCAGTTGGGATTTGTCTGTTGTTTTTACAGGGTCTCACGGGAGCTCCGTTTGAAGACTTACAGGAAGCATCCTTACAGAACTTGGTTCTTAAAACAATTTTTCAGATAGCCATCACGTCAGCAAGAAGAGTCAGCGAGCTTCAGGCCCTGGCATTCACAGAACCCGTTCTAAAGGTTTTTTTTCAGACAGAGTGATCCTCAGAGCGTTTCTACCCAAGGTTTCTTCGACCTTTCACTGCTCACAGGAAATAATCCTGCTCGTTTTCTCTTCAGTTTCTGCCAATCCAGGAGAAGAAGCTTTTTACACACTGGACGTGAGGAGATGTCTGCTACACTTTCTAAGTCACCAAAGAATTCAGAAAGTCAGACTCTCTCTTTGTGATATTCTCAGGCTCACGTAAAGGGGAGAAAGCTTCCAAAAGCACGCTGGGCAGATGGCTTAGATTGGCAACCACGGAGGCCTACAAAGCAAAGGGAAAAATACCCCCTCAGGTATTGCTGGTCATTCTACGAGATCAATGGCGGTTTCCTGGGCCGAAAGGGCCAGTGCTACGCCTGAACAAATTTGGAAGGCTGCCACTTGGTCCAACTACTCGACATTTCTCCAACATTATAGGTTGGACTTACTGTCTGCCGCAGATCAAGGCTTTGGCAGGAAGGTACTGAAGGCATGGTCCCACCCTAGTGTAAGTTTCTCGGTTATCCTCTCCAAGGTTGTCATGAAAGGCAATTTGAGAAAGACTTAGTTAGACTTACTGGTCACTGTATTTCCAAGAGCCTTTCAGGACAACCACTACTTCCCTCCCTTGTTTATTTTAGAAGTGGTTTAAGTGTCTATCATGGATGTTTAGTGGTTTTCAGTGCTTTGTTTTCCAGTATGTCAGAGACCACACAATAACTGAAGCCATGGTGGAAGAGGAGGGATTTAAAGGCTGCATGTGTTTCCTGTAAAATGGGCGGAGCTGCTCTCTCTCCAAGGTTGTCCTAAAAGCCTCTTAGAAATACCATCATTGGTAAGTCTAAGTATTTTCTTAACTGTGCCTATTTACAAGTTGTTCTGCTGTAAATTAGCAGAAATATGCTAGGCCTTCTTGGTCCCTTTTTCATAGCTTGCCGTGTAGAACTTGTCGGTTGAGTGACAGTCTCTCGTTGTTGTATTCCCCATGTTAATGACTAATCATCCCTCCAGCACAGGTGGGGATGGGGAACATCCTCTGAGATTTAGGATGCAAAGGCGACCGGTCTCCAGCTACGCCAAGCCACATGCATATGAAAGTTTATTCACATCTCATTTGTGATCCCAAATATACCTTTTGCAGAAAAGGTTGAAATCCACCATATGTTTCACGGGAGGTGTAATATTCCATGCTTATGAACAAATTCCTAATCCCTATAGAATGCTTGTTTTCACCGGCTGATATAACGCATAACTGTTATACATGCAGACAGTGCTCCTGATTTTTTCTTTGCTCACACCAAGACAATTGAATGTTTTGAAATGCAAATAAAGGTGCTCCGCAGTGATAAACTGGAAGGTAAGTGAAATAATAGAAGATAAGTCATGTACATGTTTTCTGTCTTCCTCTCCAGATGCCTCCAGCAGAGTGGTGACATTTATACCCCTGGAAGAGTCAAGCCAGGGACATATTCAGGTCAAGAAAAACAACATTTATCAAATCCGTCTCGCACACGTCGCGGATGATGAATGGTGAGCAGAGCGGCGAGAGTTTTCTGCGCTGCATATATTAGCATTAAGTCCCAATCTCTGCTGCATGATGTATGGCATGCTTTCCTCACCAAGGTGGTCACTGGAAGCTTTTCATTTCTTAATAGTACTGGTTTATTCTCTCCTTTTTTCATATGCAGTTTTCTGTCACATGCAATGTCACCACTAACTTCTATGTATTGACTAGTTTATTAGCAGTGTGACAATATTTCACCTGTTATGTACAGCACTGAACCAATGAATGCCCCCAAAGAGGATTACCGCTCATAGCCAAACTGCTAAATACACAGAGAAGCTTGTTTCATGTGGCATTCCAGTAGTCCATTTTTGACCCAAAATTACATGGATTAAAAAGGGACTGCAAATGTATCCCTGTATGTGGTCAGACTTCAGCAAACGTGTGCTTGCTTGTATCCGTCCACATGTAGGTCTGTCAGGTTTGTTAGACTGAACACAATGAGTTTGCTTTCAGATCCACGTTTACTAACCTGACCGGATGTGGATAGATATAGGCAGACGCACATCTAAGTACATCTGGCCACCCATAGGGATTACATGGGTCCATTTTAAATCAGAACAGACACAAACAGGTTAGTCAGCATAGCTCAAGGGTACTGAATAAAAATTCACGGATGTCCGATCAGTAAAATGTTCTTCCAGCCAAGGTCCAAAGGGCATATTTGTGCAATCCTTTACATCACAGCCCCCCGCCTCTTCGATCACAATCCCATTCTTAAATCCGTGTCCTCTGTCCCCCTTCCATATCACAGTCCACCACCACCCCCTTTACATCACAGTTCCCCATTTCATGTCAGTTTCCCCTTCACAGGGGTGTCTTCTGCCTCCCTTCACATCACTCCCCTTTCCCCCCACAGCGGTGTCCTCTGTTCCCCTTTCGCATCACCCCCCCCCCCCCTACATGGGTGTTCTCTCCCCCATCACATCACCCCACCCACAGCGGTGTCCTTCTCTTCCCCATCACATCGCCCCCCCCCCCCCTACAACCACGTCCTCTGCCCCTCCACAGCGGTGTCCTCTGTCCCCCTTTCACATCAACACCCCCCCCCCCCACAGGGGTGTTCTCTCCCCCATCACATCCCCCACCCCCCCCACAGCGGTGTCCTTCTCTTCCCCATCACATCACCCCCCCCCCCACAGCGGTGTCCTTCTCTTCCCCATCACATCACCCCCCCCCCACAACCACATCCTCTGCCCCTCCGCAGCGGTGTCCTCTGTCCCCCTTTCACATCAACCCCCCCCCCCCCACAAGGGTGTCCTTCTCTTCCCCATCACATCACCCCCCCCCCCCCACAGCGGTGTCCTTCTCTTCCCCATCACATCACCCCCCCACAACCTCATCCTCTGCCCCTCCACAGCGGTGTCCTCTATCCCCCTTTCACATCAAAACCCCCCCCACACACACACACAACCATGTCCTCTGCACCCTGCCACAGCGGTGTCCTTCTCTTCCCCATCACCCCCCCCCACAACCACATCCTCTGCCCCTCCACAGCGGTGTGCTCTGTCCCCCTTTCACATCACATCCCCCACAACCATGTCCTCTGCGCCCTTCCACAGCGGTGTCCTTCTCTTCCCCATCACATCACCCCCCCACAACCTCGTCCTCTGCCCCTCCACAGCGGTGTCCTCTGTCCCCCATTCGCATCACCCTCCCTCCCACAGCCGAGTTATCTGCCCCCTTCACAGCGGTGTCTTTTGTCCCCCCATTACATCCCCCCCCCATGATCACGTGCTCTGCCCCACTTCACAGCGGTGTCCTCTGTCCCTCTCTCACATCACCCCCCACAGTGGTGTCCTTCTCTCCCCATCACATCATCGCCCCCCTCCGCGGCAGTGTCTTCTGTCCCCCTTTACACACTCCCCCTCAACATCGGTGTCCTCTGCCTCCTTTCACATCATCCTCCCCACAGTGGAGTCCTTGTCTCCCCCATCGCATCACCCTTCCACAGTCACTTTTTCTGCCCCCTTCACATTGCCCCCGTGTAGTGGCGTTCTTCTCTCTAATTTCACATCGCACCCCCCCCTTCAGCAATGTCCTCTGCCTCCCTTCACTCTGCTACTACCTTATTCTTGTACACAGAGTTGAAAGCAGGGTGCTGGAGTAATCTTTTCATATTACCAAGTTGGTGATCGGTTGCTAGGACCGCCCTGCTTGTACGAGACGAGAATATTTGTACGAATATGCGTACGAAAATTCTTTGTACATTCAATGAATGGATGAATGTTGCAGTATGGGAAGAAGGCAAGCTGGTGCAGGCAGTGGGTTGCTTTGGGCAATGTTCTGCTGGGAAACCTCAGGTCCTGCCATTAATGTGGATATTACTTGTGTTTTTATCAAAGAATACAAGGCTTCCACCCACCTTTCCACCCCAGCTAATTAGAGGAGGCCTTGTATTCATTAATAAAAATACAAGGCTTCCTGTGAATGGCTGAGAACAGCCAATGGAAAGGCTGCCGAGATGCTGCTGGAACACAGTGTCACTAAAACCCCCTTTGCACTGGGGCGGGCGTTGACGGTAAAATGCAGCTAGTTTTAGCGGCGCTTTACCGTCATTTTAGCGGCGCTTTTCGGCCGCTAGTAGGGCGCTTTTAACCCCTGCTAGGGGCCGAATAAAGGGTTAAATGTGCCTGTGTAGAGCCGCTGCTGAAGCAATTTGCAGGCGCTTCAGCAGCAGTGCCCATTCATTTCAGTGGGAAGGAGCGGTGTATACACCGCTCCCCCACCGCCCGAAAGATTCTGCTTGCAGGACTTTTTCTAACATCCTGCCAGCGCATCGCCCCAGTGTGGAAGCACTCGAGCTTTAACACTGGGACTGCAGGGGAGGTGTTTTTCAGGCGCTATTTTTAGCCCAAAAGCACCTGAAAAATGCCCCAGTGTGAAAGGGGTCTTACTGATACTACATACAATGCTTGCAACAGATGCTAAACGGCCAAACACACCCCATTGTGTTTGGCTGGTTAGTGGGCATGGAGGAGGAGGGAGGGAGTGAACTGTCATTTTCCACTGTGTATACACCCTCATGTGTGACTCTAGTCACGTGGGCTGCTCAGATTTAATAGGGAGGAAATGCTCAGCATAGAAACTCACTAAAAACTGAGCATGTGCAGAGCTACCACCACAGCTGCAAAATCTAGATGAATTGGGGACATGAACAAAAGGGGGAGATAGAAAGCAGCAGGATCAACCAGTGTTTTTGCATAATACAGAAAACAAATCTCACAGCAAGTATGAACAGCATTTAATACACTAATTATTGACTGTTTTATTATGATGTGGGTTTAGAGATACTTTAAGACCCCTTTCACACTGAAAGTGTTTTCCAGGCGCTTTTGGGCTAAAAATAGCGACTGTAAAGCACCTTAAAAACGCCTCCCCTGCAGCCCCAGTGTGAAAGCCCGAGTGCTTTCACGCTGGGGTGGTGCGCTTGCAGGATGTTAGAAAAAGTCCTGCAAGCAGCATCTTTTGGGCGGTGCGGGAGCGGTGTGTACACCACTCCTCCACCTCCCCTACCATTGGAATCAATGGGCACCGCTGCCAAAGCGTTTCGGCAGCGGCGCTTTGCGGGTGCTTTTAACCCCTTATTTGGCTGCTAGCGGGCGAAAAGCGCCGCTAAAATTAAAAAATTTTAAATTTGTCGCGCTTTACCGCTAAAGCCCGCCTCCCCGCCCCAGTGTGAGAGTAGCCTAACTGCTAATTTGGGTGATAATTGCTGCTGTCCCTCTGCATTTTTCTTTATCTTCTTTCATAATTTGGAGTGCTTTTTGTTTGTGCATCTGAAATACTTCTGTAGGTATAAGGTTTTAGGCATAGTCCATCTTTTATGCAAAAATGTTATAAACACACTAACCACACCAAATATGTGCTTTTATTATTTTTTTCATTTTCATCCTGCAAAGCATTACAACCACAATTAGTGCATTATGTGTGCAATGCATAGACTTCTACATTTACATCCCAGCTCCAGGTCTGTACTGAGGTGCAGGCCTTCTGTTATGGGGCTGGAGGAATAAAACAATTGGCACAAATGCAGTATCATCACTGTTGTGTTGGCGGATTGAACACCCTAAATATGGGTGTAACATGAAACATGGTCCCAAAGATGAACTATACCTTTAACTAATAGAACAGAGTTATATCCATCTACAGCAAAAGCAGTGTATACACTTTCTTTTCATTGCATTATGGTTTTAGTTTTTTTTACTTTGTTTTTTTAAGCAATTTAAAAAAAAAAAAAAAAAGTTTTATTAAGCATATTTTAACAACAAATAATGCGAGTAAATTATTGACAAAAAACATCTACATCGGTAAAGCTAGTTACAATTTAAACTTCGTATGGATACGAATTATAGCTGAAACTTATCAAATATGAAGGAACAATTTTTCGCATATACTGTATGTTAGATTTTTAAATCCTTTGGTGGGTAACACAGATCTCATGTATATGTTTCAGCTATGTATTTAGGTGTTTGCCTGGAGTTCGGTCACACCGATTGCGGCTTTGAAATCGTGCAGCTTCACCTGAAATCGCACGATTCCTAAGCCGCATATTAGTGCAACTTGGAAGACATATGTGCGACTTCATGCACAGATGTCTATACAAGTCGCATTTGAAACTTGCAAAAAGTAGTGCAAGAATTACTTTCAAAATTGGTGCAACTCCCATGGAGTCGGAGTCACGACGATTTGACCGCTTCCATTGCGCAAAATAGGGTGCGACATGTCATGCTATTTGAAACTATCAAATTGTATGACAAGTCACACCAGTGTCCCTGGGGGCTAAAAGATGATGGCAAGTGGCTTGCTAGGGAGGGGACAGGAGTGGCAGCGGAGGATCGGGGCTGTTAGGAGCAGGTAAGTATAACATGTTTGTTATTTTTACCCCTTCACGCTGACTGTAAGCAAATATGCGGCCTCAGTTTTTGAAGGGGTTGTAAAGGAGTAATGCATGCAACTGCACGCATCACCCCGATACCGTGTTTTTTTTAGATTAAACGGTCGACTTTCTTGGGATAACAATGAATGCAGCTGGCAGACACTTGGCTGTTATCCCAAGGAGCCATGGCTCACCCGGGCTCTCCTGTCCCACCCGGAGGACTGAGCGACCAGCCGACTCGCCCGCGGCTGGCCGGAGACCCGAACAAAGCCTGAAACGGCTTCGATCGGGTCTCGGATCTAGTAACCCAGAAGCGATGTCATGACATCACTTCCAGTTTACTGAAGGCGCCAAATTTTAAAAAATGACAGACAAACTTGGCATTTTAAGTGCAAAGGAGTGATTTTTAGAGTCTTATTAGACCCCAGATCTTTCCATAAAGAGTACCTGTCACTGACTATTGCTGTCATAAGGGATGTTTACATCCCTTGTGACAGCAAATAAAGTAATCAGAATTTTTTTTTTTTTTTTTTTTAAAGAGACAGTGTAAAAATAAAATAAGAAAAAATATTAATTTTAAGTACCCTGTCCTTCCGTGCTCTTGCGCATATGTAAGTCGAACCCGCAAATGTAAACTGTGTTCAAACCACACATGTGAGGTATCGCTACAATCATTAGAGCAAGAGCAATAATTCTGGCACAGGACCTCCTCTGTACCTCTAAACTGGTAACCTGTAGACATTTTTAAACATTGCCTATGGAGATTTTTAAGTACCGTATTTTGCTGCCATTCCACAAGTGTGTGCAATTTCAAAGCATGTCATGTTGGGTACCTATTTACTCAGCGTAATGTCATCTTTCGCATTCTACAACAAAATCGGGCTAACTTTACTGTTTTTTTTCATAAATTAAAAAAAAAAAAAAAAAAGTGTTTTTTTGCCAAAAAAATAGCGTTTGGGGCTGCACAAATACCATGTGACATATCGCCATTTTATCCTCTGGGGTCTCTGCTAAAAAATATATATGTAATGTTTGGGGGTTCTAACGTAATTTTTTTAGGAAAACAAATGTCAGCAACAAATTTCAGAAAAATACTTGGGCATGAAGGGGTTAAAATTTATTTTTTGCCTCTTTAAAATGACTTTATTGGCCCCTTTTTTATTTTTAAGAACACACCGTGCGCACAAATAACCGTGACGGAGCTCTTTCTGTTTTGCATTGCTTTCTAAAGGAACTTTGATTAAATTACTTTGTTTTGTACATTTCTTAAAATACAAACTGTTCAGCATGAAAGTAATCCCCATTATCGGCTCTTTTTAAACCCTCTTTGGTACGTCTTTGAATCTCTGTAGCCACATTATTCTGAAGCATTGCTTGTTCATCAGTATAATTCATTAGAATGTTTATCTCCCTGGAAGGAAATGCATTCATTGGCACTTGCCGTAATCGAGTTTCTCTTTACTTTGTTGAAATTTAAATTACATTCACGCGCTGTTATTTTGTTATCAGACATTTTATCTTGTCTTTTGTAAGTCATTAGGGCTGTTTTTTTCACATTTAAATTGCATGCTTTATGAGGAATTGGGCACTTCTAATGCTCCCTGCGTATCTGCTCTGGTTTTCTGTAAGTTGTTGATTAACGGGATGCAGCCAGACAGGTTAAGTTTTTTTAATTAACCCCTAGATGTGCATTACCAGCAGAACAACTGCTTTTTATTTTTATGAGTATTTGAGGTTTACTTTATTAATATAGCAGACAGTGTTTGTAGACCTGTCAAGAAACCCATCTTCAGCTTGACATCTTTATTACCTGCAGAGTAGAAAATAGCCTTTGTAAATCTGACCAGTTTACTAAACCTAACCCTTACTTGACATGTAAATAGTCGTTTAAAAATTGTCACCATAATTAAAGTGACCTTTGCTATTCCTTATGCCATCCCATCATACCTATGCATTGAGGCTGTTACATGATCTTTATTCCCCTTCTTGCCTATAGCTTTCTAGCAATTGCTACACCACAACTGTAACACACTTTATATCTTCCGTAGTCGGATAATTGTGAAGTAGAAGGAATAAGTGATTTTTCAATTTTTTTTTTTTTACAAATCAGTATGTGAAAAGTGTGGCCTGCATTTGTATTCAGCCCCCTTTACTCTGATACCCCTAACTAAAATCTAGTGGAACCAATTGCCTTCAATTAGTAAATGGAGTCCACCTGTGTGTAATTTAATCTCAGTATAAATACAGCTGTTCTGTGAAGGTTTGTTAAAGAACCTTGGTGAGAAAACAGCATCACAAAGGCCAAGGAACACACCAGGCAGGTCAGGGATAAGGCTGTGCAGAACTTTAAAGCAGGGTTAGGTTATAAAAAAATATCCCAAACTTTGAACATCTCAGGGAGCACTGTTCAATCCATTGTCCGAAAATGGAAAGAGTATGGCGCAACTGCAAACCTACCAAGACATGGCCGTCCACCTAAACTGACAGGCCAGGCAAGGAGAGTATTAATTAGAGAAGCAGCCAAGAGGTCCATGGTAACTCTGATGGAGCTGCAGAGATCCACAGCTCAGGTGGGAGAATCTGTCCACAGGACAACTATTAATTGTGTACTCCACAATTTTGGCCTTTATGGAAGAGTGGCAAGAAGAAAGTCAATGCTGAAGGCAAGCCATAAGAGATCTCGTTTGCAGTTTGCGAGAAGCCATGTGGGAGACACAGCAAATATGTGGAAGAAGGTGCTCTGGTCAGATGAGACCAAAATTGAACTTTTCTTACATTTTCTGATTTCTTACATCACAGGACACAGAGCCGGTTATTATAATAACTACTTGGGTTATACGTCACCTATATATGAATGGACACTGGTAGATCAATCGGAACAATCAAACAGGAAGTCCTCCCCTAAATAACCCCTCCTACACAGGAAGCACATCATTTTTTTTCGCCAGTGTCTGTAAGGTGGTGGTCACTGATGTGATGCATGTCCTCTTGGAGCATACTTGGAGGTCTGGACGGTTCTATTAAGAATCATGGACTTCAATCGGATCCATTGGAAAAAGCTATCAGCCAAAATGGATGGTATTCGAGCCTCATTGGAAGGAGAGAAGATTCCTCAAGGCTTTGCCTGTAATGCAGCCTTATGGCGCTGGACCCTGCATAATGGAGCCCTGTGCAGTGTTTGTTCTGACCAAGGTGCATTCCTGCAGGGTGCTATACAGGTCCAGGGGAGTGGACCCCACATTAAGGGGGACCCAGTCTCTCAAGGTCTTTTATGACAAAGCTCCCCGTGATTGGTGAAGATTGAACTCCTGCTATGTTCAGAGTCCTGCAACAGGAATGGTAAGTCTGCATTTGTTTGCAGTTTCTCTTTAAAAAAAAAAAAAAAAAGAGAGATCTAACTGTCTGTTGTCCTGTGTATCACTGGGGGCAATGTGCTGTTTACCTCTTAGTTTTGTGGGCTGCGGTTTCTCCTCCAGCCACTAGAGGGTGCAGGCTCGCTCAGTATGGCCTATTTTTATATAGGCAGGAAGTGGAAGGGCAGCCATGTTGCCATGTGGTCAACAGGTCAGCAGGGCCTCTGGAGACATGACAGCATCCCATGGATACTAACAAAGTGTGAGTACTTACTATGGGAGAACAGTGTGCACAAGTCATGATTTATATGCTGCATATTTACTGCTTACTCCGGGGGGGGGGATTCAACTGTAAGTCAATACACCCCTGGACAGAAAGTGTCTTTTTTTTTTTTTACTGCTCAGAAGGCAGGTGCAGTGTAGTATACATGCTTGCAAACTTGTTGCTTAAAGGCATGTTTAAATATACACGTGTTTGGAAAAAACATGGGCATGGGAGCACTTTAAGGAATTGTCTCCAGTATAGTGTGCGTTTTGTTCTTCTTTTTTTTTTTTTTTGCTGTTCTGAAACAACATAGAGACTGCATTGGATGCATATGTGCTTGGCTAAATCCTACAGGACTAGTATGGGGCCAACTGCAGTTAAGCAGGTGCATGCTTGCAAACTAGCTAAAACGCACGGTTGCTGAAATGCATGGTTGCTGAAACACACGGTTGCTAAAGATACATGTTCGCATAAGGATACATGTCTGCACAAAAATACATGTTTGCATAAATATCCATGGCTATACATGATTGCCTAAAGATACATGGTTGCGTAAGCATGTATGTTTATACATGTTTGCATAAATACACATGGTTATTCATGGTTGCATAAAGATACGTCTGCATAGATGTGTGTTGTATAATGTTGCATAAACACATTTCATAAACGCATGCTTTCTTATTGCGTAAGTGCATGTTTCCATGAGCACGTATTGTATAAATGCGTGTTTACAGGGATGCACACTTTAATGTTTTGACTAAATGCATAGTTGCACATGCTTACATGCTTCCATAATTGCATGTTGCTTAACCACTTCAATACCAGGCACTTAGACACCTTCCCGCCCAGCCCAATTTTCACCTTTCAGTGCTGTTGCAATTTGAATGACAATTGCGCGATCATGCTACACTGTACCCAAACAAATTTTTTATCATTTTGTTCCCACAAATAGAGCTTTCTTTTGGTGGTATTTGATCACCTCTGCGGTTTTTATTTTTTGCGCAACAAATAAAAAAAGACCGAAAATTTCGAAAAAAAACAAGTTTTTCTTTGTTTCTGTTAAATTTTTTTGTAAATAAGTACGCTTTCTCCTTCAATAATGGGCACTGATATGGCTGCACTGATGGGCACTGATACGGCGGCACTGATGGGCACCGATGAGGTGGCACCAATGAGGTGGCACTGATGAGGTGGCACTAACGGGCACTGATGATGGGCACTGATAGGCGGCACTGATGGGCACTGATAGGTGGCACTGATAGGTGGCACTGGTATGCGGCACTGATGGGCACTCATAGGTGGCACCGATGGGCACACATAGGCGGCACTGATGGGCACTCGTAGGTGGCATTGACTGGTATATATGGGTGGCACTGATGGGTACTTATGTGTGGCACTGATGGGCACTGATAGGTGGGCACTGATGGGCACAGATGGGCACAGATGGGCACTGACAGGTGGCACCTATGGGCAATGACAGTTGGCACAGATGGGCAATGACAGGTGGCACTGAAAAAAGCATTGCTGGGCAGATCTGGGCATTGCTGGGCAGATCATGGATATAATAGTGCCAATCAGTGCCCATTTGTGGGCACTGATTGGCACAGATTGGGCACATGTGGATGGCCATGGGGTACATACCTGGCCATCCACTTTGCCCCTTCCCTGGTGGTCCTAGTGGCATCCCTGGTGGTCCAGTGTGGTGATCTGAGGGGGGGCTGCGCTGATAAACAATCAGCGCAGACCCCCCCTGCCAGGAGAGCCGCCGATCGGCTCTCCTCTACTTGCGTCTGTCAGACGCGAGTGAGGAAGAGCCGATCAACGGCTCTTCCTATTGACAGCGTGATCAGCCGTGATTGGACACGGCTGATCACGTGGTAAAGAGCCTCCGCCGGAGGCTTTTTACCAAGATCAGTGTAGCGGTGTGTCAGACTGACACACCGCTCCACCGATCGCCGCGATGCGCGCCCCCGGGGGCGCGCTGCGGCATGTTATCCTGCTGGACGTCATATGACGTCCAGTCAGGATAACACAACCACTTCCCGGACGTCAATCCGCTATAGGGCGGGCGGGAAGTGGTTAAACACATGCTGGCATGTTTTCATTTGTACTGTATATGTTTATTTACATTAAGCTGTATACATATGTACTTGTTTTCCTGGGTTTACATACATATGTACTTATTTGCCTAGAACTACATACATATGTGCTTATTTGCTTAGGACTACATACATATGTGCTTATTTGCTTAGGACTACATACATATGTGCTTATTTGCCTGGGACTACCTTCCTATGTGCTTATTTGCCTGGGACTACATACAGGTGTGCTTGTTTGCCTAGGGGTAAATATGTGCTTATTGGCCTTGAACTGCATACATAAATGCAGGAATGGCAAGAATACTTGTATACCTACATGTTTGCATACCTAGGTACTGACATAACGGCATACTTGGGTACCTGCATACTTGCATACCTAAGAGGTTACATAGCGGTAAATCAACATTGTTTTAGGCCTGCATCCTTGGAGGACTGTATATTAGGTTGGCTAATATAGTTGCTGCGTTATTTACCTGTTATACCATTTAAATGGTTCCAGAAAAGAGAGGCAGCCGGGGGAGGCAGGTGCACCGCTCTCAGGTTCAGGGATCTGGCGGTGTCCACATCTCCCGATGGACAGTGGTGTCAGGTGCATCTGAGCCACTGTGGTGTTTGCTATTGCAGTGTTTCCTGACGCATTCATTTTTCATCAGACTGCGGCCGCATCACCTTGATTATGTCTGATCTCGGTTGATCGAAGCCTAAGCAGGATCAAGCCTGGTTAGTGTATGGATGGGAGACTGCCCGGGGATACCAGATGCTGTAAGTTTTTCCCCACCTGGATGAGGGAGGCATCTGAGGCTGTTGTGTTTTGGGAGTATCTCAGACCAGAAGATCTTAGGGCAGTCTCTGAGGTGGTTTGTTCCTTCTTTAGCCGGCAGAAACCTTGAAGGTTAAGTGCACCTCTTGGGACTGTCTGGGTCTGCGACAGAGTCGTCAATCTTTTGCCCTGCATTTGCTCTTGGAGCAGAAGTTATGGGATCGTTATTGTGAAACAATTAAATGGTAACAGATTCAAAACCAAATAGGGACATGGTCGATCTCAAGCTGCTGAACATCCTTCTGTTTTCAGATAGGCTAGATCTGTTCAGTGATGACCTCTCTGCAAGAGGTAGATTTCGGGGTCAATAACCATCTGTAAACACACGTTTCCAGGCTCATCAAGGATTTCTGTATTTGTAGCGGAAAGCCGTTTTGTTTTTGTTCTTTTTGTGAATCTTCCCTTTGGGTCCTCCACAGCTCCGGAGGGTTCACAATGTGTCTAGCCCAAGTGCTGGGCTTGCTGAAGACACCTCAATACTCATTTCCTCAATAATCTTTGCTCAGGAAGCATTTGATTCCAGGGGTTCCTTCGATATATTTCTACAGGAGGAAGCTGTTTTTAGGTTAAAGCATGTTCCCTACATACAGTCCTACTCCAGATCTTGGTAGAGGATCATTCTCTCTGTCTGTAACTTGAAGATCCAGGCATTGTATTGCCAGAAGGCTCTGTTCCCAGGGTGTTGCAGAGCAAAAATTGGTGGTTGATATTCTTCCTTTTCAGGAATTTAGGGAATAATAACCATTGATGCCAGTCTCTCCAAGTTGATTTAAGGCTGGCTACAGTTCAGGGGGCTTGGTCTCCACATGAGAGCATATTGTTCATCAATATCTTGGAATTTTTGTCCAGTACGTCTTGCTTCTAGATTATAGGACTAAACAGTTGTAGGTTCAATCTGGAAATGCTTCTGCAGGCATATATATATCAACCACCAGGACGGCACCAGAGGTCATGCGACTCAGGGAGGTGTACCACATTCTATGTGTGGCAGAAAACTAACACTGCACATCACTCTGAACACCATCCCCATGATGGTGGCAGCATCCTGTTGTGGGGATGCTTTTCTTCAGCAGGGACAGGAAAGCTGGTCAGAGTTGATGGGAAGATGGATGGAGCCAAATACAGGGCAATCTTAGAAGAAAGCCTGTTAGAGTCTGCAAAAGTCTGCAGAGACTGGGGCGGAGGTTCACCTTCCAGCAGGACAATGACCCTAAACATACAGCCAGAGCTACAATGGAATGGTTTAGATTAGTGGTTCTCAACTCCAGTCCTCAGGACCCACCAACAGGCCAGGTTTGCAAGATAGATGAAATACATCACAGGTGATATCACTTGCTGCTCAGTGATTGCAGTATTCTAGTCTGCAACTCCCCAAGGTAATACTTAAAATCTGGCCTGTTGGTGGGTCCCGAGGACTGGAGTTGAGAACCACTGGTTTAGATTAAAGCATATTCATGTGTTATAATGCCCCAGTCAAGGTCCAGACCTAAATCCAATTGGAAATCTGTGGCAAGACTTGAAAATTGCTGTTCAGGCGCTCTCCATCCAATCTGACAGAGCTTCAGCTATTTTGCAAATAAGAATGGGCACAAATTTCACTCTCTAGATGTGCAAAGCTGGTAGAGACTTCCTAAAAAGCTGTCATTGCAGCGAAAGGTGATTCTACAAAGAATTGACTCAGGGGGCTGAATACAAATGCACGCCACACTTTTCACATATTTATTTGTAAAAAACTTTGAAAACCATTTATCATTTTCCTTCCACTTCACAATTATGTGCCACTTTGTGTTAGTCTATCAAATAAAATCCCAATAAAATAAATTTATGTTTTTGGTTGTAATATGACAAAATGTGAAAAATTTCAAGGGGTATGAATACTTTTTCAAGGATAGACACACACACACACACACACACACACACACACACACATATATATATATCTATATGTATATATATATATATATATATATATATATATATATATATATATATATATATATATATATATATATATATATATATATATATATATAGTGTGTAAACTCATGTGGGGGTTCAGATATACTTTAATACATATATTGGGCAGATAGGTTGGTAATTTAAAATTACTGGTATCTTTAGTTTTTCCTCATATTTCGGTTTCAAAGTCCTTTTTTTAAATCTCCTGCTTCTTCCTTTTTTTTTTTTTAATTTATTTTTATTTTTTCAGGTCCCTCTCCCTCATTACTCTCTATTCGGAAGGCTGGGAGTCTGATGGCGTTGTATACCCTAAAATCTCCTGGATGAAAAATGAGCTGCTGCCAAAGCTGGCAAAGTGGTCCACAGAGGACAGGAGATGTGACTTTAAGAGCACCCTGTCTCTTATTGCTGTGGATAAATATAGCAAGCTGTATCAGAGCCTGAAGGAGAAATACAAAGATTTGGTGAAGGTAGCTGGCATTCATCCATCTTTTCCTTCCCAAACTGTTCATTTATCAGCAGAGGGATTAAAATGAAATCGTAAGAATGAATTGTTTCCCAGGCGTGCGGTCTGTCATTATAAGCCACATATCATTTTCCAGCTGCACAAATCATGATATGATGGGTAAAGCATCTTGGTTAAATTTCACTCTAAGTATGTTCACTCTAGCTGCATATTTTAAAGTTGCTTTAAACTGTAAAGGTTTTTTCTTTCTCGAACATCACGGGACACCGAGCCACAGTAATTACTGATGGGTTATATAGGTATCACTGGTGACTGGACACTGGCACACCCTATCAGAAAGTTCAACCCCCTATATAATCCCTCCCCTTTCAGGGATACCTCAGTTTTTTATGCCAGTGTCTTAGGTGATGGACGTGTAAAGATGTCCTGTGCTGAGCTCCAAAGGGGATACTCTGATATCCTATACTGGGGCAAGCCAGGCGAACCGGATCCATTCAAAGTGTCCTTTCGTGGCCGAATTGGATGGTACCCGGGCCTCGTGTCCGAAGAAGCTAGGTTTTACCTGTAACGCTTCTCTTTTTAGAGAGCTGGACCCCGCATATTAGAAAATGTTTTTTTAGCCTAATTTCCAGCCGGGTGCTTTACAGGCCCAGAACTGTGGTTCTCCCTATTCGTAGGGGGCCCCAGTCTCTGACGTTTTTTTCAAACGGAGCCCACCATGAGAGGTGAAGATTGGGTCTGTATAACAGAACCCTGCGGCTGGATAAGGTAAGAGGAGATTCCACAGAATTTTTTAATTCTAGTAGGTTTTCTCCTTTAAGGTAAATGCATGCTATGCCTATTGTGACCACCGGGGGCTGCCAAGAACACATACCTTGTCATGCTGATGTCGGTCTCAGTGTTCTCACGCTGCACAGCGTCTCCAGCTGGCTCCAGGTAGGATGGGATGGGGGGGTTTCTCCTGTACGAATGTTCCCCCCAGGCTAGGGGGAGGCCACAGGTGTCTGTAAAGCGGTTGTACACCGCTCGAGCACCGCCGCCATTTACAGGCTACAGGCCCATCACTACCGGCCTCTCTCCTTCCTCCCCCTCCCCCAGCCTTCCTCCATATTGTTTCCAGGGGGTTGGCCAGCGCGGGAAGCGCTTGTTTTTTTTAAATTCGAGGGGGGGGGGTAGAAGGGGGGGGCGGGGCGTCAGCACAGCATGCTCAGACGCCCACACAGGCCAGCTGCAGGCTATTTAAAGCACTCTGTACAGGTGCACACAGCCTTTGGAGGGACACAGAGCTGACGGTCGCATGTAAGGTGGGACACAGGCATTCTCCTAGGCAGCATTTACTAAGGTAACACCAGACTGGGCATTTGGTAGCAAGGCTTTTAGCCGGACTACATTGCTCAGCAGTCAGTGTTCATTTTGTGATACCTCCACCTTGTTGCTTTGCACTATGGGCAGAAGAGGTTCAAACACCCCAAGAACCAGAGACTCTAGGGGATCTCGTTCAGGTTCTGAGGACCCCTTTCTGCAGCATCCTCCCCCCCTGAGGGGCCAGGGACGGCTAGCCAGAGGGAGCCGTTGGGGACAGGGGCTATACCTGCCTCCGGCACTTCAGCCCCTGTATACATTACACAGGAGGTTTTTTCCTTAACCATTAGTGGTTTAGAGGAGATATTAATGGCCGTGATTACATCTTCACTCGGTGGAAGAAAACGCACTAGGCCTTCCTCTGCTTCCCAAGACCCTCAGGAAGAGGAGCTCTGGGATAAAGGAGACAAATCCCTTTCAGAGGATCAGGATGGGACAGATGATTCCTCCTCTGAGGAATCAGGCGGAGAGGGACCCTCTGCGACTTTCCAGGAGGAGAAAGTCTTAGTGCAGATCCTTACTGGATTGGTCCCCTCTACATTTAAGTTGCCCGTATCTGAATCAGTTAAAGAACCCTCTTCTTCTTTGGGATCACTGAAGCCTCCTCAAACAGCACATGCTTTTCCGGTTCATAATTTACTTGAAAAGCTCATTTATTCTGAGTGGGATCACCCAGATAAATGTTTTTTTCCGCCGAAAAAGTTTTCTACACTTTATCCGATGGAAGAAAAGTTTATTAAAATGTGGGGAATACCGGCCATTGATGCCGCCATTTCCTCCTTAAATAATAGTCTGACTTGTCCTGTAGACAATGCTCAGATGCTCAGGGATCCTGTAGATAAAAAGATGGAATCCCTATTGAAGGATGTTTTCTCCTTGGCAGGTTCAGTGGCTCAACCTGCAGTTGCAGCGATTGGAGTCTGTCAATACTTAAGAGACCATGTTAAGCAGGTTATCAAAGTTTTACCTGAACAGCAGGCCCAGGGGTTGGCTAACCTTCCTGCGGCCTTATGTTACGTTGTTGACGCTATCAGAGATTCTATCGTGCAAACCTCTCGTCTTTCACTGGGGTTGGTGCATATACGTAGAATCCTATGGTTGAAAAATTGGTCAGCCGGAGCACCATGTAAGCTACTGGCTGGGTTTCCATTTCGTGGTGCAAGGTTGTTTGGAGAGGACTTGGATGACTATATCAAGAGAATCTCTGGTGGGAAAAGTACTCTCTTACCTATCAAGAAGAAGAGTAAGCGTCTCTCTTTCAAGCTGACTCTTTCCCCAGCCCCAGGGGCTTCAGCCTCCAGGCAGTCTCGACGGCCTCCTCCGTCTGGGTTAAGTAACAAGAGTCAACCCCAGGAACAAAAGTCCTGGGGAAAGAAGCCTACTAGGAAAAACACTAAGACCTCTTCGTGAAGAGGCGCCCCCGCTCGCTCGAGTGGGGGGAAGACTGCAACAGTTCTCAGAGCTCTGGCAGAAGGACTTCCAGGACAGATGGGTAATCTCCACAGTAACCTTAGGGTACAAGCTGGAGTTTCAGGAATTTCCCTCTCCTCGGTTCCTCAGATCAAGTGTCCCCAGAGACCCAGAGAAGAAGCAGTCGCTCCTTCTAGCGTTAGAGCGACTTTTGTCACGGGAGGTCATTATGATGGTTCCCGCAAAGGACCAGGGATTGGGCTTTTATTCCAACCTTTTTACGGTCCAAAAACCAAATGGGGATGTCAGACCCATTCTGGATTTAAGGGATCTGAACCGATTCCTAAGGATTCAGTCCTTCCGCATGGAATCAATTCGGACAGTAGTCTCCACTCTGCAGGGAGGAGAATTTCTGGCATCGATAGACATCAAAGATGCATATCTGCATGTGCCCATTTTTCCTGCTCATCAGAAATTTCTGTGCTTCGAGATAGGAGGGCGCCATTTCCAGTTTGTGGCTCTGCCTTTTGGGATAGCCACTGCACCTCCAGTGTTCACAAAGGTCTTGGCCCCTCCTCTGGCCAGATTAAGGGCTCAGGGTATAGCTGTCATAGCATACCTAGACGACCTGCTACTGATAGACCGGTCGGTAGCCTCCTTGAACAGGAACTTGAGAACCACAGTCAAGTATCTGGAACACCTAGGTTGGATCCTCAACCTAGAAAAATCTTTCCTAAAACCAGTAAGAAGACTGGAGTATTTAGGTCTGATCATAGATACAAGCCAGGAGAAAGTATTTCTACCTCAGGCAAAGATCACTGCTTTAAGGGAGCTGATTCTGGCAGTCAGGACCAAGAGGGGTCCTTCTGTCTGCCTTTGTATGAGGCTGCTAGGGAAGATGGTGTCTTCATTCGAAGCAGTTCCTTATGATCAGTTTCATTCAAGACTGCTGCAACACAGTATTCTGTCAGCCTGGAACAAGAAGGTTCAGGCATTAGACTTTCCGATGCACCTGTCTCATGCGGTGCGTCAGAGCCTCAATTGGTGGCTCATTCCCGAAAACCTGCAGAAGGGGAAATCCTTTCTGCCAGTTACCTGGACGTGGTAACAACAGATGCCAGTCTTTCAGGTTGGGGAGCAGTTCTGGAACAGTATGCGGTTCAGGGGGTATGGTCCAAGACAGAGAGGACCTTACCCATCAACATTCTGGAAATCCGTGCGGTATGTCTAGCCCTAAAGGCCTGGACTATCAGGCTACAGGGTTGCCGGTCAGGATCCTAGCCGACAATGCCACAGCAGTGGCCTATGTCAATCATCAGGGAGGCACCAGGAGCCAAGCTGCTCAAAAAGAGGTGAACCAAATCTTAGCCTGGGCAGAGAGGCATGTGCCATGCATATCGGCAGTTTTCATTCCAGGGATAGAGAACTGGCAGGCGGACTATTTAAGTCGCCAGAGGTTACTTCCAGGGGAATGGTCTCTACATCCCGATGTCTTTTGGAACATATGCCAAAGATGGGGGGTCCCAGATGTAGATCTCTTTGCATCCCGATTCAACAAAAAGATAGACAGATTTGTGGCAAGAACAAGAGATCCTCTTGCATGCGGGACAGATGCGTTGGTGATTCCGTGGCATCGGTTCTCACTGATTCATGCATTCCCGTCTATTCTGCTACTGCCGCGACTTCTTCGCAGGATCAGGCAGGAAAGGAAGTCAGTACTTCTGGTGGCCCCCGCTTGGCCCAGAAGGACGTGATATGCGAAAATAGTAAGGATGACGGTGGGTTCCCCGTGGACACTACCGGTACGTCCAGACCTGTTATCTCAAGGTCCAGTGTTCCATCCTGCCTTACAAACGCTAAATTTGACGGTTTGGCTATTGAGACCCACGTTCTGAAGAGCCGTAGGCTTTCAAGTTCTGTGATATCTACCTTGATCAATGCAAGGAAGCCAGCTTCTAGAATGATTTATCATAGAGTCTGTAAAACTTATGTATCCTGGTGTGAATCCAGGGGTTGGCATCCCAGAAAATATGTGATAGGTAGAATTCTTGATTTTCTAAAATCGGGTTTAGAGATGAAGCAGGCCTTGAGTACCATCAAGGGCCAGGTCTCGGCCTTATCAGTAATATTTCAACGGCCACTTGCTTCGCGTTCTTTGGTCCGAAACTTTATACAGGGGGTGGCGCGTCTTAATCCTTCGGTTAAGGCGCCCCTAAACCCCTGGGACTTGAACTTGGTTTTGTCTGTGTTACAGAAACAGCCTTTTGAACCAATAAGTCAGATTCCTTTGGTCTTGTTGACAAAGAAGTTAATTTTTCTGGTAGCCATTTCTTCTGCTAGAAGGGTATCAGAATTAGCAGCCCTTTCCTGTGAGGAGCCTTATTTGATTGTAGACAAGGATAGAGTGGTACTACACCCTCATCCTAGTTTTTTACCAGAGGTGGTTTCTGATTTTCATTTAAACCAAGACATTGTTCTGCCTTCCTTTTTTCCAGATCCCTGTTCTCCGGAAGAGAAATCACTACATTCGTTGGATGTAGTAAGAGCAATCAAGGCCTTTCTCGAGGCAACTGCTCAGATTCGCAAAACGGATGTTTTGTTCGTGCTGCCAGAGGGTCCCAATAGAGGACAGGCAGCGTCAAGAGCTACCATTTCTAAATGGATTTGACAGTTGATTATTCAAGCTTACGGTTTGAAACAGAAGATTCCTCCGTTTCAGATCAAGGCACATTCCACAAGGGCTATTGGTGCTTCTTGGGCAGTGCATCACCGGGCCTCTATGGCTCAGATCTGCAAGGCCACAACCTGGTCTTTAGTCCATACAGTCACCAGATTCTATCAGGTGGATGTGAGAAGGCAGGAGGATATCGCCTTTGGGCGTAGTGTGCTGCAGGCAGCGGTACAGGGTCCTCAGGTCTGATTACACCCTACTTGGTCGTGGTTGCCCCCCATTAGATAGCATTGCTCTGGGACATCCCATCAGTAATTACTGTGGCTCTGTGTCCCGTGATGTTCGAGAAAGAAAATAGAATTTTTTGAAACAGCTTACCTGTGAAATCCTTTTCTTTCGATGGACATCACGGGACACAGAGGTCCCGCCCCTCTTCTAATACACTATATTGCTTGGCTACAAAACTGAGGTATCCCTGCAAGGGGAGGTATTATATAAGGGGTTGAACTTTCTGATAGGGTGTGCCAGTGTCCAATCACCAGTGATACCTATATAACCCATCAGTAATTACTGTGGCTCTGTGTCCCGTGATGTCCATCGAAAGAAAAGGATTTTACAGGTAAGCTGTTTTAAAAAATTCTATTTTTTTCCCCTGGCTTGTAGGGTGAGTGTTGCACAGTATATAACCACCAGCAAGGTAATGCCGACTCATTGTGCTGCCTTTCATGCTTCCATCTGGTTTTTTTTTTTTTTTTTTTTTTTTTGTTCAGCCGAGCGAGCTGAAAGAAAATAAAAAAAACTGAGGAGGTTGCTGTACTAACTATGCAATGTTAGTACAGCAGTCTCCCCTCTGTTCTATTGTCTGCCCCCACTACAACACTTCAAGCGCTGATTGGATGCTGATGGCTTCAAGCGCTGATTGGATGCTGATCAGGTGCTGGTTTTCCAGCATGCTTGTTCGGCAGAAGCCAGTTGTGAGATTCTGTCCGACAAGTAGCTGTACACATGGGCCGATGTTGGCCGGTTTCTACTGTACTGTCTTATAACATACATTTAACATACAGCCACGGGTTGAAATAAAGAGAAAATTGATTAATTCTCCCATCAACACAGTCAGTGTTGATGGGGAATCCCTCCCGCAGCTCTATTGTATTATGCCAGGCAGGAGGCCTTCCCCACCAGCAGAATACTACGATCACTGCTAGTGGCTATAGCTGCCAGCAGTGATCGGGTGAAAAAAGGACAGGCTGGTTGTCCTGAAGATGGGATCGACTTTAGTACAACCAGCCTGCCCATAAACGGATCGAAATTTGGCTGGTTCCTTGTGAACTGGCCAAATTTCGATTGGTCAATGGCCGGCTTTACTCTTCTTGCCACTCACACACTCTACCCATAGACGTAAGACAGAGGTCTGAAAGAACAGGGGATTTTGGGTTAAATATCTGAGCCCAGGAAGTTGGCTCACGCAAAAAAAATTATGTAGAATAGAAAAATGGATCTGTATTCCTGTTTTTTTTTCTGGTCATTTCAGTAGATGAGATTGATGCTTTTGATTGTCTGTACAAAAGATTATTCCAAAGTCTGGAGAGTGCCCTCTTTATCTTATTGTTGCTTTACTACCTCTGTCATGGTTAGACTTTATGCCACTTCATGCCAGAATCTCAGGGCCTCAGTCACTTACATGGGAGAGTTAGACATGTGATGCCACCTGTCAAACTCGGCATGTAGCATTAAAATTGTGGTACCATAATGCAAAGGATCATGGCCATGGCATTGTGTACTCATTTGAGTGCCACCATGTCGGCTTGTAGATGAGCGGTCAGGGGGCAGTAAAAACGAAGATCTAGTGCCTATTTTTACCACCCCCTGGCCTCCCTTTTAAAAGGAGTTATCCATTGTACTACATCTTGTACACTTCAGGCTGTACAAGTGCAGTATGTATGACAAGCTTTCAAAAATGCTTGCAAATCGCATTCTTCAGGCATCTTTGCTTAAGTGAATCTGTGGCCAGGCTATTGACATTCTTTACATTTTTCACAGTGTTCCCCCAAAGCATCCAAAAACTCCATATAGAGGTATGTGCTTTTGCACAGGAGAGCTGCCTTGCTTCCGTATATGTACTGTATACAATCGGCAAGCTATTAAGAGTAAAGGCAAAACATATTTTGTGTATAGATATAAAATATAAACACTATAAATACCTTTTGTTATTATTATTATTATTATAAGTGATCACATTCCCTCTGTTCTCAGTTGCATAAGAGCTGGGGGGAGAAGAAGCAGTGGTACACTGAGCTTCTCAGTGAATGACTGTGTAGGAGGGTTTTGTCAGGGCAGGTCTGATTATTGGAGGAGAGCATACTGAGTTCCCAGCATGTCTACAGAACTGACCATGGTGTGTTCTCCTGCTTAGTGTGGTCAGTGTTAATAGGTAAGCAGAGGGGCTGGCAGGATCACCAGGGATTTCACATAAAGGAAGCAATAAAAAGAGAACTGGATACTTTCTCATACAAGTACATGGTACAACAGGCATATATCAGGAATATGAAGTGTAGGGGTGACAAACGCTTTAATAAAAGACTGTTACAAGAAGAAACGTGTTGGCCTCTCTTACCATAGGTTTCCTGGGGCTACTAGACTTTGTGTCCTTCCACTATACTTTCATGTCAGTTATTTCAGGATTATAGGAAGTAGGACGTCACTTGTCCTATTATCAGGGTACATGTTTTAGTTAAGCAGTGTTTGCCTTTGTAAAAACTATACCAATCTACATGACTCTTGCATGAGAAATCAATAACTGCTTTAAAAATACCGTAATCTCTATTCTTGTTCTTCCTCCCTCCCCCCCAGGTCTGGCCTGAAGTGACAGACCCTGAAAAGTTTGTGTATGAGGATGTCGCCATTTCAACCTACTTATTAGTAAGTCGATGCGTAAGTCGGGAGCAATTTGCCAGCTTAAGGCTGAAATGCTTGTATTTTGTATTACACATGTTCTGACCTGAATTAATTCCTCAAATCTCCATTTAGTGTGCTGGATTGTCTGTGAATTTAGGAGCCCTTTCACATTGACAGCGCGTGGTGTCAGTGGTAAAGCGCCACTAGTTTTATCTGTGTTTTAGAGGTGCTTTTCGACCGCTAGCTGAACGCTTTTAACCCCCGCTAGCGGCCGAATAAAGGGTTAAAAGCACCCGCAAGGCACCGCTGCGGAGGCGCTTTGCAGGTGCTTCGGCAGCGCTGGCCATTGATTTCAATGGGCAGGGGCGCTTTAGCAGCGGTGTGTACACTGCTCCTAAAGCGCCTCAAAGAATCTGCTTGCAGGACTTTTTTTGACGTCCTGCCAGTGCAGTGCCCCAGTGTGAAAGCACTTGGGCTTTCACACTGGGATTGCAGATGAGGCATTTTTCAGACGCATTATGGCTTTTTTTAGCGCTAAAGCGCCTGAAAAATGCCTACAGTGTGAAAGGGGTCTAAAAGTCTTCCATGGGAGAAGGTGATTCAAATGTCATTCATTACACACTTCTGGACTGTTCCTGGAGTACTGTTGTGTGAGTCTCTTCTATCCACACGTCTGTATGTCTTTGGAAATCCAGTTGAATTTATTAAAATGACTCTGTCACTTCCAAGAAAAATTAAAGCCCAACATTTAAAGGAACACAAAGGGGTCAATTCACTAAGTTACAGTACTGTAAAAAATGGCTAATAAAATGTAGTAAAATACCACATACGGTAACAATTGTGCAAGTGTTCAATTTATTTAGAATTTTGCGTTACATACCGAATGCGGTATATGTTCGATTAAGCGGTAATTACCGCATTATTTAATGCAGCAATTTACTTCATTGAGTTGGTTGCTAAGGAGCGAGTCGGGAAGCCAGCCTCGAAGTCCTTAACAATGGATGACTTGTCAGCTGTCAGCGGGTGTTCCCCGCTAACCGCTGAATGAGAAAAAACAAAACATGGTGACAATCTAAAAGATATGAAAAAAAAAAATAAAACAGAGTGGGCCTCCAACTCCCCCCCCCCCCCCCCCCCCAATGCATACCAGGCCCTTCAGGTATGGTATGGATTTTAAGGGGAACCCCACATCAAAATAACATTTAAAAAAAAACTGCGTGGGGTCCCCCCCAAAAATCCATAGCAGACCCTTATTTGAGCATGCAGCTGGTGGTTGTGGGGGTCTGCGGACAGGGGGCTTATTGGAATTTGGAAGGGGGCCCCCAGATATCAGCCCCCCCCCCCCGAACGAGTATGAGGTAAACCGACCCATACACTAAATAAGTATAGAGGTGAAATAAAAACAGGAGGCAATTTTTGACAATTCCTTTATTAAAAAACAAATATCCCCAATGTAAATCCATCGTCAATCACCCCCGGCCGCACTGCCGAGCCGAAAAAAGAACAAAAAAAAAATCCGCTCTTGCTGAGCTGCCTACTCCGCCGTGTGCCAGGTATTATATAGGAAAGGGGCGGGGCCTCTTTGTGACATCATTGACCCACCATGCAACGCAGTTTTTTTTTGTTTTTTTTTTGGTACCGCAAAATTGTCATAGCATGCGGTAAACGTTAGTGAATTGACCCCAAAGTGTACCGTATATACTCGAGTACAAGTCGTTCTGAGTATAAGTCGAGGCCCTAATTTACCACAAAAAAATGGGAAAAACTTAGTGACCCGAGTATAAGACGAGGGTGAGAAATGCACAGCTACTGTAAGTGGAAAAGAGGGTCATCAATGCCCATTTGCATGCCTCACTGTGCCCATTTGCAGCCATAGGTCCCCCGAACTTCAAACTCGGTAGTTAAGGGTTCCTGGATGCCCTCTAGCTGCAGCCAAAATTTGGTGTCTCTGAACCCAAATGGTCCCGAAATGACATTGCTGCAGATGGACACAGTTGACCGAATTTGGGGCCCCGTATCTTGGGGCCACTTAGTGCTAGGAACCCCAAATTTGGTATGCAAACGCAGTGGAACTAGCACCATAAAATATCCAAAGCTGGGGTTTCTAGCACCGAGTGTCCCCGAGATACAGGGCCCCAAATATCGGTTCAGAAAATGTCAAGCACTTTTCTGCAGCAGAGAATGAAATTTTCTGAACCGGCCACGTATCTCGGGGCCACTTGATCCTAGGAACCCCAGCTTTGGATATGTTGTGGTACCAGTTCCACTGGGTTTGCACACCAAATTGGGGTTCCTAGCACAAAGTGGCCCTGAGATACGGGGCCCCAAAGTCGGTTTGGAAAATGAAATTTTTTGCTGCAGAAAAGTGCTTGACTCGAGTATAAGTTGAGGGGGGCACTTTCAGCACAAAAAAATGTGCTGAAAAACTCGACTTATACACGAGTATATACGGTATGTAAAACTTAATTCTATTTTTCAGTATGTTTGACCTCATACCTCAATATATACAGTTTTCTTACACATTTACACAAGAAGAGCACGTATTGTTAGGCTTCATGTACACTGCTGCTGGTAAATGGACATTTGGGAGCAGTTGGGTGTTTTTTTCAGCTGCCCCTGAACTCTCCTCTGTGTTATCTTATCAGTACATGTACACAGGGTCGTTAAGACCCCTTTTCCACTGAGGCGTTTTTCAGGCGCTAAAGGGCTAAAAAATGCGCCTGAAAAACGCCTCCCCTGCCACCCCAATCTGAAAGTCCAAGTGCTTTCACAATAGGGTGTTGCGCTGGCAGGACGTTAAAAAAAGTCCTGCAAGTAGCCTCTTTTAGATGGTGCCCCTGCCCATTGAAATGAATAGGCACCGCTGCCAAATCGCCTGCAAAGCGCTTCGGCGCTACACGGGCACGTTTAACCCTTTCTTCGGCCGCTAGTGGGGGTTAAAAGCACCCCGCTAGCGGCCGAATAGCGCTGCTAAAACAACGGTAAAGCGCCACTAAAACTAGCGGCATTTTACCGCTAGCGCTGCCCAGTGTGAAATGGTTCTCATAGTCGTTTCTAGGTTGAGTTTAGAAACATTTTTTGGAAAGCAAAAAAATGCGTTCAGGACGGATGTTTAGAGGCATTTGAAACACCAAATGCCTGTAAAGGCTTGTAAACGCGTTTAACCACGTTTTAGTTTACCGGCGTTTTTAATTTTTGGCTATTTGGAAAAAAACTTTTTTATTTATTTTTTTTTTAAATGCGCCAAAACGCCGCTAAACACAGCAAAACTAACGCTTTAACCGTCGGTTACTATCTGTCAAGTTAAATCGTTCAGGAGAGGTTGTAAAAACGTCCTGTGTACATAAGCCTTATGCCCCATACATACGGTCGGATTTTCCGATGGAAAATGCTCGATGGGAGCTTGTTGTCGGAAATTCCGACCATGTGTAGGCTCCATCGGACATTTTCCATCGGAATTTTTGTCACACACAATTTGAGATCTGGATCTAAAATTTTCCGACAACAAAATCCGTTGTCGTAAATTCCGATTGTGTGTACACAATTTCGACGCACAAAGTTCTGCGCATGGTGGACGTTCGGAATTTCCAACAAGATTTGTGTGACCGTGTGTAATGCAAGACAAGTTTGAGCCAACATTCGTCAGAAAAAAAACATGGATTTTGTTGTCGGTATGTCTGACCTTGTGTACAGGGCATTACAGTTGACAACGCTAAGGCCTCTTTCACACTCGGTGTACTACAGAATATGCCCATGCAGGCAGTTCCATTGATGTCTATAGGATGTAGCCACTGCATGGACACTGGGCTGCTCCCAATATGATATCCGTGCAGGTGCGTATCCCCAAACTTTCGGGGACAGCTCAGCATCTGTGTCTGTGCAGTCACTGCATCCCAATGGTAATGCATGAAACGACTACAGTGGATATAAAAAGTCTACACACCCCTGTTAAAATGACGACAGGTTTCTGTGATGTAAAAAAATGAGACAAAGATAAATAATTTCAGAACTTTTTCCACCTTTTTAACCGCTTGCCGACCAGCCGCCGTCATTATACTATGGCAGGTCGGCACGATCCCGCAAACCGTTGTAGCTATACGTCGGCCCGCGGGATGGGGATAGTAGGCGCGCGCATGAGCCCACTGCACTGCGGGGGTGCCGATGCTCACCGCCGCCCACGAGTGATTGCGTGCTTGAGAGGCAGAACATGGACGTGTGTGTGTGTGTGTGTGTGTGTGTGTGTGTGTGTGTGTGTGTGTGTGTGTTTATATGTAAACACACATATCCCTGTTCTGTTCTGAGAGGAGAGACAGATCGTGTGTTCCTAATAGCTAGGAACCACGATCTGTCATTTCCTCTAGGTCAGTCCCCTCCCCCTACAGTTAGAAACACACACAGGGAACACAGTTAACCCCTTGATCGCCCCCTAATGTTAACACCTTCCCTGCTAGTGACATTTTTACAGTAATCAGTGCATTTTTATAGCACTGTTCGCTGTATAAATGCCAATGGTCCCAAAAATTTGCCAAAAGTGTCCGATGTGTCTGCCATAATGTCGCAGTCCCGATAAAAAAAGCAGATTGCCGCCATTACTAGTAAAAAAAATAATAATAATAAAAATGCTATAAATCTATCCCTTATTTTGTAGACGCTATAACTTTTGGGCAAACCAATCGATATACACTAATTGCGTTTTTAGTTTTTTGTTTTTTGTTTTCTTTTTTTACCCAAAATATGTAGAAGAATACATATTGGCCTAAACTGAGAGAAAATATTTGCTTTTTTTAAAAAAACAATGGGGGTATTTATTATAGCAAAAAGTACAAAATATTGTGTTTTTTTTTTTGTTTGTTTTTTGTTCAAAATTGTCGCTCTTTTTTTGTTTATAGCGCAAAAAATTAAAACCGCAGAGGCGATCAAATACCACCAAAAGAAAGCTCTATTTGTGGGAAAAAAAGGACGTCAATTTTGTTTGGGTGCAGTGCCGCACGACCGCACAATTGTCAGTTAAAGCGACGCAGTGCCGAATCGCAAAAAATGGCCCGGTCATTCAGCAGTCAAATCTTCCGGGGCTGAAGTGGTTAATGTGACCTATAAACTGTACAACTCAGTTGAACAACAAACTGAAATCTTTAAGGTGGAGGGAAGTAAAAATAAAAAAAATAATATGGTTGCATAAGTGTGCACACCCTAAAACTAATACTTTGTTGAAGTACCTTTTTGAGTTTATTACAGCACTCAGTCTTTTTGGGTATGAGTCTATCAGAATGGCACATCTTGACTTGGCAATATTTGCCCACTCTTCTTAGCAAAAACACTCCAAATCTTTCAGATTGCGAGGTCATCTCCTGTGCACAGTCCTCTTCAGATCACCCCACAGATTTTCAATGGGGTTCAGGTCTGGGTTCTGGCTGGGCCATTCCAAATCTTTAATCTTCTTCTGGTGAAGCCATTCCTTTGTTGATTTGGATGTATGCTTTGGTTTTTTTTGTCATGCTGAAAGATGAAGTTCCTCTTCATGTTCAGCTTTCTAGCAGAAGCCTGAAGGATTTGTGCCACTATTGACTGGTATCTGGTATTTCTGTTCATAATTCCCTCTACCTTGACTAAGGCCCCTGTTCAAGCTGAAAAAAACAGCCCTTAAGCATGATGATGCCACCACCATGCTTCACAGTGGGTATGGTGTTATTTCGGTGATGTGCAGTGTCGTTTTTGCGCCAAACATATCTTTTGTAATCATGGCCAAAAAATTCAACCTTGGTTTCAACAGACCATAACACATTTTCTCACATGCTTTTGGGAGACTTCAGATGTGTTTTTGCAAAATTTACCAAGGCTTGGATGTTTTTCTTCATAAGAAAAGGCTTCCGTCTTGCCACTCTACCCCATAGCCCAGACATATGAAGAATACAGGAGATTGTTATCACATGTACTACACAGCCAGTACTTGCCAGATATTCCTGCAGCTCCTTTTAATGTTCCTGTAGGCTTCTTGGTAGCCTGCCTGACCAGTTTTCTTCTCGTCTTTTTATCAATTTTGGAGTGATGTCCGGTTCTTGGTAATGTCACTGTTGTGCCATATTGTCTCCACTAGATGAGGACTGTCATCACTGTATTATATAGTATATAATGCCTTGGGAATTCTTTTGTACCCTTCTCCTGACTGATACCTTTTAACAGTGAGATCCCTCTGATGCTTTGGAAGCTCCCTGTGGACCATGGCTTTTGCTGTAGGATGACTAAGAAAATGTCAGGAAAGACCTACTAGAACAGTTGAACTTTATTTTTGGTTAATCAGAGGCACTTTAAATGATTGCAGGTGTGTACTGACCCCTATTTAACATTAGTTTTGAATGTGATTGCTTAATTCTGAAAACCGCTACATCCCCATTTTTAAGAGGGTGTGCACACTTATGCAACCACGTTAATTTGTTTTTTTATTTTTACTCCCCCCTTAAAGATTTCAGTTTGTTTTTCAATTGAGTTGTTTATAGGTCACATTAAAGGTGGAAAAGGTTCTGAAATGATTTATCTTTATCTCATTTTTTTTACATCACAGAAACCTGACATTTTAACAGGGGTGTGTAGACTTTTCATATCCACTGTATATATCCCTGTGTGGGCAAACACAGCTCTGCGTGGACATATGCTTTTTTTGCTCCCCGTGTGAACAAGGCTTAAGCCACTGCGTCACTATTGGCAGCCTACCATGCATGCTAAAATTGTGTTTGTATTCCCTGTTAACTGTCCCTGTATGTAAATAAAAAAAACGTTACTAGTCCATGGAGTCCAAAGTTGTCTTCCTTCCGGCCTAAAGTCATTTTTCATTGATCTGCTCCTGTGCTGCCATCTTAAATCACGAGCTTGCACATTTGCAGATATGCTGTGGGCCTCCATCTGTCTCTGGGTACTGTCAAGGACCTGCTGATACATCACAAGCCAATGCACAGGCAAGATCTTGTGCTTGAACACTGAAATACTGACGTAGATATCACAGGAGGCAGTGGGTGGTTGGACACATCATCCTTGCCTAGGCAAGGCTTTAGGAAGTATGTCCAAGCCAAAACTAAATAAAAAATGGTATTTGCCCAGAAAAATAAAAATCCAGTTATATAAGAGGCAGGAGAAGGAGGCGGAATAGATAAAGTGGCATTTAACAAATAAGTGCCTATACTGTTTAAAATCCAGTAAGGCTCTGCACAGCTTCAGTTGTCCTGTATTCTCAGCACCAATAATCAATGAGTCTCTAGAGGCCAGTCTGCTGACAGCCTCAAGATTTACTGCTGCTAAGGGGGGAGAGAACAACAGGAATGAAACAGACTGTGCCAAGATAGGACAGATTAAGAGAGGGAAAAGAAAAGCAGGAGAGTTGACAGGACAAACTCTGCTGCCAGAGAGACACAAGAGTTAAACTTAGGATATGCAATAAGACACTATCCTTTCTCCCTCAGCAGGGAGCTGTGAAGGTCAGCACTGTAGCTTCTACAGCCTTCCCCTCTACTTGAGCCAAGACATACAATCAAGGCTGGAAATGCACACATTTTAAATGCAGAATATGACATATAGTTTTTGAGACCAAGGAGACGGTTAGAGTTCTCAGGAAGGAAGTGACCGCTGTGGGCTTTAAGAAAATGGTGGCCTCCAGCGAGAAGAAACAGAAGCAAGTCTGGAAGCAATTTGCAGCATACATTTACTTTTGTAGCAGTATTATTAATTTGGAATGGATGTTCTTTTATTAAAGAACAATTAATTGTTATAAAACGGTTATGAGTAAAGTTCTTCTTTAACTGTTTGAAAAGAGCACAGTTTGTTGCAAGAGGTTGTGTTGGAATTTTATTTTTTTTTTTTTATCATAACTCCTTAGTATTGCTTTTAATGTTTTATAGGTTTTATGGGAAGAGGAACGATTTGTGAACAATTCAAAAAAGAAGCAATCTTTCATCGACTTGGGATGTGGAAATGGACTCTTGGTTCATATTTTAAGCAATGAAGGGGTAAAATAATATATATATATATATATATATATATATATATATATATATATATATTTTTAAAGAGAAACAATGCATTTTACATTCTGTTCAGCTATTCACAATAGAATGAATAACTAGAGTACATAATTAATTATGTGTTCTTTGTTCAAAAATTGTTTTGTAAATCACATATAGTACAAATTTAGAAGAGCTGGATTTGTTTTGTCATTTCAAAACTATGGCCCTCTCTATCTTTGCTGTTTTTGTCTGTCTTATTAAAAAGATAGCCAGTGCCCAATCTCATGTCTATGGATGGCATCCCAAGAAGCAGACAAGCATTTGAGATTGACCTCACCCTTAGGTTATGGAGATGAGAGGGGAAGGTGTTCTGTAGTCCAGCAATGAAACTCCCAGGCAGAGCTGATCACACAGCTTTAAATTTTAATGCAGCAGAAGCAATGTTGTCAGTGCACTACAGGAAGTTAGGAGCTCATTGGCTTCTTGGCAGGTCATGACAGGTCAGCGGGTATTTTTCTGTTCTTATAGCATTGTAAGAGACTAAACTTGGGGACATGTCTATGTATTGCATTGTTTTTTGTTTTTTTTTTACTCGGGCATACACTTTAAAGTTACGGGTATTTGAAGGTTACACCTTCTTGTTTTTGAACATTTTCTTTATCGTACATCATGGGACACAGAGTCTTAAGTAATTACTGAATGGGTTATAGGCCACCTTCAGGTGATGGACACTGGTATACCTAATCCAGGAAGTTCGCTCTCTATATAACCCCTCCTCCTTCCAGGAGCACATCAGTTTTTAGCCAGTGTGTAAGGTGTTGGTCACGAGTGAAGATGTGCTCTGAGGAGCTCCAGGAGGGATCCATGCTGCATTTAAATAGCCTCCATAGATCAGATCCATCCAAAGTGCCACTGAGGCCTAAGTGGATGGTACCTGGGGCCTCATATCCGAAGAACAAGGTTTTGCCTGTAACACCTCTCTTGTGTAGGGCTGGACCCCGGGACCCAGGGCTTAGGTCTTGCTACATTACCTAAAGCTTTCCTGGTGGGGTGCTTTTACAGGTCCAAGGGAGTGGACCCCCGATATCAAGGGACCCGGTCCTTGAAAGTTTGCTAAACGCAGCCTGCCGTGATGGGTGAAGTTTGGTTTCTGTTACAGCAGTATCCTGCAGCGAGGAAAAGGTAAGGGAAGAAGCCTAGGAACTGTAAAAAGTCCACCTATGCTTTTTTCTTACATAAGTAAAATGTTGTCATGCCTAAAGTCTCCACTAGAGGGAGTAAATGCATAACTTAGTACGTTGCTTCTCTGTCCCAGCTAAACCGCACGTGTGTGGTCTCAACAGCCAGGGGGATCCTCATCCAGAACATTTCCCCCCTGGGGGAAGGGAGGTACAATTGTAGCTTGTATTCCCCCCCCCCCCCCCCCCGGGGGGGGTGCGGCAGTGGCTTTCATATATTGTTTTTTTTCCTCTTTCCCCTCAGAAGTTTTTAAACTTCCCACCTCCCTTGTCTCCCCCCTCACTCAAGGAGTGTATCAAATGCCGTCCGCGCGTGCGCAGACTAGGGCTAGTTATACAGAGGGGAGGACGTGTGTGATTGACGGAGGGGGCGTGCCTAAGGTGCAGCGCCATGTGTGGGACGTAAGTACACGAGGCGCACACCGCGCTGGGGATAAGAGACCGACGTTCACAGCTAACAGCTGGAGTCGGACACACAGGACACAAGAGCGCTGGGGGCACGTAAGGTTGATGCAGGCATTTCCAGTACAGGAAATCACATTTAGAACAACACTAAACCTGAATTTTTTTAGCATTGTCTTTTGCTAGACTATTTTGCTCAACGAGTTGTGCATTTACTTGGTGCCTCTGCTTTTTGTGCTCAGCACTATGGCTCCCAAAAAAGACACCACAAAGGTACCAAAAATTCCACCCCCAGGCGCTGGGAACTCCAGTCATGCCTCCACACTGTCATCCTCACCTGAGATACCAGATATGGCAAGCCAGGGTGAGTCATTGGGACCAGTTGGTGGTGCAGCTGCTTCTCACATTTCAGCCCCTGTATACGTGACTGAAAATGCGTTTTCCTCCGCCCTGCAGGGCCTAGAAGGAAGATTAGCGACTTTAATCGCATCCTCTATCCAAAAGGATAGAAAGCATGTTAGATCCCCCTCCCCCACCTCAGACCCCTTACCAAGGGAACAGTGGGTAGAGGATGAGGTGTTACCCTCAGGTGATTGGTCAGGAAGAAAGGCAAACCGATTACTCTTCTGCAGAGGAAACAACGGTAAATTAACCTTTTTCAGCCTCGCACTCTAAGAAATTGCTTTTACAGAGGTGATTTGTGCCTTTTTTCAAGCTACCTCTAGCAGAGTCAGCTGATAGTTCTATTTCTTCTTTAGGCTCCTTAAAACCTTCACAGCCTTTTCATGCATTTCCTGTACATGCATTAATAGAAAAGCTTATTTATACTGAATGGGATCACCCAGATAAGCATTTTCTCCCTCCAAATAGATTCACAGCACTCTATCCCATGGAGGAGAAATTCACCAAAAGATGGAAGGTACCAGCAGTTGACGCTGCGATTTCCAGTGTGAATAATAGTCTAACTTGTCCAGTAGACCATGCACAAATGCTTAAAGATCCAACTGATAAAAGATTGGAATTTCTGTTAAAATTCTCTTTTTCTTTGGCAGGTGCGGTTACTCAGCCAGTTTAGACAGGCCCTTTAAGAGGTCCCTGCACAACAGGACCCTGATTTGGCCGAACTACCAAGGGCACTATGTTTTGTCATATACGCCATAAAAGACTATTCACCAGGTGTCCCGCCTTGTGCTTCTGCTAGTACACATGCGTAGGACCCTGTGGTTAAAAAAATGGTCAGCCAAAGCACCTTGCAAAAGGCTTCAGACTAGTTTCCCTTTTCATGGGGATCGACTATTTGGGGAGGATTTGGACAAATACATCCAAATTGGGGAAGAGTACTCTTTTGCCAGTCAAAAGAAAGTATAAACGTCCTTCATTTAAACTGACTCTTTCCCCTGTGCCAGGGGTATCTGCCTCTAGGCA
Source organism: Aquarana catesbeiana (assembly GCF_042186555.1). NCBI lineage: Eukaryota > Metazoa > Chordata > Amphibia > Anura > Ranidae > Aquarana > Aquarana catesbeiana. The sequence goes on from NC_133324.1 coordinate 883,167,561, forward strand.
GTGGCGACGGCCTCCACCGTCAGACTCTAGAGGCAAGCCTCAGGGTCAGGTCCAGGCACAGAAGAAGACCAGGGGCCGGAAAACTGCAAAGCCGAATACTAAAGCCTCATTATGAAGAGGCGCCCCCCTCGCCAGAGTGGGGGGAAGACTTCTGCAATACTCAGAAGTCTGTCAATAGGAAATTTAGGACAGATGGGTCATCTCCACGGTGTCTCTAGGATATAAACTAGAATTTCAGGAGTTTCCACCGTCTCGTTTTCTGAGATCAAACGTTCCCAAAGATCCAGGGAAAAGGCAATCTCTGTTTCGGGCATTAGATTGATTACTGGCTCAGGGGGTGATCATACAGATCCCCATAGAAGCGCAAGGTTTGGGGTTTTATTCGAACTTGCTAATAGACCAGTCGGTGGCTTAGTTGGAGCAAAGCGTACGCATTACAACCAGCTACCGGAAAATCTGGGTTGGATTCTCAACCTAGAGAAATCTTCCTTAAAACTGCTAAAAAGGCTTAGAGTACTTGGGTCTGATCATACACAGCCCAGAAAAAGGTGTTCTTGCCTCAGGAAAAAATCAACTCCATAAGGAAGCTAGTCCGGATGGTCAGGTCAAAAGGAGATCCCTCCATTCGTCCTTGCATGAGGTTGTTAGGAAAGATGGTGGCTTCATTCGAAGCGGTTCCTTATGCCCAGTTCCATTCAAGAATGTTGCAAAACAGTATCCTGTCTGCTTGGAACAAAACGATTCATGCTTTAGACTTGCCAATGCGACTGTCCCCAAGGGTGTCACAAAGCCTCAGTTGATGGTTACTAATCCAGAATCTGCTGAAGGGAAAATCCTTCAGACCAGTTATCTGGAAAATGGTAACGACAGATGCCAGCCTTTTAGGCTGGGGAACAGTATTAGAGAAGATAACTGTCCAAGGACAGTGGTCAAGAACCGAAAGAGCCTTGCCCATCAACATCCTAGAGATTTGGGCAGTGTGTCTGGCTCTGAAAGCCTGAACTTTCAGGTTATGGGATTGTCCTGTCAGGATCCAATCCGACAATGCCACAGCTGTGGCCTATATCAATCACCAAGGGGGCACCAAGAGTCTTGCAGCGCAGACAGAGGTGAACCATATTCTAACTTGGGCAGAAAGGAATGTTCCGTGCCTATCAGCAGTCTTCATTCCGGGAATAGAAAATTGTCAGGCGGACTACTTAAGTCGCCAGCAGTTATTCCCAGGGGAATGGTCTCTTCACTTCGACATCTTTCGCGCTGTTTGTCAAAGATGGAGGACTCTGGACATAAGATCTTCTAGCATCAAGATTCAACATTAAGTTAGTCAACTTTATGTCCAGGACATGGGATCCATTCGCATGCGGAACAGATCCGTTGGTGACCCCGCGGGATCAGTTCTCACTGATCTGTGCATTTCCCCCCCCCCCCCCCATTCAGTTGCTGCCTCGACGACTTTGCAGGATCAAGCTGGAAAGAAAGCCGGTAATTCTGGTAGCACCAGCATGGACCAAAAGGTCATGGTATGCAGAAATCGCAAAGATGGCAGTGGAGGATCCATGGTCCCTTTCACTACAGCCAGACCTGCTTTCACAGGGGCCGTTATTCCATCCTACCTTACGAACGCTAAATTTAACGGCTTGGCTATTGAAACCCACATTCTGAAGAAACGTGTGCTTTCCGGGTCAGTTCTCTCTACTTTGATTAATGCAAGAAAGCCAGTTTCCAGAACTATATATTATAGAGTCTGGAGGACTTATGTTTCCTGGTGAGAATCCAAGGGTTGGCACCCTCGGAGATATATCATAGGCAGAATTCTTACCTTTCTACAATTAGGGGTAGAGATGAAGTTGGCCTTGAGTACTATTAAGAGCCAAGTCTCAGCTTTATTGCTCTTATTTCAAAGACCATTTGCGTCACATTCTTTAGTTTGGCGTTTTATGCAAGGGGTGATGCGGATTAATCCGCCAGTTAAATCACCTTTGAACCCTTCGAACTTGAACTTAGTTTTGTCAGTATTACAAAAGCAGCCATTTGCACCGATACAGCATACTCCCTTAGTCCTTCTGACAAGGAAGCTGGTGTTCTTGGTTGCTATATCCTCAGCAAGGAGGGTTTCGGAATTGGCTGCTCTTTCTTGTAAAGAGCCATATTTGATTATTCATGAGGACAGAGTGGTGTTGCGCCCTCGTCCAGATTTTTTGCCAAAAGTGGTCTCAGTTTTTCACCTGAACCAAGATATTGTCCTGCCATCGTTTTTTCCAAAACCATGTTCCAGGGAAGAAAAGTCACTACATTGTCTTGATGTGGTGAGAGTAGTGAAAGTCTATTTAAAGACAACTGCTCAGATTCGGAAGACTGATGTCTTATTTGTACTGCCAGAGGGTCCTAAGAAAGGACAGGCAGCGTCGAAATCCACTGTTGCTAAGTGGATTCAGCAAGTTATAATTCAGACTTATGATTTAAGGGGTAAGATTCCTCCTTTTCAAGTCAAAGCGCACTCTACCAGGTCGTTTAGTGCTTCTTGGGCAGTGCGTCACCAGGCCTCCATGGCTCAGATCAGTAAGGCCACAACATGGTCTTCAGTACATACTTTCACTAAATTTTATCAGGTGGATGTAAACAACTATGAGGATATTGCCTTTGGGCGCAGTGTGCTACAGGCAGCAGTATAGGTCCTCAAGTCTGGGGGTACCCTACGGGTTGTCTCTCCCTCCCCTCAAATAGCATTGCTATGGGACGTCCCATTACGTTAACAACTATATGGCTCAGTGTCCCATGATGTATGATAAAGAGAATAGGATTTTAATAACAGCTTACCTGTAAAATCCTTTTCTTGGAGTACATCATGGAACACAGAGGTCTCTGGGGTTTAGGTATATTGCTTTGCTACAAAAACTGAGGTACTCCTGGAAGGAAGAGGGGTTATATAGAGAGTGAACTTCCTGTATTGGGTATACCAGTGTCCATCACCTGAAGGTGCCTATATACCCATTAAGTAAATAACTATGGCATTGTGTCCCGTGATGTACTCCAAGAAAAGGATTTTACGGGTAAGCTGTTATAAAAATCCTTTTTTTTTTTTTCTTTTTTTTTTTTTTTTTTTTCATATTTTAGTTTTGACAAAACCTTTTTCATTTACATGCTGTGTATGACATGACCTTTAGCGCAGTTCCAAAATTAATGCTCTGCATTTCATCTAAATATTAACCAGCACCCAGGCCGAGGCATTGATGTCCGAAGAAGAAAAATATGGGATATGTATGGACCGCAAACCGTTTTAGAGGTAAATTAAAATTCTGTTCTAGAGCTAAGCCCATGCTTTCGTTTCTCTGGTGACATTTTAAACAGGCGATAGCTGTATGCTTCAACACACACAATGCCCAAGAGGCTCACAATGAGACATTTGAATATTAATCCGCATGTTTTTCATTTCAATTGTTTATTGCTTGACAAGAGGTCTTTCTAGGTGAAGTGTTTTCTTATTATTTTGAATAAAGTCCCTTTAGCTAGTTTTGCGTGGTAAATAGCTTTTGAATGTGTATTTAATGTGCTTAAAGATAAACTGTAGATTTTTGTAGTTTTCTTTTCTTAGCTGTGTATTCAAATATGCTCAGCTTAAATCCCAACTCATGGCAATGTGTTTTTTTTTTTTTTTCCTTCTTTTTAAGTTTTAGTTATAGAAAGACAGGCAGTGAAGGGAAATGTATTTTATGGGCTTGCAAACCCAATAAAAACATTGTGTCAAGTCTGTTTTATGACTGTCTGCTTCTCCTCAGAGGGGAAATTCATAGTAATCCTAGTAGTGGGTACACTAAAATAAATAATCCTTATCCGTAAGTGTAAAAGTATATGGCAAGCCAAAAACCTTTTTCTTGTTTTGTATTCAGTATGAAAGGATGAGTGTCCCATCAGCTTTTTCTTATAACTATCTAGTGTTCCATTCGAGATTTACCCTTCCTTCCTGTCCTTTTGATAATGGTTTCACAATGGAGGAGGGAAGTAAGGGAAAATCTGCAACTGTGATACTGACAGAAATATAAATTTGACAGGGGGACACTGGCAAAGCCCTCCAGCGGCCGGCCCACTGTCACCGTTTACGGGGCTTCCGTCTTCCTTCCGGGTTAGCGGGCTCTGGTCCTTTGATTGGATGAGCTGCGATGACATCACTCCAGTGCATACACGCGGGAGTCACTGTTTACGGTGCAGGCCTGGGTATGCCATTTCTTCAGAGCTCATGCGCCATTGATGTCACCGGCGGCTTCACAAGTAAATATCTCCTAAACAGTGCAATGTTTGGAGATGTAGGAGATATTTACAGTACCTACAGGTAAGCCTTTTTCTTTCTCGAACATCACGGGACACAGAGCCACAGTAATTACTGATGGGTTATATAGGTATCACTGGTGATTGGACACTGGCACACCCTATCAGGAAGTTCAACCCCCTATATAATCCCTCCCCCTTGCAGGGATACCTCAGTTTTTACGCCAGTGTCTTAGGTGATGGACGTGTAAAGATGTCCTGTGCTGAGCTCCAAAGGGAATATCCTAAGATCCTATACTGGGGCAAGCCAGGCGAACCGGATCCATTCAAAGTGTCTTTTCATGGCCGAATTGAATGGTACCCGGGCCTCGTGTCCGAAGAAATGAGGTTTTACCTGTAATGCTTCTCTTTTTAGAGAGCTGGACCCCGCAGATCAGAAAATGGCTTTAAACTTCCTAATTTCTGGCGAGGTGCTTTACGGTCCCAGAACTGTTGGATCCCCCTACTGATGGGGGCCCCAGTCTCTGACGGTTTTTTCAAACGGAGCCCACCGTGAGAGGTGAAGATTGGGTCTGTGTAAACAGCACCCTGCGGCTGGATAAGGTAAGAGGAGATTCCACAGTTTTTGAGTTCTAGTGGCTTTTCTCCTTTTAAGGTAAATGCATGCTATGCCTATTGTGACCACCGGGGGCTGCCAAGAGCACAAACCTACACATGCTGACTGACTGTCTCGGGTGTTCAGTGCTGATTATGTCCCAGCATCTCAAAGCAGGCTGCAAGCAGGTAAGGTGGAAAGGGGGATTTCTCATGTTTGAATGTTCCCCCCAGGCTAGAGAGGGGCCACAGGGGTCTAGAAAGTGGTTATACCACCCGGGCTCTGCGGCCTAATGGCCACCATCTCTGAAGATAGCCGTTCAGGCAGATCTTGTTACCAGCCTCCCTCCCTCCCCCCCCCATCCCCAGCCTTTTCTCCAGAAGCATGACAGGAGAGTTGGCAGTGCGGGAAGCGCTCGTTTTTTTCAAAACTCGAGGGGGGGGGCGGTAGAGGAGGGGGCGGGACGTCAGCATAGAGTGTTTAGACTCCCACTCAGGCCAGCTGCAGGCTATTAAAGGCACTCTGTACAGGTGCACTCAGCCTTCTGAGAGACACAGAGCTGACGGTTGCATGTAAGGTGGGACACAGGCATTCTCCTAGGCAGCATTTACTGAAGTAACACCAGACTGAGCATTGGGTAGCAAGGCTTTTAGCCAGACTACGTCGCTCAGCGGGCAGTGTTCATTTGTATACCTCACACCTTGTTGCTTTGCACTATGGGTAGAAGAGGTTCAAGCACCCCAGGAACCAGAGACACTAGGGGATCTCGTTCAGGTTCTGAGGGCCCCCTGTTGGCAGCATCCTCCCCCCCTAAAGATGGGCCAGGGACGGCTAGCCAGGGAGAGCCATCGGGGTCAGGGGCTACACCTGCTTCTGGCACTTCAGCCCCTGTATATATTACACAAGAGGTTTTTTCCTCAACCATTAATGGTCTAGAGGAAAGATTAATGGCCGTGATTACGTCTTCACTCAGTGGAAGAAAACGCACTAGGCTTTCCTCTGTTCCCCAAGACCCTCAGACAGAGGAGCTCTGGGATAAAGGAGATGAATCCCTTTCAGAGGATCGGGATGGGACAGATGATTCCTCTTCGGAGGATTCAGGTGGAGAGGGACCCTCTGCGACTTCCCAAGAGGAGAAAGTCTTAGTGCAGATCCTCACTGGATTGGTCCGCTCCACATTTAAGTTGCCCATACCTGAAACTGCTAAAGAATCCTCTTCTGCTTTGGGGTCACTGAAACCTTTCCAAGCAGCACATGCTTTTCCTGTTCATACTTTACTTGAAAAGCTTATTTATTCTGAGTGGGATCACCCAGACAAACGTTTTTTTCCGCCGAGAAAGTTTTCAACACTTTATCCGATGGAAGAAAAGTTTATTAAAATGTGGGGAATACCGGCTATTGATGCCGCCATTTCCTCCGTAAATAATAGCCTGACTTGTCCTGTAGACAATGCTCAGATGCTCAGGGATCCTGTAGATAAAAGGATGGAATCCCTATTGAAGGATGTTTTCTCCTTAGCAGGATCAGTGGCCCAACCTGCAGTAGCAGCGATTGGAGTCTGTCAATACTTAAGAGACCATGTTAAGCAGGTCATCAAAGTATTACCTGAACAGCAGGCCCAGGGGTTTGTTAACCTTCCAGCGGCCTTATGCTTTGTGGTTGACGCCATTAGAGATTCTATCGTGCAAACCTCCCGTCTTTCACTGGGGTTGGTGCATATACGTAGAATCCTATGGTTGAAAAATTGGTCAGCCGAAGCACCATGTAAGAAGCTACTGGCTGGGTTTCCATTTCGTGGTGCAAGGTTGTTTGGAGAGGACTTGGATAACTATATCAAGAGAATCTCTTGTGGGAAAAGCACTCTCTTACCTGTCAAGAAGAAGAGTAAGCGTCCCTCTTTCAAACTGACTCTTTCCCCAGCGCCGGGGGCTTCAGCCTCCAGGCAGTCTCGATGGCCGCCTCCATCGGGGTCCAGAGACAAGAGTCAACCCCAGGGACAAAAGAAGTCCTGGGGAAAGAAGCCTACTAGGCAAAACACTAAGACCTCTGCATGAGGGGGCGCCCCCGCTCACTCGAGTGGGGGGAAGACTGCGACAGTTCTCAGAGCTCTGGCACGAGGACTTCCAGGACAGATGGGTAGTCTCCACGGTAACCTTAGGGTACAAGCTGGAGTTTCAGGAATTCCCTTCTCCTCGGTTCCTCAGATCAAATGTTCCCAGAGACCCAGAGAAGAAGCAGTCGCTCCTTCTAGCGTTAGAGCGACTTTTGTCGCAGGAGGTCATTATGATAGTTCCCGCAAAGGACCAGGGATTGGGCTTCTATTCCAACCTTTTTACGGTCCAAAAGCCAAATGGGGATGTCAGGCCCATTTTGGACTTAAGGGATCTGAACCGATTCCTAAGGATTCAATCCTTCCGCATGGAATCAATTCGAACAGTAGTTCCCACCCTGCAGGGAGGAGAATTTCTGGCATCAATAGACATCAGAGATGCATATCTGCATGTGCCCATTTTTCCTGCTCATCAGAAGTTTCTGCGCTTCGAGGTAGGAGGGCGCCATTTCCAGTTTGTGGCTCTGCCTTTTGGGATAGCCACTGCACCTCGAGTGTTCACAAAGATCTTGGCTCCTCCTCTGGCCAGATTAAGGGCTCAGGGTATAGCTGTCATAGCATACCTAGACGACCAGCTCTTGATAGACCGGTCGGTAGCCTCTTTGAATGGAAACTTGAGGACCACGGTCAGGTATCTAGAACACCTGGGTTGGATCCTCAACTTAGAAAAGTCTTTCCTAAAACCAGTAAGAAGACTGGAGTATTTAGGTCTGATTATAGATACAAGCCAGGAGAAAATATTTCTACCCCAGGCAAAGATCACTGCTTTGAGAGAGCTGATTCTGACAGTAAGGACCAAGAAGGGTCCCTCAGTCCGCCTTTGTATGAGGCTACTAGGGAAGATGGTGTCTTCATTCGAAGCAGTTCCCTATGCTCAGTTTCACTCAAGAATGCTCCAACACAGTATTCTGTCGACCTGGAACAAGAAGGTTCAGGCATTAGACTTTCCGATGCACCTGTCGCATGCGGTGCGTCAGAGCCTCAATTGGTGGCTCATACCCGAAAACCTGCAGAAGGGGAAATCCTTTCTACCGGTTACCTGGACGGTGGTAACAACAGATGCCAGTCTGTCAGGTTGGGGAGCAGTTCTGGAACAGGCTGCGGTCCAAGGGGTATGGTCCAAGACAGAGAGGACCTTACCCATCAACATTCTGGAGATCCGGGCGATACATCTAGCTCTAAAAGCCTGGACTATCAGGCTACAGGGTTGTCCGGTCAGGATCCAGTCCGACAATGCCACAGCAGTGGCTTATGTCAATCATCAGGGAGGCACCCGGAGCCGAGCTGCTCAAAAAGAGGTGAACCAGATCTTAGTCTGGGCAGAGATGCATGTGCCATGCATATCGGCAGTTTTCATCCCAGGAATAGAGAATTGGCAGGCGGACTATCTAAGTCGCCAGCAGTTACTTCCAGGGGAATGGTCTCTGCATCCCGACGTCTTTTGGGCCATATGCCAAAGATGGGGGGTTCCAGATGTAGATCTCTTTGCATCCCGATTCAACAAAAAGATAGACAGATTTGTGGCAAGGACAAAAGATCCTCTTGCATGCGGGACGGATGCGTTGGTGATTCCGTGGCATCGGTTCTCACTGATTTACGCATTCCCGCCTATTCTGCTACTACCACGACTCCTTCGCAGGATCAGGCAGGAAAGGAAGTCTGTACTTCTGGTGGCCCCCGCTTGGCCCAGAAGGACTTGGTATGCAGAAATAGTAAGGATGACGGTGGGTTCCCCGTGGACCCTACCGGTACGCCCAGACCTGTTATCTCAGGGTCCAGTGTTCCATCCTGCCTTACAAACGCTAAATTTGACGGTTTGGCTATTGAGACCCACGTTCTGAAGAGTCGTGGGCTCTCAGGTCCTGTCATATCTACCTTGATTAATGCAAGGAAGCCAGCTTCCAGGATGATTTATCATAGAGTCTGGAAGGCTTATATAACCTGGTGTGAATCCAGAGGTTGGCATCCCAGGAAATATGTCATAGGTAGAATCCTTGATTTTCTACAGATGGGATTAGAGATGAAGCTGGCCTTGAGTACCATCAAGGGCCAGGTTTCTGCTTTATCAGTATTATTTCAGCGGCCACTTGCTTCGCATTCTTTGGTCCGAAACTTTATGCAGGGGGTGATGCGTCTTAATCCTCCGGTTAAAGCGCTCCTAAACCCCTGGGACTTGAATTTGGTCCTGGCTGTGTTACAGAAACAGCCTTTTGAACCAATAAGTCAGATTCCTTTGGTCTTGTTGACAAGGAAATTAATTTTTCTGGTGGCCATCTCTTCTGCTAGAAGAGTATCAGAATTAGCAGCTCTTTCCTGTAAGGAGCCTTATTTGATTATACACAAGGATAGAGTGGTACTACGCCCTCATCCTAGTTTTTTACCGAAGGTGGTTTCTGATTTTCATTTAAACCAAGACATTGTTCTACCTTCCTTTTTTCCAGATCCCTGTTCTCCGGAAGAGAGATCTCTACATTCGTTGGATGTAGTAAGAGCAGTTAAGGCCTATCTAGGGGCAACTACTCAGATCCGCAAGACGGATGTTTTGTTTGTGCTGCCACAGAGGGTCCCAATAGAGGACAGGCAGCGTCAAGAGCTACCATTTCTAAATGGATTCGACAGTTGATCATTCAAGCTTACGGTTTGAAACAGAAGATTCCTCCGTTTCAGATCAGGGCACATTCCACAAGGGCTATTGGTGCTTCTTGGGCAGTGCATCACCGGGCCTCTATGGCTCAAATCTGCAAGGCCGCAACCTGGTCTTCAGTTCATACATTCACCAGATTCTATCAGGTGGATGTGAGAAGGCATGAGGATATCGCCTTTGGGCGTAGTGTGCTGCAGGCAGCGGTACAGGGTCCTCAGGTCTGATTGCACCCTACTTGGTCGTGGTTCCCCCCCTCAGGTAGCATTGCTCTGGGACATCCCATCAGTAATTACTGTGGCTCTGTGTCCCGTGATGTTCGAGAAAGAAAATAGGATTTTTTAAAACAGCTTACCTGTAAAATCCTTTTCTTTCGAAGGACATCACGGGACACAGAGGTCCCGCCCCTCTTCTAATACACTATATTGCTTGGCTACAAAACTGAGGTATCCCTGCAAGGGGGAGGGATTATATAGGGGGTTGAACTTCCTGATAGGGTGTGCCAGTGTCCAATCACCAGTGATACCTATATAACCCATCAGTAATTACTGTGGCTCTGTGTCCCGTGATGTCCTTCGAAAGAAAAGGATTTTACAGGTAAGCTGTTTTAAAAAATCATATTATAGGCTTACCTGTAGGGAAAACCTAAACAAAAGGAATTTATTACCACTTTAAATCCTTTCTCACTCTGTATAAAATTAAAAAAAATGTTTGGCTATACATACACTTTTTAATGAGGATTAGCAATCTTCAATAAAACAGGCCAGTAGTCACTGTTTAGGGGAAATGGGTGTAACTGACATGAAGAAGCAACTGTACCGTTTCCCTGTTAAGTTTTTTATTGCTGTCTGTTCTTCCCTGGGGAGATTCACCCTCCTTTTCTTTTCTTTTTTTTTTTTTTTTTTTTTACCCCGATGACAGTTGCATTCAAGACAAAAGTGGTATGAAATCCAAAATGTTTCACTTGCACCAGAGCAGGAGGAGGTGAAGGAAAATCTTTCAATGGCAACACCTGATTTATTTATTTTTTTTTTTTTTTAGAGAGATTATCTAGCACTTTGTGTTGAGTCACTGGGACAGAAATTGACGGGAATTCTCCTTAATGGTTCTGGTCAAAAGGCCATATACCAATTGTCACTAAGAGGCTGTTTTAAGTGAATACTCCTTTTTCTGTTTTAGGAGTGTGCCATCACCCCAAGCGATGAGCATTTGTTTCCAGATGCAGACTGGATAATTGGCAACCATTCAGATGAACTTACACCATGGCTTCCTGTCATTGCAGCCAGGTAATGAGGCAGGGAAATTACCTCTCCTGTAATTGTTTTGCTAAGAGAGTGTTGTCACAAATTCTGGTTAGTCGATCTTAATCTGATTTCGCAATAAACAAATGCACTACAATTCACAAAATACTTCACTTGAGGTGGGTGGGTCTGCTTTCTGAATCGGTGTTGTGTAACATCCTTTCTCTCTTTTCTTCCTGTATGAATCTGATTGATGAGAGACCTCCAGTCCTGACACCTTGATACATTGCTCTGTATGTGAGAGGCAGTATGGGACAAACAGCGGGTTTGTTTGGAAATGCCTATCCTGCGTTAGAAACAGGTCAGCAATAAAGAGTTCCCAGATCTCCATTCACCTTTACTGCCATGGCTCCTTTATATTAAAGCCAGAATGAAAAATGCATTTACTAAAAAAAGGTGAGCTGTGCTCTGCAAGGTCCCATTCAAACCAGGATGATCAGTTGTGGTGCATTTAACATGCATGTGTTAAAGTGTTACTAAACCCAGTACCCTGCATTCACAATATCTGATTTTCCCACAGTACTCAGAGCATGGAAATACAATAGTTTTAGTATATATAAACTGCTAAAATACTCTTTCTCATCAGCAGTTAGAGCAGTCTTGTGACTTCTATCAGTGTCTGGTTAAAGCTTGTAGGAGGAGTTTTCATTTTGCTCTGACTGTCCTATAAGTCTGCAGGACCCCTGACCTTCTGTCTGGACAGTGCTGATTAGCCCTGTGCCGATCACATGCCCCTCCCCCCAAAAAAAAAAAAACTCTAGCAATACACGCTAAACTGAGCATGTGCAACTTGTCCCCTAGCCTCTGTTCTATCAGCAGATAGATTGGAGATTAAAACAGCCTTTTAACACAGTGCAGAGGATTAACCCCTTAGGTTCCACAGGGAGTAGAGCAAGCATGCTTTACTGCATATACAGACTGATATTACTGTAGTGGGTTTAGTAACACCTTCATGTTTGTTATGTTGTGTGTTAACATGCATTGGGTTGTGGCAGCCTACTTTATTTTGAATGAACTGCCAAATACACCACAAGGAATCTAAAGTAACACCTGCTGCATTTTTGGGCAATGTAGCCCACTGCAATTCCTGGTGGTGCATCAACATGCTTTTGCAGGTGCATTGGGGTACCATTGAAAATGAATGACACTGCAGCACACCAAGGCATGCACCTGCAAGGTATGTACAATTTACGTTTCCAGTTTTGTATACCAAAGTACATCTTTAAAACCAAATGGTTGCAATATTGTATTTTAAAAGTATAATGATATAAGTATTGGACACACTTTCAAAAACAAATCATGTTCTGCTTTAGGCACCACACTAGGAATTAGGTAGGATTGACCATGATGCTTTGTGCAAGGATCGTTAAAAATAACTTTTATTGTTAAAGTTGTGCTCAAAAAAGACCAGTGGAGGGAAAATGGCCTAGTCACCAGTGTTGTGTGAGGTCCCTCTGCAGCTATTCTTTTCCCCCATTACTGATTTACCTTACCTTGTTCTACTCTCTGTGTGAAGAAGGCCATCTTGGTAGAGCAGGAACTTTCTTCTCCATGTCTTCTGCCCCTTTGGTGCCTTGTATTTGATGACTGGAGGGGTGATGATCATGAAGGTGCAGAAAGCACACAAAATCCACAAAATGAATCGATCAAGAGCAGGGAGATCCTTAAACTGCAAGTCATCAGGTACAAAGTCCTCTCCAGCAGAATCCATGAACGGTGTCATAGTGGCATCACCAAATCTCACTTCAAATCTACAGAGACTAGCAGTCAGAGGCAGCAGAGTCTTGGATTTACACTGCACATATACAGCAATGATGTTGCAGAACACAAGTGTCTAGACATAGGACGTTCACTATTATTTTTAGAAGATATTCAAGGCAAAAGGTAGATTTGTTAGGGTACTGGTGCACGTCACATTCTTCCCTTTCCCCTTTGACAAAAGTTATTGCAATTGTTCACAGAATACAGCACATTTTGTGAATGGAGGGGGAGGCAGATGAATGACAGGACCCTCTCCCACATTCAGAGGATGTGTCTACATTCTGTGAAAACAATTCAAGGACTTTTCAGTGGAGTAGAGGACAGAACGGGGTGGGCACTCATTGGAACGTTCTTTAATGTACGGCAATGTTAGACCCAAAGCTATTACCCCCACAGAACTGTAATTTCAGCACTGTGAGGAGGGCTGTGAACATCACTGGAGGGAAGATTTCTACAGGGACGATCAGCCTGCAGGACATGGGACATTAAAGGATAAGTTCACCTTTGGAACATTTTACATGTTCCACCGATATTTAGGGTGAAACATGTAACATGTTCCAGCTAATATCTCCTCTGCCCCCTGAACTCCCCCCCCCCCCTCCCGATCTCCCCCTCTCCCCCTCTCAGTGACAGCGGGTGGGGGTTCCCTGTGCATTTATTTTTTTTCTGCAAGGGTTAACTTAGTATTTAAAGGTAAGTACCTGCAGCTGTGAGAAAAAAAACAAAACTTCAGCTTTAGCATTTCTACAGCCGTGACCAAACGTTTTGAGAATGACACAAATATTAATTCTTACAAAGTCTGCTGCTTCAATGTTTTTAGATCTTTTTGTCAGATGTTACTATGGTATACTGAATTATAATTACAAGCATTTCATAGGTGTCAAAGGCTTTTATTGACAATTACATTAAGTTTATGCAAAGCGTCAATATTTGCAGTGTTGACCCTTCTTTTTCAAGACCTCTGCAATTCGCCCTGGCATGCTGTCAATCAACTTCTGGGCCACATTCTGACTGATGGCAGCCCATTCTTGCATAATCAATGCTTGGAGTTTGTCAGAATTTGTGGGGGTTTTTTTTGTTCACCTGCCTCTTGAGGATTGACCACAAGTTCTCAATGGGATTAAGGTCTGAGGAGTTTCCTGGCCATGGACCCAAAATTTTGATGTTTTGTTCTCCAAGCCACTTATGCAGCGTACACATGGTTGGACTTTTCGACCGAACTGGTCCGACAGACCGAGTCCTGCGGACAATCCGATCATGTGTAGGCTTCATCGGATCTTCAGCGGACTTTTCCAGTCGAAAATCTGACGGACTTTAGATTTGGAACATGCTTCAAATCTTTACGTCGTAACTGCGCCGGACCCAGAAATCCACTCGTCTGTATGCTAGTCCAACGGACAAAAACGGACGCTAGGGCAGCTATTGGCTACTGGCTATCAACTCCTTATTTTAGTCCGGTGTACGTCATCCCGTACGAATCCGTCGGACTTTGGTGTGATAGTTTGTAGGCAAGTCCGTTCGTTAAAAAATCCGTCGGAAGTCCGTCGAAAGTCCGTCGGACCAGTCCGGTCGAAAAGTCCACCCGTGTGTACACGGCTTTAGTTATCACTTTTGCCTTATGGCAAGGTGCTCCATCATGCTGGAAAAGGCATTGTTCGTCACCAAACTCTTCTTGGATGGTTGGAAGAAGTTGCTCTCAGAGGTTGTTTTTGTACCATTCTTTATTCATAGCTGTGTTCTCCCTTGGCTGAGAAGCAACCCCAGACATTAATGGCTTCAGGATGCTTTACTGTTGGCATGACACAGGACTGTTGGTAGTGCTCACCTTTTCTTCTCCGGACAAAGTTTTTTCTGGATGCCCCAAACAATCGGAAAAGCGATTCATCAGAGGAAATTACTTTACCCCAGTCCTCAGCATTCCAATCCCTGTACCTTTTGCAGAATATCAGTCTGTCCCTGATGTTTTTCCTGGAGAGAAGTGGCTTCTTTGCTGCCCTTCATGACACCAGGCCATCCTCCAAAAGTCTTCTCCTCACTGTGCATACAGATGTACTTACACCTGTCTGCTGCCATTCCTGAGCAAGCTCTGCAGTGGTGGTGCCGATCCTGCAGCTGAATCAACTGTAGGAGATGGTCCTGGCCCTTACTGGACTTTCTTTGGTGCTGTGAAGCCTTCTTCACATTTGCAGAGGAAATGTTTTTTTATGGGATTAAGTTCATTTTCATGGCAAAGAAGGACTTTGCAATTTATTGCAATTCATCTGATTACTCTTCATAACATTCCGGAATATATGCAAATTGCCATCATAAAAACGGAGGCAGCAGACTTTGTGAAAATTAATATTTGTGTCATTCCCAAAACCTTTGGCCACAGCTGTAGATGTTCCCTCTAATATAGCAACATTTCATTTTCAAATTCAGGTCAACCTTAAGACATTTCATTTATAGTAATTACTGTACATTAAGAGAGACAAGGGCATGCCTTTAGGGAAATGTCCCTGGCTTGATTCTGTAGCAATTCTAGAAACCAGTAGGTGTTTCAGGTGACACCCACCCGCAGTACTGATCATTTTAGGTGGATGGGCCATTTAAAAGAGATCCTCTGTTAGATACATTGCTCTGTCTCTGGTAATCGCCCAGTGATGGCTTTGGACCCAGGTGGAAATAGAGCTTTTTTTTGTATGCATCAGCAGATGGTTTGCTGCTAACAGATGGTCCTGACATTTCCTTATGGTCTCAGTTTATATATTATTTACATTTTAAAGGATTCAGCACAACAGTTATTTATACATTTACAACAAATCTTAGTAGTTCTTCAGTATCAGTCAGCATTATATAATGTCCCCAAAACTGCTGCTGATCTTCCGGTTTTTATTCTAAATAAGTCTTTGCTTACTTACACCCCGCAGAATAACATAGGCGCTTCTGTGCATTGATCTTCCTTCTGGAAAGCATATATTTCACCAGTTTGATGTTTTTTATTGCTTTTATCAAAAAAGCTTACAGTTTAGTATTAACCTCACTTTAAAGGTTGTATTAAACCTGAAATCTTGGAATGATTTTATTGGCACAATTTAAAGTGGTTGTAAACCTCAGACATGACATTTGAACAAAGCGTATCCCTCTATAATGTGTACTTGTCTTAATACAGAGCACAAAATGTAATTTCTGTCCACTGCTTCATTCCTCTGCTATCAGCATGAGTCACTTCTGACAAGTTTTCCTGACACCAAGAGACAAATGGTGACGGGAGGGCATAATCTGTGATTGACAGCCCCTCAGCACTGTTTATGTGTGAGGGGGGTTGTCTCTTTCCCCCAATTAGCTCTCAGAGATTTCCTCATTGATGTAACGTCAGCTCTCTTCCCCCTGCTTTTTAGAGCTGAGAGATTGTGTCAATTCTGCACTTTAAATGGATGTAGAGGAAAGAGAGCTGTAAACAAACGGTACAATTTGTTTTATCTTTGTGTATCACCTGAGGCCAGTCATTTCACTGGGTATATATAGGGGTTATCAACCACTTTAAATATGTGAATCTTATGCCTGATGGACCACTGGAGAGTTTGAAAACCACTGTAGTGGTCAATGCTACTACAATAATATCCATGACCTTCTGGATCCCGCTCAGGTTCTATGCGACTAGCTGCCCTACTGTAGACTTCCACAGGGGATCACTCGCTTGTCACCGCCGCCATTCGTGGTATGACTTGTGGTTTTTTTTAAGTCAGCACATGGTGTTCTCTGTTTGGACGAGGTGAGATAGAGGCAGTGACATCACCATCTCCTCCTTTTTTCATCATAAAATGCCTTGTTTTAATTGAAAACAAAATTCAAGACGTTCTAAAAAATGTCAGAAGTGCTGAGTGGGCAACTATCCTATAGTTAATGTGCAGTAGGGTAGCCACTTGTGTAGAACCTGAGCAGGACCAAAAAGATCACCATTATTATTGTAGTAATGTCGACAGTCCATCAGGTGTGAGTAATGCATACTTACATTGTGCCAAGCTAGACCAATGTGTGTATGGAATATAGATCATTCCTGAGGTCAACTCAAACACTGTTTAAAGTATAACTAAAGGCAAAACTCCTTTTTTCTTTTGGATAGAGTGGAGATGGATTAGAACACCTATTAGGATTGTACTTCTGTCTGTGTCCCCGTTCGCAAGATTCACCCTCTCTATTTGTCCTGTTTGCCATTATCATTGAAAGTAAAAGACAATTTCACATTTTGGGTTGCCCCAGAAAGTAATAGAGGTGAAATCTTCTGATGTGGACACTAGTTTCGGATGACTCTGGTGACACCCTGGGATTCCCTCACTTTGGAAGGATTTCCTCTTCCTGTTTTAGCTGTGGGACTGAAAGTAAAGTGAAGTTTCCCCAATGGGACACAGATTGCAAAAGGAAAAAAACAGACAGGGGTTATAATCCTTCCTTACTCTATCAAAAAAACAAAACACAAACGGAGTGAGACAACATGAAGTGAGAGGAAATCTACCCCTAGGAAGGGAAATTCACTCCTGTAAGAGTTATCATGTGAAAAAAGGTTTCTCTACTGAAGCTTTTTCCACGACATACCAAATTTTTCAAAATCCAATTGTCACAGGGACAGAAAGTGAGGTGAACAGCAAAAAAATTGTTAGAGGTGTTAACCCTTCCCTATGCTATCTGTCCAAAACTTAAAAAATGTACCTGTTCCAACTTGCAGAAATTCAGCTTAAGAACTAACCTACAGAACCTTGTTTGTAAACCGGGACTGCCTGTAGTTCTACTTTAAAGTGATTCTAATTGTATTTTTATTTTTTTTATAACAAAATTGTCCTACTTGCCACTGATTGTGGTTGCGATGCTTTGCGGGGTCTTTTTTTTTTTTTTTCTGCAAATATGGGTGCATTTATGATTTATGGAAAAGCTTGAGTTTGCCTTTAAAGTAAACCTGTCAAGTATGGAATATGGAGACCACCACTACTGACCCCTTTCTAGTTCCCTGCAGTTTATGCTGATCCTCTGGCTTTAAATAGTGTCTGGGGATAAGTGTGCAGGTTGCAGAAGTAATTCTTATCTCTATGCTTATTCTGTATTTGGTGATTTAAGGCATTAAAGCAAGATGGCGAGCATGGAGGTTAGTCAACTGGCAACTAGCATTTTCCTATCCGGTCAGCAATGGCAGTTTACAGAGTCCGGGTCAGATTGTCTCCTAAGGACAAATGACCTCACTTTTGTGTACATGTACATTTTAGATCTTGTATGGCTTCATTTAGCATTTATTCCCCTAGGTCCTCCTACTCCTGCCGCTACTTTGTACTACCCTGCTGCTTCTTCAATTTCTATGGCAAATACAACAGAAAGTCCAGTAAGAAGACTCAGTACAGAGAATACCTGGATTTTGTCACCGATATTGGAACTCATTGTGGCTTTAGTGTGGAGGAAGATTGTCTGAGAATTCCATCAACCAAGAGGGTAATTGTTAAAAGAGAAATATGGGTTCTTGTTTTTTTTTTTTTTTAAGGATCATACTTGCCTAAGTGGACCCATGCTGCATCTGTCCCCCAAGCCTCTAATGCTGAGAACCGAGCGGTCAAACACCGCCGATCACTCGGTTCTCAGAGTTCCCAGAGCTGACAGTCAGTCAACAGCTCCCTACTCTTCCCCTCCACGCTCACTGTAGTGCTGGGCTGTGGAGGGAGCGGCTGGCTCAGGCTTGTGGGCCCAGGCATGTGGGCGGATCCCGACTCCATTGTCGTGATCTTTCTCAAGCCTGGACTGGCTCTGTGATGTCAGCAGACAGTGGACTTCAGCCACAGGAGAGCTACAGCCAAACAAGCTTTGGCTGTACTTCTCCTTTAAGGCAGGCTTCGACAACCTTCTCATTCAAACAGTGCTACACATTTCATTGGAAAATGATAAAGCACTTAGGGCTTGTTCATACCAGTATCATTAGTCTGGTTTGCCAAACGCAGTCCTAACAGAAGAGCAAGGCAATTTGCCTTTTATCGCATGGTGTTTACACAATCATGCTGCTTTGGTGTGCACTGATTGAAAAAAACAAAACAGACATGTTGGATTTTTGTGAAGTACGTTCCAACATGCTATTGCAGCAAAGGCGTACTGACAATTAAAGCACTTAAAACACAACATCAATCATGTGTCATTCATAAAAGCAAACCTGTGCGATGGAAGCATGCATGTGTCAGTATTGTTAGGGTAAATGAGAGCTTCAGATTGAGGTCTGATGTTGGCAGGAGTTGGGACAAGAGACCAGTCCACTGTGGCCACCCAGATCAGTATTATCAGTTTTCCTAGCAAAGAAAAGCCGTAAGCATAAAGCGATGCACTGAGATCAGTGTTGCCAAATAGACACCATTCTGGGTTGACTGTATTGGGATATTAAACTTCTGAGAAATGAGTTCAGTGACTTGTGACAAGAAGTGTTCAAGTATGGCACCATTCCATACCATATGAAGAATATTTAACTTTACTTTTATTGTAGGTCCAATTTGTTCCATTTGAACTGCAGATCGTCTTAGCTGCCATTGCAATACCTAAGTTTGAAGAAAATGTGCTGACAAAAGTTCATGCCTTCCCTTAACCTACTTAACAAAAGAATTTTTATTTCTGCACGTGTTGCTCCCTTTCTGTCTCATTAATAGAGAAAAATGCCACCGCATTTATATCCACACAGGTAGCACCAACATCTTGATCCATCTGCCTTTTCATGGAATTGGATTTAAGCGAAACTTTACCCATAACAATTTGATAAAAATAATGTTCTTTAGCAAGAAACCTATATTCTACATTAATGATTATGCTAGCAAAAATAGTGTGTGCTGTAAATTGCCCCCAGCTTTGCTCCTGGTTCTTTTTGCTTGAGGGTGCCATTTTGTTGAAGACCAGAGCCCCTGAACGACAGCAGATCAGCCTCTACAAGTTCAGCACAGTGCCTAAAAATAGAGAGCAACTGAGCATGGGCAAAGCAGGGTGTTTATTTTTAATATTTTACATAGCTATATGGTACATGCAAAATAGTCAGCCTGAAGTGATCTAGCATGACTTAAAGTGGTTGTAAAGTCAAAGAAAAATTACTGCCAGGCCCTCTGTTCTACTAAGCTATACTACACAGTGTACATGTTCATATAAAATTATGCCTTTAAATACTTTCGTTCAGATCTTTTCTGGTCGGTCACTTGACTTCCGGCCGCACTCCTCTCCAGATCTAAGGACTACAGCGGGAGGGGCTGAGATCTCCCTCTGATGTCAGCCGGGAGATCATGTGACCGCTGTGCTGTCTGCTTAGCCCCGCCCGCTGTAGCCCTTAGATCTGGGAAGGAGAGCGGACGCAGGTCACGTGACCGACCAGAAAAGATCTGAAAGAAAGATCTGAGGCTTTAGTAGGTATTTAGCTTAGTAGAACAGAGGTTCTGGCAGTAACCTTTCTTTGACTTTACTGCTAGCTACTAATAGCGGCGGGAGGGGAAGAGATCACTCACAGCCTCACACACAGGAGCTGACAGGGAGGGAGGAGAGCAGCGGCATGACGGAGACATGTACACTGACCACGGTATCATACATAGAGGGAAAAGGGAACAGGCAGGATCAACCAGCTTTTTTTACAGCAAAGACAGGGACTGATTAGACAGCACAAGCACTATGCTGTTTAACCGCTTCAGCCCCGGAAAATTTTACCCCCTTTCTGATCAGAGCACTTTTTGCGATTCGGTACTGCATCGCTTTAACTGACAATTGCGAGGTCGTGCGACGTTACACCAAAACCAAATTTACATCTTTTTTTTTCCCACAAATAGAGCTTTCCTTTGGTATTTGATCACCTCTGTGGTTTTTATTTTTTGCGCTATAAACAAAAAAAGAGCGACAATTTTGAAAAAAAATCAGTATTTTTTACTTTTGCTATAATAAATATCCCCCAAAAATATATAAAAAAACACATTTTTTCCTCAGTTTAGGCCGATATGTATTCTTCCACATATTTTTGGTAAAAAAAAAACGCGTATATTGATTGGTTTGCGCAAAAGATATAGCGTCTACAAAATAAGGGATAGTTTTATGGCATTTTTATTATTATTATTTTTTTTTTTTTACTATTAGTAATGATGGCGATCTGCGTTTTTTTTTTTTTTTTTTTTTTTTTTTTTTTTTTGGGACTGCGACATTATGGCGGACACATCGGACACTTTTGGCACAATTTTGGGACCATTGTCATTTATACAGCGATCAGTGCTATAAAAATGCACGGATTACTGTGTAAATGAAGGGGTTAAGTGTGTCCTAGGGAGTGATTCTAACGGGGGGGGGTGGTCTACCACTGACATGACAGGGAGCAGTAGGTCCCTGTCATGTCACTAGGCAGAACAGGGAAATGCCTTGTTTACATAGGCATCTCCCCGTTCTGCCTCTCCGTGACACGATCGCGGGACATCGGGCACGTTCACCCTGTACGCGGCGGATGCGCACCGACTAGCCCCGCCAATTAAAGGGGCCGTACAGGTTAGAGGTCGACCGATATATCGGCCGATATTTGGCTTTTTTTACTTAATTGGCATCGGCCGATTGTGCTGATTAAAAAAAGCCGATTCAGCGGGACTTGCAAATGACTTCTGTAATAGAAGTCAATTGCAAGTTGTCTGAAGTTTTCTTCTCTCCTCCTCTGGGCAGCCTGCCAAGTCTGATAAGAAGATACATTGTATCTCTTGCAGGTTCTTTTATCAATAGACTGAACTCCTTGGAGAAGTTCTCAGTTTAACCATTTAAAGACTAAATCTTTTCTGACACTTGTTGCTTACAAGTAAAAATCCTGTATTTTCTGCTAGAAAATCACTTAGAACCCCCAAACATTATATATATTTTTTTTAGCAGAGACCCTAGGGAATAAAATAGCGGTTGTTGCAATATTTTATGTCACACGGTATTTGCGCAGCGGTCTTTCAAACGCAATTTTTTTAAAAAAAAATACACTAATGAAATTAAAAAAAAAAGCAGTAAAGTTAGCCCATTTTTTTTTCGTCCAAAAGTTTTGATTACCTGTTTTTGTGTATTTAATATTTAAGATATAGTTATTTTTTTTTAATCTAAATTCTACATACAAGTGAACTGATTGGAGGTTTGTTTTGTTTAATAAATGTTTAAATATAAAAAATTTTCTGTATCACTTATTACTTAAGGCTGCTTTCACACTGGTGCGGGCATGCGTTGACGGTAAAACGCTGTTAATTTTAGCGGCGCTTTACCATAATTTTAGCGGCGCTATTCGGCTGCTATCGGGGCGCTTATAACCCAGCTAGCGGCCGAAGAAGGGGTTAAATGCGCCCCTGAGGCGCTGCTGCCGAAACGCTTTGCAGGCACTTCGGCAGCGGTGCGCATTCGATTCAATGGGCAGGAGTGGTGGAGGAGCGGTATACACACCGCTCCAAAGATGCTGCTTGCAGGACTTTTTTTTAACATCCTGCCAGCACATCGCCTCAGTGTGAAAGCACTCGAGCTTTCACACAGACTGCAGGGGAGCCATTTTACAGGCGCTATTTTTAGCCCAAAAGCGCCTGAAAAACGCCCCAGTGTGAAAGGGGTCTAACTGTTAGATTTTATGAGATGAAGGGGTAAAAAAAAAAAAAAAATCGGCCTAATATATCGGCCCAAAAAAATTGGCATCATATATCGGCCATCGGCCACCGCGATTTCTAAATATCTGCTTTGGCATCGGCCAGAGAAAAACCCATATTGGTCGACCTCTAGTACAGGTACGCCCATTTTCCCACCGCTGGCATTGTGCCGACGTATATCGGCAAGTAGTTAACCTGCTATAACCGCTTTCATTTTCTGACTAACGTTTCACTTTAAGGTGTCTGTGCTACTTGTGTAGATATATTGTAGATGCTATGGTATTTTCCTGATATTTATTAGAACTGAAAGCCCATCTCCAAGAAAGCCGAAAATTCTCTCTGCACATGTACTGCAAGGGTTAACTGCTCGTTTAGGTCAAGGGGACATGGAAAAGTAAATTTACCCGCTTCTCTGCTCCTCCACTTTGTTAGACCCGTCCCTGCAGCATCTTCTCTGTTCTCCAGCAGGTCCAAGGTCCTGATGATATCAAGACCAATGTAAGATCCATATCCATGAGAATGCCAAGGGACAGTCCACCACCAGAGCATGGGGGAATGGAGAATCGGGTAAGGAAAAGAGCTTTTACTCTTCCTTAGACCTAAACGAGCAGTTTGTCCTTGCAGTGCAGGCAAATACAATAGATTTTATCAGGGAACTTGTAGTTTAGTTATTAGACTATGCTTTCCCTTTCAGTAAATGGCAGATTGTTTTTGTTTTTAATTGTTTTATGATGTGAAACTATGTTCCAGGAGAATGAAAGCGTAGAAGTGAAGGTAAGAGCCAAGTGTTCACAAACCTCAGAGTGTGTTCCCCCAAAATAAATTGAGTTGCTGGGCAGTTAAGCCTGGTACACACACAGTTTTTTTTTTCACTCAACCCAGCGGCTGAACAAAAAAAAAGGGGGTCGCTGTACTAGCTATGCAATGTTAGTACAGCAATCTCTATTGCGTCCTGACAAGGGGACTGCCCCCCACCCTCCCACCCACCCACCCACCCACCCACCCACCCACCCACCAGAGGACACTGGTCAGTGCCCGCAGCCATTGGCTGCAAGTGCTGATCAGATGGTGATTGACTGCTGGTTTTCCAGCACACTCGTTCGACAGAAGCCAACTTCTGTCATATGAGGGAGCTGTGTACACACAGGCCGAAAGCCGAGCCGGTAACTGCCAAACCGTTTCCAGATGATTAATGCCCCGTGTACCTCCATGATCTATTTAAACCGTTATAAAGTTGTGGTAAAGTAATATAACATCATTGTAAATTATCACCTGTATATATTATACTTTTTGTTTCGATTTAATGACTTGATCACAGGTGTGCCTTATTGGAAAATCAAGAAATTACCCACCAGAGAAGGAAGAACAGATTGATAGGGAGAGGAAGAAGTACATAGCCAGTCATTCTAATGATACATCAGACTCTGCATGTACCAGAGAAGATGATGAGCTCTGTGATCACTCTACAAATGGAGAAGAAAGCTCCAATGTTTCCCCAGATGATCCAGAAACGGGACATGGGAAGTGGCTGTCATCGTTCCAGCCCAGGGACAAAGTCGAGCAGATTAGGAACTGTGTTTTGCTTCCCAGAGACTTCATTGATAAAGTAGTTCTGCAAGTGGCAAAGTTATTACTACATCTAAACAATGAGGAGAACCCAGAGGTCATTGATAAAGGAACACAGGCAACATGGAACAGAGGCAGTAAGTGCCTATTTGTCTCATTCAAAGTGATTTTTCCCTGAATAGTCTTATTTGTACATAGTGCTTTTATTTCATAACATAACAACATCTGTTTATTTTGTACATTTTTTAAACTGCGGTTTAAGGCCCCTTTCACACATGCTGTCCGATCACGTCCGCCTGTCTGTTTTTCAGGGGGACCTGATCGGCGCTCAGTTCACCTCTATGGAGTTACGGATTTCAGCTGGGATATGTCTACTCACATCCGCCGATATCTGTTCCGGTCCGCCAAATCCATACAGATGGTGGTCCTATTTTACATCCATCTGGCGGATCGGATGAAAATGGACAGGCGGATCCATTTTCATTCGATCTCCCATAAAGGACAGCGGGGCTCTGACCGGTCCATCTCTGTGCAGTGAGCGCAGACGGACCTGTCATCCGCCTGCTCAGTGGAGATCAACAGATCAATCCCCTGCTGAGCAAAGCGGACTCCGTAAAAAATGGACGTGCCCTGTGTGAAAGGGGCCTAAAGTGATTGTAAAGTCTCGTTTTTGGGGTTTTTTTTCTCCTAAAAATAACAAACATGTTATATTTACCTGCTCTGTGCATTTTGGTTTTGCACAGAGCAGCCCAGATCCTCCTCTTCTCGGGTCACTCTTCGGCTCTCCTGGCCCCTCCCTCCTGTCGAGTGCCCCCACAGAAAGCAGCTTGCTATGGGGGCACCCGAGCAGAGCCACAGCTCCCTGTGTTCATTCAGACACAGAGCCCCTGTTCGGACCTGCCCCCTCCCCTCTCTTGATTGGCTCCTGCTGCTGTCAAAGTCAGTTAGCCAATGGAGTTGCCGCTGTGTCTCAGCCAATCAGGAGGAGATTCCTGGATGGCCAAGAAACTCGTGTACATCGCTGAAGAGAGATGGGGCTCAGGTAAGTATTAGGGGGTGCTGGGGTGGCTGCTGCACACAGATTTTTTTTTTTAATCTTAAAGCATTCCAGCCTGAGCTTGTTTGACTGGGCTTCTCCTATGGGTCACAGGAGTGCAATTTGTTTTGCACTCCTGTGATCCATTTTCAGCAGAGAGTGGTCGGAGGTCCACTCTCTGACATCTCTGGAATCAGTCCAGGCACCACGTCATCGCGACAAAGTCTGGATCCGCCAGGTGCCTGGACTGATGCGAGCTGCTGAGAGCTTGAGATGGCCACCCTCCGCCCCACCACAGCCCAGCACTCCAGTGAGCGTGCGGAGCAGAGCGGAGAGCTGCTGACTGACAGGCAGCAGCTCTCTGCTCGGGGAGTTGAGAGAACCGAGCCATCAGTGATTTTTGGTTGCTCGGTTCTCAGCGTAGAGGCGCAGAGGGACAGATGCAGCATTGGTCCGATGCTGCATCCACCTAGGTAAGTATGATGGGTAAATAAAAAAAAAAAACATACTTCTCTTTTAATGCATAGAATGTATTAAGATAAAGAAACCTGACTTTAAAACCAATTTAAAATAATTATCTGTATATATAGTAGGTTGCAGTGATGGAACATTAATATCTCATATTATATCTTTTGGTTTCTTGGCTTTGGAAGTACTAATTACTACTTGTTACCCTGATAGCGGAACAGGAAAAGCCACCCCTCATAAGCTCACAACTGTTCGTTTTCCTGGAGGTGCAGGTGGCAGCTGGGTAGATCATCCATGCTTCCTGTATCTCAATAGCAAAAGATCAGCCACCTACTGAAGTCAGAATTTTATAAAATGTTATTGTTCCAGAGACCAGCCCGGCCCAGGACCCCCTCACTTTGACGCACTTCACCCAGAATAGGCTTGAAGAGAAATTAAAAGCAATATTAAAGCCTTGTGTTTGTTAGTTAAAAACAAAACATGTTATACTTACCTGCTCTATGCAGTGCTTTTTCACAGAGCAGCCCGGATCCTCCTCTTCTCGCATCCCACGTCGGCGCTCCGCTCACCTGCCTCCTGCCAAGTGCCCCCAGAGCAAACAGCTTACTATGGGGGGAGGGGGGGGATTCCTCCACCCATCCTCTTCTGCTGTGTAGATGAGGGAATCCGTTTCGTTTTTTTTCTATCAGTGACCGCCAATGTAACTATCATTTATTCCACCGACTACCACTGTAAGGAGCATTTTAACTACTGGCCAAGGTAAAGGGCTCCTCTTCCACTGATTATCAATCTATGAGAGCCTGTCTCCACCGACTATGTAAAGGGGCACTTCAATGACCCAAAAGTATTAGGGGTACAACTCAACTGACATACTGTTCATGGCAATGTGCCATCAGTTGTAGATACAGCGATGATCAGCAGGGCTTTCCATGAGACCTTAAAGTTATTTCAAGGGTTCCTCCATGCTTAGAGGTTTAGAAAGGCTGCTCCAGGCTCACATTACAAGGAAGTGGTGTTTGAATTTTTGGACAGTTTTATAAAATCTCAGATTATGGAATGGCAACATTCAGTTAAAAAATGGCATACACTCACCGGCCACTTTATTGATTGCTTGGTAACACAAATTGCTAATTGGCCAATTACATGGCAGCAACTTAGTGCATTTAGATGTGGTGAAGAAGACCTGCTGAAGTTGAAACCAAGCATCAGAATTGAGAAGAAAGGGGATTTAGGTGACTTTAAATGTGGCATGGTTGTTGGTGCCAGGCGGGCTGGTCTGAGTATTTCAAAAACTGCTGATCTACTGGGTTTATCACACACAACCATCTCTAGGGTTTACAGAGAATGGTCCGCAAAAGAGAAAAAATATCCAGTGAGCTGCAGTTGTGTGGACGCAAATGCCTTGTCAGAGGAGAATGGGCAAACTGGCTCGAGATGATAGGCAACAGTAACTCCACTTACAACCAAGTTATGCAGAATACCATCTCTGAACGCACAACAAATTGAACCTTGAAGCAGATGGGCTACAGCAGCAGAAGACCTCAACGGGTGCCACTCCTGTCAGCTAAGAACAGGAAACTGAGGCTACAATTTGCACAGGCTCACCAAAATGGACAATAGAAGATTGGAAAAACATTGCCTGGTCTGATGAGTCTCGATTTCAGCTGCGACATTCAGATGGTAGAGTCAGAATTTAGTGTGATCAACATGAAAGCATGGAATCCATCCTTCCACCTTGTAATGGTATAGGAGATATTTTCTTGGCACACTTTGGGCCCCTTAGTACAAATTGATCATCATTTATACACCACGGCCTACCTGAGTGATGTTGCTGACCATGTCCATCCCTCTATGACTACAGTGTACCCATCTTCTGATGGCTCCTTCCAGCAGGATAATGTCACAAAGCTCAAATCATCTCACCAATGGTGTGTGTGTATGTGTATGTATGTGTATGTGTGTGTGTGTGTGTATATATATATATATATATATATATATATATATATATAATTTTTTTTTTTTTTTATTTGAAAACCAAGTTCTTACTCTATCCAGTCTAACCGTCTAACGGGCCAATTTTGACATTTCTCATATTCATGTTAAAATCAACAGTTTTTTGGGCTAGAAAATTACTTATAACCCCCAAACGTTTTATATTTTTCGATGGCAAAGACCCTGGAGAATAAAATGGTGGTTGTTGCTTTTATTTATGCTGTATGATATCTGCACAGCCATTTTTCAGATTTTTAGGAAAATATACACTTGCATGAATTTTAGTGCACACAAACACAATAAAATGCCTAAAAAAAAAAAAAAGATCCATAGGCAACGTTTTAAAAGCTATTACAGGTTATCAGTTTAGAGTTAAACATAATTATTGCTGTCACTCTGACATTCGCGACAGTACCTCATGTGCGGTGCAACCACTGTTTACATATGCGTGCGGGACCTACCTGTGTACATTTTTTAAATTTAAGTATTTTATTTAAAGTTTATTTTTTCACATTTTTTTTCTATTCAACTTTATTGCCATCACAAGGAATGAACATCATCCCTTGTGATAGCTGGGACAGTGACAGCTACTCTTTATGGATAGATCTGGGGTCTAATAGACCCCTGATGCCCCCGCTCGCCCTCCAGAGCAGCCAATCAAACTGTGACCAGTTTGATTGGCTGCTTCACCGTTTATAGCCAGTAAACAAAGAATCGAAACCAGAGGTTACCAAATCCTCATTGCTTCCGGCATCATCACAGTGGAGGGGGATGAACTTATGTTCCTTCTCCTCCTCTGTCGGCAGCTGGCCTGACAGTTCTCAGCAGTCCCAGTGGAACAGGAAAGTCTGGGACACTTGTAAGAAGGTGATCTAGGTGACTATAGAGACATTCGGATCACTTTTACATAAAAACTGATCGCTGGCTGAAAATTTTGATAACCACCATAATCACCCAGGACATATGGTGTATATACATAGACTAGGCGGCAAGTGGTGTATGGATGTAAATTTTAGCATAGAGCAAATAAACATCTTGTGTTTACTCTCAGAACTGTATGATTCTTTGGTGGCTTTGGGTCTTGTACAATGAGGGAAAAAAAGTATTTGATCCCTGCTGATTTTGTACATTTGCTCACTGACTTAGAAATGATCAGTCTATAGTTTTAACGGTAGGTTTATTTAAACAGTGAGAGACAGAATAACAACAAAAAAATCCAGAAAAACACATTTCAAAAAAGCTATAAATTGATTTGCATTTTTAAGAGTGAAATGAGTATTTGACCCCTTCGCAAAATATGACTTGGTACTTGTTGGAAATCAGAGATCAGACGTTTCTGGTAGTTGGCCACCAGGTTTGCACACATCTCAGGAGGGATTTTGTCCCACTCCTCTTTGCAGATCCTCTCCCAGTCATTAAGGTTTCGAGGCTGACATTTGCTAACTTCAGCTCCCTCCACATTGTTTCTATGGGATTTAGGTCTGGAAATTGGCTAGGCCACTCCAGGACTTTAATGTGCTTCTTCTTGAACCACTCCTTTGTTGCCTTGGCCGTGTGTTTTGGGTCATTGTCATGCTGGAATACCCATCCACGACCCATTTTCAATTCCCTGGCTGAGGGAAGGAGGTTCTCACCCATGGTCCCGTCCATCGTCCCTTTTGATGTGGTGAAGTTGTCCTGTCCCCTTAGCAGAAAAACACCCCAAAGCATAATCTTTCCACCTTCATGTTTGTGGGTGGAGATGGTGTTCTTGGGGTCATAGGCAGCATTCCTTCTCCTCCACACACGGCGAATTGAGTTAATGCCAAAGAGCTTGATTTTTGGGCTTATGTGACCACAACACTTTTCACCCAGTTCTCCTCTGAATCATTCAGATGTTCATTAGTAAACTTCAGATGGGCCTGTACATGTGCTTTCTTGAGCAGGGGGACTTGTGGGCACTGCAGGATTTCAGTCCTTCACAGCGTAGTGTGTTACCAATTGTATTCTTGGTGATTTATGGTCCCAGCTGCCTTGAGATCAATGACAAGATTCTCTCGTATAGTTCTGGGCTGATTCCTGACCGTTCTGATGATCATTTAAACTCTACGAGGTGAGATCTTGCATAGAGCCCCAGACTGAGGGAGATTAACAGTTTTGTGTTTCTTCCATTTGTGAATAATCACACCAACAGTTGTCAACCTCTTACCAAGCTGCTTGTCGATGGTCTTGTAGCCCATTCTAGCCTTGTGTAGGTCTGCATTCTTGTCCCCTGACATCCTTGGACAGCTCTTTGGTCTTGGCCATGGTGGAGAGATGGGAATCTGATTGCTTCTTTGGACAGGTGTCTTTTATACAGAAATTAAGCTGAGATTAAAGAGGAGGTCCTGCCTGGGTAAAAAAAAAAAAAAGTCACCAGCTACAAATACTGTAGCTGCTGACTTTTAATATTAGGGCACTTACCTGTCCAGGGAGCCCGCGATGTCGGCACCCCGGCTGATCTTCGGATCGACTCCAGGGTGATGCTGCCGCCATTCCTGGTAAGGGAACCTGGCAGTGAAGGCTTTTGGCTTCACAGCTGGTACCCTACTGCGCATGCACGAAGTGCACTGTGCTTTCTAATTGGCCCGATGGCGGGGGTAGGAGGAGGGGGGCCAAACTTCTGGGAGATCGGGCCGCGCCCCTGTCTCCGGAAGTGGGGAACAGGTCCCCATTCCCCCCTCCCCCCCGAAAGGTGCCAAATGTGGCATCGGAGGGAGGAGGAAGCGTATAAGTGGAAGTTCCACTTTTGGGTGGAACTCCGCTTTACGAGCACTCCCTTTAAGAGAGTGCTCCTAATCTCAGCTTGTTACCTGTATAGAAGACACCTGGAAGCCAGAAATCTTGCTGATTGATAGGGGATCAAATACTTTCACTCCTTAAAATGCAAACCAATTTATAACTTTTTTGAAATGTGTTTCTTCTATTTTTGTTGTTCTTTCTCTCTCTGTTAAAGTAAACCTACCATTAAAATTCTAGACTGATCATTTCTTTGTCAGTGGGCAAACGTACAAAATCAGCAGGAGATACCTTCTCCCCTCACTGTAGACCTATTCCTTTCAAAGTTCTCTCCACTTTACAAGCGCCTTTTGATGATGTAGGGAGCTATGCTCTCTGACATTTTGTGTTTTTTTTTTTTTCTTTCTATTTCTAAAGGAAAGATCCGATACTTTTAATGGTCTGTCTGTTTTTTCCTTTTGTTAACTGCCTTTTTTTCAACATTATAAGAGACATACACTACTTTCTGCTGTGCAGTATTGCCAAGTAATGCTTTTAGAGACCGATGGATAGTAATGCCGCGTACACACGGTCGGACTTTTCGTCTACAAAAGTCCGACAGCCTGTCCGACAGACTTCCGGCGGACTTTCGGCGGACTTGCAGCAGACTTTCTAACGAACGGACTTGCCTACACACGACCACACAAAAGTCCGACGGATTCGTACGTGATGACGTACACCGGACTAAAATAAGGAAGTTCATAGCCAGTAGCCAATAGCTGCCCTAGCATGGGTTTTTGTCCGTCGGACTAGCACACAGACGAGCGGATTTCGGGGTCCGTCGTAGTTACGACGTAAAGATTTGAAGCATGTTTCAAATCTAAAGTCCGTCGGATTTGAGGCTGAAAAAGTCTGCTGAAAGTCCGGAGAAGCCCACACACGATTGGATTACCAGCCAGCTTTAGTCCGTCGGCGTCTGTTGGACTTTTGTAGACGAAAAGTCCGACCGTGTGTACGCGGCATAAGTAATGAACAAAAGCTGAGAGGCCAGTAGGAATTTTTAGTTGCAACTTCCATTGCTGCAGAAAAGCCTTTTCTTTATCGTACATCAAAGGACACAGAGCCGGTTATTATATCAACTACTTGGGTTAAACGCCACCTGTAGGTGAATAGACACTGGTAAATCAATTCAGAACAATCTAACAGGAAGTCCTCCCCTATATAACCCCTCCTACACAGGAAGCACTTCAGTTTTTTGCCAGTGTCTGTAAGGTGGTGGTCACTGATGTGATACATGTGCTCTTGGAGCATACTTGAAGGTCTGGACGGTTCTATTTAGAATCATGGACTTCATTCGGATCCATTTGAAAGAGCTGTCAGCTAAAATGGATGGTACCCGAGCCTCATTGGAAGGAGAGCAGATTCTTCGAGGTTTTGCCTGTAATGCAGCCTTATGGCGCTGGACCCTGCGTAATGCCCTGTGCAGTGTTTGTTCTGACCAAGGTGCTTTCCTGCAGGGTGCTATACAGGTCCTGGAGAGTGGACTCCACATCAAGGGGGACCCAGTCACTGAAGGTCTTTTATGACAAAAATCGCTGTGATGGGTGAAGATTGGACTCCTGTTATGTTCAGAGTCCTGCAGCAGGAATGGTAAGTCTGCATTTGTTTTATAAAAAAATCTGACTGTCTGGTGTTCTCTCAGTAGCCCCTAGGGGCAGTGTGCTGTTTGAAATCATGCTCTGTGTACTTCTTAGGAGTATGGGCTGCCGTTTCTCCTCCGGCCACTAGAGGGTGCAGGGGCCTATTTCTATATAGGCAGGAAGTGGAGGGGTGGCCATGATGTTGTCCATATGCTCAGCAGATTCAGCTGGGCCTCTTGAAACATAACGGCAGCCTATGGATACTAGTGAAGTGTGAGTATTTACTAGGGGAGAATTGTGTGGCCAGGCAAGTCATGATTAAATACTGCATACTTACTGCTTAATCCGGGGGGCCTGTACAACTGTAAGTCGATACACCCCTAGTAGTGCACTTTAAATTGGTGTGTCTCCAGAATAATGTGCATCTGACACAAAATTAGTATGGGGCCTGGTGCAGGTGCATACTTGCCAACTGAGCTAAAATCTTATGTTTTGTTAAAAGTATATGCTTGCCAGATGCTTGCTGAAAGCTCATGCTTGCTAAAAGTTTGCGAAAAGCTTATGTTGCTAAAAAGCTTATGTTTTTTTCTAACAAACGTATGCTTGCTAAAACTCATACTTGCTAAAAGCTTATGTTTGTTGAAGGCTTATGTTTTCTACAAGCACATGGTTGCTAAAAACATGTCTGCATAAAGCGCATAGACTCAACTCATATCTGCATAAGGTACATGACACATGTCGCATAGACTCGGCTCATATCTGCATAAGGCACATGACACATGTCGCATAGACTCATGTCTGCGTAAGGCACATGACACATGTCGCATAGACTTGTGTCTGCGTAGACACGTGACATTATATATATATATATATATATATATATATATATATATATATATATATATATATATATATATATAAAATTATATACACATGATTGCACATAAACGCATGTTTTGCATAAACACATGCTTACTTGCATAAATGTTGAATAAACACATGCTTTGCATGAGCACGTGTGCATAAATTCATATTCTATAAACGCATGTATAAATATGTGTTTTTTTACATTAAACTGTATAGATAGGGTTTTTTTTTTTTTTTTTTTGCATTTTACTGCATACGTAAATGCATGAACAGCAAGAATACTTTTATACTTGCGTGTTTGCATTCCTAGGTACCTACATAACGGCTTACCTGGGTATCCGCATACTTGCATATCTACTGTGTTGTATAGCGATGGACCAACGTTGTCTAGGCCTGCATCCTTGTGGGACTACATATTAGTTTTTGTCTAATAAAGTCACTTTATTATGTACCTGTTAGACTAGCTAAATGACTCCAGAAGGGAGAGGCGGCTGGGGGAAGCAGGTACACCACCCTCAGGTCAAGTGATCTGGCGGTGTTCATGTCTCCTGTTGGACCAATGGCATCAGGGGTATCTAAGCCACTGTGGCGCCTAATCTCGAATCAAGCCCGGTTAGTACTTGGATGGGAAACTACCCAGGAATACCAGGGGCTGTATGTTTTTTTTTTTTTTCCTGAAAAGAGGCATCTGAGGCTGCAGTGTCAGAGTATCTCAGACCACAGGTTTTTAGGGCAGTCCCTGAGGTGGTTTGCTCCTTCTTTAGCCAGCAGAAACCTGGTAGGTTTAGTGCACCTCTTGGGACTGTCTGGGTCTGCCATAGAGGAGTCGGTCTTTTGCCTTGCATTGGCTCTTGGAGCAGAAGTTATGGGCTCATTATTGTGAGGCAATTAAATGGTAGCAGTTCCAAAACCAAATAGGGACATGAGGTCTATCTTAAGATCTCAAGCCGCTGAACATCCTTCTGTTTCAGATAGGCTAGATCTGTTAAGTTAAGACCTCTCTGCAAGAGGTAGATTTTGTGGTCCATAATCATCTGTAAACGCATGTCTTCATTTTGCGGTTTGTTTCCAGGCTCATCAAAGATTTCTGTAATTGCAGTGGAAAGTTGTTTTTTTGTGAATCTTCCCTTTGGGTTGGCCACAGCTCCGGAGGGTTCACAAAGCATCTAGCCCCAGTGCTGGGCTTGCTGAAGACACCTCAATACTCATTACCTCAATAATCTTTGCAGAGAAAGCAGTCGATTCCAGGGGTTCCTTCAATATATTTCTATAGGAGGAAGCTGTGTTTAGGTCAAAGCACGTTCCCTACATAGTCCTACTCTAGGTCTTGTTAGAGGATCATTCTCTCAGTCTGGAACTTGAAGATCCAGTCATTGGATTGCTGGAAGGCTCTGTTCCCGGAGTGTTGCAGGGCAAAAATTGGTGGTCGATATTCTTCCAGATTCAGCAGTGGGACCTAATGGTCTTGAGTCCTGTATCTGAGCACTGTTAAGCCCCTGCAAGCCAGTTCGGGGAACTTCAATTACAGGACTTGAAAATATTTTTTTGCCTGAGGTGAAGCCAGGAAGTGGCACCCGCAGAAATATGTGAGTGGAGAATTTTCTTTTTCTTTCTCCAATCGGTAGGGGAAAAGAGGTTGGCCTTAAGTACCATTAAGGGTCAGAGTTAGTCCCTATCCATTCTTTTCCAGAGGACATTGTTTCTCACTCCTTGTTTCATACATGTCTCTTACAGCATGTAACTTGAAAAGTCCCGCCTGTCAGGCCATTCTTGTGTCCTTGGGACTTGAATTGGATCTTGACTGTCCTTGCATGAGGCCACTTTTTGAACCAATCGGGGGATTCTGTTGGTCCTTTTATCTCGGACGGTGGCTTCTTTGGTTGCTATCACTTCACTAAGTGGAGTGTCAGAGTTGGTGGCCCTTTCATGCAAGGAGCCATTCTTGGTCTCGCATCGTAAGGTGATGTTGCATCCTCATCAATTTTTATTGGCTAAAGTGGTTTCTAGTTTTCACTTGAATCAGGACAATGTCTTGCCTTTTTATTTTTCTCCTAATCTACAGTGGGCAGCAGAAAGATCGCTACATACTCTAGAGCAGTGGTTCTCAACTCCCTGTCCTCAGGACCCACTAACGGGCCAGATTTTAAGTATTACCTTTGGGAGATGCAGATTAGAATACTGAAATCACTGAGCAGCAAATTATATCACCTGTGATGTATTTCAGTTATCTTGCAAACCTGGCCTATTAGTGGGTTTTTGAGGACAGGAGTAGAGAACCACTGCTCTAAAGGTTGTTCAGGCGCTCAGGATCTACTTGAGTTGTCGACACAGGTCAGGAATCCTGGTTTGTGCTCACAGAAGAGCCCAGGAAGGGCAGGCGGCATCCAGGTCGAATGTTTAGCTGTGGGTCTGCCAGTTTATCAATAATGCCTATGGTTTAAAGGGCAAAATCCAATTTTTTTATCCTGGGGAGAGATTCTCTACCAGGTGTGGGGGAGTATCATGGGCCATCAATCATCTGTGGCCCAGGTGTGCAAGACCACTATTTGGTCTTTGGTTATACATCTACAGGATTTTTACCAGGTGGATGTCAACATGGAGGATACTGCCTTTGGCCTCCAGCGTATTAAAAATAGCAGAGTAGGTCCTTCTCTGGTGGCAGTTTCTATGATGGTGTCTCCCTCCCCTCAAGGATATTGCTTTGAGACGTCCCAAGTAGTTATTATTATAATAACCGGCTCTGTGTCCTGTGATCTACAATAAAGAAAATAGGATTTTTTCATCATACTTACCTGTAAAATCCTTTTCTTGGAGTACATCACAGGACACAGAGGTCCCTCCCCTCTTTTTGGGAATTTATTGCTTGCTACAAAACTGAAGTGCTTCCTGTGTAGGAGGGGTTATATAGGGGAGAGCTTCCTGTTTGATTTGATTGATCTACCAGTGTCCATTTGCCTATAGGTGGCGTATAACCCAAGTAGTCCTGTGATGTACTCAAAGAAAAGGATTTTATAGGTAAGTGTGACGAAAAATAAAATCCTATTTTTTTGTGTAACTCTAAAAGCCACATTATTTTTAAGTTTTTGGAATTATAAAGTTTATTTATAATTTATCTTTTAGCAAAGGTGGAGTGCAACCAGTCCAATCACAATAGAAGCAGACCTAAAGGGGAACTAGTGTCTCTGAATCTCCATTAGGCTTTGCCCACCCTCATATGTTACCTTTTTAAAAAGAGCCAAATACAAAATAACAATCTAATGATAAAATATGTTTGTAAAAAAATGTGCTGTCCTTGTGCATGCTAGATTCATGACCGATCTGAAGCTCGCATATCTGATATTTTTAAACCCAGGAGAAATGAATAAATTGTTTTGGAGTCTCTTCCTTTTAGCTGTAGTTAACAGAGTAAGATCTTTGTATTAAATATTAAGTATTTTTTTTCATCTGTCCAAAAGAGGATAAAAAGCATATAAAGGGCAAAATGCATTCTTGTAAAAACCAATATATAGCATTTTGTCCTCAATGAAAGGCCATTTATCAAGAAACTGCTCACCTACCGACTGACCCAGGAAGTAGTGGGTCTTTAGGCTCCACCCGACCACATCTCCCCAGTGCCCCATCTTTGTTACCAGTACTAATCCAAGTGGGAGGGGGGGCTCACACTGTCCTGACTGCATCCTTCATGATATGAAATAAGTGAATCCTTGTAGTGAGAGTGATACATAAGGGGATTGGAAGAAGACGTGGGAAATATGACATGTAAGTAAAAGGAGTAGATTTATAATCCAAACAGAAAAGTACATTATCAGAGTAGCAGTGAGTGAGTAGCCTCTTAAGCTGACCACACATATTACAACTTGATTGTACAATCTCCTTTAAGTTGGCCATACACTATACACTCTGTATAATGTCCTTTTTAGATCTGTCAACCATTATGTAGCATAAGGATCTGTATTATTGCTTACAAAATGAATGGATCATTTAGAGTGGCTGTAATCCCTTAAATATTCTCACTGAAGTTACTGGCCTAATGTGATACAAAGAGATTAACCACTTGCCGCCCGCCATATAGCACTACAGTGGAACCTTGGTTTATGAGTAACGCGGTTAACAAGCGTTTTGAAAGACGATCAACAGTTTGCAAGTGTTGTCTCTCAAAATGAGCAGAATTCAAGCTAATGGGCGGTGCTTTACTGCATTTGGCCAGAGCTGCGGTGGTTCCGGAGACACTTGGAACGGTTCGTAGCCGTTCGTAAATGCTCGGAAATACTCAGACACACTCCATTCCTGAGTGTTTCCGAGTTCAGCCGAGCTGTCCCCGAGGCTCTCTGGCGCCCCCCACCTCTGGCCACATGCGGTATTGCACGTAATAATAGTCAATGCGGAACTAATTATCTTCATTTCCATTGACTTCTATGGGGAAACTTGCTTTGATGTGAGAGTGCTTTGGATTACAAGCGTTCTCCTGGAACGGACTATGCTCGTAATCCAAGGTTCCGCTGTATGAAGTTGGCAAAGTAATTGCGATATCCTGAATGGACGTCGCCAGGATATCAAACCGCATCTCGGTGATCGTTGTTGCGATTTTTCAGTCTGACAAACCGCAACTCCGATCTAGGTAAAGAGTCTCTGACAGAGACTTTCTACCACGTGATCAGCCATGTCCAATCATGGCTGATCACGATGTAAACAGGAAGAGCCGTTGATCGGCTTTTCCTCACTCGTGCTTGACAGACGCGAGGTGAGCCGATCGGCTGCTTTCCTGACGGCCAGGTCTGTGCTGATTGTCTATCAGCACAGCTCCCCCTCTGTGCCCGCCCAGGACCACCAGGGATGGCCACCACACTGGACCACCAGGTATGCCACCCTAGACCACCAGGGAAATGTCAATCAGTGCCCAGGCAGCTGCCAATCAGTGCAAAAGTAAAATGCCTGCCAGTGATGCTTATCAGTTAAATCCATCAGTGCCCAGCAGTGCTGTCTATCAGTGCCACCCATAAGTACCCAGCAGTGCCGCCTTATCAGTGCCCAGCAGTGAAGGAGAAAACGTACTTATTTACAAAATGTTATAACAAACACAAAGGGAAAACCTTTTTTTTTTTTTTTTTTTTTTTTTTTTTTTTTAATTTTTGGTCTTTATTCGTTTTAGCAAAAAATAAAAACCGCAGAGTTGATCAATACCACCAAAAGAAAGCTCTATTTGTGGGAACAAAATGATAAAAATTTAGTTTGGGTACAGCGTAACATGACCGTGTAACATGTCATTCAAAAAGTGAAAGCGCTGAAAATTGGCCTGGGCAGGAAGGTGCGAAAGTGCCCTGTATTGAAGTGGTTAAACAAATCCTCCTACATAAGTTGTAACTTTTTATCTGGGGCACTCTCTCTTCTAAAGACTTGCAGCTGTAATTTAAGCGAAAGGTAGTTATACAAAGTATTGATCCAGGGGGGCTGAATACAAATGCATGCCACACTTTTCCAATATTTATTTGTAAAAAAAAAAAATTGGAACTATTTATAATTTTCCTTCCTCCTCACAACTATGTGTAACTTTGTGTTGGTCTATCACATAAAATCCAAATAAAATGCATTTATGTTTTTGGTTGTAAAATGACAAAATGTGGAAAATTTCAAGGGGTATGAATACTTTTTAAGGCACTGTATGTGCCTTGTTTATTTTTGATTTCAGAGGTTTCCAGACGCCTTTTTTGTCTTGCATAGTCTTGGTAAACTTAATGAGATTTTTTTTTTTTCTTGTTTGAGGACACAGGAATTCAGAGACTGTTGGGTTAGGATTTAGCTTGAGTATTTAGACAATAGCAACTGAAAATACAGTGACCCAGCAGATTATAACCCCTCCTGCTCCCAGCATACCACTGATTTTTGCTAGTGTCCTTTACTTTCTCAACAGCTATGTGGTGCATTTCATATTGAATTGGGTGTTAAAGACAACAAAACATCTACCCTTGCAGTATGGTTAAATGCTCGTTAGGTCCAGGGGAAGATGAGAAGGCAATATTACTTGCCTCACACCCACTCTGCCTGGTTCCAGCATGCTCCTCCTTTTCTTCCAGTTCTCCAGGCTGTGGGCAGTCCCTTGGTGTCACCACCTACAGTGCAGAGCTATTAAACCTGCATTGTACGTGGAGGAGGCAGGAGGGCAGCAATGACCAGGAACACCTTCGAAAAGAGACTTTTTCTGCTGGAGGGACCCTGCCGGAGTGAGGGATAAGTTATTACACCTCACTTCTGTCCCCCTAGACAGAATATGTAGTGGGGAGGGACCTGCTGCAATTGTAGTTCTTGTTTAATTCCAAGAGTTGGGCTTTCAAACTGGTTGGACAATCTCCTTTAGCTTTACCAAAACTGTGCTTTTACAGAAGCAGCCCATTTGGTTTGTACCCAATCAGGCAGCAGCACTTGCACTATATAGTCACTGGTATGTAAAGGCGATTGTACAATTCGATCATGTATAGTTAGCTTTACATTACATAGCTGTTGGTAAATGTTATGGAGATCGTATGATGGGGTTTTGAGATTTTTTGGCTAGCTTCAACTGTGCCACTTTTTAGAAGAATGATTTCTGAGAGATACAAAGCTAAAGTATGAAATCTTCTTTCCATGGGTTCATAGCAAACCCCTCATCATATTCCATCTATTGTTGTCACCAATTTCCCTTACTGACTATGATGACAATTCTATTTTGTACCCAAATGTGCTACTCAACAATGTTTTTCTTTTTTGTTGTTTAAAATCTTAATACAAAAGATGAAAATGTATAACAAAAAAACACTAAATGGCAAGGATAATTTTCTCTTATCTTTCCAACAGGATGTCTTACAATACGAGAAGTAGCTGATGTCCTGGGCAAGGAGACATTACAGAGTCTGAAGAATGAATGTGGAGGCCTACAGACACTACTAAGAAACCATCACCAAGTCTTTGAAGGTAATAGCTAGAAAAGTAAACCTGCATTTTGTAGCATATAGTACGGAGGAGGGTGAGGACAAGGAAGGTAAACATGAACTTGTTTTTCAGTTCTAAAGGCCTTCATGCGCTTTGGAAGGTTGATGTTACATCCCACCTCCTCTACCCTTAAAGTGTTTGTAAACCTCAGACATGAAATATGAAGAAAGCATATCCCTCTATAGTGTGTACTTGTCTCAATTTCTGTCTGCTGTTTCGTTCCTCTGCTATCAGCTTGAATCGCTTCTGACAAGTTTTTCTGACACCAAGAGAAAAATGGTGACAGGGGAGGGACCTCCAGCTGATTGACAGCCTCAGCTCTGTTCTTGTGTGTTGTGTGAAGGGGGTGTGTCCCTTCCTTCCAATCAGCTCCCAGAGCTCCCTTACTGAGCTCTGCAGTGTGTAATTTCAGCTCTCCACTCCCTCTTTTTTTTTTTTTTTTTTTTTTTTTATAGCTCTACAAGCTTTATAAATTCAGCACTTTCAAGGGATGTAGGTGAGAGAGGATTGGAGATAGACGTACAAGGTATATAGGATAATTTGTTGCATTTCTGTGTATTACCTGAGGCTAGTCTCTTCACTAAGTATATGTAATGCCCCATACACACGGTCGGATTTTCCGACGGAAAATGTGTGATAGGACCTTGTTGTCGGAAATTCCGACCGTGTGTGGGCTCCATCACACATTTTCCAACGGATTTTCCGACACACAAAGTTTGAGAGCAGGCTATAAAAATTTCCGACAACAAAATCCGTTGTCGGAAATTCCGATCGTGTGTACACAAATCCGACGGACAAAGTGCCACGCATGCTCAGAATAAATAAAGAGATGAAAGCTATTGGCCACTGCCCCGTTTATAGTCCCGACAGACGTGTTTTACGTCACCGCGTTTAGAACGATCGGATTTTCCGACAACTTTGTGTGACCGTGTGTATGCAAGACAAGTTTGAGCCAACATCCGTCGGAAAAAATCCTAGGATTTTGTTGTCGGAATGTCCGAACAAAGTCCGACCGTGTGTACGGGGCATAAGTGTTTACAACAACTTTAAGCCACATCCCGTTAATATATGCATAACTGTAGGGTGGTGGGAGAGTTAGGTGGTATTTACAGTGATACATGAAAAAAACTATGGAAAGTAAATTAGTGCAAGAAAGTTGGTGAAAACACCCTCCTCAGTTTCTCAAAAAAGTCTTTTTTCTAACCTTTGACAAACAGATACAGTTAGGTCCAAATATATTTGAACAAAGGCACAATTTTCAGACTTTTGGCTCTGTTATGCCACCAGAATAAAATTAAAATGAAACAATCCAAATTAATTTGAAGTGCAGACTTTCAGCTTTAATTCAAGGTGTTGAACACATTTTTGTACAGTCCCCCCCCCCTCATCAGGGGCTCAAATGTAATTGGACAAATGAATATAATCATAAATAAAATGTTCATTTTAAATATTTTGTTGATAATCCTTTACTGGCAATGACTGCCTGAAGTCTGTAACCCATGGACATTACCAAAGACTGGGTTTCCTCCTTTCTGATGCTTTGCCAGGCTCTAACTGCAGCTGTCTTCAGTTGTTCTTTGTGGGTCTTTCTGCTTTTAGTCTTGCCTTCAGCAAGTAAAATACATGCTCAGTTGGGTTGAAATCAGGTGATTGACTCAGCCATTGCAGAATATTCCACCACTTTTCCTTCAAAAGCTCCTGGGTTGCTTTTGCAGTGTGCTTTAGATCATTGTCTATCTGTACTGTGAAGCGCCGTCCAATTAACGTTGCTGCATTTGGCTGAATCTGGGGTGATTGTATATCTCTAAACACTGCAGAATTCATCCTGCTGCTTCTGTCTTCTGTCGCATCAATAAACACCAATGACCCAGTGTCACTGGAAGCCATGCATGCCCATGCCATCACACTGCAAGCTCCACAATGTTCTACAGATGACGTTGTGTGCTTTGGATCATGAGCTGTTCCAAGCCTTCCTTCCTTCCTGCTTGGAACATTCTTGCCATTTCTAATGTGTTTCCTGTTTTTCTTTCCTTGTTGCTGCTGCTATCTGCAGGAGAAATGGTAGACTGCGATTACCTGCAGTTATGTGCAGATAGCTGCAATAAATTGATCCTGGACGCAGTCAAATTTATTTTTTCTAACCACACAAAACCCCATGTAACGAGACCGTTGCTAAATGCAGTGTGTGAATGGGACCATAGGAAAGCATTGTTTAAGTTTAGCTGCGGTAGATAACTTGATCTATCCGCAGCTAAAAGCTGAAATCTATCCGCCCGTGTGAAAGGGGCCTTATTTTGTGCTAGAAAGTTTGTTTTATAACACATTAATAATACAGTGGAACCTTGGATTACGAGCATAATCCATTCCAGGAGAATGCTTGTAATCCAAAGCACTTGCACATCAAAGCGAGTTTCCCCATAGAAATCAATGGAAATGAAGATCATTCATTCCACATTGACGTCTATTGCATGCAATACCGCATGTGGCCAGAGGTGGGGGGCACTGGAGAGACTCGGAAATACTCGGAAACCTTCGGGAATGGAGTATTTCCGAGTATTTCCGATGGGTTCCGAACCGCTCCGAGTGTCACCGACGCCCCCGCACCTCTGGCCAAATGCGGTACTGCACACCGTAGAGGCTTGAATCCTGCTCGTTTTGCGAGACAACACTCGCAAACCGAGTCAGGATTTTAAAAAAATAATTGCTCGTATTGCGAAACGCTCGTTAACCGCGTTACTCGCAATCCGAGGTTCCACTGTAGCTGGTTAGGAAGTTATGACCTTAATGTAACTTGGAACAAAGAATAATACTTTTTATTCAAAGGTGAACTCAATGCAGATATTGCAAAAAATATACTGTATATTCTATGCACTTTTATTATGTTCAAGAATAACATTTTTAAAAATGTTTTCATTTATAATTTAATATAATATAATGAAAAATAATCGTATTTCATACATAGCTTTACAGCTAGCAGCTAGAGCTGCAGGCTCATTTCCACATTTTTCTGTTCTTAGCTGCTCTGCTGGAAGAAAAAAGCCTTATGTTTACAGAGCTCAAATGCAAAAACAAAAATCCAAATAAGTATATATTGGTTTGTGTGAAAGTTCTAGCATCTACAAGCTATGGGGTGTTTGTGTGTGTGCTTCTAATGGGACTGTGATAGTGCGGCAGACAATCTGACCCTGACATCACCAGTGACACTAATACAGTGATCAGTGCTAATGCTATACACTGTCACTGTACTAATGACACTGGCTGGGAAGGCGTTAACATCTGGGGCAGTCGAGGGGTTAACACTGGGCCTTACAATATTTACTGTGAGCGTGTTCTGGCCATAAACCATTGGGCGGGACCCGCTGATCGGCTTGTGCTGTAGCAAATGATGATGGCACAACCTGGATGGCGGGTGGGCATGTGCACGCCTTCTACCCAGAGCTGCAAAATCACATACATACATGTGCACTGTAGGGCCGCCCTGCCACAGTAGAAGTGCGGTGGGCGATCCTGAAGTGATTAAACAGCTGAGGGATCAGAGGAATGATGGAATTGCACAGAGCGGCCCCATACCTCCTCATATCGAGTCTCCTGCCGGTGCTCCTGGCTCATCCTCTGGCAATGCCTCCTATAGAAAGCCCTCTTTCTTTGGAGGTACTCATGCGGGCTTGCTCCCAAGCCTCAATGTGTTACTGTCTATAGACAGCATGACTTGCCAATGGCTCCTGCTGCCTCAGAAAATCCAGTGTCACCAGCAAGTGAGGGGAGAGAAGAGCTGCAAATGGGCACAGTGCTGGATCGAATGAGGGCTCAGGTAGGTAAAAGGGGTGAGGGGGAATACTGCTGCTAAACATTTTTCACCTAAACACAAGGAATGCATTACAGTGATTGTAATGTCTCGTGTTAAAAAAAAATAAAATGCTTACCTGCCCTGTGCAGTGGTTTTGCACAGAGCAGCCCGAATCCTCCTCTTCTACGGTCCCTCTTTGCTGCTCTTGACCCCTCCCTCCTGTCAAGAGCCCCCAGTATGTCCATTTAGACACGGAGCTGCGGCTGGGCCCCAACCTTCTCTCCTGATTTGCTAACCGACTTTGATTGACAGCAGCGGGAGCCAGTGGCGCTGCTGCTGTGTCTCGGCCAGTCAGGAGGGAGAGGTGGCCGAGGGACACATGGACATTGCTGGACAGAGATGGGCTCGGGTATTAGGGGGCTGAGGGGGGCAGCTGCACACAGAAGGCCTTTCATCTTAAAGCATATAATGCATTAAGATGAAAAAAAAACTCTGACTTTA
This sequence comes from Aquarana catesbeiana, assembly GCF_042186555.1. Classification (NCBI taxonomy): domain Eukaryota; kingdom Metazoa; phylum Chordata; class Amphibia; order Anura; family Ranidae; genus Aquarana; species Aquarana catesbeiana. The sequence continues at coordinate 883,211,396 of NC_133324.1, forward strand.
CAACTACTTTAAAGTGGATGTAAACCCGATTTTCATTAAATTTGAGCTGGGCACATATATCTGCAGTGTTTTCTGATCTCTCTTCAAAGCACGTAGCTGTCTCCTGCTCCGTTCTTCTGTTATCAGCCTGATAACTTCTGACATGTTCTCTGTCAACTGGGATAAAAGCAGGCTGAAATTTGTGTTGGGGAGGGTGTTTTAAATAGATTAGCAGAGCCCTGAACTATTCAACTAACAGTTATGAAAGTCTCTACCTATGAGGAGAGGGGGTGTGTGTCTTTCCTCCAATCAGCTGTCTTGGCTGTATGCCCACACTTCACTGCAGTGTTAAACAGGAAGAGAAAATCTCCTAACACTGTGTGCACTTTCTAAAGAATATATAAAGCTGAAGACAGCAGATATACATGTACAACTTATGTAGGGAGATTTGTTTCAGCCCTGTGTATCATCTGAGGCTGTTCACTCCCCTGGATTTGTGAGGGTTTATATCCACTTTAAAGAAAGCGAGCATGCGCTCAGAGAAAATCCCCTAGCTCTCTGTCACTATGGCCCAAGTTGAAGGCGGGGCTAATCTGGAATGGGTCACATGTCCTCTGACGTAACCTCATTTTCTTCCAATTTCTCCTCCCAGTCTGTGTAAAGTCGATTTTAATTGTCAGTCAAGTATGTCATCCACCCAAAGGCATTGGTGGTTGAATTGGATCCTTGACGCCACTCCTTTTGGGAGGAGGGCCTGAAAAAGCTGAGGCGACATCACAGGACATGTAACCAGGCCATGCTGCAGCAATAAAAGAAAGAGTTATGCGGCCCAAATTTAATAGGCTATAATTTGTTGCTTTTATTTCCGACGTGCTTCTCATGTGAATAAATGGCTGTTGGTGTGCACTATTAATTAGACCAGTGGTTCTCAACCCTGTCCTCAAGTACCCCCAACAGGCCATGTTTACAGGTTTTCCTTTACCTTGTATAGGTGCTTTAAATCCGAGTCAATGGCTTGGTATTATGGACAGCTATTTTATCTGAGCGAAATTCCCACAATATGGCCTGTTGTGGGTACTTGAGGACAGGGTTGAGAACCACTGACTTAGACATTGTAAAAAGTATCACAGTTGAGGCCCCTTTCACACTTGTGCAACTTGTCCTGCAACTTGGGACTGCAAAGTCGCAATGACAAGTCGTACCCCATGATTTCCAATGAGTACCATTTATATCTGTGCGACTTTAAAGTAGTCCCTGCATAACTTTGATCTGACTTGATGTCCATAGATCTTAAGATTACACAGGCTTCAGTTCGTGGCAAAATCGTGCAACTTTCAGGTCGCACAAGTGTGAAAGGGGCCTGAGAATCGCGTTAACTGTATTATATATACAGCTAGTATTCGCATGAACATGAGTGCTTATTGTAGTTGTTTTATAGAAATACAAGTCAAGCATTGAAGGGTTTATTGTTTTGTCTCAGTACTGTCTGCTCTTCCTTCCTGTGTGCATGTGCACAGAGTCTATTGCTGTGCTGCAATATGGTCTACAGGAGGCCCAGGCCCAGACTAATGTCAAGCAAATGTGCTTGGGTTACAAGACTGGCTGAACAGAGTTACAAATGCTTGTACAGTTAACCACTTTCCGACCAGCCGCTGCAGTTGTACTGAGGCAGAATGGCACAGCTAGGTGAAACGACACTATGTAACGTTGCGTCGCCCTGTGGCTGCCCCCGGAGACGATACGAGTGCCCAGTGGTCGTGATCACCGCCGGGCTCCCGCGATAGCTCGGGGCACACGGAGAACCGGGATCTGTATGTGTAAACACAGTTTCCGGTTCTCTGAGGGGAGAAGTGACAGCTCATCTGTTCATACAGAGTGTGAACAGCGATCTATCTCTTCCCCTACACAGTCCCCTCCCCACTTCAGTTAGAACACACACTAGGGAACACTTTACCCCTTAATAGCCCCCTAGTGTTAACCCCTTCCCTGCCAGTGACATTTTTACAGTAATCAATGCGTTTTTATAGCACTGATCGCTGTAAAAATGCCAGTGGTCCCAAAAATGTGTCAAAATTGTCCAACGTGTCCGCCATGATGTCGCAGTCCCAATAAAAATTGCAGATCGCCGCCATTACTAGTAAAAAAAAAAATTTTATAATAAAAATGCCATAAAACTATCCGCTATTCTGTAGACGCTATAACTTTTGCGCAAACAAAAGAAAATGTTTTTTTATATATTTTGGGGGGATATTTATTATAGCAAAATGTTTATAATATTTATATAAATAAAAATAAAAACCGCAGAGGTGATCAAATACCACCAAAAGAAAGCTCTATTTGTGGGAAAAAAGGACGTCAATTTTGTTTGGGTGCAACATCGCACCACTGCGCAATTGTCAGTTAAAGCAACGCAGTGCCGAATGGCAAAAATTGCTCTGGTGAGGAAGGGGGTAAAATCTTTCGGGGCTGGGGCAGTTAAACTAGCTTTTTTATTTTATTTGTGTTTTTAGCGGATTGCCTGGAGTTCAGCTAGAACAGGTTTTATTGCATTGTACTGTTATGGTTAGTTTCCTATTGGAGATGTTTCATTGCCCTTGTTTCTTCTTCTTTCATATAAAATAACATTCTAATTCCTGCCTTTGTAAGCCCTTAATACAAGTGTGGGTCAGAATAAATTGCTGTTCTGACCTCCGCTTCTCTCCATTCTCCCAGGTAGACAGACCCTAAGGCTAAATGTAAACTTATTTCCCTTCTTGGAGAAAACAGAATGACCATTTTTAGCTTTCATGTAAACTGCAGCCTTTGTTGAATATCATCTGTCTTTTAACTTGAACAAATAGCTTTAGAGAGTGATATCAGTGTGGGGCTGCTAAAATGGAAATGACAAATACAAATGATTATACTTAGAAATGTCTTAGTAAATAGTAATTTCTCAGATGCCTACTGTTAGAGCTGGAGTTCCTGGCTGATGTTAAACTGTAATTATCCGTATTCAACATATTTTTTTCTGGTTCACCTAAAGGACAGTACAGTTCGTCTAAGCTGGGTCTGTCTTAGGCAGGGGTCTCCAAACCTTCTAAACAAAGGGCCACTTTATTGTCCTTCAGACTTTATGGGGGCCGGACTGTGGACATTTTCCTGTCATCAGTGGGAGTAAACATCACCACAATTGGTATTAGAGGGAGGAATAGTGCCCCATCGTTTGTATCATTGGCAGGAATAATTGTTGGTATCAGTGAGAGAAATGGTGCCCCATTGTTGGTGTCAGTTGGCAGAATAGTGTCTAGTATCAGTGGGAGGAATAATGCCCCAAGGGCCGGATAAAGGCAAGAAAAGGGCCAGATCTGGCTGCTGGGTCGCAATTTGGAGACCACTGGTCTTGGGATTCATGTACACTAGCAGCTCCTAAACTTGAGTTTAGGAACTTTTGGCATTCTTTTGCCAAATCTCCTAAACTCAACTTCATAAAAGGTGTCTGTCTATGTACGTTTAGGAGCTGCTGTGATTAGGGAAGCTTCAATCTCCCTCTTCTGAACATGGAAGAATCGCGTTCAGGAAGGAAACGTTTTGACCACCAGCCGCAGGAAGACGCAAACTGCGGCAAAATCGCGCTGGTTTCCCGGGGACGGCGGTCAAAGTGGGCAGTGTGAACATGAAGCCTTAGGGTTAGTCCTGATCAGTTTTGCATCATAACTTTATATATACAGTGGACCTCGGATTGCGCGTAACGTGGCTAACGAGCGTTTCGCAATATGAGCACTGTATTTTTAAAAATCATAACTCGGTTTGCGAGTGTTGTCTCGCAAAACGAGCGAGGTGGGGGAGTGCCGGAGCAGAGCAGAACGTTACGTTCGAAAATGCATGGAAAGGCCCGAGTGTAGCGCGGCTGACCTTGGCAAATCTCGGGTAGGAAGTCTTTCCGAGGTTTGCCGAGGGCAGCCGAAGTGTCCTCTGGCCTTTTCGGCTGTTTCCGAGGCTCTCCGCCCCCCCCCCCCCCCCCCCTCTGTATTTATGCGAAAACTTTTTTGGTGCTGATAAGTTGCAGTTGGGCAGGAGTTGGGTTTTGCATGTTTAAGTACAACTAAAGGGAAAACTTTTTTTTTAGTTTTGGATAGAGTAGGGAGGGATTACAACACCCATTAGGTTTGTAAGAACCCTTTCACGCTTATATGACTTGTCCCACGATTTTGGACTGCAAAATCGGATGGCAAGTCATTCTCCATGATTTTGAATGACTACCATTCGTATTGGCACGACTTTATGTTGGATAAGGGTCTGGTATGGTGCAGTTTTTCTGGCGTGGGGATTCCCCTTAAAATCCATACCAGACCGAAGGGGTCCGGTATGCTCCTGAAGGGGGAACCCATGACATTTTTTTTTTTTTAATTGGCGTGGAGTTCCCCTTTATGCACAAGTCGCATGCCAAAGTCGGAACAGTTAATACGGATCCGACTTCAGAAAAAAATTAGTGCAGGAACTACTTTGAAGTCGACCAATTTTCAGATGTTTTTTACTTCACATGACTTTTATCTTGTTTGGGGGATTAAGATGCATAATTGTACTCGCCCATGTCCCATGGTTGTATATACATAGATTTATTGTCTATATGCGATTATTTTATGTCTAATGTAGGCAATGCGTTTTTATGCCATGTTGATCATTGGTCCTTAATAAACATACATATGTTTGCACCTCTGTGAGTGTGATTGGGCTGCATCATGCGCACCTCATTTAAAGTCCCAACCTCCCCCTCTCTTTTTCAACGCTAGTACAAGAGCTGGAAGACGATAGCGGAGGAGCCCGGCGGAAGGCATCAACATGGGGGCAAGGTGCTTTGGGGCGGGGGGGGCGCTCGCTCGTCCCCACCCCCTTTCCTGACCGGCCAGGCTGGTGTTCGGATAAGGGTCTGGTATGGATCTTGGGGGGGACCCCACACCGTTTTTTCGGCGTGGGGGTTTCCTCTTAAAAACCATACCAGACCGAAGGGCCCGGTATGCCCATGAAGGGGGAACCCATGCCGGTTTTGTTTTTTGTTTTTGTTTTGTTTTTTTTGTTTTTTTTTTTAAATTGCTGTGGGGTTCCCCCTAATTATTTGGTAATCAAAGTCGCGTTGCTGCTCATTGAAGTCATACTTCAAGTCGTGGGGCAAAGTTGGATCCACAGTCCTATGACTGACTTGTCAAAATCGCGTGACTTTGGAGTAGCACAAGTGTGAAAGGGGCCTTAAGGAGATTCACCCTCTCTATTTGTCCTGTTTACCATTATCATTGCAAGTGAAAGCAAAAAAGAATCCCACATTTTGGGTTGTCCCCAGAAAAGAAATCTTCCAATAGTGACCTGGGGGTCACCAAGGAATTCCCTTAATTTGCAGAGATTTCCTCTCACTTCCTGTTTGGCTATCACTTCCTGTTTGGCTATGGGACAGGTGGCAAAAATCAACCCTACAGGGGTTATAACCCTCCCTTAATCTATCCAAAATGGGAAAAAAAAAAGTTTTGCCTTTTTAGTTCAACTTTAGGAATTAAAGTGAAGCACAGATATACTCACAGGAAGAATGCGGTATTCTTTAAGCACAAATAGTTGAAATTATTATTAATATTTTTTAATAGACAGTTGGATGGACTTTGATTTTATTCACTTGTATGATTTGTCTTACACAATTTATTTTTCATTTCTAAACGGAAAACATACATATGATTGTTTTATGCCATTATATAAGGAGGATCCTTTTTTTTAGAGAGGTGAGAGGTGTAGGGTAGCTGTGGGATACTCTAGCAAGGTAACAGAGCAACTTGTGGACACTTTCCTCATTCTCAGAGCCTTCTAGCACAGTCCTTGCAGCAGCTAATGGATTGAGCCAGCCAAGGACACCATAAGGAATATCCACCTTTCAGCAAGGCTGACACTATAGCAAGAGGGAAAGTAGCAGCACACTGTCAGTGGGATCGCTAACAAGGGTCTGCACTCACAAATGCCCCCGGACATGTGCCATGTAGACTCTTCTCACCAGATCCCCACATAAACCCCTTGATCAGGTCCAGCAAAGTTAGGGCTCTTTCACACGGAGGATCCGTATGTCTGTTTTTCATCCTTCCGTTTTCGGATGGAAAAACGGACATACATGTATCCCTATGGAGCGTCGGATGTCAGCGATGACATGTCCGATGACATCCGACCCGCTCCGATCCGAAAAGTGTAATGGAGGAAAACCCTACTTTTCCATCCGTTATCGGATCGGGTGACGACGGACTCTACGGTCCGTTATCATTTTCCTGCTCAGCGGGGATCGGCGGAGCGATCCCCGCTGAGCAAGCGGGTGTTCACGGGGCGGATCATCACTGATCCGCCCCGTGTGAAAGAGCCCTTAAGTAGAAAAGGTCCCCCAGCTATCCCAGCTGGGACCTTGATGAGCAGATGAAAAGAAAAACAGCTGAACTGCCCTTTAGGCTGGGAACTTCTCCTTCTGGACAAGAACCCTGCTGTTCCAACAAAATGTGCCAGCATAGGCCTGGTCTTCAAGTGGTTAATGCAATTGTTTAGCCTATGTTTCTGTGTAAAAAGATATAGTAGGAGTTAAAGGGGTTGTAAAGTCAGAAGGTTTTTTTTATCTTAATACATTCTAAGCAATAAGATAAAAAGCCTTCTGTGTGTAGCAGCCCCCTCAGCCCCCCTAATACTTACCTGAGCCCCATCTCTGTCCTGCGATGTCCATGAGTGTCTCGGCCGGCTGAGACTCTCCTTCCTGATTGGCTGAGACACAGCAGCGGCACTATTGGCTCCTGCTGGTGTCAATCAATGTAAGTTAGCCAATCAGGAGGGGGGGGGGGGCTCCGTGTCTGAATGGACACAGGGAGCTGCAGCTCGGCTCGGGTGCCCCATAGCAAGCTGCTTGCTGTATGGTCACTCAACAGGAGGGAGGGGCCAGGATCACAGAAGAGGCACTCGATTTGCATTTGCTTTGTGCAAATCCACTGCACAGAGGGGGTTAAGTATAACATGTTTTTTATTTTTATAGAAGAAAAGACTAGACTTTACAATCACTTTTATTTCACATTCAAATGTTTTTTTCTTGGATCTTTTCTTTGAGACTCTGTTGCATACTTATAGGATTGTTCCCAAACTGAAGGGCTAGAAAACATTTCTGTTCTGTATGTGGATATGATAAAAGCCAGAATTGCTTTGGTATTTGACACCTGCACGTCAGCTGTAAAGCACAATGCTAGGGTTATATATATAATTATATGACATGTGTTAAGAACATCACATCTCACATTAGAAGTGCACAAAGGAAGCCTAAGTGGAGTACCTTAAATGCCCCTACAGGGTATAGAGCAATCCGTATGGCTTGCATGTAACTGACTGTTGGATTTTTTTTTCAGAATTTCTTGTCCTTTTATTAGGACCCCCTTCTCCCTAAACATAATGACTAAGATGTAATAATGTAAAGAGGATTACATTTACTCATATACTGTCATTGTATCCGTAGTCTATGATTCATCAGCACATGGCTTTACATGTGAGGTCAGCAGAACAGCAGAACAAGTCACACAGGAAAGAGACCAAAACTCTGATGTGCTGCATGTGTGCCGACCTGTGATCGCTGGACCTCCTTAAAGTTGAACATCAGATTTTTTTTTTTTTTTTTTATGGTCCGTGCATGCATGCACGTGTAAAACTTTAAGGCATATATGACTTCTTGGAGATCATAGTACATACCTGACATTGCCTTCAGTTGATTTTCTCTGCAAAAGGAGATCTCCGGGTAGATATAAAAGACACAAATGAATACTGATCTGTAACCATTATAATGTCAGTACGTGTATTTTTAGATACAAGCCATGTAAGTACCTGAATTTAACCTGGTATCATCCTCTAACAATCCCCATACTGTACAGTAGAACTGGAGTGAGGGATACAATAGAAGTGCAAGGGGCCAATCAATTTGTTTGCTTCCCAGAAGCATGCTAATAGGAGGAAAGGGGAGAGTGACATAGAGATGGGCTCATCACTGGGCTGACTCTTGTTTCACTGCCCAATCAGAGCCTGGGGCGGGTCCAGGACAATCTGGGCTTGGAGGAAGTACTTTGAATAGTGCTAGCCATCAAACTGAGCACATCTAATAGCAGAAAAAGCTACTGTGGAGGTAAACTCCAATTGAAGCTGAATATTCTAGAATTTGGAACATGTTCCAAAGGTGAACTTATCCTTTAAGTGCCTGCATTTTATACTTATGGTGATGATGGAGTAGCTAGCAGCTGCTCATTTACACATGATTTTTGGTGGAGGGGGGTTGCGGTAAACCCCCACTGTTGGGTTGCAGTTTAACTGCAGCTGCTTTAGTTACAGAGGCAGATGCTTTGTGGCTGCGGCAGTAATTGTGCCCCCTGTCATTTTTGGGCAGGTGCGCGGTGCCTGCCAAGCACGGCCTGTTCATGTGGCTGGGGCTGCTCTGCAAGCGCCCCTTAACCATGTGCTCTGCAAGCGCCCCTGCTCTGCAAGCGCCCCTTATTCAAAACGCCTCCTTACCGCCTATCAAATGCTGTCCAAAGAGAGATCCAAATGTGAATTGCTTTTCAGAGAACAAAGCATGTGTGAAGGAGCCCTAATCTCCAGATCTAAAATACATTCCTGTTTCAAGTGTGACAACCATCCAGCGCCCAGCTTGGGTACCTCCGTCAAGATACAGCTTCCTCCATCCTGGAACCAGGAACCGGTTATTGTAGCTCAGCATTGCACCCAAGAACTAGATGACACTAGCTTAGGTGCAAACTGGAACTTTACACCGATTATATACCATGCAAGATCAGATAAGAGTTTGATTACATTATAACCTAACCAATGCAAACTGTAAACAGTACATCTAAGGAACAGCTACCATAAACATAAGCAGTGATCTAATTAAACAGTAAGCTAGTCAACATAAACATATAACATCCCACAATAGCTCGGTAACCAGATAAAGTGGACACAATATAAATCACATCTTCAAGAGATGAGCAGACAGACAGAAACAGTAGGTGACTCACTTAACCACCTAAGGACCGAGCCTCTTTTTGAGATGTGTTGTTTACAAGTTAACCACTTCCGGACCGCCCACCGTCGTTCTACTTCGGCTATTTGTAGAGGAGTATTGTTGTTATGGCAGCAGCTTGCAGCCATAACCCCGGTATCTTCTTCTTCAGTGAGTGGCCCGGTTTCAGTTAGGACAGATCAATCAACTAGGATCATGTACCAGCAAACAAATACATTATCCAAATGAAACCTGTGTCAAAATAAATTATACATATATGCTGAAATAAAAACACAGAAAAAAGTCCATAGAGTGTGCTAAAATCCAATATAGGATGCTGATCGAAAACCCCCATAAAGTCCTTTCCAGAATGGGAACACACTGTAGCCAGCAGATGATAAATAATAGGGAATGCCAGATGGCTGCTTACCAGAACCGTTGGGACCTCTGTTACGGAGGTCTAATGGGCACAGACAGGAGGAAACACTCAGGTGAGGGCGGTAGGTTTACATATCCATCCAGCTTCACTCCTCCAGCAGTAAACACCTGGCTCTACTAAGCTTCGTAGGACCCACACAGGCAAGCAGGAATGGGGGCTTCCAGAATGTATATCATAGGAACAAAGAGGAGGGCTTCATAGTGCAGTCCATTTAAATGAAAAATCAATTTATTAAAATGCCGACATGCATATAGACAGGCAGACTCTTCAAAAACGAAAGGAAAAACACAGTCGCGACTCACGCCAGCTGACTGGTATGCAGTGACGTCAAATCCTCTAGCTCCGCCCAACGCTGCGTTTCTCCGTACAAGGCATCTACGGGGAAGGAGGCTAGGATGAGACGTCACTCACTAAGCTGCATATGTACCTTGGCAGGAACGGGACACCCGAAGCCCGATTAGAGGAAATCTCCAATCAACCTCCGGTGTATATAGGGCAGAAAAACACCTGCTTTCAACGAGAGTGACAAAAACAATCACCATCCCATAGAATGGAGAATGTTCCTGCATAGTTAAATCAACTCAAGGATACAATAATGTATATAAAATCAACATATAATTCATAAAATACAAATTCATATAAGTGATAAATAATTATACAATAAATATTAAAAAAAAGTTTATAAATTAATGAATGATAAAAACAGAAACAAAAATTGGGTCATTATTTTTATCTCAACGACTAGAAATCTCATATGTTGTCAAGGGGTGATACCATCCATTATTTTATGAGTATTTTATGAACAGCAATCTGACTAAAATATGAATACCCCTACAACTAAAAAAGGGAGGACAAAAGGGGGATAAGAGACCAAAAAGGAGAAGATTAACCCCATCTTCCAAAAACATAAAGGGGAAGGAGGGGGACCACATAACTCATTTGTCAGGAGATGGTATACAGTACAGGAGATTCTTTATACTGGGAACCCCTTATCTATTATTAATGTAACAGTTTATATCCCACTCTATGTTCAGGCCTAATGGGCTATAACAACGCATGTCAAAGATCCATTTAGTTTCACGGCGTGAAATATGTCTTTTTAGGTCATCGCCTCTCCGATGGGGAACAAATTTCTCTATAGCAATGACCTCTAATAGTGAAGGGTCTCGATTGTGAAATTGGTGAAAGTGCCAAGAGACACTATGGCCAATTAAACCTCTTCTTATATTGGAAAGATGCTCCCCTATTCTGGGTGGTCTGGGTGGTCCTACCAATATATTGGAAGCCACACGGGCACCGGAGCAGGTAAACCACACCTATAGTCCCGCATGTAATAAATTCGGTAATGAAGAGAGTCCTAGAAGTGACACTTGAGGAAAAAGTGGAGGTTCTAATGGTTTTAGAAGTAGCACACATTGCGCACTTCCGGCACGGAAAAAAACCTTTGAGATTACCAAACATACTGATCCTTGGAGGAGGATCTACAACACTAGGAGCCACTAAATCTTTAATGGTCTGATTTTTTTCGATAAAGGACCTTAGGTCGTTCTGGAAGCTGCGGTCCCAATATTTTATCGCTTTTCAATACCTGCCAATGTTTTTGTATCGTTCCATTTACCCACCAAAAATGTGAAGAAAAGGTAGTCACAAAAGACCATTCAAGATCCTTTTTGTTTTCATCCATATTTTTCGTTTTAGGGATCAGTAGGTCCTGTCTATCTAAAAGGGCAATTTCCCGCATCTCTTTATCCAAATCTAGTGGTTTATATCCTTTCTCCACAAAACGATTTTTTAGGACACTCGCCTGGGCCTGGGACTCAAAGTCCTGAACCCGTGAGCAATTACGTCTAATACGTTGGAATTGTCCTCGGGGTATGGCTTTAAGCCAATTTGGATGATGGCCACTATCAGTTGGAATATATCCATTTCTGTCGATAGTTTTGAAAAAGCTTTTGGTCAACAAAACTCCCTGTTCTTTAAAAATTACTAAGTCCAAAAAATTAAAGGATGTAGTACTGAACCCATAGGTAAATGTAATACCCCAATCATTGGTATTGAGAGTTGTCATGAAGATATTCAATGATTCCTCATCTCCTTTCCATAAAAAGAATGTGTCATCTATATAACGATCTATATAAGGGGTTCTTCCAGAGAAAAGAGTCTGTCATTCTCCCAAAGGGCCATGAACAAACCAGCTAAGCTGGGGGCAAATTTAGCCCCATAGCTACGCCGGTAACCTGTAAATAAAATTGACCTCCATAGAAAAAATTGTTATGTTCCATGGCAAAACGAAGCAACTTCATGACAAACTCCAATGTAGACGAGTTTTTAGAAAGTTCTTTATTAAGAAAAAACTTAGCCACCTGGTAGCCTAACTCGTGGGGTATAATGAGGTGACGTCTGCTGTTACAAGCAAAACATCCACTGTAAATTCAGATATTTCCCTCATGATTTGCATAGAGTCTTTCAAAAACGCTGGTGCTTTGGTAACCACAGGTTGAAGAAAATGGTTGACAAATTTCTCTATTTGAGAAGTAAGGGAGTCGATGCCACTTACTATGGGGGAAAACTGATTATGTGAATGAGATGGAACGCTTATTGTCAGACAGAGATACATATACGATCTTAAAAATGATTCTATAAATGTATATAAGAAATCTCTGAATGGCATCGTTCAAGATGGATACAAGAAGGAATTGGATTTTCTTATCCCACTAGCACCACGAACCCCAATCATCTACTATATCCCAAAAGTCCATAAGAATCCCAGTCAACCCCCAGGCCGCCCCATAGTAAGTGGCATCGACTCCCTTACTTCTCGAATAGGGAAATTTGTCGACCGTTTTCTTCAACCTGTGGTTACCAAAACACCAGCGTTTTTGAAAGACTCTATGCAAATTATGAGGGAAATATCTGAATGTTTTGCTTGTAACAGCAGACGTCACCTCATTATACCCCACAAGTTAGGCTACCAGGTGGCTAGGTTTTTTCTTAATAAAGAACTTTCTATAAACTCGTCTACGTTGGAGTTTGTCATGAAGTTGCTTCGTTTTGCCATGGAACATAACAATTTTTTCTATGGAGGTCAATTTTATTTACAGGTTACCGGCGTAGCCATGGGGGCTAAATTTGCCCCCAGCTTAGCTTGTTTGTTCATGGCCCTTTGGGAGAATGACAGACTCTTTTCTTTGGAAGAACTCCGCCTCCTCCTATGGCGTCGTTATATAGATGACGCATTCTTTTTATGGACAGGAGATGAGGAATCATTGAATATCTTCATGATAACTCTCAATACCAATCAGTGGGGTATTAGATTTACCTATGGGTTCAGTACTACATCCGTTAATTTTTTGGACTTAGTCATTTTTAAACAACAGGGAGTTTTGTTGACCAAAACCTTTTTCAAAAGTACGGACAGAAATGGATATATACCAACTGCTAGTGGCCATCATCCAAATTGGCTTAAAGCCATACCCCGAGGACAGTTCCAACGTATTAGACGTAATTGCTCACGGGTTCAGGACTTTGAGTCCCAGGCGAGTGTCCTAAAAAATTGTTTTGTGGAGAAAGGATATAAACCACTACATTTGGATAAAGAGATGCAGGAAATTGCCCTTTTAGATAGACAGGACCTACTGATTCCTAAAATGTAAAATATGGATGAAAACAAAAAGGATCTTGAATGGTCTTTTGTGACTACCTTTTCTTCACATTTTTGGTGGGTAAATAGAACTATACAAAAACATTGGCAGGTATTGAAAAGCGATAAAATATTGGGACCACAGCTTCCAGAACGACCTAAGGTCCTTTATCAAAAAATCAGACTGTTAAAGATTTAGTGGCTCCTAGTGTTGTAGATCCTCCTCCAAGGATCAGTATGTTTGGTAATCTCAAAGGTTTTTTTCCGTGCCGGAAGTGCGCAATGTGTACTACTACTAAAACCATTAGAACCTCCACTTTTTCCTCAAGTGTCACTTCTAGGACTTTCTCTATTACTGAGTTTATTACATGCAAGACTATAGGCGTGGTTTACCTGCTCCGGTGCCCGTGTGGCTTCCAATATATTGGAAGGACCACCCGGGCGCTTAAAATCAGAATAGGGGAGCATCTTTCCAATATGAGAAGCGGTTTCGTTGGCCATAGTGTCTCTCGGCACTTTTGCCAATTTCACAATCGAGACCCTTCACTATTAGAGGTCATTGCTATAGAGAAATTTGTTCCCCACCGGAGAGGCGATGACCTGAAAAGACATATTTCACGCCGTGAAACTAAATGGATCTTTGACATGCGTTGTTATAGCCCGTTAGGCCTGAACATAGAGTGGGATATAAACTGTTACATTAATAATAGCTAAGGGGTTCCCGGTATAAGAATCCTCTGTACTGTATACCATCTCCTGACAAATGAGTTATGTGGTCCCCCTCCTTCCCCTTTATGTTTTTGGAAGATGGGGTTAATCTTCTCCTTTTTGGTCTCTTATCCCCCTTTTCTCCTCCCTTTTTTAGTTGTAGGGGTATTCATATTTTAGTCAGATTGCTCTTCATAAAATACTCATAAGATAATGTATGGTATCACCCCTTGACAATATATGAGATTTCTAGTCGAGATAAAAATAATGACCCAATTTTTGTTTCTGTTTTTATCATTCATTAATTTTTAAACATTTTTTAAATATTTATTGTATAATTATTTATCACCTTTATGAATTTGTATTTTATGAATTATATATGTTGATTTTTATATACATTATTGTATCCTTGAGGTTGATTTAACTATGCAGGAACATTCTCCTTTCTATGGGATGGTGATTGATTTTGTCACTCTCGTTGAAAGCAGGTGTTTTTCTGCCCTATATACACCGGAGGTTGATTGGAGATTTCCTCTAGTCGAGCTTCTGGTGTCACGTTCCTGCCAAGGTATATATGCAGCTTAGTGAGTGACGTCTCATCCTAGCCTCCTTCCCCATAGATGCCTTGTACACAGAAACGCAACGTTGGGCGGAGCTAGAGAATTTGACGTCACTGCATAACACTCAGCTGGCGTGAGCCGCGGCTGTGTTTTTCCTTTCGTTTTTGAAGAGTCTGCCTGTCTGCTTGTCTATATGCTTGTCGGCATTTTAATAAATAGAGTTTTAATTTAAATGGACTGCACTATGAAGCTCTCTTCTTTGTTCCTATGATATACATTCAGGAAGTCCCCATTCCTGCTTGCCTGTGTGGGTCCTACGGAGCTTAGTGGAGCCAGGTGTTTACTGCTGGAGAAGTGAAGCTGGATGGATGTTTAAACCTACCGCCCTCGCCTGAGTGTTTCCTCCTGTCTGTGCCCATTAGACCTCCGTGATAGAGGTCCCACGGTTCTGGTAAGCTGCCATCTGGCATTCCCTATTATTTATCATCTGCTGGCTACAGTGTGTGTTCCCATTCTGGAAAGGACTTTATGGGGGTTTTCAATCTGCATCCTGTATTGGATTTTAGCACACTCTATGGACTTTTTTCTGTGTTTATTTCAGCATATATGTATAATTTATTTTGACACAGGTTTCATTTGGATAATGCATTTGTTTGCTGGTATATGATCCTAGTTGATTGATCTGTCCTGACAGAATTTTTGCACACATTTGATTTTCAAAAAAATTTCTTTTGGGTTGCGCATCTACTTTCTCACACTTCACCCTTGCTGGGCATGGAGACGAGTGAGGGGAAGATGGCCCCCACCCATCTCCATAACAATGCAGGGCAGAAGCGACGTCAAAACGTCACTTCCGTCCCAAAGCTCTTCCAGGGTCATTTTTTTTTTAATTATTATTTTTAGATGAATTTTTTTTTTTTTTTAATTGCATTTTAGTGTAAGTATGAGATCTGAGGTCTTTTTGACCCCAGATCTCACTTTTAAGAGGTCCTGTCATGCTTTTTTTCTATTACAAGGGATGTTTATATTCTTTGTAAGAGGAATAAAAGTGACACAATTTTTTTTTTTTTTTTTAAGTGTAAAAATAAAAGGTAAAATAAATAAGAATTTTTTTTTTTTTAAACGCATCCCGTCCCGACGAGCTCACGCGCAGAAGCGAACGCATAGGTGAGTAGCGCCCGCATATGAAAACTGTGTTCAAACCACACATGTGAGGCATCGCCGTGATCGGTAGAGCGAGAGCAATAATTCTAGCCCTAGACCTGTAACTCAAAACATGCAACCTGTATATTTTTTTAAATGTTACCTATGGAGATTTTTAAGGGTAAAAGTTTGTCGCCATTCCACGAGCGGGTGCAATTTTGAAACATAACATGTTGGGTATCAATTTACTCGGCGTAACATTATCTTTCACAATATAAAAAAACAATTGGGCTAACTTTACTGTTGTCTTATCTTTTAATTTAAAAAAGTGCATTAAAAAAAAAAAAAAAAGTGCGCTTGTAAGACCGCTGAGCAAATACGGTGTGACAAAGTATTGCAACGACTGCCATTTTATTCTCTAGTGTGTTAGAAAAAAAATGTATCATGTTTGGGGGTTCTAAGTAATTTTCTAGCACAAAAAAAAAAAAAAACTGTTTTTAACTTGTAAACAACAAATATCAGAAAGAGGCTTGGTCCTTAAGTGGTTAAAATTTTTTTTTTTTTTGCTAGAAAATTGCTTAGATCCCCCAAACATTATTATTTTTTTTCTAGCACCCTAGAGAATGCAATACTTTCTGTCACACCGTATTTGTGCAGTAATAGCATAAAAGCATGACATCCCATTCACCCAGCTAATTTAATTTCAAAATACTAACCACAACATACAAAGCCATTCACAACTCTCCCCCGAGCTACATCACTAATCTTGTCTCCAAATGTAACCCAAATCAACCTCTCCGCTCTTCTCAAGACCTCCTGCTTTCAAGCTCCCTCATCTCCTCCTCCCATGCTCGTCTCCAGGATTTCTCCAGAGCCTCTCCCATCCTCTGGAACTCGCTACCTCCATCTATCCGGCTACCCCCTACTCTTGCTACCTTCAGGCGATCCCTAAAAACTCATCTCTTCAGGAAAGCCTATCACGTCTCCAACTAATCTCCTACCACTTCCACCAGCTCATTCCCCACAGTTACAACCTTTTGTACCACCTGCCCCACCATATTAGATTGTAAGCTCTTCTGAGCAAGGCCCTCTTAATCCTCTTGTATTTTGTTGTATTATAACTGTATTGTCTCCCTTTTATATTGTAAAGCGCTGCGTAAACTGTTGGAGCTATATAAATCCTGTATAATAATAATGACAGGACCTCTTAAATATGAAATCTGGGTTCAAAAAGACCTCAGATCTTATATTTACACTAAAATGCAATTTAAAAAAATGTCATTCAAAGAAATAATTTTAAAAAATGTCCCTTTAAGAGCTATGGGCAGAAGTGACCTTTTGACGTCGCTTCCGCCCTGCAATGTTATGGAGACGGGTAGGGGCCATCTTCCCCTCACTCAGCTCCATGCCCAGCAAGGGTGAAGATCTGATCACCTCCGCCGCTGCTGACGGCTCCGGTAAGCGGTGGAGGGCACCAGAGCACGGCAGGAGGGGGGGCCCTCTCCCGCCGTCGATAAAAGTGATCTTGCAGAGAATCCGCTGCAGAGACCACTCTTTATCGGAAAGCGGACCGCCGGCCGAAAAAGAGGATACCTGGGTTATGGCAGCTAGCTGCTGCCATAACAAAGATATTCCTCTTCAAAATAAGGACGTATATCGGCGTGCGGTGGTTAAAGTGGTTGTAAACTCTGTTACACCATTTGTACCTACGGGTAAGCCTGCGCTCTGAAGGACCGGCTTACAGTGCCGAACCTTCAGAGCCCATGCCGGAAACTGCGGCTCCAGCCACTCACAGCGCCGGAGCCCTGTGAATGGCTGGAAGAAACACCGGGGGAGGATGTCAGCCATCACACCAGCAAGCGGGTCCCGCTGGAAGGGCTTCGTTCTAAGGTAAGTATTTCATAATGTGCTAGTATGTGATGAATTCTAACACATTATGCCGTTGTCTCACAGGTATTTTTTTAATTCTTCGTCGCTTTAACAATGGGAATTCACACATAGGAGGCACACAATAGAGAAATGATAAAATGGGAAAAAGACACCTTAGTAAACTGATTAGAGAAGGAGACCCCAGTATCAGGTTGTTTTGAGCTGATTGTATTAGCATCTGCTCTGAGTCTCCGTCTAAAGCAGTCTTTGCTGGTTTGGGCACAAAGGCCCCAAATCCGTGTGTTTCGGGGAGACCTGGATCCGGAGACCACTCCAAGAGTTCTCCAAGGCACACACCTCCCAAAGTGTAGTGCTCCCTTTAAAAGCCAGGGCCCATAGTCAGTAGGCAAGAGGCCACCCTGCAGTCCCCTCCAAAAGCCACTGTCCTGGTGGGGTCTGTCACAAATAGTTTTTTTTTTTTATTGTTTTCAAAAAAGAGAGGTAAGATATTTCAAACATGTGGCTCAGTTTTAAATCAATAAGGCCCCCAGGTGCAGTAGAATACATTCTTTAACATTAAGCCTCAGTTCACATACAGGCAATTTGAAATTGTGGTCAGAATTGCCACAGTTCTGCCCACAATTCCAAATCGCAGCAAAACCCGCAGTGTGTGTTTGGCTGCAATTCATTGCGAATTGCACCCCAAACATGGCACAATTATGCCACGATTGTCACAGCAACAAATGTGCACAGGGAAGCCCTTTAAGTGAATGGAATGCCGAATGCACAACATTTGCTTTTTTTCGTATGTGAATCGCGCTTTTTAGATTGCTAGCAATCCTAAAGGCCAAGAATGCCTGGACCAAAAATTAGAACAGCAATTCTTACATGTAATTAAATTTTACTCAATGTGCATTTCCACTTTTGCAGCCAAATTGGAATAAAACCTGCTTTATATTTGTTACATGCTCACATTAGCATAGGATAACTTAAAAATTAATGTTAAAATGACTGATTACCTTTTTAAGTGCTCTTTACTTACCTAAAAATCCCTACGTGCTCTCCCTGCTTTGTAATGTTTAGGAGGGGGCTTTGCCGTAATGTTTACCCACTTGACCTCCGGAAGATTTACCTCCCTTCATGACCAGGGCACTTTTCGTGAAACGGCACTGTGTTACTTTAACTGACAATTGAACGGTCCTGCAAATAATATTTATGTCATTTTTTTTTCCCCACATTATAGAGCTTTGTTTTGGTGGTATTTGATCACCAATGCGTTTTTTATTTTTTGCACTATTAACATAAAAAGACCGAAAATCTTGAAAAAAAAAAAAGTTTTTTACTTTCTGCTATAAAACATATCCAATGAAATAAATCTAATTTCTTCATACATTTTTAGGCCAGTATGTATTCTGCTACATGTTTTTGGTAAAAAAAAAAGAAAAAAAATCTTAAGTGTATGTTGATTTGTTTATATGAACATTATAGCGTCTACAAACTATGGGATTTATACTGGAATTTAATTTAAATTATTTTTATACTAGTATTGGCAGCAATCAGCGACTTATAGAGGAACTACGATATTGCGGCAATCGGGCACTGACACGTTTAACACTTTGCGGGAACCAGTGACTAGATACAGTGATCAGTGCTAAAAATATGCACTGTCACTGTACTAATGACACTGTCTGGGGTTAACATCTAGGGCGATCTAAGGGTTAACTGTGTGTCTAGCCAGTTTTTTGTGTTTACTATATGTGCTGCTTTTACTAGTGGAAGAGATGGATTTGAGTCCCTGCTTTGCCCCCCAAAGAAAATGGAACTCTGGCCTTTTTACGTAGGCAGTGCTCTGTTCTGAGCCCCTGCCCAATGATTGGCGGGTGCCAGCGGACATCGAATGCCCGACACCCGCATATCGGCGTCTGCTGTGGATAATCACAGCAGAAGCGGTGCGCCCCCCTGCAGGCGGAAATGCGGCATCACATATATATACGTGATGCGGTGCACATCTGCCCTGTAGCAGTAAAACTGCTATAGGGCAGTCAGCAAGTGGTTAATATAACTGACCCTGTCTGTACATATAACAAACATAAAGTGGGGTTTTCTCAAATAAGACTGCAAAAGTGGTAATACCCTTTAAATGAATTAAAGCGTTTTTTTTCTGTGTGCAGTTTTAATTTTGTTCGTATATTGTCTTTTATCCTGCAGTCATGAATTCCAGCGTATCTATACGGGATTGGAGCCAAGATGAGCAAACGCCATCAAACAAAAGCAAAGCAGAAGCCAAAAAAAGACTTTTGCCCAACGTTTTAAAAACAAGACTGTGCTGGTTTTATGTAAACCACCCCAACGGCTGCCCTCGTGCCGCCTCCAAGTGCCCTTACGCACATGGGCCCGTGGAGCTGCGGCCAAGTACACTTCCTGGCAGGAAAAAACACAGACCCCACGAATCCCATTAAAAAACAATAAACCTAGCAAGTTGTTGTTTTCACCCATTACTATTTGTGGTGTTTTCCTTGATTTTTCCTAATTGTTACATTTATCGAGCCAAAGAACAAAAGAACAATTTCTGTGTTAATTGTTTGACTAATTAAGTTGGAAATGTAGTTAGCGCTGTGATTCATTGGGCTTTTTGTTCTTGACATTTGTCACAGTTGGTCTGTAGCACCTGCCAATGCCTTGCTGCAAAAATTATATGTAAGGTTTTTATAAATCTATATGACAACTGTTATTATTTTTATTGCAGTCATTATTGTTATTGAGATATTGGAGTTTTTTTTATGCAAGTTTGTAGTTGATGCTAAGAATAAGTAATGGCAGTGTTAAATTCTTTTGTTGTCTCTCAGAAGAGTTGTTGCGTAAATTATAGTGATTTGTATTCTGTGTGAACCCTAGTTTAATTAATTGAAACAAATTGTAACAATTTAAACATACAGAGACATCACAAATAATCTCTCTCCCTCTCTGTATGTATATACAGTGCCTTGAAAAAAGTATTCATACCCCTTGAAATTTTCCACATTTTGTCATGTTACAACCAAAAATGTAAATGTATTTTATTGAGATTTTATGTGATAGACTAACATAAAGTCGCACATAATTGTGAAGTGGAAGGAAAATGATAAATGTTTTTCAAAATTTCTTACAAATATCTGAAAAGTGTGGCGTGCATTTGTAGTTGGCCCCCTTTTACTCTGATACCTCTACCTAAAATCTGTAGGAGCAAATTGCCTTCAGAAGTCACCTAATTAGTAAATGTACCTGTGTATAATTTAATATCAGTATAAATACATGTGTTCTGTAAAGCCCTCAGAGGTTTGTTAGAGAAATTTGTTGGACGTATGTTAGAGAACACACCAGGCAGGTCAGGGATAAAGTTGTGGAGAAGTTTAAAGCAGGGTTAGGTTTAAAAAAAATATTCCAAGCTTTAAACATCCCACAGAGCACTGTTCAATCCATCATCCCAAAATGGAAAGTGTATGACACAACTGCAAACCTACCAAGACATGGCCGTCCACCTAAACCGACAGGCTTTAGAAGGAGAGCATTAATCAGAGAAGCAGCCAAGAGGCCCAAGGTAACTCTGGTGGAGCTGCCGAGATCCACAGTTCAGGTGGGAGAATCTGTCCATAGGACAACTATTAGTCGTGCAAACATGGTGGTGTCAGCATCATGTTGTGGGAATGCTTTTCTTCAGTGGGGACAGGGAAGCTGGTCAGAGTTGATGGGAAGATGGATGGAGCCAAATACAGGGCAATCTTAGAAGGAAACCTGTTTGAGTCTGCAAAAGACTTGAGACTGGGGCGGAGGTTCATCTTCCAGCAGGACAACAACCCTGGTCGCCGTCTGCAACTCTTCGATAGTTAGGGGGGCATCTAGCATCGCCCTAGATTCCGCCGTTAAGCTGGGCAACTGGACAGTGTCCAAATATTCAGTTAAAGAATCTGATGAATATGTTTGGATTCGTAGAGAGAAGAGTAAAATCTCACAAGTTCTGACAAAATTTGGAGTTGGTTAGCCCACCAAGGTGGGTACGTAGTGCCCCAATAGAGGGGGAGGTTTGATGGGAGTGGGCAATAGTTGCTAACAGGCATCCAGCGTGCTCAGCCTCCTCATAGAATGCGGCTTTGTGAAAGAATCTCTTTCTCTCCGCTGCGGATGCCGTGATCCGGTACAGCGCATCTTGCGCCGAGAGCCACGCGTCCTTATTAGTCTGAGTTGGATCTGCAATGAATTTACTCTCCAAGTCCTCCGCCATGCGTTCTATTCCCTCCCTCTGAGCATTTGTCTTTCTTTTAATAGCTTGAATTTCAGTAATGAAGAGGCTCCATAGGACTGCCTTAAAGGCCTCCCAGGTCATGGCCACCGATTCGTCGGCGGCATGAATGCGCCAAAAGTCTATAACATGAGATTCTATTTGCTCATGGGAAGGGAAGAGATTCAACCAGAATGCATTCATTTTCCACGGAGCCTTGGCCACCGTGGAAGGAGGGCATACCTCCAGGGTCACAATCAGCGGGGAATGATCCGATACACTCCTGAGAGCATAAGCCACCTCTGAAATGTATCGTTCAGCCACATATGAACATAAGCATAAATCTATCCTTGACAGTGATGAGTAACTCTTGGAAAAGCAAGAGAATTGCCTCACTCCTGGATTTTTTGCCCTCCACCCCACTTCCTCAATAAATTTCAGAAGGGCTGTACAGTTCACCCCCCCCCCTCCCGCCCACTACAGGTGGATGTTTGTCTAATAACTGATCCATATAATTATTGAAGTCTCTGAAGGCATACAACGGTATCCCTGGATGCTTCACTTGGTATGCAACCAGAGCTCTCAATATCTGATTGTTATACGGGGGGGGGGGGGGGTACATAAACAAAGGCTAGTATACATTTAAAGGTAAACAATTTGCATAGAAGAAAAACATATCTCCCATCCTCATCAATCTCGGAGCCTAGTTCCTCGTAATCTATGGAGCTATGTATCAACACACTCACGCCTCTAGAATATGAGGTATGATTGGAGTGATACGCCTTGCCCACCCATCTAAAATTGCGACATGACACAGAGTCCGCCGTGAGGTGGGTCTCTTGCAAGGCACAGACAGCTGGCAGGTGTTTCCTTAGCAGAGACGATACCATGGTCCGTTTTAGAGGGTCTTGCAACCCCCTAACGTTCCATGACAGCACTGTCACTGTCGTCATTGAGTGTTCAGTAAATGTCTTACAGGGGAAAACCATTTCTTGCCCCTCTTACTCCCAGATAGGTTGGGGAAAGGGGCTTTCCTGTCATACATGAAAGGTACTGTCAATTGGTGAGTCAACCAAAAAGACAGAAAAGAAACTGCAGCTCCACTTGTCTGGTGGCATACTCTGACCGCTCTGGAACAAACGTGCAAAGGAGTAACTTAGAATGCACAACGGTGCGTTAGCCTACACCAGATGAGGCATCTATATTTGGTTATCTGCCTGTATGGACTCGACACACAGAAGGGCATACACTCTTTGTAATCCAGGACCCTGATGTGTTGGTGGGAACATCAAAACTTTGTGGGACAACAGGTCCCTCCATAACCCCCAACAGGGTCCTGAACAGCAATAGCATATTTCCTGGTAAATATTAAGTACATTAGCACGATCCAACACATTTCCGAACTCACATTGTATGAAAGAAATCAGTGTAAGTTTCCGGCACTGCTCTCAGCCGAGGGGGGGGGAGGAAGAGCACTGGGCTGGTGTTAGACGTGTCAGTCTATCTCTGCCTCAGGTCTCTGAGCTTGGTGGAGCGCGTTTTCGTTGGCATCCAGCCAGTCTGAGGCCTCGGCTGGGTGTTCAAAAAAATGCGCCTGACCCCTCAGGGTAACTTCTGTAGGCGTTTTTTAATCTCAGAGAACCATGGACGACTCTTCTGGACTGCGGCCGAGAAATCTGGGTAAAATGAGATCTGCGTGCCATTGTATTGGATGTTCCTCTTCTCTCTGGCCAGCCTCAAGATAATCTCTCTGTCCTGATAATTTAGGAGGCGGGCCAGTATCGGGCGAGGGGGGCTTCCTGGTGGGAGAGGCCTTGTAGGTACTCTGTGGGCCCATTCTACAGCATATAAATGGGTAAAAGCCTCCTTGCCAAAAACATCAGCCATCCATTGTTCTATGAATTGCGTGGGGTCACGTCCCTCCACCTTCTCAGGCACCCCCACTATACGCACATTATTACGCCTGAGACGATTTTCGAAATCCTCAGCACGCGTATCAGTGGCTCTCGCTAGACGTGTGGGGCTCTCGCTAGACGTGTGGTGGACTGGGATTCTCTGATCATCATAGGGAGTTTATCTTCTATTTCACTTATTCTTCTTTCCGCTGCAGTGGTTCGTTCTCAGATTTTTTGGATATCTTGCCTGAGCAGACTGACCTCTTCTTTCAAGCCACCAAAACGTGCTTGCAGGTTATTTACAGAGGCTGTACATTTATTCACTGCTTTTAAGATAGCAGCCAGTGTAGGCTGTTCACTCCCCTCCTCATCAGGTTCCTCAGGGTCCTCCGCGATAGCACTGCTGTCATCTGCCTGAGCCATCATGGCGCCTGCTCCCTGCTCCCTTTCTCTCTCCTCCCCTTCAATATCACTAGGCACAGTGCAATCACCCAGAGGCTGCGCTACGGTCAGGCCTGACTTCTCGGTCATTTTGTGGGCATAGTACCTCATATCTTTAGGGTGATCACCGGAGCCATCTCTGGGGCATTTCAGCTGTTTATTCGCCCCCTCCTTTACCTTATCTGCGCCGCGCTTCTGTGCGTAGCGGCGCCATTTTGGGAAATCATCCGTGTGCCATCTCCTCTCTGTCCTCGGGTCATCATACCCTCCGTGTAAACCGGGATGTCAGCGGGGTGTAGAGAAGACGTTCCCAGGGCAGTCCAGCGGCAATCGGGCAGTGTAAAGTGCCCGAAAATGGATCAACTCAGGATGAATTCGGGATCGCTGTGATAAGACGTCTGTTCACATGCCGTGCTGGCCACACCCCCCCCACAGGACAACAACCCTAGACGTACAGCCAGAGCTACAATTAATTGGTTTAGAACAAAGCATATTAAATGTGTTAGAATAGCCCAGGCAAAGTCCAGACCTAAATCTAATTGAGAATCTGTGGCAAGACTTGAAAATTGCTGTTAACAGACGCTCTCCATCCAATCTGACAGAGCTTCAGCTATTTTGCAATGAAGAAGGGGCCAAAATGTTACTTTCAGCTGTAATTGCAGTGAATGGTGGTTCTACAAAGTGTTGACTCGGGGGGCTGAATACAAATGCATGCCACATTTTTCACATTTATTTGTAAAAAAAAATTGAAAACCATTTATCATTTTCCTTCCATGTCACAATTTATTTGCCACTTTGAGTTGGTCTATCACATAATATTC
This sequence comes from Aquarana catesbeiana, assembly GCF_042186555.1. NCBI lineage: Eukaryota > Metazoa > Chordata > Amphibia > Anura > Ranidae > Aquarana > Aquarana catesbeiana. Next base: position 883,236,156 of record NC_133324.1, read on the forward strand.
CAATAAAATACATTTATGTTTTTGGTTGTAACATGGCAAAATGTGGAAAATTTCAAGGGGTATGAATACTTTTTCAAGGCACTATACATATAATAGGAATTCACATGTTCTCCAGTAGAGAAAAACTTGGAGGCGCCACACTTTCTGCTGTATGCAGTGGATATAAAAAGTTTACGCACCCCTGTAGAAATGCCAGGTTTTTGAGGCGTAACAAAAACAAAAATCACACAAAAATCTAAAAAATTATACACTTCTGAATTTTTTCCACCCTTACTGTGACCTATAATCTGTGCAATTCAATTAAAAACAAACTGAAATCTTTAACTGCTTGACCTCGTAAGGTTTTTACCCCCTTCATGACTAGACCATTTTTTGCTATTTAGCACTACGCTACTTTAACTGGCAATTGCTCAGTCATGCAACACTGTATGCAAATGAGTTATATCATTTATTTTCACACAAATAGAGCTTTCTTTTTGTGGTATTTGATCACCACTGGGTATTTTTTTAATATAGAAATAAAAAAAGACCAATTTTTGAAAAAATTATATTTTCCACTTTTACATTTTTTTATAAAACATCTCCAATAAAATCAAATTTCTTCATAAATTTAGACCAAAATGTATTCTGCTACCTGCCTTTGGTAAACAAAATCCCAATAAGTGTATATTTAATTGGTTTGTATGAAAGTTACAGCTTATACAAACTATGGTGTGTGTGTATATGTGTATATATACTGGAATTTACACCACTTTTAACGCAGCTCTAACTTTCTGACTGCCTATTACATTTGAAGTGTGGTGGGCAATCAGGGACTGGTGCTGCTAGAAGGGACACTAATTGACACTATCTGACCCCGCTAGTGACACTAATACAGTGATCAGTGATAATACTGTTCTATGTTGCTGACTGGGTGACGGGTGATCAGGAGGGCAATCAAGGGGTTAACTGTGTGCCTAATAAGTGTATGTGTACTGCATTCACTCACAGATCTGCTTGGCTTTCCTCCCTAAATTTCAATTCTGAATGGTAAGACCATTGCCCCAAGCACCAAAGTCAAAAGTCTTGGAGTCATTTTTGACTCAGAAATGTCAATGTATGCACAAATTGGATCAGTAGTCAGCGGATCTCACCATCTTCTTCGCCTGCTACGCAGACTTATCCCCTTCATTCCAAAAGAGGACAAAGTGGCAGTAGTTAGAACTATCATTAACTCCCAACTTGACTACGCAAACTCCCTCTACACCGGACTACCTAAATACCAGATTGCACGCCTACAACTCATCCAAAACACCGCAGCAAGACTGATAACAGGAAAAAATCCCTGGGAATCCATTTCCCCATCCCTGAGGAGCCTACATTGGCTAACCATAAAGGGTCAGATCACATTCAAGACCCTCTGCCTCACTCACAAATGCCTACATGGAAATGCGCCTCAATACCTATGCGAGAAAATAAAACGCCACGTGCCTAATCGCAGTCTTCGATCAACCTACCAAAACCTATTCCATGTTCCCAAATCCCGCTACAAATCGAAAGGGAGAACGAAGATTTGCAGTCCAAGGACCATAGCTATGGAACACTCTACCGACCAACATCCGTATGGAAGAAAACCATCAGGCCTTCAGGAAGAAACTCAAGACCTACCTCTTCTAACAAGCTGGACCCACAGGATGGACCAAGCGCCTTGAGGCGATTCAGTTTGCATTTGCAGCGCTATACAAGTCCATTCATTCATCTGGCTTGTATGTTTACTAACACACAGGTCTGTGCTATGATTGCCCACAGTAATCAGCAGGTTCACAGCCAAAATCATTGGTTGTGAGCCTGCTGACGAACTCATGCTGTGTCCATTCACAGCACAAGAGGCAGGGGCCACGTGCCTGTAAATCTTGAAATTCGGAGCGATGTACAGGTATGTCTCAGAGCCCGGGGGAACTGCCCACCAGTAGTAAATGTGCTGTTGGCAGTGGACAAGAGGTTACAGGGGAAAAAAATAAAATGATTAAAAACTCACAATACCGTGGTTGCATAAGTATAAACACCCTCAAACTAATACTTTGTTGAAGCACCTTTTAATTTTATGACCGCATGCAGTCTTTTTAGGTAGAAGTCTATCAAGTATAGCCCATCTTGCCTTAGGAACCCTTGCCCACTTTTCCTTGCAAAAGTGCTTCAAATCAAATTGGATTCAGGTCTGGTCTCTGGCTTGACCTTTCCAAAACGTTGATCTTTTTATGGTGCTTACAAAGCATCAAAGGGATCTCATTGTTGGAAGGAATCAGTCAGGAGGAGGGTACAAAAATTTTTTTTTGTTTTTTTTGTAGCAAAATTTCCCTCCCTACATATCCCCCTTCCAACCCATTACACCCTCCCATATGCTGTAATTGTGCCACAAGGAAGTAACTGAGGTAGTGCAACCCCCTCCTTCCTGTCTTTGTAGTTGTAGAGTACGCACGTGGATTATTGCCGGACCACCTTTCCAGATTGATTCTCTAAAGATACCATCTAACTTTTGGAACCACTTTTTGTATACCCACACTGGGGAGTTATGTAATGCATACAAAAGCTGTGGCATCCATAGCACTTAATCAAGTTACATCATCCTAGTACTGATAATGGGAGACATTTCCATCTTTTAATGTTTCCCCTAAATTTTTCCAAAAGTGGGGCGATATTTATATACTGTTTGAGGTCTCTTGTAATCTTAATTCCCAGATATTTCATTTTGTCCACTATTTGTATATTAGCAACCTCCTCAGGCAAGGGACCCTCCAGGGGGTCCAGTGGTAACAATGCAGATTTTTCCCAGTTTATGATATGTCTGGAAAATTGACCAAAGTTTGTAATTATTTCCATTGCCCTCAACAGGGAGGTCTGTGTGTCCCCTTGAAATAGTAAAAGATCATCCGCATATAATGAAAATATAAAAAAGCCTTCGCGCTACTAAAATGTGCTGAATGTGAACTCCTATAAACTAAATAATTAAAATACAATTAATAAATAAACTATTTAAATCACAAAGTACATGTAGTGCATTAAAGTGCAGTGAAATACATCAAAGACAGCTGTCTGCAGCAGAACCTTTCAGTGTATCACAATCCACTCTCACTAAATTAAACCCATAACGTGATCCCACGCTACAGCAGAAATATAAAAAACTTTTCACTAAATAAATAGGTGAACCTGAAGTGTTTCTAGTTCAATAATTAAAAAACCACAGTGCGAGTGCAAAAAAAGATAAATCCATAAATAGATAGATCAATCTCGGGGCATATGATTCAGGGTGATGGTAGTCTCTTAATTAGGTCATCTAAAACTGTCCAAAAGAAGGAATTCATGCATAAGTAGTTCCAGCAGAAACAGTGGACAGGGAGAAGTTAAAATCCAAAGCGTGAGCTCACAGAACCCTCACCTTCATATCTTGATAAAACAGCATGTAGTAATAAACGGGGATCTGTTCCGTTATTCAAACTTCTACCACCAGGGGGTCCTCCATTCCACTATATGCACGACCACCTGTAGTACCAGCATATACCAATATATAGGAAATAATCCCGTTGTATTGATATCCACCACTAGGGGGTCCTCTGCTCCACCAAGTGCGTCACCTGTACTAGACTTCACATCCAAGTCCTCATATGGCCTCGTCACCTCCGCAAGGGGGGAGGGGGGGAGGAGGACAAGGGGGGAGAGGTAAATAAAGGTGGGAGAGAGAAAGAGCTCCAATAGTGTAGTATATTAAAGCATAAAGGTTTATTTCAATAATAAAACTGGACCCTTACAATGAAATGTTAAAAAACAAGCATAAATCAGTTGCTAAGGCATCTGGACGCCACTCTCACGTCATTTCCGGTGTAGTTCAACCTCCGGCCACTCCCTACGCGTTACGTCATCACGTGACTTCATCAGGGGATGCGGATTGGCTGTGGCGATCATGTTTATATCTCGAAAAACCGGAAATGGGACAGCGGCCATTTTGTTGTGGTCCGCTCTACTTAACAGCAGTGGCCATTTTCTTATAGTCATTCTCGTGTTTTTACAGCGGCCATATTATAGAAAGATACTCCTCTGCTGACACTTCTAAAGAAGAGTTCTCCTGTATAAGCGGAAACTGAGAATCACCGTAGGGTCTAATTGCTTTACAACCCATGACTCATCAAGCAAAGTTGCCTCTTCCGTTTATGGAAAAGTTAATCTTCAATTCTCACTTCTCTTTCTGGTGTAGAGAGTGTTGAGGTAGATTGCGTTGGTTCCATTTTAGTCAACACTCTCTACACCAGAAAGAGAAGTGAGAATTGAAGATCCCACAGGATCGCATCCTCCGGATGGATTGAGGTGGGAAAGAAATAATGAACAATACCAAACACCCAGACCCTCATACGATCAACAACATATGGGTCAGATCAATACTCCAAGATCCCAATATGATCCACGAGATGGAGCCCATTATATGGCACCAAGGCCATATTACGACCAAAGAAACACAGGCCAGTATGTGCAACAGACCCCCAAAAGGGGATGGAAAAAAGGTTATAAAAAACCCTTCAGAAAACCATTTAATAATTGGCACCACAATCAGAGAGATAATAGAAGACACCCCCAGCATTATGACTATCCAGCAAGATATGATAGGAGTCCTATACCCACCTACAATCGGTTTGACCCTATCAGAAATCATCATGAGGATTATCGTGAAGATGAGAATTATTACCACAGCTAACGAGAAAGGGACACTCAGAGACCTTTTTTAGACAGGGAGAGGAGGGACTATTCCCCCAGAAGACATCCTCAAGAACCCTATCGTTCTCCCAGAAGAAGACAGGAAGAGGACAGGACAAGACACAGCCCAGAAAAAAGAGAGGATACAGAGTGGGGAAGAGAGTCCAAACGCAAAAGAGAATAGTGGGAGAAGGAGTGGTGAATATAAGTGGAAAAACTATCACTGCACAAGAACTAGCTGTATTAGATAAAGGACTTAAACATGCTCCAGTGAGGAATCTCAACAAATTCAAAACGTACATAGGAATTCAGAAGTATATTGGGAAGATTAATATCAAAAAATATCTTATTGGCAATCCTCCGAAACGGATGCATGAGGAGAGACAAAATCAAGAAACACCTATACATAGCACATTACGTAATAATTCCATTTTTAATCCCCAAGTTTTAAACAACCAACATGTTGAAGTATTTAAGAAACTGGTCTTGCAAGACTTAGAAATGTTGAAACCGAAGCGAGTGTCGGATCCGATACATGTAAAGAAAGGGATAAAAAAGCTAACTGAAAGGCAAGATATTGTGATATGTCCAGCCGACAAGGGAGGAGCTGTAGTTATACAATCAAAGGAGCAATATTTACGGGAATTGGATCGGCAACTACAAGATGAAGAGACCTATATCAGACTGCCAAGTAATCCTACGAAAGATTTTAAAAAACAACTGCAATCAGTAGTAAATTTAGGTATGAACAAGGAGATATTGAATGTAAAAGAATCCAAGTATTTGATACCAGAATCATGCAGGATACCAATAATATATACCATCCCGAAGATTCACAAAAATCGAGAAGAACCACCAGGCAGGCCGATTGTGAACGGCATAGATTCACTTACTTCTAGAATGGGTGAATATATCGATCACTTTATTCAACCGGCTGTTCAGAAAACAAAGGCATATATAAAAGATACCAAGCACACTCTACAATTATTGGATACGGTACCAGTATTAGAGAGTAGGACCTTGCTGGCTACTGCAGATGTGTCCTCATTGTACACCATTGTACAGCACCATGAAGCATGCACAGCGGCGAAATGGCTTTTGAGGACATACAGTACATTGGTATGCAAACAAAGGAAATTTTTAATAAAATGCCTCGACTTTTGTTTAAAACACAACTATTTTTGGCATGACCAATTTTATTACAGGAAAATAACAGGCATAGCCATGGGAGCGAAGTTTGCTCCCAGCATAGCTAATGCTTTCATGGCATATTGGGAAGAAGAAGCTGTGTACAAGAATATGCCGGCCGAGTTGACCCTATATGGAAAGTATATAGATGACATTGTGATCGTCTGGAATGGTAATAAGGATGCATTAGAAACATTTTTAGAGGGACTCAATAAGAATGAGAAGAGGATCAATCTGGTATGGAAAATAGATGAAAAATCTGTTGACTTTTTAGATCTCAATATCTCTCTACAGAAAGATAAAGTGATTACTAAAACTCACTTTAAGAGTGTAGACACCAACAGCTATCTGTCCATCAACAGTTGTCACCATAAGCCTTGGTTATACAACATCCCCAAGGGACAATTGGTCAGAATCAAGCGCAATTGCACGCATGAAGAGGACTATAGGATACAAGCTGAGATGATTGGTAAGAGATTTAAAGAAAAGGGTTACGATGGTACATGGATCGACATGTAATCAAATACAACAGGTTAAGGAAATGGATAGGACTGTAATGTTGCAAAGCAATTCGAAGAAGAAGACATATCAGGATGAGGCACCATGTCTTATATTGGACTATAATGTACAGCATAAGGAGGTAGCCAAGCTCATTAAACGACATTGGCATGTATTGAAAAATGATAAAGATCTAAAAGATATTCTGCCAGATACACCCAATATTGTATATAAAAGAGCTCCTACCCTGAAAGACATGATTGTCAAATCTATAGTTGAACCTCCCCCGAAAAATAGCTTTACGTTCTTTTCTGGAAAGGGCTTTTACCCTTGTAGGAATTGTTACGCCTGCCCTCTCACCAAAAAACTTCAGAAAAAGAGGTCAGAATTTACAGCAACTACCACGGGTCAGACCTATGAGATCAGGGACTTCATAGGTTGTCATACTGAAGGTGTGGTGTACTGCCTTCAATGTAGCTGTAATTTACAGTATATAGGCAGAACTAAAAGAGCACTTAAAGTCAGGATGAAATAACATGTGCAGAACATTATAAATGGCTTTCACAAACATAATGTTTCAAAACACTTTGACGCAGTGCATAATCGGGATCCTTCACAGCTACAATTCTGGGGCATAGAAAAGTATAGTGCATCATGGAGAGGTAGCCATAAGATCAGAACGATAAGCCAGAAAGAGTCAAGATGGCTATACACTATGAAAAGTTTAGTGCCGGGAGGCCTAAATGTCGAGTTTGACCTTAATTGTTTTTTGAGTAACTTTTAATGTATTAGGCTATGTATATTTATGTGTGTTGGTTTACTGTTGATCTGGAGTGCGGTTCTTACTTCATTTCCGATGTGCAGTAACCATTTTTAACCACCTCCCATACACTGGTCTGCATTATTGAGCCAGAATAATTATGGCATTTTTTAATTCCTATTTTAAATTTTAAAAAATAATTTTTTAATAGATTTCGCTTTTAATCATATATGGTGCATAATAAAGGATAACTGGTACTTTAGGGATTCGTGCTACAGTCCAACATTTATTTTTATTTTTATTTCTTATTTTTTATATTTTATATATATATTTTTTTTTTATTCATAATATTTTTTTTCTCATTCATATTATTTTTTATTATTTATTTATTTTTATTTTTATTTATTTTTTATTTTTTTTCTGTACTTTATTTGGTTTTGATTTGGTTTTTTATTTGTATTTTTTTATTTTTTTATTTTGATTTTTATTTTAATATTGATTTATTATTCTTATTTAACTATTTCTAATTTTAGATATTTTTTTCTGTATTTTTTCTTTTTTTCTTCTATATTGTTAGAACTGCTAGCAGTAATTCTATCTGAATTGATTTTAATACCCTGTGCAAATACATTCATGGCCGGATATATTAACTTTGTTAAAATGTTTTAAGTTTTCCATAAACGGAAGAGGCAACTTTGCTTGATGAGGAGTCATGGGTTGTAAAGGAATTAGACCCTACGTTGATTCTCAGTTTCCGCTTATACAGGAGAACTCTTCTCTAGAAGTGTCAGCAGAGGAGTATCTTTCTATAATATGGCCGCTGTAAAAACACGAGAATGACTATAATAAAATGGCCACTGCTGTTAGAGTGGACCTCAACAAAATGGCCGCTGTCCCATTTCCGGTTTTTCGAGATATAAACATGATCGCCACAGCCAATCTGCATCCCCTGATGAAGTCACGTGATGACGTAACGCGTAGGGAGTGGCCGGAGGTTGAACTACACCGGAAGTGACGTGAGAGTGGCGTCCAGACGCCTTAGCAACTGATTTATGCTTGTTTTTTAACATTTCATTGTAAGGGTCCAGTTTTATTATTGAAATAAACCTTTATGCTTTAATATACTACACTATTGGAGCTCTTTCTCTCTCCCACCTTTATTTACCTCTCCCCCCTCATCCGCCCCCCCCCCCCCTTGCGGAGGTGACAAGGCCATATGAGGACTTGGATGTGAAGTCTAGTACAGGTGACGCACTTGGTGGAGCAGAGGACCCCCTAGTGGTGGATATCGATGCAACAGGATTATTTCCTATATATTGGTATATATAAAAGGAAAAGGTTTGCTCGGGCCTGCAGCACACCACTCAGTGCCAGATGGATAGATCAATGTCTAAAAAGAAGAGAGCAGAACTAGAGAATGGGGGAGGTAAAAACACTCAGTTTCTACACTAAGTGATCCAAAAAACAGCAGCCGTTTAAAAAATCATAAAATTGCAAAATAATAGTATATATAAACAAAACGAGTAAACATACACTACAAACAGCGCTATTGTTGAGCAAAAACATAAAAGTAAAAATCATGCGGCCAACAACGCACAAAAGTAATTAAACAGAGAGGTATAAAGTCTGTGAAGTGATCAGGAAAATGTCCATAAGTGATAATATAGCTGAATCAAAGTGTGCGCCTTCCACCGGTCAGTACGATTTCACCCTGTGTTGACACTCTCCCCCTAGGGGGTCAAACTCACCAAATCTGCAAGTTAAATAAGCCTCCAAGAGAAAAAGATCTCCTTATCACATCACTCTCAGTACCACTCCAGGGGGTTCAGGGGGGGTCACAACTCCAAACAAATAGATAACAAAAAAAGAGAAAGTGTGCACATAGCGTAATACTGTTTATTAAGATGAACCCCACAATCTTTCACAAAACACCCCTCAACCAATATACGTACAAAATAAAAGCAGTCAATCAAGCAAATAGAGGTACTGCGTATCACCGTTCCGAAGATCAGCCGGCTCGGTATCCAGGGGAACGAATCACTTCCTGGTTGTGGATCAGGCTGTGGTGGAGCGCATACCTCACTTCCGGCGTCGTGTAAGCCACGCCCTGACGCGTTTCGTCATATCCTGACTTCGACAGAGGGCGTGGCTACACGGCGTATTGAGAGGTTTATATCGCCCGCCCCAATCCTAACCACCAATCACAGAGCATCCAGCCCGACGTCAGGCGCACGACGTCAGACAGGGAACTCAGCGGTGGCTCAGTACAAGGAAAAAAAGGGGGGGCGTACTCAACCTCACTGCACATCTCAAATGACAATGACGATGTGCCAGGATCCATGAGCAATCGCTCATCTCATAAACCCACACAAAGCACATGCCTATAAAGTCACCAGCCGGCATACGAAATATTAAACTAATGGATGCCGCTGCAGTTGATTAAAATAGACATGGTTACATGCACTATAAAGAAAAAACAATAATAAACATAATAAGATCATAATGGTGTAATAGACGCTTGCAAACTATGATTGCATAGATATTTTCAAGCGTAAATCATTGAGCAGTATGTATTAAAAAACACATCCTCATAACAAGGTATGTAGGTCAAGTTTAGACTGATTAAGACAAACTAAAAAGCATTTAAAATTATGCGTAAATAAAAATATATATATCATTCGATAATGACAAAATATCACACACATAAAAATTAAGCATCATAATGGGGGTCATAAAAGATAATTGATATTATAAATAAATAAATGACATTAGTTAAAAAACTCTATTTCAAGAGATAATCATTGCTCATATAATAGACACTGTCACCGTTAAGATTACTACAGAAAAAAAAAAAAAATCAAAAAAAAATGTAATTTAAGAATCACTAATAAAACAATTGATGTCTAGGTCAACGTTTAACCCCTTTGGCGATAAAGTGTCCACCAAAAATATCCACTGGGTCTCTCTTTTTGAGAGATCACGGACCAGATTGGAACCCCTCCATTTCGGTTTAAGATGGTCAATACCCCAAAACTTAAGACCTGACGGGTCCTGATTGTGCATAAGCTTAAAATGGAGAGACACGTTGTGGTCTTTAAAGCCCAGTTTGATATTGGCTATATGCTCTGCAATTCTTATTCTCAAAAGCCTTTTTGTGCGTCCAATATAAATCAGACCGCACGGACATTGCAAAGCATAGACCACATGCGAAGTATTGCATGTGATGAATTCACCAATAGTGAATTCCCTACCATTAGAAGTCGACATAAAATTTTCCGACATAAAATTTTCCACAGCCCTAAGGGGCCTGTTGACCTCTCTGCAAGCCCGACATCTTCTACAGCTAAAAAAACCTTTTCTATCCCAGAAAGTGGGCAACCTAGACGGAGGGTCAAGTACTTTCTGCACTATTTTATCGGCAAAACTTAGCGACCTTCTATAAATAAATTTGGGTCTATGTGGCAAGACTGAATGAAGAACTTTATCCATCAGCAAGACATGCCAGTGGGCCGAAATGATGTCCTCCACCTCCCTATACTGGGAGTGGAATTCTGAAATAAAGCTCCATTCATGACTTTCTCTAGCCGTTGAAAGTGGAGCTTCATCCAGCAAAGTAGATCTTGGTTGTAGAGCTAATTCATGGATAATGGAGTCCAACACCCTCTCTTGATACCCCTTCTTCATGAATTTTTTCTGACGAAACGCGTCAGAGCGTGGCTTACACGACGCCGGAAGTGAGGTATGCGCTCCACCACAGCCTGATCCACAACCAGGAAGTGATTTGTTCCCCTGGATACCGAGCCGGCTGATCTTCGGAACGGTGATACGCAATACCTCTATTTACTTGATTGACTGCTTTTATTTTGTACGTATATTGGTTGAGGGGTGTTTTGTGAAAGATTGTGGGGTTCATCTTAATAAACAGTATTACGCTATGTGCACACTTTCTCCTTTTTTGTTATCTATTTGTTTGGAGTTGTGACCCCCCCTGAACCCCCTGGAGTGGTACTGAGAGTGATGTGATAAGGAGATCTTTTTCTCTTGGAGGCTTATTTAACTTGCAGATTTGGTGAGTTTGACCCCCTAGGGGGAGAGTGTCAACACAGGGTGAAATCGTACTGACCGGTGGAAGGCGCACACTTTGATTCAGCTATATTATCACTTATGGACATTTTCCTGATCACTTCACAGACTTTATACCTCTCTGTTTAATTACTTTTGTGCGTTGTTGGCCGCATGATTTTTACTTTTATGTTTTTGCTCAACAATAGCGCTGTTTGTAGTGTATGTTTACTCGTTTTGTTTATATATACTATTATTTTGCAATATATTGGTATATGCTGGTACTACAGGTGGTCGTGCATATAGTGGAACGGAGGACCCCCTGGTGGTAGAAGTTTGAATAACGGAACAGATCCCCGTTTATTACTACATGCTGTTTTATCAAGATATGAAGGTGAGGGTTCTGTGAGCTCACTCTTTGGATTTTAACTTCTCCCTGTCCACTGTTTCTGCTGGAACTACTTATGCATGATTTCCTTCTTTTGGACAGTTTTAGATGACCTAATTAAGAGACTACCATCACCCTGAATCATATGCCCCGAGATTGATCTATCTATTTATGGATTTATCTTTTTTTGCACTCGCACTGTGGTTTTTTAATTATTGAACTAGAAACACTTCAGGTCCACCTATTTATTTAGTGAAAAGTTTTTTATATTTCTGCTGTAGCGCGGGATCACGTTATGAGTTTAATCATCCGCATATAATGCCACTTTTTCTTCCACTTCTCCCCTGCTAAATCCTCTTACCCCTGGGGAGGACCTGAGAGCCACTGCCAGAGATTCGATTGCGAGGGCGAAGAGCAGGGGGCACATAGGGCCCCCCTGTCTCATCCCCCTCAGCAATCAAAATTTGTATTCGCCATTCACTTTCACTTTTGCTTCTGGCACTTTGTATAGCAATTTTATCCAATTGATAAAGCCCGGGCCAAATTTAAACTCAGCGAAGGACCCTCCACAAATATCGCCATTCAAGGCTGTCAAAGGCATTGGCGGCATCCAAAGACAGAATAGCTCTCGATGCATCCCCATCAGCTGGGACCTGTAAATTCAAATACATGCGTGTTATATTTATACTAGTAGATCTTCCAGGGATAAATCCCGACTGATCAGGGTGGACAAATTTCTGAATGACTCTATTTAGCCTTGCCGCGAAGACCTTCGCCAGGATTTTTATATCTGTATTTAATAAGGAAATGGGTCTATATGAAGATGTATTAAGGGGATCCTTGCCCTCCTTATGTATCACAACTCTGGTGGATTCCATCATCGATGTGGGCAGTTCACCCTCCGTCACTGACCAGTTTAAGACCCTCAGCAGCTCGGGCAATAACACCTTCCTGTATCGTCTATAGGTCTTCACCGGAAGGCCGTCGGGTCCTGGGGATTTCTGGCCTGCCATCTCCCTTGTGGCCCACTGTAGTTCCTCTAATGTTATAGGTGAATCCAACTCCTCCCTTTCCGTTTCAGAGAGGGCTGGGATAGCCAGACGCCTAAAGAAAGCATCCATTTCTTCCCTCATCTCCCCCTGCCGGGAGCTATACAGATGCTCGTAATATTCTTTAAACTTATTTACTATGTCCGGAGTATGTGAAGAAACCCTGCCCTCCCCTATACTAATCGCGGGGACCATAGATAGGGGTGCGTTTGCCTTAACCAGGTGGGCCAGCATTCGCCCCACGCTTTCCCCCTCCCCAAAGGTATTCTGCCTCTGAGCGTCCAAAAGTTGTTTGTTCTCTGCTTTCCTAACCATTAGTGTCCTTTAAGTCTGTTGTTCCTCTGACCAAGCCCTGAGAGTATCAGGGGTCGAGTTGCTCACATATTGTTCTTCCGCTGTTGCTACCCTCTCTCCAGCTACCCTTTCCCAGTCCTTGGTCCGTTTTTAAATTTTTGACACTTGCTGTATCATTATGCAACAAAGGAAGGCCTTCAAAATGTCCCAAATTACCCTTACAGGGGCAGTCCCTTTTTTTTTGCGGTGTCTCCCAACACCCGGACATTCCAAGAGCATAAAATTAAATTTTTTACCTGCAAAAAATTAGCCATTTAACCACTTAGTGTTAGACAAATACATGTAATTCAAAATACCCAGTCCTAATTGTGTGATTTCTTTAGTACCCAATACCCATTCTTTAGTACCCAATACCCATTCTTCTCATTATATTTCTTCTGTGATAGTTTTGTGCACTTACTCTTCATTCGTCCCCACATACACCTTTCCTACCTATTGCACCATCCGTGTCTCGTTCCCATTCCACTCACCGCCCCTTTAGGTCCTCTCTGGAGGCTTCCAAAGTGACCTTCCCATGTGCTCAAAATTACAAATATTATTTCCTTTGTGTATAACCGCCCCCCCCCCCAAAAAAAAAAGCTCATGTAGGTAACAAAAAAAAAAGGGGAAAAAAAAGAAAAAGTTCTCCCAAATCTCTTTGAGAAAGGGGGCCATATACACATTACTCCCCCTAACCTAAAGGCAACCCCCCACCCCAGTTTCTTAATGTGCCAAATAAGTGATGAGCTGTGCTTTTAAATCACCCATGCAGTTACTATACTTCTATCTTTGAAACGTTATTTTCCGGTTCCTCTATAATTTCCCCTTATGGGATGCCAACCATCCCGTCACCCCCTCTGGGGAATCAAAAAACAAAGTCTCCACCAAGGCGGTCACCCGCAGTGACGCTGGATATAACAGGACATAGGATACTTTCAGTTGTAGTTTACGTTTAATTTCCAGAAACGTAGCCCTTCCTTTTTGCAGTTCCGGTGAGAAATATGGGTAGATGGATACCCTTGCACCTTCATAGAGAATATTGCCCATTTCCCTGGCCTTCTGTAATATAGTTACTGTCTTTACAAAAAAGCAATTTTACCAGGAGAGATCTTGGGTAACCCCCTGCTGGAGGAGATCTAGAGGGCACCCTATGAGATCTCTACATTGCAAAAATGGGTGTAAAAGTGTCCTTTCCAAATAGTTCCTGGAACCATTTTTCAAGAAATACCACCGGGTCGGGGCCCTCATTACGTTCAGTGAGCCCCACGATCCTTATATTTTTCCTTCGCATCCTGTTTTCCATGTCGTCCATTTTTATCTCATAATAAGCCATTTGTTCTCTAATACTTTTTATCTCCTTCTTAACCACTTGCTGACCGCCTAACGCAGATATACTGCGGCAGAATGGCACGGGCAGGCAAAATCAAGTACCTGGTACGTGATTGCCTTCCCGCGGGCGGGGGGTCCGATCGGTCCCCCCCCAGTGCCCGAGGCGGTCGGCTTTGGTCTGGCAGCGATCAGAGATGAGGGGGAGGCCATCCATTCGTGGCCCCCCCTCGCGATCGCTCCCAGCCAATGAGAATCGTCCCCTGCCTCTGTGTAGTACACAGAGGCAGGGGATGTGATGTCATCTCTCCTCGGCTCGGCAGTTTCCGTTCCGGCGCCGAGGAGAGAAGACATCTGAGTGAGTCGCCCCCCGATCACCCCCCAATCACCCCTCCCCCCCCCCCCCGTCACACTGACACCAAGCAGTTTTTTTTTTTCTGATTTCTGCATGGTGTCAGTTTGTGACAGTTAGTGTGTTAGGGCAGTGAGTGTTAGCCCCCTTTAGGTCTAGGATACCCCCCTAACCCCCCCTAATAAAGTTGTAACCCCTTGATCACCCCCCGTCACCAGTGTCGCTAAGCGATCATTTTTCTGATCGCTGTATTAGTGACACTGGTGACACTAGTTAGAGAGGTAAATATTTAGGTTCGCCGTCAGCGTTTTATAGCGACAGGGACCCTTATATACTACCTAATAATGGTTTTAACCCCTTGATTACCCCCTATTTAACCCTTTCACCACTGATCACTGTATAACCGTTATGGGTGACGCTGGTTAGTTCATTTATTTTTTATAGTGTCAGGGCACCCGCCGTTTATTACCGAATAAAGGTTTAGCCCCCTGATCGCCCGGCGGTGATATGCGTCGCCCCAGGCAGCGTCAGATTAGCGCCAGTAGCGGTAACACCCACGCACGCAGCATACGCCTCCCTTAGTGGTATAGTATCTGAACAGATCAATATCTGATCCGATCAGATCTATACTAGCGTCCCCAGCAGTTTAGGGTTCCCAAAAACGCAGTGTTAGCAGGATCAGCCCAGATACCTGCTAGCACCTGCGTTTTGCCCCTCCGCCCGGCCCAGCCCAGCCCACCCAAGTGCAGTATCAATCGATCACTGTCACTTACAAAACACTAAATGCATAACTGCAGCATTCGCAGAGTCATGCCTGATCCCTGCAATCGCTAACAGTTTTTTTGGTAGCGTTTTGGTGAACTGGCAAGCACCAGCCCCAGGCAGCGTCAGGTTAGTGCCAGTAGCGCTAACACCCACCCACGCACCGTACACCTCCCTTAGTGGTATAGTATCTGAACGGATCAATATCTGATCCGATCAGATCTATACTGGCGTCCCCAGCAGTTTAGGGTTCCCAAAAACGCAGTGTTAGCGGGATCAGCCCAGATACCTGCTAGCACCTGCGTTTTGCCCCTCTGCCCAGCCCAGACCCAGTTCACCCAAGTGCAGTATCGATCGATCACTGTCACTTACAAAACACTAAACACATGACTGCAGTGTTCGTAGAGTCAGGCCTGATCCCTGCGATCGCTAACAGTTTTTTTGGTAGCGTTTTGGTGAACTGGCATAGTCAAACCAGCACTGCAGTAACACTTGGTGACGTGGCGAGTCCCATAAGTGCAGTTCAAGCTGGTGAGGTGGCAAGCACAAGTAGTGTCCCGCTGCCACCAAAAAGACAAACACAGGCCCGTTGTGCCCATAATGCCCTTCCTGCTGCATTCGCCAATCCTAATTGGGAACCTACCGCTTCTGCAGCGCCCGTAATTCCCCCATTCACAACCCCAACCAATTGCAGTCGTCTGCATGAGAGGCATTTTCTTTATGTCCTCCCGAGTACCCCTACCCAACGAACCCCCCAAAAAAGATGTTGTGTCTGCAGCAAGCGTGGATATAGGCGTGACACCTGCTATTATTGTCCCTCCTGTCCTGACAATCCTGGTCTTTGCATTGGTGAATGTTTTGAACGCTACCATACACTAGTTGAGTATTAGCGTAGGGTACAGCATTGCACAGACTAGGCACACTTTCACAGGGTCTCCCAAGATGCCATCGCATTTTGAGAGACCCGAACCTGGAACCGGTTACAGTTATAAAAGTTACAGTTTCAAAAAAAAGTGTAAAAAAAAAAACACAAACAAAAATATAAAATAAAAAAAAATAGTTGTCCTTTTATTGTTCTCTCTCTCTCTATTCTCTCTCTATTGTTCTGCTCTTTTTTACTGTATTCTATTCTGCAATGTTTTATTGTTATTATGTTTTATCATGTTTGCTTTTCAGGTATGCAATTTTTTTATACTTTACCGTTTACTGTGCTTTATTGTTAACCATTTTTTTGTGTTCAGGTACGCCATTCACGACTTTGAGTGGTTATACCAGAATGATGCCTGCAGGTTTAGGTATCATCTTGGTATCATTCTTTTCAGCCAACGGTCGGCTTTCATGTAAAAGCAATCCTAGCGGCTAATTAGCCTCTAGACTGCTTTTACAAGCAGTGGGAGGGAATGCCCCCCCCCCACCGTCTTCCGTGTTTTTCTCTGGCTCTCCTGTCTCAACAGGGAACCTGAGAATGCAGCCGGTGATTCAACCAGCTGACCATAGAGCTGATCAGAGACCAGAGTGGCTATGAGCATTTTATGACTTAGATTTCGCCGGATGTAAACAGCGCCATTGGGAAATTGGGGAAGCATTTTATCACACCGATCTTGGTGTGGTCAGATGCTTTGAGGGCAGAGGAGAAATCTAGGGTCTAATAGACCCCAATTTTTTCAAAAAAGAGTACCTGTCACTACCTATTGCTATCATAGGGGATATTTACATTCCCTGAGATAACAATACAAATGATTTAAAAAAAAAAAAAATGAAAGGAACAGTTTAAAAATAAGATAAAAAGCAAAAAAATAATAAAGAAAAAAAAAAAAAAAAGCACCCCTGTCCCCCCTGCTCTCGCGCAAAGGCGAACGCAAGTGTCGGTCTGGCGTCAAATGTAAACAGCAATTGCACCATGCATGTGAGGTATGACCGCGTAGGTCAGATCGAGGGCAGTAATTTTAGCAGTAGACCTCCTCTGTAAATCTAAAGTGGTAACCTGTAAAGGCTTTTAAAGGCTTTTAAAATGTATGAAATTTGTTGCCACTGCACGTTTGTGCGCAATTTTAAAGCATGTCATGTTTGGTATCCATGTACTCGGCCTAAGATCATCTTTTTTATTTCATCAAACATTTAAAAAAGTGTGTTTTTTCCCCAAAAAATGCGTTTGAAAAATCGCTGCGCAAATACTGTGTGAAAAAAAAAAATGAAACACATTTTAATCTGTAGGGCATTTGCTTTAAAAGAATATATAATGTTTGGGGGTTCAAAGTAATTTTCTTGCAAAAAAAAATAATTTTTTCATGTAATCAAAAATTGTCAGAAAGGGCTTTGTCTTCAAGTGGTTAGAAGAGTGGGTGATGTGTGACATAAGCTTCTAAATGTTGTGCATAAAATGCCAGGACAGTTCAAACCCCCCCCAAATGACCCCATTTTGGAAAGTAGATACCCCAAGCTATTTGCTGAGAGGCATGTTGAGTCCATGGAATATTTTATATTGTGACACAAGTTGCGGGAAAGAGACAATTTTTTTTTTTTTTTTGCACAAAGTTGTCACTAAATGATATATTGCTCAAACATGCCATGGGGATATGTGAAATTACACCCCAAAATACATTCTGTTGCTTCTCCTGAGTATGGGGATACCACATGTGTGGGACTTTTTGGGAGCCTAGCCGCGCACGGGACCCCGAAAACTAAGCACCGCCTTCAGGCTTTCTAAGGCCGTAAATTTTTGGTTTCACTCTTCACTGCCTATCACAGTTTCGGAGGCCATGGAATGCCCAGGTGACAACCCCCCCCCCCCCCAATGACCCCATTTTGGAAAGTAGACACCCCAAGCTATTTGCTGAGAGGTATGGTGAGTATTTTGCAGACCTCACTTTGTGTCACAAAGTTTTGAAAAAAGAAAAAAAAAACATTTTTTTCTTGTCTTTCTTCATTTTCAAAAACAAGCGAGAGCTGCAAAATACTCACCATGCCTCTCAGCAAATAGCTTGGGGTATCTACTTGCCAAAATGGGGTCATTGGGGTGGGTTTGTGCCACCTGGGCATTCCATGGCCTCTGAAACTGTGATAGGCAGTGAAGAGTGAAATCAAAAATTTACACCCTTAGAAATCCTGAAGGCGGTGATTGGTTTTCGGGGCCCCATACGTGGCTAGGCTCCTAAAAAGTCCCACACATGTGGTATCCCCATACTCAGGAGAAGCAGCTAAATGTATTTTGGGGTGCAATTCCACATATGCCCATGGCCTGTGTGAGCAATATATCATTTAGTGACAACTTTGTGCAAAAAAAATAAATAAAAATTTGTCACTTTCCCGCAACTTGTGTCAAAATATAAAATATCCCATGGACTCAACATGCCTCAAAGCAAATAGCTTGGGGTGTCTACTTTCCAAAATTTGGTCATTTGGGGGGGTTTTATGCCATCTGGGCATTTTATGGCCTTCAAAACTGTGATAGGTAGTGAGGAGTAAAATCAAAAATTTACGCCCTTAGAAATCCTGAAGGCAGTGATTGGTTTTCGGGGCCCCGTACGTGGCTAGGCTCCCAAAAAGTCCCACACATGTGGTATCCCCGTACTCAGGAGAAGCAGCTGAATATAGTTTGGGGTGCAATTCCACATATGCCCATGGCCTGTGTGAGCAATATATCATTTAGTAACAACTTTTTGTAATTTTTTTTTTTTTTTGTCATTATTCAATCACTTGGGACAAAAAAAATGAATATTCAATGGGCTCAACATGCCTCTCAGCAATTTCCTTGGGGTGTCTACTTTCCAAAATAGGGGCCTTTGTGGTGGTTTTGTACTGCCCTGCCATTTTAGCACTTCAAGAAATGACATAGGCAGTCATAAATTAAAGGCTGTGTAAATTCCAGAAAATGTACCCTAGTTTGTAGGCGCTATAGCTTTTGCGCAAACCAATAAATATACACTTATTGACATTTTTTTTACCAAAGACATGTGGCCGAATACATTTTGGTCTAAATGTATGACTAAAATTGAGTTTATTGGATTTTTTTTTATAACAAAAAGTAGAAAATATCATTTTTTTTCAAAATTTCAAATTTTTTTTTTCAAATTTTTTTCCGTGTGACACATTTTAGGAGCCTAGCTTCATACAGGTGCCCAAAGTCAAATGAGTACCAACAGGCTTTTAAAGGACGTAACCTTGTGACAAGAAAATGAGATCTGCAAAATACCATGCCTTTTATCAAATACCTTTTGAAGTGTCTACTTTCCAAAAAGGGGTCCTTTTGGGACGGGGTGATATTACTATCCTGGCATTTTAGGGCCTCCGAAACTGTGATATGTAGTCAGGAAATCAAATGCGCAAGTTACCCCCTTTGAAAGCCTGAAGGTGCTAATAATATTTTGAGCATCCGTGCATGGCTAGGCTCCCAAAATGTCTCACACGCAGTATCACCATACTCAGGAGAAGTAGTAGAATGTGTTTTGGGGTGTAATGCCACTATATATATATATATATATATATATATATATATATATATATATATATATATATATATATATATATATATATATATACAGTATCTCACAAAAGTGAGTACACCCCTCACATTTTTGTAAACATTTTATTATATATTTTCATGTAACAACACTGAAGAACAGGCACTTTGCTACAATGTAAAGTAGTCAGTGTACAGCTTGTATAACAGTGTAAATTTGCTGTCCCCCCAAAATAACTCAACACGCAGCCATTAATGTCTAAACCGCTGGCAACAAAAGTGAGTACACCCCTAAGTGAAAATGTCCAATTTGGGCCCAAAGTGTCAATATTATGTGTGGCCGCTATTATTTTCCAGCACTGCCTTAACTCTCTAGGGCATGGAGATCACCAGAGCTTCACAGGTTGCCACTGGAGTCCTCTTCCACTCCTCCATGACAACATCACAGAGCTGTAGGATGTTAGAGACCTTGTGCTCCTCCACCTTCCGTTTGAGGATGCCCCACAGAAGCTCAATAGGGTGTACGTCTGGAGTCATGCTTGGCCAGTCCATCACCTTTATCCTTAGCTTCTTTAGCAAGGCAGTGGTCGTCTTGGAGGTGTGTTTGGGGTCATGGGTATTGTTGTGGAATCTCATATTAGCCAATGTATTTCATATTATATATATTGATTTGCATATATTTTATTGATAATTATTATTCATATTATTATATAGTAGTGGTTTTATCAATATTATTATTCAATAAGTAAAGCAACAATTATTAATCTTTAATATGTATACTGTGTTTTCCAGATTTAGAAAGTCTTCATTTTTAAGTGTTGAACTTTAAATGACCTCTGCTTTATGACAAATACTTGTACACGGGTGTTCTCGAAAATGTATTAAGATAGTCTACTGGGTGAAAGTTCATTAGAATAGATTCAAGTTATATAGAATTGTCTCAAGTCTGAAATGCATATAAATCAGACAGATAAAGATAAGAAAACAGGTGGTTTAGAAATAATTAAAGTTATGTACAGTACATTAAATTAAGTATGACAGGGTCAAACAAAGGTCTGCTTGTGCCCTCATTAAAACTATTAAAATACATACATATAGTGAAACATATAACACATCTGGTGGGGTTATTGAAAGTTCATTGTCTCAAAGTCGTAAATCTGCAAATCCTTGAAGCTAGTATCAAGATGAGAAGAGTTTGATAACAGCTGGGTGCCAGACTGTCTCTATACAGGTGTTTTTAATTGGACAAAAACAGTTATAAATCACTTTAATGAACATATAGGAATTTTGGGAATAATTAAGTTTATCTGGTTGTAGAACAGGTGTCAGATTTATGGTTGGTTACTTTGACGTAGATCTTAGCGACCAATCATATGTAAGAGAGATGGTTGAGATAAGACTTGTAAAATGGTATATAAATGCAAGCTCTACAATTGTTAGACAGACAAGTCAGATAGGAGCTCATAAGGCTGAACTCTGTGTATGCTGCCCTATTGCACGGGTCATAGAGGTCAGAACCAATGGGCAAGTATCTGTCCTAACTTGTCTCCTCGTACGAGTCAGAGAAGACTTCTTAACTTGTTCCTGAGTGTGGTCTCAGGTGAATTTCCCTCACAAACTTGGTCGAGCTGGAACCCAGAACTCTGTGAGGGGACCAGACCACTGGCCGATTGACTGGTCCCTATCAGGTGACGGGTTCCCAAGAATTGGCAGAAAAGACTCATTCTGGTGCAAGGTGAGAACAATTCACAATTGTTTCAATTTGGTTAGAGGATAAGAATACCTATATCTAATATGCATGCATTGTAAGAAACTGTATAAATTAGACCTGTATCTTGTAATACTTTGAACATAAACCTGTATGTTATCAGCTGTTAATAAACCTGCATTGCTGAAGTTCTGCCTGGTTCGATACTTTACTATTCTACTTCAGGATCATGTTGGAATACTGCCCTGCGGCCCAGACTCCGAAGGGAGGGGATCCTGCTCTGCTTCAGTATGTTACAGTACATGTTGGCATTCATGTTTCCTCAATGAATTGTAGCTCCCCAGTGCTGGCAGTACTCATGCAGCCCCAGACCATGACACTCCCACCACCATGCTTGACTGTAGGCAAGACACACTTGTCTTTGTACTCTTCACCTGGTTGTCGCCACACACGATTCACACCATCTGAATAAGTAAGTTTATCCTGGTCTCATCGGACCACAGGCCATGTTTCCAGTATCCTGTTAAACAGCTGTATTGTCTTGGCCACCGTGCTGCGGCTCAGTTTCATGGTCTTGACAATCTTCTTATTGCCTAGGTCATCTTTATGTAGAGCAACAATTATTTTTTTCAGATCCTCAGAGGGTTCTTTGCCATGAGGTGCCATGTTGAACTTCCAGTGACCATTATGAGAGAGTGAGAGCGATAACACCAAATTTAACACACTTGCTCCCCATTCACACCTGAGACCTTGTAACACTAACGAGTCACTAATTGGACCCAAAGTGTCAATATTTTGTGTGGCCACCATTATTTTCAACACTGCCTTAACCCTCTTGGGCATGGATTCCACCAGAGCTTCACAGGTTGCCAGTGAAGTCCTCTTCGACGACATGTCATGGAGGACATGTCACATGACATCGGTTAGGTAAAATGGCTATTTGGGCTCAATATTGGACATTTTCACTTAGGGGTGTACTCACTTTTGTTGCCAGTGGTTTAGACATTAATCGCTGCCTGTTATTTTGAGGGGACAGCAAATTTACACTGTTATACAAGCTGTACACTCATTACTTTATATTGTAGCAAAGTGTAATTTCTGCAGTGTTGTCACATGAAAAGATATAATAAAATATTTACAAAAATGTGAGGGGTGTACTCACTTTTGTGAGATACTGTGTATATATATATATATATATATATATATATATATATATATATATATATATATATATAAATATATATATGCACAGGCTGTACACCTTACAGCTGTAAGGTAAGCGGCTTGCAAACACGGAGGTGTCCTCACTGAAGATCCCCCTTCACGATTGGAATTGTTTTGTGTTTCTCATCACGAGTTTTTGTTTTTTGGACTGGATGATAGAACTAATATTCATGTTTGCCCTAGGGATTTGTCACTTGTAGTCCACCAGGATTTGGCAAGTTTTTGCTAATGGGGCACTAGCCCACATATATTTTTCTTGCATTATATATATATTTTTGCATTGTGTCATTATTCATCCTATTTGTGTTAGTATATGCAATTTTGCTTTGCTATATTCAAGCAGTCACTGCTTCACAATTACCTTTATATATTAGGCTTTGTCTGCCCGCAACATTATAGTCATGTTGATTAGCTACGTTGCACTGCACTGCATCCCCACCATGTTCTTTTAGCATGTAGGATCCATTCATGCATTGGCCCGTTTCTGCTTTTTTAGTTGACTTTGCCACTTTAGTCATCTTTGTAGCCCCCCCCCCCCCCCTCATCACAGCGCAACTACCATCTTCCCCCACTTTTGTCTCATTTGTCCTGCCTTGGATCAGTACTTAGGTGTTGCAGCAGTGTCCTTTTAGCGTAGCCCCCCCCCCCCCGACAGCGCAGGAGTTTCCACTTTCCAATGTGACTCGTTAGTGTTACAAGGTCTCAGGTGTGAATTGGGAGCAGGTGTATTAAATTTGGTGATGGTCTAGGCTATGAAAAGATTGCCAAGACCCTGAAACTGAGCCGCAGCACAGTGGCCAAGACCATACAGCGTTCCACTCAGAACAGGCCTTGTCATGGTTGGCCAAAAAAGTTGAGTGTACGTGCTCAGCGTCATATCCAGAGGTTGTCTTTGGGAAATAGACGTATGAGTGCTGCCAGCATTGCTGCAGAGGTTGAAGGGGTGGGGGGTCAGCCTGTCAGTTCTCAGACCATACACCGCACACTGCATCAAATTGATCTGCATGACTGTCATCCCAGAAGGAAGCCTCTTCTAAAGATGATGCTCAAGAAAGCCTGCAAACATTTTGCTGAAGACCAGCAGACTTAGGACATGGATTACTGAAACCATGTGCTGTGATCTGATGAGACCAAGATATACGTATTTGTTCAGATGGTGTCAAGCGTGTGTGGCGGCAACCAGGTGAGGAGTACAAAGACAAGTGTGTCTTGCCTACTGTCAAGCATAGTGGTGGGGGTGTCATGATCTGGGGCTGCATGAGTGCTGCCGGCACTGGGGCGCTACAGTTAATTGGGGGAAAGATAAATGTCAACATGTACTCTTATATACTACAGCAGAGCATTCATGATCCCCTCCCTTTGGAGACTGGGCCGCACGGCGGTATGCCAACATGATAATGACCCCAAACGCACCTCCAAGATGACCACTGCCTTGCTAAAGAAGCTGAGGGTAAAGGTGATGGATTAACCAAGCATGTCTCCAGACCTAAACCCTATTGAGCATCTGTGGGGCATCCTCAAATGGAAGGTGGAGGAGCCCAAGGTCTCTAACATCTAC
This sequence comes from Aquarana catesbeiana, assembly GCF_042186555.1. NCBI lineage: Eukaryota > Metazoa > Chordata > Amphibia > Anura > Ranidae > Aquarana > Aquarana catesbeiana. The sequence goes on from NC_133324.1 coordinate 883,260,545, forward strand.
AGCTCCGTGATGTTGTCATAGAGGAGTGGAAGAGGACTCCAATGGTAACCTGTGAAGATTTGGTGAACTCCATGCCCAAGAGGGTTAAGTCAGTGCTGGAAAATAATGGTGGCTGCACAAAATATTGACACTTTGGGCCCAATTTGGACATTTTCACTTATGGGTGTAATTACTTTTGTTGCCAGCGGTTTAGACATTAATGGCTGTGTGTTGAGTTATTTTGAAGGGGCAACAAATTTACACTGTTATACAAGCTGTACACTTACTACTTTACATTTCAGCAAAGTGTCATTTCTTCAGTGTTGTCACATGAAAAGGTAAAATAAAATGTTTACAAAAATGTGAGGGGTGTACTCACTTTTGTGAGATACTGTATATATACATACACACATATACATAAAACATACACATAAAACGCCCTGTGGTGATCAAATAGCACCAAAAGAAAGCTCTATTTGTGTGGGGAAAAAAAACTGATATAAATTTAATTTGTGTACAGTGTTGCGTGAATGAGCAATTGCCAGTTAAAATAGCGCAGTGCTGAACAGCAAAAAACTATCTGGTCCTAAGGGCGTAAAATCTCCTGGTCGTCAAGTGGTTAAAAGAGAAAGCTTGTCATCCTTATCCTTTCTCTGCTGCTTAGTCAGCAACATTCTGAACCACTGATCAATTATGCCAAGCTGGAGTTCAGACTTACTTGACTGCATGTGGTCCAGAGCGGTGTGGCACCTTGTACTTGTGATAATTTTTTCATGTTCTGTCTAGCCTGGACAAAGCTTGGAGTCCTGGATTGTTAGATCTTACGGATGTGGTCCATTGTTTCTGGTGGAAGGAGAATTTACTTTTTATTAGATGCATAACACATTCTGGCTCCATGAGCATTAAAGCCAAAGAGAGCTAGGATATTAGCATTTTTTGGGTACCATTGTAGACTTGTTTCTAAGGTCGTGTTTGCACTTCTTATTTTGGATTGTCACTTGATTTTTCAATGCTGCCCGAGATTCTGATTGCGAAATACAGCAGATATGCATATGCTTGTTGAATTTATTAAACTGCTAAATACTGACGGAAGAATAATGATGCCAACCCTGGAGCTTGCACCTTTAAAAACAAACTATCAGTGCCAGCTCCTGTTTTTCTATACTGACAAACCAACTGGTAGCCCCTGTACTGACAGTTTTTCACATAAGCCCAGTCTCTAAACCTAGCCCAATATGTTAGTTTAAAGTAGAACTATAGGCAAAACTTTTTTTTTTATTTTGGATGGAGTAGGGGAGGTTTAAAACCCCTGTCAGATTTTTTTTTTTTGCACCAACTTTGTCCCATTGAGGAGATTTATCTTCACTTCCTGTCCCATAGCCAAACAGAAAGTGAGAGGAAATCCCTGCAAATGAAGGGAATCTCATGGGGACCCCCAGCCCACCAGAACAAGTGTCCTCATTGTAAGATTTCTTATCTATTACTGTTCTGGGGACAACCCAAAATTTGGAGTTTTCTTTTTCCTTTGACTTTCAATGATAATGGTAAACAGGACAAATAAAGAGGGTGAATCTCCTTAATGGGGCCACAGCCAAAAAAAAAAAAAAACTGCCCAGGGTTCTAATCCCTCTCCATTCCATCCAACACTAAAAAAAAAAGTTTTGCCTGTAGTAGTTATACTTTAATACATACTGTAGCTCCCAACTATAATCAAACCCTAAAAAACCTAAACGTAAAACTACTTTTACACCTTTACATCTTGTAGAATATCCACAATAAACAGCCTCGTATTTCTCTCCTATAACCTTGCAGGTTTGCCATAATGAATACTATCCCACAAAAATACACTCTACAAATGTGATGAAAAAATATTTAGAGAAGAAACCTAATGAAACATTTGTATTTATCGCTGGTCTTTTCATTCTGTTACTAGAAAATTGGTATACTTTTTTTTTTTTTTCGATCTATAACCATGAGGAGAGGAATATGGGTACAAAATGATGGAATGAGAATATAGCAGTGGAAAAAGAAGAGGAATCCTAATTATGATAATCACCAGAGAGAAGGGCATATATTACTGTCAGCGGAGGTACATCTAAAAGAGCAATCACGTTATTGTAGCTAAATTAGAAAATGAGAAGTAGACTACAAAGGAAAGAAAAGGCAGAAAAATTCTCCAGTGATAGAGATAATGGGAATAGAGGGTTTTTAGAATTCCTGCTCAGTGCTTGTATAACCGGGGAGCAGCTGTTGTACAACTGCTTATTCAGATTATGGGTGCAATGCAAATTATAAGAGACAAACAGATACTATAGGGCCCAGTGCTATCTGGTTTAGTAATGCTAAATGAGCCAATTTGACAATAAATGTAATCTGCTGAGTCAAAGGGGGACACTAGGTATTTGTGGAGTATATACACTAGGTATTTGTGGAGTGTATAATGTGAAGTATTAATGAATGTAAATCAGAATGGAGCATTGTGCAGTATGTATTGTATAGCACAATGTACAGAGAGGTGTGGAGTATGTACTGTACAACACAATGTAAGTAGTGTATAGCACAATGTAAAGAGTGCTGCGGAGTATGTATTGTACAGCATAGTGGAGTGTTTTGAAGTTCATATTTTACAGCACAATATACAAAGTAGCAATGTGAAATATATAGTTGAAAGAGTTGAGCAGTGTGCAACATAGAATATGATTTAGGTAAAGTTAAATCACACTTGTTTAACCCTTTCATGACTAAGCCTATTTTTGACATTTGATGTTTACAAGTTAAAATCAGTATTTTTTGCTAGAAAATTACTTATAGCCCCCAAACATTATATATATATATATATATATATATTTAGCAGAGAATCTAGAGAATAAATCGGCCATTGTTGCAATATTTTATGTCACGCGGTATTTGTGCAGCGGTGTTTTAAACGCAACTTTTTGGGAAAAGGGACACTTTCATGAATTTAAAAAAAAACAAACAGTAAAGTTAGCCCAATTTTTTTGGATAATGTGAAAGATGATGTTACGCCGAGTAAATAGATACCAAACATGTCATGCTTTATAATTGCATGCACTGGAATGGCGACAAACTACGGTACCTAAAAATCTCCATAGGCGACACTTTAAATTTTTTTTTTACGGTTACCAGGTTAGAGTTACAGAGGAGGTCTAGTGCTAGAATTATTGCTCTTGCTCTGACGATCGAGGTGATACCTCACTTGTGTGATTTGAACATCTTTACATATGCGGGCGCAACTTCCGTATGCGTTTTCTTTGCTGCGCAAGCTCGCGGCGACTGGGGTGCTTTAAAAAATTTTTTTTTCTTATTTATTTAATTTATTTTTACATTAATAAATCGTGTTTAAAAAAAAAAAAATTTTTTTGATCACTTTTATTGCTGTCACAAGGAATGTAAATATCCCTTGTGGCAGTAATAGGTGGTGACAGGTACTCTTTATGGAGGGATCGTGGGTCTAAAAGACCCCCGATCCCTCCTTTGCACTTCAAAGTATTCATATTGCCGTTTTCGAGGGATGAGGGAACTAGAGAGCAGGAGGTCTTGAGAGGAACGAAGAGAACGAGTAGGTTGTTTTTAGAGACTAAGCTAGTGATGTAGCTGGGGGCGAAATTGTGGATGGCTTTGTACGTAGTTGTTAGTATTTTGAATTTAATTCTTTGGCCGAGCGGAAGCCAGTGGAGGGATTGACAGAGAGGAGTGGCAGACACAGAGCGATTGGTAAGGTGGATGAGTCTGGCAGCAGCATTCATGATGGATTGAAGAGGTGATAGACCATGTAGAGGTAAGCCAATGAGAAGGGAGTTGCAGTCGTCGAGGCGAGAGATGACCAGCGAGTTAATTAAGAGCTTTGTTGTGTCATTGGTTAGAAAGGGGCGAATTTTGGAAATGTTGCGGAGATTGAGGCGGCAGGATTTGGACAGTGATTGGATGTGTTGCTTGAAGGAGAGTTCAGAGTCCAGGACTACACCTAGAACCTTGGCATGTGGGGATAGGCTTATAGTTTTGCCATTGATTTTGACAGAGAGATCAGGGGAAGGGGCATATGGGGGAGGAAAAATTATAAGTTCGGTTTTGGATAGATTGAGTTTGAGGAAGTGGTGTGACATCCAGACTGATATATCTGATAGTAGATTAGTGATACATGAGGAGACAGAGGGAATGAGCTGAGGGGTAGAGAAATAGATTTGGGTGTCGTCAGCGTAGAGGTGGTATTGGAAGCCAAGGGAGGCTATCAGTTTACCCAGGGAGGCAGTGTAGATTGAAAATAGGAGAGGTCCAAGAACAGAACCCTGGGGACCCCAACAGAGAAAGGAAGAGGAGAGGAGGAAGTAGAGTTGTAAGAAACGCTAAAGGTGCGGTTGGATAAGTAGGAAGAGAACCAGCGAAGAGTACAGTCACGGAGACCAAAGGCGTAGAGTTTTTTGAGGAGGAGGGGGTGGTCAACCGTATCAAAGGCAGCAGAGAGGTCCAGGAGTAGGAGTACAGAATGGTGTTGATTGGTTTTGGCCGTTAGTAGATAGTTTGTTTGTTTTAGGAGAGCAGTTTCTGTGGAGTGTTGAGGACAAAATCCAGACTGAAGGGGATCAAGAAGGCTATTATCAGCGAGGTGGACGCTCAGTCGGTTGTAGACAAGGCGTTCGAGGAGTTTGGATAGGAAGGGGAGCAAGGAGATGGGGCGTAGGTTGTTAAGATTGGGTGGGTCCAGTGAGTGCTTTTTAAGTATGGGTCTGACAAGTGCATGTTTTAGAGAGTTGGGGAAGATGCCAGAAGAGAGGGAGAGATTGAAGATGTGGGTTAGAGAGTGTAGCAAAGAGCCAGAGGGTGAATGTAGCATTTGTGAGGGAACAGGATCTGGAGGGCAGGTGGTAAGGTGGACATTAGCAAGTAGTTTAGCAACTTCATCTGTAGTGGTGGGGTTGAAAGAGGGAAGTAATGATTGTGCCTGTGGGCATGAAGTGTAAAGCGTGGGGGTATCGGAACAGTAGAGATCTCAGCGCGAATTGTATCAATCTTCTGTTTGAAGTGATTGGCAATCTCCTAGGCAATGAGTGAGTTGGCAGGTGGAGGCGGTGGAGGACGAAGTAGAGAGTTGAAGGTAGAGAAGAGTTGATGGGGACGGATGATAAATTGCTAATGAGATCGGTAAAATACGTCTGCTTGGCAGAGAGGAGGCTGGAATTGTATTTTTGGAGGGCAGATTTATATTGGTTGAAATCTCTCTGAGACTTGGTCTTACGCCACAGGCACTCATGAACATGACTACGTTTTTTTAGACTTCTAGTATCATCTGTTTGCCAAGGTTGAAGAGGTCAGGGCTTGATTCTGTGTGTAGTGAGGGGGGGGCAGTGAGTCCAGTAAGGCTAGAAGTGAAGCGTTGTAGACAGAAGTGGCTAGGTTGGTGCAGGATAGGGGTGAGATTTTGTTGTAGAGGTTGTCGATAGCAGAGTAGAGAAGAGAAGGGTTGAGGTGATGTAGGTTTCTGCGGGTAACTTTAATACGGTTGGAGGGAGAGGAGGTGAAGGAGAGGGAGAGAGTGAAACTAATAGTTTAGAGAGGTTGAGAGTTAGAGAGGTTGCATGGAGTGCAAAGGTGAGAGAAAAGGAGGTCAAGGATATTGCCTTTGGAGTGAGTAGGAGCATGTATCCACTGCTTCAGGTCAAAGGAGGAGGTTAGGCTGAGAAGTTTGTAAGGGGCAGGAGTGTTAGTATTAATAGGGATGTTGAAGTCCACGAGAATGATTGTGGGGATTTCAGAGGAAAGAAAGTAGGGTAGCCAGGCAGAGAAGTCATCAAGAAAGGTTGATACTGGTCCAGGGGGCCTGTAGATCACAGCTATCCTTAGAGAAATTGGAGTGAAAAGACAAATACAGTATGCTTCGAAAGAGGAGAGTGACAGAGAGGGAGGTGGCTGAAGTACCTGAAAGGTGCTATGTGGGGCTAGAAGGATTCTGACACCTCCTCCCTTACGTCCACTGGATCTGGGGTAGTGAGTCCAGAGAAGAGCAGCATTGGATAGGGCAGAAGAAGATGCAGTGTCAATTCGTGGAGCCAGGTTTCGGTAATGGCGAGTAGGTTAAATGAGTTGGCGATAAAGAGGTCATGGAGAGAGGTGAGTTTGTTGCAGACAGAGCAGGAGTTCCAAAGGGAACAAGAGAAAGTGAGTCTGGTCTTGGGAAGAATAGAAATGGGAACTAAACTGTGTTGATTGCGGCTGCTGCCAGAGGGTGCAGGATGACAGGTGCATGGGGTACAGTTAAATGATGGAGGCCCAGGGTTTGGGGATATGTCTCCAGAGGTTAGGAGAAGCAAGAGGGTGAGGGTATGGGAGTGGGATTTATATGAAGGGACATGGCCCAAGGTCTTGGAGATTTTTAGTGTGTGTGGATTTAGAATTAGCAGGAGTTGGTGGGTGCAGTAATAAGGAGAGGACAGAAGTGAGGGTGATATATATATATATGCTGTGGGGGGGTAGAAGAGGGGTGAAGGAGAGATAGTTTTAGGAATGGCTATTAAAGGTACCCATCCTCACCTGTGATCTGTTTGCTTGTAATTAGTGTGTGTGTATAAAAGGTCAATGAGTTTCTGGACTCCTGATAGACCCTTGCACCCTTCATCCAGTGCTGCACTGACTTTTCTGGATTCTGAGTCATGGGGAAAGCAAAAGAATTGTCAAAGGATCTGTGGGAAAAGGTAGTTGAACTGTATAAAACAGGAAAGGGATATAAAAAGATATCCATGGAATTGAGAATGACAATCAGCAGTGTTCAAACTCTAATCAAGAAGTGGAAAATGAGGGGTTCTGTTGAAACCAAACCACGGTCAGGTAGACCAATTAAAATTTCAGCCACAACTGCCAGGAAAATTGTTCGGGATGCAAAGAAAAACCCACAAGTTGTCAGAAACCATGAAATCAGACCTGAGACAGAAGTACAGTTAAATCACACTTGTTTAATAATAAAAGTAAAAATAACAAATGTAGTCAAAACATAGCCAAAGCTCAGTAACTGGAAGGGATAGTCAGCCAAGCCAGAAGCCAGGGATCAACGTAGAGAAACAGCAAGCAGGATCTGGAGCCAGAAGGGATGTCAGCAAAGCAAGTCTTTAAACAGGAACGCAGGAGATCATCACTGTGATGTTTACCAAGGTGAAGGCAGAGCTCCTCTGGACTGGTTGGCCTAAGTAGGCAGGACTAACAAGCAGGATATCATCAACAGCTGAGTAACTGTGGAGAGAGATGGGAGCTGGTAATTAGCCAACAGCTGAGCAGCCAGCTCAGAGAAAGAAGGGCTGAGCCCAGCCCTGACACAAATAACATCAGTTGAAATACAGGACTCTCTGAAAACACGTGGTGTGGCTGTTTCAAGATGCACAATAAGGAGGCACTTGAAGAAAGATGGACTGCATGGTCGAGTTGCCAGAAGAAAGCCATTACTACGCAAATGCCACAAAGTATCCCGCTTACAATACGCCACAGAGACAAACTTTTTGGCCACAACCATAAACACTATATTTGGAGAGGAGTCAACAAGGCCTATGATGAAAGGTACATCATTCCTACTGTGAAACACAGAGGTGGATCACTGATGTTTTGGGGATGTGAGCTACAAAGGCACAGGAAATTTGGTCAAAATTGATGTCAAGATGAATGCAGTATGTTATCAAAAAATACTGGAGGAACATTTGCATTCATCAGCCAGGAAGCTGCACATGGGATGTACTTGGACATTCCAACATGATAATGATCCAAAACATAAGGCCAAGTGGACCTGTCATTGGCTACAGCAGAATAAGGTTCTGGAGTGGCCATCTCAGTCTCCTGACCTCAATATCATTGAGCCACTCTGGGGGGATCACAAACGTGCAGTTCATGCAAGACAGCCCAAGAATTTACAGGAACTGGAGGCTTATTGCCAAGCGGAATGGGCAGCTTTACCATCTGAGAAGATAAAGAGCCTCATCTACAAATACCACAAAAGACTTCAAGCTGTCATTGGTGTTAAAGGGGGCAATACACTGTATTAAGAACTGGGGTATGTAAACTTTTAATCGGGGTCATTTGGTTAGTTTCTGTTGTGATTATGATTTAAAAAGAGTAAACACAGTTGACTGATAATAAATGACTTCAGCCAAACACTAACCATGAGTGAAAGAAAAGTTTTTGTTATCATTCATATTCTCTGAAAAACGGCCAAGAAATCATAAATTCTGCCAGGTTATGTAACTAATGAGCACAACTGTACATACAAATAAAATCCAATGATCTGCAAATCTCATAAATCTGTATTTTATTCACAATAGAAAATATATCAAATGTTTAATCTGAGAAAATGTACTATTTTAGGAAAAAAATCTGGTAATTTTGAAATTGATGGTAGCAACACGTTTCAAAAAAGTTGGGACAGGGACATGTTTACCATGGTGTAGCTTCCCCTCTTCTTTTAACAACACTCTGTAAACATCTGTGAACCGAGGAGACCAGTTGCTGGAGTTTTGGAAGAGGAATGTTGTCCTAATTCTTGCCTGATATAGGATTCTAAATGTTCAACAGTCCTGGGTCTTCTTTGTTGTATTTATAGAGGTGTAGGCTGGACTTCTTGCATTGTATGTTAATGAGGACAGATTCACTCTGATATTGTTCAAAACACCTTGCAGTCAGCCATGTCATCTTCTTGTGAGAAACATCTTAAACGTCAAAAATACTTTTTTTTAGGTATGCTATGAAAGATAAACATAAACATATACAGTAGTGGGGTTTTCCCAAATTTCAATGCAAAAGTGGAAATATGCTTTAATGCAGCTAACAATAAAGTTTTTTTTCCTTGTATATAAATAACCCTATTTTGTATTATGGTTTTCTTTAGTTTACAACATGTTGATTACAATATGGTACATTTGGCAGTTTTGCTATGTTTGCAAACAAGTCGGAATTCCCCTTAAATCTTGCAGATTTCTGGAGCCCCTTGAAAAAGTTTTCTGGCAAAGCTGAAACTTGAGCCATTACGAGGAAATGTCAGAGATGGAGCAGAACAAATCGAGGCTGATGTGACAGCCATACAAAGTAATCATCCCTGCACATCTAAAGCGAGGAATTATTTATGACGGTAACATTTGGATGAAAGCAACTAGGCTGGGTACATGTTCCTCTAACCCTCTCTCCACCAACAGGGAAGTGTATTTAATTGGAAGAGATTTGTTGAAGAGAGTGTCAGCGGCGATGACACAAGGCAGGGGGTAATCACTGTGTACTCCTCATGACATTGGTTTATGGATTGGGGAGTGTGTGGGAGTGCGGAGAACATAGGGAGATCTCCTCAACCATGTATCAATTATACATGAAGGAAGAAAAGTTACTGACAGCAAGAATATTAGGAAGATGTCTGGCTCTTTTTTTTTTTTCCTTTCTGTGTCACAGCTGAGCAGGCTGTCACATATTGGTATCTTAAAGGAAGGCTAATATTCAGATAGATTGCAATGTTATGTGAAGGAGCAGGTTGTAACATTCACAAAAGTACATGTTAGACGACGACTCTGAAATGAAGATAATCATAGATAGGTTAAGAGGTTTCTTAGTCGTTCTGCAAACAACATTTTGCTCTTTGGCTGTTCCTAGTGAAAGCAGTCTGCATAATTGAAGGTTTTTTTTTTTTTATTCATTTAAAATCTGAACTCTGTGGAAAGTCAAAATTATCTTTTGCAGTGGGACTGCCCCTCGCACTGCAAGGTTTAAAATAGGAGTGTCCAACCTGCGGCCCAAGATGGCTATGAATGCGGCCCAACACGAAATTGTAAACCGTACTTAAAGGAAAAATACAGCCAAAACTCATTTGGCTGTACTCTTCCTATGGATCACAGGAGTGCAGTTTGTTCTGCTGCATCCTCCTATGGATCACAGGAGTGCAGCCCGCTGTCTGCTGATGTCACAGAGCCGGTCCAGGCTCGGGCAAGATTGCAACAATGGAGTCGGGATCTGCCCACGTGCCTGGACACGCACCCAGCTCAGCCTCTCAGCAAGCCGCTAAGAGCCTGAGCTGCCGGTTCCCACCCCCTCCACAGCCTAGCACTCCAGTGAGTGAGGAGGGGGCAGAGCAGAGAGCTGGTAATTGACAGCTCTCTGCTCACAGAACCCTGAAATCCGAGCGATCAGCGGTGTTTGATCGCTCGGTTCTCAGTCTTAGAGCCGGCGGGGGACAGATGCAGCAATGGACCGATGCTGCATCCACCTAGGTAAGTATGATTCTGAGAAAAAAAAATCCCATACATCTCTTTAAAAATTTAGATTTTTTTACACTTAGCAAACACATACGGCTGAAGAAAAATTTTACAGCGTCTTTTTACTGGATGTTTATAAGTTTTATCTCCCAAAGAAAAATATCCCACTCTTCACAATCACGTCTTATTCATGTCATCAATTTTCATCAGCACCTATATTTGTGAGCAACTATTTTAAAGCACGAGATGGGCATAATTAGAACCATAATTTCTAATGAGCACCTTAAGAATTCATTGAGAATTGCTACTCCATCCATCCAACCAGACATTGATGCGTTCGTTTATCAAAATCAAATGAGTCAAATATTGCACTAGTTTTGTTGCCCTCTTTTACTTTTACAATAACAAAATATTAGCAAAAAAAAATGTTTAATTACTTAAATTGGTACATTATCTATAACAGTGATCGATAACTTGTGATCTGCCTGACTTTTTCTGCTCATCAGCTATCCTTATTGTTATGTGTGGCCCAAGACAATTCCTTTTCTTCCAATGTGCCCCAGGAATGTCAAAAGCTTGGACGCTTCTGGTTTAAATGCTCATTTACATCTAGCTTTTGCAGGCTTTCCCTGAGCTGCAAGACTGCTCCACACAGTCCCTCCTCCCCTACGCCCCCTGATGTCATCAAGACCAATGCAGAGCCCATAGTGGCCCAAAGCCCAAAATTGGTAAAATTGGTCCTGAATGGTCTCCTGCCAACCTAAAGTAGTGGCACAGTGCCAACTTCAGGTCGGAAGGTAAACTGCAGTCCTGCCTCCAAGAACATACACATTTATCATCTTTGGACATCCAACAAGATGAAACATTGGTTAAACCAATCACCTCATCAGGTTACAGCTACATGAGTGATTTTAGGTGTTTAATTGTGCTGCTAAAAATGCTAGAATCTTCAGGTTAAATTGGCTAAATACATTCCAGGTGCATTAAAATGAATGGCGTGCAAAGCAGTACCGTTTGTTTTCTTTCTAAAGCAACTGCAGCATGAGTAGAAAAGCCTGTCCCTCACCAGCAACTACAAAGGTTGGACCCTTTGGACTTTTGATTGGGCTTTAATGAGTGCTTAGAAAAAAAGTCGTGCTAGTAAAGTGTAAAACAAAACACAGATAAGTGCCACAAACTTAAATTATATAAACACTGAAAGACCCAAATGGTGTTATAGTACACCTATGAGCCAAACACACGAACACATATAATATTTAGAACAATGTCCATCCAATTGGTCCGCAACAAAGTGACATAAATTGCAAAAATTATACTAGTCCCGTGACCATGTCCACTTGTGACGAAACGACGTAGGGAGGAGGAGCCACGTCCTGACGTCACCGCTATTCGTGTAGTCCCAGAAGCTACGGGCTGATTTTGGAGCCGGCCGGCTTTTCTTTTATGCTGTTATTTATCTGCTGATCCGTAAGTGTTCATTTGGCATAAGTTTTATTCAATAAATGTCATATGGTTTTACGCTATGTGGAGCATTTTGTTGTTTCTTATGATAAACACGGTACTCTGCATTACTCTGCTGGGATATATGACGTGGAGCCTGTTGGACGTGATGCCATCTAGTGCCTGTCTGTGAGATCCTGGGCTGGGGTTACAGCCGTCTGCTCAGTGCGGTCCCTTGTAATCAGGGACCAACTCCCTCTGGTAAGCGACAGCATTTTCTTCAAGGTGGAGGTCCCATCTATGCACTTTTTGTTCACTGCAACGAGAACTTTCATCACTTATCACCTTTGGGGATATTTTTCATGTTTTTTCAATTTATGGACTAGTATAATTTTTGCAATTTATGTCACTTTGTTGTGGACCAATTGGATGGACATTGTTCTAAATATTATATGTGTTCGTGTGTTTGGCTCATGGGTGTACTATAACACTATTTGGGTCTTTCAGTATTTATATAATTTAAGTTTGTGGCACTTATCTGTGTTTTGTTTTACACTTTACTAGCGCGACTTTTTTTCTTATTATTCTGTTTTGTGCTGTATAACACTTTAGTCGCTGCTCCAACATTATTTTATTTAGATTGTTAGCGCAGTATTTTATTTACATTTAATGAGTGCTTACTAGTTATTTAAAGTGATACTAAACACACACTGTTTAATTTGCATTATCCATTTTCTTTATGTATATAAATGAGGGTACTGTATTTAAAAAAGAAATAAAAAAAGTATCCCTTTTTTCATAATCGATGTACAGCTGTGACCCAACTGCTTCCCAGCCCATCTGCAGGGAACCATCAAAGAGCAGCTTCCAGTCTTCTGCTGCTGATCACATGTTCAAAAAAAACTTTTGGAATACAGAGGAAAAATACATAATTAATATCAGAGAAACATTTTAAATTGCCATATATATACATCGGGTAAAATAAGTATTGAACACGTCACCATTTTTCTAGGTAAATATATTTCTAAAGGTGCTATGATTAAGCACTGACTACAGTGTGAAACGCGTCAGCTTTCCTGCTTTGTGATGCTGTTGCATGTATTTTTATGATCATATTTAAATAAAGATCGAAGATTACTTTTGACGGCTGTCCAGGGTTTCTCGTTTACCTCTCAACCACCGGAATTCCGCTCAAGCTGTCTTGCATACACACAGTCACACCAAATTCCAAATGTCAAGAACGCAGTGACGTACAACACATACGACGGGACAATATGTACGATGTCTCGTACTTCAGAGCATGCGTCATTTTTGTTGGAACAGCATACAGGCGAGCGGTTTTCCTGATAGGAATTTGTTCCGTCGGAAAAATATAGAACATGTTCTCTATCTAAGTCCGGCTGAATTTTCAACGTAAAAAGTCCGATGGGGCATACACATGATTGGAATATATGATGAAAAGCTCCCATCTGACTTTTTCTGTCGGAAAGTCCGACCGTGTGTACGAGGCAATACAAAATCCATTGTTGATAATGACTGCTTCAAGACGCCTGTATGGAGAAACTATTTGCATGCATTGCTCAGGTGTGCTTTTGGCCCATTCTTACACGCAGTCTTCAAATCTTGACAATTCCGTGGGCCTCTTCTATGAACTCTGATCTTTAGTTCTTTACATAGATTTTGTATTGGATTTAAGTCAGGTGATTGGCTGGGCCAAGTCTAGCAGCTTTATTTAGTTTCTTTAAAAACCAATTGAGAATTTCCTTGGCTTTGTGTTTGGGATCATTTGTCTTGCTGAAATGTCCACCCTCATTTCATTTTAATCATCCTGGTAGATGGCAGCAGATTTTTATCAAGAACGTGTTGGTGCAGTTTTCCATTCATCCTTCCTTCAGTGACATGAAGTTTGCCAGTACCGTATGCTGAAAAACATCACCGTTATGTTCCCACCTCCAAATTTCACTGTTGGTATGGGGGTGTTTTTGGGGTGATGTGCAGTGCTGCTTGACCTCCAGACATGGTGTGTTTTATGGCATCCAAAGAGTTGAATTTTGGTCTCATCTGACCAGACTATATTATCCCAGTATTTCACAGGCTTGTTTAAATGTTGTGTAGCAAACTTTAAACAAGTTTCAACATGCTTTTGCTTTTTCTTTAGCAATGGAGTCTTGCGTGGTGAGCGTGCATACAGGCCATGGCGGTTGAGTGCATTGCTTATTGTTTTCCTTGAAACAATTGTACCTGCTTATTCCGGGTCTTTCTGAAGTTCTCCACAAGTGGTTCTTGGCTCTTGGACAACTCTTCTGATAATTTTTTTCGCTCCTCTGTCAGGAATCTTGTGAGGGACACCAGGTTGTGGCTGGTTTATTGTGAAATGATGTTCTTTCCACTTCTGGATTATGGCTCAACAGTGCTCTTTGGAATATTCAGAAGTTTAGAAATTCTTCTGTAACCAATGCCATCAGTATGTTTTGAAACAATACGGTTGCAAAGGTCTTGGGAGAGCTCTTTGCTTTTACCCATCATGAGATGACACCTTGGTAATGAGACACCTTTTTATAGGCCATCAGTTGAGACTGAACCAGCTGATAATTTGCACTGACAAGGGGTAGGATTGCTTTCTAATTACTGATAGATTTCAGCTGGTGTCTTGACTTTCCATGCCTGTTTGCATCCCCTTTCTTCATGTGTTCAATACTTTTTCCTGTGTCATTCCATTTTATTACATATAACTTAATTTCTGGACTTATTTGTTTTGGTTTCTTTGTATGTATGGATTGCATGGAATGTTACTGACATGTGGTGAAAATTGCATGTCAATAGCACCTTTAGAAATATATTTACCTAGAAAAATGGTGACATGTTCAATACTTATTTTACCCAATGTATGTTTTTGAACTCAAATCTTCATCATTATTGTGCAAAAACATGGTGTGGGCTATCTAGAGTGAGCGTCTGCCAATCACAGTTGGTTTAATGCCTCTCAAGCTTGTGTCTTTTGTTTGTATATACTTAGAATTACAGGGATGTTATGCCTCCATCAATCAACATATAATATCCTGCCCATATAATGTACTGCTGTTTAGTTGGCGTTGAGGAGGGAGTGGGCTGTCATTTATCTGGAGTTTATACGCCCATTATATAGTTCTATAGTCATGTGGGCTGCACAGATAAGAAATAGGTGGAAATTTACAGCTTAGAATAGAATTGAAACTAGAGCATGCTCAGTAGATGTGGAAACAGCTGGGTTACACCATCTCTGGCTGCAGCAGGGACACAGACAGTGAACAACAGGATCCACCAGGTTTGTTTGCACCTGTGTATAATTTAATCTCAGTATTAATACAGCTGTTCTGTGAACCCCTTAGAGGTTGTTAGAGAACCTTAGTGAACAAACAGCATCATGAAGGCTAAGGAACACACCAGACAGGTCAGGAATAAAGTTGTGATGAAGTTTAAAGCTTTAGGGTTAAGTTTTTAAGGGTTAGGTTATAAAAAAAAATATCCCAAGCTTTGAACATCTCACACAGCATTGTTCAATCCATAATCCGAAAATGGAAAGAGTATGGCGCAACTGCAAACCTACCAAGACTTGGCCGTTCACCTAAACTGACAGGCCAGGCAAGGAGAGCATTAATCAGAGAAGCAGCCAAGAGGTCCATGGTAACTCTGGAGGAGCTGCAGAGATCCACAGCTCAGGTGGGAGAATCTGTCCACAGGACAACTGTTAGTCGTGCACTCCGCAAATCTGGCTTTTATGGAAGAGTTGCAAGAAGAAATCCATTGTTAAAAGAAAGCCATAAGAAGTCCTGTTTGCAGTTTGCGAAAAGCCTTTTGGGGACACAGCAAAGGTGGAAAAAGGTGCTCTGGTCAGATGAGACCAAAATTTAACTTTTTGGCCCAAAAGCAAAACGATATGTGTGGCAGAAAACTAACACTGCACATCACCCTGAACGCACCATCCCCACCATGAAACGTGGTGGTGGCAGCATCGTGTTGTAGGGATGCTTTTCTTCAGCAGGGACAGGGAAGCTGGTCAGAGTTGATGGGAAGATGGATAGAGCCAAATGCAATCTTAGAAGAAAACCTATTACAGTTTGCAAAAGACTTGAGACTGGGGCAGAGGTTCGCCTTCCAGCAGGACAACGACCTTAAACATACAGCCAGAGCTACAATGGAATGGTTTAGATCAATGCATATTCAAGTGTTAGGCTCAGTCAAAGTCCAAACCCAAATCCAATTGAAAATCTGTGGCAAGACTTGAAAATTGCTGTTCACGGATGCTCTCCATCCAATTTGACAGAGCTTGAGCTATTTTGCAAAGAAGAATGGGCAAAGATTTCACTCTCTAGATGTGCAAAGCTGGTAGAGACATACCCAAAAAGACTTGCAGCTGTAATTGCGGGGAGAGGTGGTTCTACAAAGTATTGACTCAGGGGGGCTGAATACAAATGCACATCACACTTTTCAGATATTTGTTTGTAAAAAATTCTGAAAACCATTTATCATTTTCCTTTCACTTCACAATTATGTGCCACTTTGTGTTGGTCTATCACATAAAATCGCAAAAAAATACATGTACGTTTTTGGTTTTAACATGACAAATTGTGGAAACTTTCAAGGGGTATGAATACGTTTTCAAGGCACTGTATGTGCTATCATGTAATTTGCAGCAACTTATTTGACTCCATGGACTTCTTCAAACCCCTCACCAATGTAAATGGAGAAGAAGTCACTCCGGACCAACAGTGGCCTAAAAGTTACGCCAGCATCTGAAACAAAAGTGATAGAAAGCAAAAAGAGTAGAGAAAGAGGCAAAATCTAGTGGAGAGGGGGAAAGAACAAAGTACGAGACATGCACCTGCTGTGTTGTACCAATAACCCTCCGTCCAGATTAGGAGGGTCCTGAAAGGTATTTTATCCAGGGATCCCACGTTTTCTCAAAATAGGCCAGCTTATCCTGGAGAATAGCTACCATTCATTCATTGATTATGATCCACATCAATTTGTCCTCTAGAATGTGCAATGAAAAAACCTTACGATAGCTGTAAGTTTTAAATAAGCACTTTAAATAAAAGAATATAGAATTTGGCATAACTTGATTATTTGGCACTGATTATTATGCAGTCCTTCCTTGCTCTATACATTGTGGAGAGTCAGCCTGGGGCAGGGTTAAGAAGGGGTTAATTGAAGAGGGCAGGTGCTTCCCCTTCAGACCTGCTTATTTCCAGCTGAGTTGAAAATGTCGGCTGAGGAGAAGTGTGTTTGGAGAGAGATGGCTGCTATCAAAGCTGAGAGGAGCTTGAAGCTGGAAGGACCCCTGTTACCTATGACTTGATCCTGCTGGGTGAGCTTGCCTGAACTGAGACTTTGCTATGTTATATGCTGTGGCTGAGATGCTGAGCATTATTTAAAAGGACTGTCTTATACGGCTAAGAAGAGTTTTTGTGTTGTTTGAACTGCCTATAAAGACAGCCTGTCAATTTTCTGTTGCTTTTTGCTGAATAAAGCCTTTTAAGTTGACTGAACTGTCTGAGCCAGCTTGTCACCCCCTGATCCCTTACAACATGTATAATAAGCTTCATAATAAATGAATTATAATGGCTTTGCTCTATAAATGAATAAACATTAAAATACATGAATAATAATGGCCAGACAAGAAACAGACTGTAAAAATTGTCTTCTTACACTAGTTATCAGTAAGTGTCACCTTACATTAGAGGAGAAATAACCACCTTACATTGGTGGTCAGTGGAGAACTGCACAATGCTGATTGCGAAAAAAGCCCCCATTGCAATGGTGGCCAATGTAGAAGTGACCCCTTACATAAAATTTCAGTGGGAAATTGCCCCTTACATTGATATGTGTAGTTAGGAGATCAATTTATTGCTCAAGGAACTCCTAGCAAACTCCAGAGGAACCCTGGGGTTCCACAAAACTCTGGTTAAGATAGCCTCCTCTTTTATTATACCATCAATTCAAGAACAAAAAAAAAGATTCTAGAAGATGGATGTGGGTCCACTTGAAGATGATGAATGGGGCGAGGCACTTACTGGCCATGAATTTGACCCTTATGGCTCATTTACACTTGTTTTGACTTTAACACACATTAAAGCGCCTTCCGCTTAAACATGCTTTTTTGATGTGTGTTTGATGCTTTGCTGATGCTTTTTTTAAGCTTTAATAAAGCTTGGCAAATGCCATGTGTGCATTTGATTTTCTATTTGTTTTAAAGGGGCCCAGTAGAACCCCAGCTCAGTAGTACCCCTGTTCAGAAGATCCCCAGCTTATTTGTACCCTTGTTCAGCAGTTCACCTGCTTAGTAGTAATGCCAGCTCTGATGATGCCCCACACAGTAGTAACCCCTAGCTCTGCTGATCCCACTCTCAGTAGTAACCCCCAGCTCTGCTGATCCCCCCCCCCATTTAGTAGTCACACTGATCCTCTGGTTTGCTTTTCCCCCCGTCTCTCTGGTCCCCACTCACCTCCCACTATATTGCTCTCACGCTGCGCAGCATGTGTGACATTACTAGTTTCTCATGCTCTAGTCCCCCATCTCTGCTGATTCCCTGCCACTCAGTCCTCTCTCTCCAGTCTCGCTTACCTTTTGCTATAATGTTCCCATGTTGCACACCATGTGTGCTGTGTGCACCCCTTGGGTCCGGACCCCGCTCACCTTCCTGTTGCTCACCACATGTGACGTCTGCACTAGACACTTGCAGAACATATACGCATGAACCGGAAGTGATTGCTGATGACATCTTTCCGAGAGCCAGCCGTTGTCATACAATATCAGAAACAGAGGGGTTAGTGGCAACATGCCTATGATTAGGAATGGGATGTTTAAAAAGATAATCTAGGTATTATGCTCATATTGTATATGAGCTAGAAATATACAGTTGTGCTCATAAGTTTACATACCCTGGCAGAATTTATGATTTCTTGGCCATTCTTCAGAGAATATGAATGATAACACAAAAACTTTATCTTTCACTCGTGGTTAGTGTTTGGCTGAAGCCAGTTATTATTAATCAACTGTGTTTACTCTTTTTAAATCCTAATCACAACAGAAACTACCCAAGTGACCCTGATCAAATGTTTACATACCCCAGTTCTTAATACCGTGTATTGCCCCCTTTAACATCAATGATGGCTTGAAGTCTTTTGTGTTATTTGTGGATGAGGCTATTTATCTTCTCAGATGGTAAAGATGCCCATTCCTCTTGGCAAAAAGCCTCCAGTTCCTGTAAATTCTTGGGCAGTCTTGCATGAACTGCACGTTTGAGATCTCCCCAGAGTGGCTCAATGATATTGAGGTCAGGAGACTGTGATGGCCACTCCAGAACCTTCACTTTATTCTGCTGAAGCCAATGACAGGTCGACTTGGCCTTGTGTTTTGGATCATTGTCATGTTGAAATGTCCAAGTACGTCCCATGCGCAGCTTCCTGGCTGATGAATGCAAATATTCCTCCAGTATTTTTGATAACATACTGCATTCATCTTGCCATCAATTTTGACCAAGGCTGGGTTCACACTGGTCCGACAAATGCTCCGACATTGGGAACTCATGTCGCATGACGTGTGAAATTTAATGTTTCCCTATGGGAGCCGTCCTAACTGGTCTGACACAAGTCGTTCCGACTTTAGAAATGCTCCCTGTACTTTTGGTCCGACTTTGATCCTACTTCAGCCCATTGACTATCATTGAAGTAGGATCAAAGTCGGATCCTTGTCCTAACCATCCGACTTTGGCATCTGACATTGTGTTATTTCCTGCCCCCTGCTGTAGCCCCTCCCATTGTGTGTTAGTACACTTGTCCTTTGACCAATCAAAACTATCTGAAAAGTCGGATCAAAGTAGTATCCTGTTCATGAAAGTCGGATGGATGTAGGACCAATGTAGGACCAATGTAGGACTGATGTCGCAGAGCAAAGTAGGATGAAAGTCGTACTACTGTCGTGTAGTATAGTGTGAACCCAGCCTCATACACACACACTAATTACAAGCAAACAGATCACAGGTGAGGATGGTTACCTTTAATAGCCATTCAAACTTTTGATCAGGTCATTTGAGTAGTTTCTGTTGTGATTATGATTTTAGAAAAGTAAACACAGTTGATTGATAATAAATGGCCTCAGCCAAACACTAACCATGAGTGAAAGAAAAGTTTTGTCTTCTCATTCATATTCTCTGAAAAATGGCCAAGAAATCATAAATTCTGCCAGAGTATGTAAACTTATGAGCACAACTGTATGTTACATTGCTTCTGAAAGTATGACCTGTTATCCAGTGAAAAGGGAGACAGAATACACAGACAGAATAGCCTTTTATATAATATATATATAAATATTGCATTTATTTCCAATATATTATTTTCCTCAGTAGTACACAAATTTTGAAATGAAAAGTCCATCAGTGGCTCTATTCGCTTTAAACCTGGAATGCCCGTAAGTCAGAAGCAACGAAGCCTGTGAGGCAGAAGCGCTGTGGTGCACTTCGAAAACGCATTAAAGTACTTGGTAAGCGGCCAACATGATGAGGAGGAGGATTGAATGGACTGAAAGCCCAGTACAGCAGGAACATGGGAAGCAGCCTTGAGTGCGGTAAATTATAAATCGGCACTTGCACTCTGTTTGGATGCCGCAAATTCCACATAGTCTATTCAGACATTCTACACACACTCCATGCATGAGATGTTATTTTTGTGGAGCTGAGACAAAAATAGGACTGGAAGCATCTGTTAAAAAAAAGACAGACTTGCATACACATGACCATCATGGCTTTCCCTGACTTGTCTAAAGCCGAATACCTAAACACAGCATTAACTATCAGCTTTGATATATTCTAGCTGAAGATTGCTGCAAACCAGTAAATGCCTCTTTTGCCGCTGCCTTGCTCTGCTTATCTCCACCTTAATTACTTACTTGCTTCTGTCAAGCTGTTAAGTTCCACAAACACTGCTTATTCATAGGCTGACAGGGGAATCTGTTTACATAGCCGCTTTCTATGGGAGTGAGGTGCTACCATTGAAATAGCCCCATGATTTGGGTTTGGATGAAATGAAGCAACATCTATAAGAGGACTATTATTGCCCCGGGGCTCCATTAACAACCCCTACTAACACATACTCTTCTGATTTGTTGGGGATATGAATCTGTGCTTGCCCATAGTGATTGAACTGAAAGGCTCAACATAGTGGCTAGGAAAGATTATTGGTGGACCTACAGCTCCAGCTCCCGAGGGCTTCATGCATTTGGGCTGACACAAATCCTGCTATTGTCATTTTGTTTAAATGTCCGTATTGCAGCCATAGCTGCAGCTTAACCCCTTGTGTGAAGATACTTGGCATCCGGACAACTTGGTAATTGCTTACAGTTGTGCTCAAAATTTTGCATACCCTGGCAGAAATTGTGAAATTTTGGCATTAATATTGAAAACATGACTGATCATGCCAAAAAACTCCTTTATTTAAGGATAGCAATCACATGAAGTCATTTATTATCACATAGTTATTTTGGATCCTTTTAAAATCATAGTGATAACAGAAATCACCCAAATGGCTCTGATAAAAAGTTTACATACCCTGGAATGTTTGGCCTTGGTACAGATACAGAAGGTGGCACACACAGGTTAAAATGACAATTAAAGGTTAATTTCCCACATTTGTGGCTTTTAAAATCACAATTAGTGTCTGTGTATAAATAGTCAATGAGTTTATTAGCTCTCACTTGGATGCACTAAGCAGGCTAGACACTGAGCCATAAGGAGGTAGAAAAGAACAGTCAAAAGACCTGCGTAACAAGGTAATGAAACTTTACAAAGAAGGAAAAGGATATAAAAAGATATCCAGAGCCTTGAATATGCCAGACAGTTCAATAGATTTTAGGTCTGGAGACATGCTTGGCCAGTCCATCACCTTTACCCTCAGCTTCTTTAGCAAGGTAGTGGTCATCTTGGAGGTGTGTTTGGGGCTGTTATCATGATGGAATACTGCCCTGCGGCCCAGTCTCCGGAGGGAGGGCATCATGTTCTGCTTCACAAGTTGTCACAGTACATGTTGGCATTTATGGTTCCCTCAGTGAACTGTAGCTCCCCAGTGCCAGCAGCACTCATACAGCCCCAGACCATGACACTGCCGCCACCATGCTTGACTGTAGGCAATACACATTTGTCTTTGTACTCCTCACTTGGTTG
Organism: Aquarana catesbeiana; assembly: GCF_042186555.1. Taxonomy (NCBI): domain Eukaryota; kingdom Metazoa; phylum Chordata; class Amphibia; order Anura; family Ranidae; genus Aquarana; species Aquarana catesbeiana. Next base: position 883,282,386 of record NC_133324.1, read on the forward strand.
CCGCCACACACGCTTGACACCATCTGAACCAAAAATGTTTACCTTGGTCTCATCAGACCACAGGACATGATTCCAGTAATTCATGTCCTTAGTCTGCTTGTCTTCGGCAAACTGTTTACAGGCTTTCTTGTGCATCATCTTTAGAAGAAGCTTCCTTCTGGGACAACAGCCATGCAGGCCAATTTGATGCAGTGTGAGGCTTTTTGTTTTAAGCACTGACAGGCTGACCCCCCACCCCTTCAACCTCTACAGCAATGCTGGCAGCTCTCATATGTCTATTTCCCAAAGACAACCTTTGGATATGATGCTGAGCACGTGCACTCAACTTCTTTGGTCGACCATGGCGAGGACTGTTCTGAGTGGAACCTGTCCTGTTAAACCTCTGTAAGGTCTTGGCCACCGTGCAGCAGCTCAGTTTCAGGGTCTTGGCAATCTTCTTATATCCTAGGCCATCTTTGTGTAGAGCAACATTTTTTTTTTTTTTTTCAGATCCTCAGAGAGTTCTTTGCCATGAGGTGCCATGTTGAACTTCCAGTGACCAGTATGAGAGTGAGAGCAATAACATCAAATTTAACACACCTGCTCCCCATTCACACCTGAGACCTTGTAACACTAACGAGTCACATGACACCCGGGAGGGAAAATGGCTAATTGGGCCCAATTTGGATAGTTTCACTTAGGGGTGTACTCACTATTGTTGCCAGAGGTTTAGACATTAATGGCTGTGTGTTGAGTTGTTTTGAGGGGACAGCAAATTTACGCTGTTATACAAGCTGTACACTCACTACTTTACATTGTAGCAAAGTGTAATTTCTTTAGTGTTGTCACAAGAAAAGATATAATAAAATACTTACAAAAATGTGAGGGGTGTACTCATTTTTGTGAGATATTGTACATGTGTGGTGAAACAAATATAGTAAAGTGCATAGTGCTAATACATAAATCAAGATAAACAATTTATAATATTAGTGATACATTCATAAATCAAATAATCAATCCAAAGTTCATTAGTATTTTTAGTGTTGTGAATCTTATCCTTACACCATCACCAAGGCAAATCTTTGTGAATATCACCAGATGAGTGTGAGTGAATTGCCTACTCGCCAAATGGAAATGACCTCTTTAATTAAAAAGAAGGTCACATCAGGCTGTTTGTATATATCAGTGGGCTTGCTGGTCTGCCAATGGAGCTGTAGCTGGAAACCTTTATAATCCTCCTCTCCACCATAGCTAAACCGTTATAAAATAAACATAAAACGGGACCATAGCATGATACAGTTTATTAAAAATAATATATAAAAACAATGCCAATTGGCTGCTCACGTTTTAGGTTGCCTTGTCCCGGACCTGGGGTTAACAGCATGTAACACCAGGTATGAGGTCCGCAGACGCCCAGCCTCCGCTCGGTAACTGGTGCACCACCACCGTGGTATTGAAACCTGGAAGACGATTACCGGAAGTGACGTAACCGGGTTGCGCCTCAACGTACTTTTTCTTTTTACTACGTCATCAGGACGCAGGTTCGTAAAGCGAGCTTTGTTATAGACTTCTGTGGAGGCTTCTGAGACACTTTCAAGCACAGAGAAAGCGACATAGGGTATAATTTTTTAAGCAAAGTAAAAGCAATGTGTAAACATGACTGTAAGCTAACTATTTTAGATAGTGACAGGTGCTTTGATTGGCATTCAGAGCTCTTTAAAAAAGCGTGTCCGAAGCCACATTTTGAAGCACGTGTAATCAAGCCCTTAAGGTATTTGACAAGCTCACTATGTGGTGCGTAGAGGCTACCTTTCTCCAATTCATATTTCTAAATAAAAGCTACATTACAATCCCTATTGTCCTAAATGTTAGTGGGTTCCAGGAACCTTTTTTACTTGCCGTGGACTTGCCTAATCGTCCAGTTATACTGGATACAAATTTTAAGTTCTTGCGTGGCAAAATGGGACTAGACCCAAAAGTCTTTCTTCACTCTTTCTCTAAGACCATCTTAATCTAGACCAGGATACAAGAATGTTTATACTGGACACTTTGTATTTTTCTAAAAAATTGATAGCCTCAACTTGGATGCAATCTCTATGCCCAACAGTAGCTCTTTGATTAAAATGTATTAACGATCCGCTACTAAAGTGACTTATGAACACAAAATGTACCCAGCCAAATATGAAAACATTTATGGTAGGTGACTTTCTTCCTCTTCCATTTTGAACACCCTGATAATAATTCTTCTTTGATTTTTTTTTTTTTTTTTTAATCTAGACACGAGATGAGGTTTGCAGACAATGGGGTTCAAATTACTCCTGATAGAACATAGAACAAGAGCTGAATTCACTATGGTATGGATATTGCCCTTAGAGACCTAGCACTCCATTTATTTAATATTTTATGAACATTTATTGTTTATTCACTATGTTGTTTTTGGATGAAACCTGCAGTTGGTGGAACAGGTAATATCATATGCTACAGCTACATTCTGTGATATGCTTTAGTCCTATACGCTCTGGTGGCTTATGCATCCAATCCAATGGTCATATTAATGGCTTTATATGTCTATTCTGAACAAAAGGGTGAGCACTTGGTGCTACTGTTTCCACTTCTGAACGCATGCCATGGCAAGTATGAACAAGTCCCACTTTTTTGTGTTGTTTTACTGTATAGGTAATGCAAGAGGAAAATCCCCCCAGCATCCCCTACCTGTAGTAGGAGTGAGTCTGCCAAAATTGGATGAATAAAATACCTGGCACTTCTGTCATGTGACATAGTTGGTGATTTGCCCAGCACTGTCACATGGGGATAAGGAGATGTTTTTTTGCCCAGTGTAACCTTTTAGATCAACCCTTATGCTATGCTTCCTAGCTGCTGAGGAGGGTGGCATTCATAGAAACATATTGCTTTGCCCAGAACAGGTTGCTTTTAAAGGTGAACTCCGCACAGGAATGGAAGACACAAACTGATGCTACTAGATATTCCCTAAAATGATAACATGCATTTTTAAATGAAACTAGTTTTACTTACTGAATTTGACTTGGTATTACCCTTTTGCCACCTCTATACAGCACCACTCAGACAGCCCTTCAGGTGTGCTGAAAAAGCATCATGATAGGTGGAGAGTGCACAGTGAGCAGAAAAATAACTTTATTTACTCTTTTACTGTCCAGTCAGTAGGTATCCCTTATACTGTACAATCTAAGACTATAAGGCTAGGTTTACACTTGTGGGTTAGGGGGCAGAGGCAAAAGCAGGTGGTTAAGCCACATTTTCATTGCCTCAAATGCTCCCTCTTAAGCTGCAAATGCAGGGGATGGGGTGTGCACATTAGGCGGAGGTCACATATTGCCCCCCCCTAGGGGCCACTGTAGACATTGCAACCATTTAGTGCAGACACTAATGCTTTCCAGGCCAATAGAAACTGAACACTTAGGGGTTTATTTACTAAAGGCAAATCCACTTTGCACTACAAGTGCACTCACTTTAGATCTGAGGGGAAGATCTGAAATAAGGGAAACTCTGCTTATTTTATCATCCAGTCATGTACAAGCAAAAATGCTGTTTTTTATTTTCCCTTGCTTGTCTCCCTCAGATTTACAGTGACTGCACTTCCAAGTGCGCTTCCAGTGGACTTGTAGTGCAAAGTGGATTTGCCTTTATTAAATCAACCCCTTAAAGTGTTTGTTACCCTAGAAACAAAAAAAAAATGGATCCTGTTCCGTTAAAGCATGTTATACAGCACAGTGCTTGTGCTGTGTAATTTTGCCCCCTCTATCACCTGAAATACCTGGCTGATCTTGCCTGGTTCTGCCCTCCCCCCTGTAAACTGACCACAGTTTATCATGGAGAAACAAGGAATTTTGCCCGTGGGACTTTAAATGAAGTGTCCATGGTGATCACATATGAATAAAAAGAGTATAATAGTAACAAAATTTATTGGAATATATAACATCCAGTATAGATCATACACATAGGTGACAGTTACATAGAAACAACAACATGATAAAAAGGTCCAAAAAACATGGCCATCATGACATAACATCAAAGTATAAAGAGTACAGATATACATGATACATCTCTAACCCGACGCGTTTCGCGAGCTCTCCTCGCTTCATCAGGGGCTGATGTGTATATCTGATGTCTGTAATAACAAGTAAAGAGTATATTGAAGTATAATATGTAATTGAACAATAACATGAAGTCAGAGCTAGTAATCCGATACCTACTTGTCAGGTACTTGACCCCAAAGAGGGCGGCCCCAGGTAGGGGGCGGCGGGAATGCATCTCCCCCGGGAGCTGAGGGGGAGGAGACCACGACGCGGGGGTCCAGGACAAGGCACAGGGCAGGCATGGTAAATACAAGAAGAAAAGAAAGAAGAAATGGACCCGACTGGCACCCATAATAGTTGAAGAGCGTACCCACTGTAATAAAGTATAAACAAAAATCTAAGATAGTGGCAATAGCCATAACCAAAAATGTATGCAATAATATGCTTGAGTATGGTGGGTGCTGGGTGAACAGCAGGGCATAAAAAAGAAGAAAGAAGAAAGTAAAAACAGAACAAAAAACAGGAAAAAAGTAAAAATGATATCAGCCCACGTGTAACCCATGAATCTAGCAGGGCAAACTCTCTATAATAAAATGTATAGATGTAAATATATTAATTAATTAAGGTCTACTTAATCACCTGAAAGTCCTACGTAGCATATATATAGTACTAAGGTACATGAATAAGTATATTTAAAGAATTTAAATGGTTGATGTCCCATTGTAATGAAAGTATAGCATAGTAGGCTAGGGTACAAGAGATGCAGGAGTGTCCTGCAGAACATGGGGAAGTGTAGTGTGAAGGGAAAGGAAGTGAGAAAGAAAAAGTGGGGGGGGAAAAAAAGTGGAAGAAAAAGAAAAAAGGGGGAAAGAGAACAGAAATAAGAAAAGAGAAGAGAAAAGAAAAATGAGAGAAGTAAGCAGAGAAAGGGGACAAGAGAAAATGCAGAGGTGAAGTGGAAAAGGATACAAACAAACAGTGAAGTGAAAAGAATATTAAATATTATATTAGGTGAGCAGAAATAAAGAATTAGCAAGTGATGTATTCAAAGTGTACCTATGAATAATGGGTGCATTGGTGAAGTAACATGTATAGATATGGATATAATAGTGATGCCTACCAGTATGATCTCTCACCAGTGCACGAAGGGAGCCAAGCAAAGAGAAGACTGACCATGCCAGAACCCCCGCCTAAATACCCGGACGTCCGCCGCTGCCTCCACCCCCAACGTCATACAAACGTCGGTGGGGAGGAAGCCGCTCCCACCGCGCCCGCCAGCGTGCGGCGGAACACAGCAGAGGCATCCGCCCACCATCCGGATGTTAACAGTGCTACGGAAGTGGGGACATCGCAAATGCGGAAGTCTCTCACAGAAGCACACGGCATGACGCCGATGCACTGGTGGCTCCGCCCCTTCTGGGATGGAGAGGCGGAGACAGCAGGGGAAAGTAAACCCCATTTGTGCATCGCAGCTCCCGGGGGAAACGAACCGCCACCCCCAAGCCCGGAGCCACACACATGGAGCCAGGTCCGCAGGCAGAGAAGGGGGGTCACCTATGAATAAACATGTCATATTGTAAATGGGTCGTCAAGTATATATGTATATTTATTAATGTATTCATAAACTGGATCTAGGAGCAGCAACAGACTGAGGGCATGTGGTGTCTTCCACCTGGGTTCAATAGAAAAAAGAGAAAGTCTGAGAGCTGCTCCCTGACATGAGACACCTCCATCCCTATATTGCATAAAGAAACAAGGAATTTTGCCCGTGGGACTTTAAATGAAGTGTCCATGGTGATCACATATGAATAAAAAGAGTATAATAGTAACAAAATTTATTGGAATATATAACATCCAGTATAGATCATACACATAGGTGACAGTTACATAGAAACAACAACATGATAAAAAGGTCCAAAAAACATGGCCATCATGACATAACATCAAAGTATAAAGAGTACAGATATACATGATACATCTCTAACCCGACGCGTTTCGCGAGCTCTCCTCGCTTCATCAGGGGCTGATGTGTATATCTGATGTCTGTAATAACAAGTAAAGAGTATATTGAAGTATAATATGTAATTGAACAATAACATGAAGTCAGAGCTAGTAATCCGATACCTACTTGTCAGGTACTTGACCCCAAAGAGGGCGGCCCCAGGTAGGGGGCGGCGGGAATGCATCTCCCCCGGGAGCTGAGGGGGAGGAGACCACGACGCGGAGGTCCAGGACAAGGCACAGGGCAGGCATGGTAAATACAAGAAGAAAAGAAAGAAGAAATGGACCCGACTGGCACCCATAATAGTTGAAGAGAGTACCCACTGTAATAAAGTATAAACAAAAATCTAAGATAGTGGCAATAGCCATAACCAAAAATGTATGCAATAATATGCTTGAGTATGGTGGGTGCTGGGTGAACAGCAGGGCATAAAAAAGAAGAAAGAAGAAAGTAAAAACAGAACAAAAAACAGGAAAAAAGTAAAAATGATATCAGCCCACGTGTAACCCATGAATCTAGCAGGGCAAACTCTCTATAATAAAATGTATAGATGTAAATATATTAATTAATTAAGGTCTACTTAATCACCTGAAAGTCCTACGTAGCATATATATAGTACTAAGGTACATGAATAAGTATATTTAAAGAATTTAAATGGTTGATGTCCCATTGTAATGAAAGTATAGCATAGTAGGCTAGGGTACAAGAGATGCAGGAGTGTCCTGCAGAACATGGGGAAGTGTAGTGTGAAGGGAAAGGAAGTGAGAAAGAAAAAGTGGGGGGGGACACTCCTGCATCTCTTGTACCCTAGCCTACTATGCTATACTTTCATTACAATGGGACATCAACCATTTAAATTCTTTAAATATACTTATTCATGTACCTTAGTACTATATATATGCTACGTAGGACTTTCAGGTGATTAAGTAGACCTTAATTAATTAATATATTTACATCTATACATTTTATTATAGAGAGTTTGCCCTGCTAGATTCATGGGTTACACGTGGGCTGATATCATTTTTACTTTTTTCCTGTTTTTTGTTCTGTTTTTACTTTCTTCTTTCTTCTTTTTTATGCCCTGCTGTTCACCCAGCACCCACCATACTCAAGCATATTATTGCATACATTTTTGGTTATGGCTATTGCCACTATCTTAGATTTTTGTTTATACTTTATTACAGTGGGTACGCTCTTCAACTATTATGGGTGCCAGTCGGGTCCATTTCTTCTTTCTTTTCTTCTTGTATTTACCATGCCTGCCCTGTGCCTTGTCCTGGACCTCCGCGTCGTGGTCTCCTCCCCCTCAGCTCCCGGGGGAGATGCATTCCCGCCGCCCCCTACCTGGGGCCGCCCTCTTTGGGGTCAAGTACCTGACAAGTAGGTATCGGATTACTAGCTCTGACTTCATGTTATTGTTCAATTACATATTATACTTCAATATACTCTTTACTTGTTATTACAGACATCAGATATACACATCAGCCCCTGATGAAGCGAGGAGAGCTCGCGAAACGCGTCGGGTTAGAGATGTATCATGTATATCTGTACTCTTTATACTTTGATGTTATGTCATGATGGCCATGTTTTTTGGACCTTTTTATCATGTTGTTGTTTCTATGTAACTGTCACCTATGTGTATGATCTATACTGGATGTTATATATTCCAATAAATTTTGTTACTATTATACTCTTTTTATTCATATGTGATCACCATGGACACTTCATTTAAAGTCCCACGGGCAAAATTCCTTGTTTCTTTATGCAATATAGGGATGGAGGTGTCTCATGTCAGGGAGCAGCTCTCAGACTTTCTCTTTTTTCTATTGAACCCAGGTGGAAGACACCACATGCCCTCAGTCTGTTGCTGCTCCTAGATCCAGTTTATGAATACATTAATAAATATACATATATACTTGACGACCCATTTACAATATGACATGTTTATTCATAGGTGACCCCCCTTCTCTGCCTGCGGACCTGGCTCCATGTGTGTGGCTCCGGGCTTGGGGGTGGCGGTTCGTTTCCCCCGGGAGCTGCGATGCACAAATGGGGTTTACTTTCCCCTGCTGTCTCCGCCTCTCCATCCCAGAAGGGGCGGAGCCACCAGTGCATCGGCGTCATGCCGTGTGCTTCTGTGAGAGACTTCCGCATTTGCGATGTCCCCACTTCCGTAGCACTGTTAACATCCGGATGGTGGGCGGATGCCTCTGCTGTGTTCCGCCGCACGCTGGCGGGCGCGGTGGGAGCGGCTTCCTCCCCACCGACGTTTGTATGACGTTGGGGGTGGAGGCAGCGGCGGACGTCCGGGTATTTAGGCGGGGGTTCTGGCATGGTCAGTCTTCTCTTTGCTTGGCTCCCTTCGTGCACTGGTGAGAGATCATACTGGTAGGCATCACTATTATATCCATATCTATACATGTTACTTCACCAATGCACCCATTATTCATAGGTACACTTTGAATACATCACTTGCTAATTCTTTATTTCTGCTCACCTAATATAATATTTAATATTCTTTTCACTTCACTGTTTGTTTGTATCCTTTTCCACTTCACCTCTGCATTTTCTCTTGTCCCCTTTCTCTGCTTACTTCTCTCATTTTTCTTTTCTCTTCTCTTTTCTTATTTCTGTTCTCTTTCCCCCTTTTTTCTTTTTCTTCCACTTTTTCCCCCCCCCCACTTTTTCTTTCTCACTTCCTTTCCCTTCACACTACACTTCCCCATGTTCTGCAGGACACTCCTGCATCTCTTGTACCCTAGCCTACTATGCTATACTTTCATTACAATGGGACATCAACCATTTAAATTCTTTAAATATACTTATTCATGTACCTTAGTACTATATATATGCTACGTAGGACTTTCAGGTGATTAAGTAGACCTTAATTAATTAATATATTTACATCTATACATTTTATTATAGAGAGTTTGCCCTGCTAGATTCATGGGTTACACGTGGGCTGATATCATTTTTACTTTTTTCCTGTTTTTTGTTCTGTTTTTACTTTCTTCTTTCTTCTTTTTTATGCCCTGCTGTTCACCCAGCACCCACCATACTCAAGCATATTATTGCATACATTTTTGGTTATGGCTATTGCCACTATCTTAGATTTTTGTTTATACTTTATTACAGTGGGTACGCTCTTCAACTATTATGGGTGCCAGTCGGGTCCATTTCTTCTTTCTTTTCTTCTTGTATTTACCATGCCTGCCCTGTGCCTTGTCCTGGACCTCCGCGTCGTGGTCTCCTCCCCCTCAGCTCCCGGGGGAGATGCATTCCCGCCGCCCCCTACCTGGGGCCGCCCTCTTTGGGGTCAAGTACCTGACAAGTAGGTATCGGATTACTAGCTCTGACTTCATGTTATTGTTCAATTACATATTATACTTCAATATACTCTTTACTTGTTATTACAGACATCAGATATACACATCAGCCCCTGATGAAGCGAGGAGAGCTCGCGAAACGCGTCGGGTTAGAGATGTATCATGTATATCTGTACTCTTTATACTTTGATGTTATGTCATGATGGCCATGTTTTTTGGACCTTTTTATCATGTTGTTGTTTCTATGTAACTGTCACCTATGTGTATGATCTATACTGGATGTTATATATTCCAATAAATTTTGTTACTATTATACTCTTTTTATTCATATGTGATCACCATGGACACTTCATTTAAAGTCCCACGGGCAAAATTCCTTGTTTCTTTATGCAATATAGGGATGGAGGTGTCTCATGTCAGGGAGCAGCTCTCAGAGTTTCTCTTTTTTCTATTGAACCCAGGTGGAAGACACCACATGCCCTCAGTCTGTTGCTGCTCCTAGATCCAGTTTATGAATACATTAATAAATATACATATATACTTGACGACCCATTTACAATATGACATGTTTATTCATAGGTGACCCCCCTTCTCTGCCTGCGGACCTGGCTCCATGTGTGTGGCTCCGGGCTTGGGGGTGGCGGTTCGTTTCCCCCGGGAGCTGCGATGCACAAATGGGGTTTACTTTCCCCTGCTGTCTCCGCCTCTCCATCCCAGAAGGGGCGGAGCCACCAGTGCATCGGCGTCATGCCGTGTGCTTCTGTGAGAGACTTCCGCATTTGCGATGTCCCCACTTCCGTAGCACTGTTAACATCCGGATGGTGGGCGGATGCCTCTGCTGTGTTCCGCCGCACGCTGGCGGGCGCGGTGGGAGCGGCTTCCTCCCCACCGACGTTTGTATGACGTTGGGGGTGGAGGCAGCGGCGGACGTCCGGGTATTTAGGCGGGGGTTCTGGCATGGTCAGTCTTCTCTTTGCTTGGCTCCCTTCGTGCACTGGTGAGAGATCATACTGGTAGGCATCACTATTATATCCATATCTATACATGTTACTTCACCAATGCACCCATTATTCATAGGTACACTTTGAATACATCACTTGCTAATTCTTTATTTCTGCTCACCTAATATAATATTTAATATTCTTTTCACTTCACTGTTTGTTTGTATCCTTTTCCACTTCACCTCTGCATTTTCTCTTGTCCCCTTTCTCTGCTTACTTCTCTCATTTTTCTTTTCTCTTCTCTTTTCTTATTTCTGTTCTCTTTCCCCCTTTTTTCTTTTTCTTCCACTTTTTTTCCCCCCCCCACTTTTTCTTTCTCACTTCCTTTCCCTTCACACTACACTTCCCCATGTTCTGCAGGACACTCCTGCATCTCTTGTACCCTAGCCTACTATGCTATACTTTCATTACAATGGGACATCAACCATTTAAATTCTTTAAATATACTTATTCATGTACCTTAGTACTATATATATGCTACGTAGGACTTTCAGGTGATTAAGTAGACCTTAATTAATTAATATATTTACATCTATACATTTTATTATAGAGAGTTTGCCCTGCTAGATTCATGGGTTACACGTGGGCTGATATCATTTTTACTTTTTTCCTGTTTTTTGTTCTGTTTTTACTTTCTTCTTTCTTCTTTTTTATGCCCTGCTGTTCACCCAGCACCCACCATACTCAAGCATATTATTGCATACATTTTTGGTTATGGCTATTGCCACTATCTTAGATTTTTGTTTATACTTTATTACAGTGGGTACGCTCTTCAACTATTATGGGTGCCAGTCGGGTCCATTTCTTCTTTCTTTTCTTCTTGTATTTACCATGCCTGCCCTGTGCCTTGTCCTGGACCTCCGCGTCGTGGTCTCCTCCCCCTCAGCTCCCGGGGGAGATGCATTCCCGCCGCCCCCTACCTGGGGCCGCCCTCTTTGGGGTCAAGTACCTGACAAGTAGGTATCGGATTACTAGCTCTGACTTCATGTTATTGTTCAATTACATATTATACTTCAATATACTCTTTACTTGTTATTACAGACATCAGATATACACATCAGCCCCTGATGAAGCGAGGAGAGCTCGCGAAACGCGTCGGGTTAGAGATGTATCATGTATATCTGTACTCTTTATACTTTGATGTTATGTCATGATGGCCATGTTTTTTGGACCTTTTTATCATGTTGTTGTTTCTATGTAACTGTCACCTATGTGTATGATCTATACTGGATGTTATATATTCCAATAAATTTTGTTACTATTATACTCTTTTTATTCATATGTGATCACCATGGACACTTCATTTAAAGTCCCACGGGCAAAATTCCTTGTTTCTTTATGCAATATAGGGATGGAGGTGTCTCATGTCAGGGAGCAGCTCTCAGACTTTCTCTTTTTTCTACAGTTTATCATGGATGCTGAGCCCTGGCACAGTGGTCAGTTTACGTGCCTCTGTCATCGGCAGCTCTCCTGTCCTCCTCTGTCCTCCTCTTCCCCCATCCTCTCCCCCCTCCCCTCCTGCCTGTCAGCTCTTTGTCAGTGCCCGCCCCCTCCCTTCCTGCTGCTGAAATCAGTTACATTTTACACTATCCTCTCTGTTTAATAATGTAAGCTGCCCCTGTATATGTGCTTTATAAAAATGAGGCACTATATACCTGATTTCAGAGCGCCACTCAGTGCTCGTGTGACCGGCCGCCTCTCTCCTCCTCCCCTCCTGACTGATGTCGGTAGGGAGGGTTCTCTGCCCTGCCCGCTGCAGTTGTCAGGTCGAGAGAGGTGGCCAGTCACGTGAGCCCCGAGCGGCGCTCTGAAATCAGGTATATAGCTGAATTTTTTTACAAAGCACAGACACTGGGGCACCTTTTATTATTAAACAGAGAGGCTAGTGTGGACTGAATATAGTGGCTTAACCACTTTAAAGGCCCCCACCACTTACAAAAGGACTGCATCCCTTCTTCAGCTAGGTCTGTTTCTACCCACCCTGATGGACGTTGCATTTTGGGAAAGTAATACTGAGTATGTACTCAATCCTAGCAGCCTGTCTCACATCTTCACTTTAAACTTTTCTTTACATGTTCCACCATTAGGTACACAGAGAAGCCATTGTACTTCAGTCTGTAAGACCTTAAATCTCGTGACTCTAGACTCAGCCCCCAGGCAGACCTTGTACAGGAACGGGCCAGTGGGAAACATGAAGTACCACCTGATCCCTCACTACCAAGGCCCCCATCACCTGCCACTGTTACCGCTTCCACTGTCAGCTGGCTGTTAAACCTTTGGGTTACTCACCCTTACTCTCCAACCTTAACGGTTGACTAGAACGTTCACTTGTAATACATAACCACAAGGGTTAACTTAGTTGCACTTGTTGCTGTATAGATACTGTTTTCTTTAACATGGAAGCTGAAATAGGGCTTGCTTCCAACTCCCAATTCTTTGTGAATACACCAAGAGTACACTCCAGTAAAAACGTAGGACCCTTTAAAGTAATTGTAGTCGGGTGCCCGGCTGGCCAGAGGAAATAACTATAAAGACACTGTGCTGCATCTGCTCTTGCACTCATACAGGGAAGTTTAGCCTCCATCCACCAGTAGGAGTTGGTGGGAGTTGAAGAATTTAAAAGACTCTTTGTGCGGACAAGACTGGACTATGGGAAATGACTCTGTTTTGGAGGTGAAAAGGATGACAAACCACAATTCTTATAGGGAAATAGGGGAAACACACAAGGGGAGGTGAGTGAGGAGGTTTCCGGAGCAGTGAGAAAAAGGACTTCTTTGTGCTGCGAGGGGAGTGGAGGAGACACATCTCCGCTTGTTGTGTACAGCTGAGATGCCTCATCCCTTGGCCAAATACTGTGGGCTGAAAGTCACAGCAAGGAGCTTCACAGTTAGGGCAGCATCAGGAGAGTTCCTGTTTGTCAAGCATCTGGACCAGAGTCTGCCGAGTGTACAGTAATGGTGGGTGGCCACATGTTCTGTTCACTTTGCCACTGTTAGCAGAGGGAGACTGATCTTTATTAGAGCATTATCCACTGCATGCAGAATCCTAAAGGAACGGTATCCAATTGCACCACCTTAAAGAGTGGGCCCCAACAAATAGCTGGCAGATTATTGATATCAAAGAGCTGTGAACCATTGATTGCAGTTGGAGTGATCAATGTCCAGAATTCCCCATAACTGCATAGCTAGAGACACCTTCCCTAGGCTACACAGAAAGTGCACTTGTGGACATGCACAGGCTACTTCCAGGCAAAGAAAAAGGAAGAGAAACTGTTCCACTACTGCTTAACATTCTGATACTGTTTTTGCTGATAGGGTTCTTGCTTAATATTCTATGTGGTAAAATGTTTTATTTTTGAGATGCATTAACCCTGTAAATAACTGTCATGCAGTTCAGAGTTTTTTTTTTTTTCTCAGTTGCTTACTGCTAACTCTTGACAAACTTTACTCACCGCGAGCCAGTTTAGGGTCAGTTCCATGTGCCTTTCTCATAATTGTGTGCAGGGTATTCATGTTTGTGCTTGTATAGGTGTCTACCGCCATCCCCATACCCAGCCTGGTGTGTCAGAAGGGACAAAGCTGCTCATGGAGTTGTGGCACCAGAACAGAGAACAGAATATAGCGCCTCCTCTGGGGGTAAGCGCTACATAATTCAGACCAGGCACCTCTTCTTAAAATAAAACAAACATTTTTTGTAATTCCTTTATTTGTATATAGAGTCATGGAAAATACAGACATTACCAATATACATCTGAGTACATCATAAAAAGAATCTCTAACATAAGAACAGCTAACAGAGATCACCAGGACAACAATCCCAGAAGAGATGTTTGATAAAACAATCCAATACCACGACTAAAACATAGATAGTACTGCTTACTTATTTTGCAGGGGAACAAACATCAAGTGGCCTTGGAATGACAAAAGGCACCAATGGCAGGATCACGTAAACAAATTGACCATCGCACTCAGTATACAAACTGAGCGATGTTGCCAGTATTTGGTGGAAAAGAAATTAAGGAAAATGCAGCAAAAAAGGGGGAGATGGGGGGAAGACCTTGAACGAGCATGGGGGTTCAAAATAAAACAAAATTGAATGAATAACCTTCTTTACATGTTGAGACAACTTCACAGTAAACAGCATACCCTTTTTAGACAGAATAGATCTTTCTCTTCTATACAGAACATTTGGCTGTGCTGCTACAATCTGCTCTCTGCTCCCTCTCGTGGTGCTACCCATACCTCATGCAAAGTCCATTTTGTTCATCAGTCTATGCTCCTTGAACCCAAGATCAAGTCCTGCTGTAGGGTAGGATGCTGACAAAGCTGATCATATTTTTAAGACAGGTCCTCTCTCATCTATTCCCGTGCCCGAACAGTGACTATGAGGCAGAACTTTCCTAGTGTATATGCCCTCACCAGAGACGGAGACACATACACAGGGGAAGGTTAAAATGTACTTATAATAATCTGAACACCGTACAGTGCTAACAGTAACTTAAAGGTGCGGAACACAAAATGCAATTCAGCAACAAAACACTTGACAAAGAAGGCACCTGCATGCACACATGCAGCAGCCACTCTGCTTTGCAATGTGGCAAAAACAATCCCCTCTGTTGCAGTACCGCCAGCCAAACGTGACCCATTCAACTACATGGGGCCACACCGCAACCACTTGCAACATACAGTGGTTTATAATAGGGGGAATTATACAGGGAATTATAGAGGTTAAAACAAGCAGTGAGGAGGTGGCATTATAACTCATTACCGCCTGTCAAACACCAACCATAGATCACATTTCAGAGGGCACCTCTACTGTAAACGAACCCTAACTGTGGTGTCCTACATCTGGCTATGCTATGTAGCAGAGCTGTGCAAATCTCCAGACAAAACAGACAGACTCACAAATCATTTGGCAGGTAAAACATCTTCCTTATAATGTATCTTATTTGCTCTGTGTTTAGGTATTGGCTTGGAGTTCAGAATTAAAGGATACGTTCACCTTTAGGAGAATGTTGCATGTTACACCTATATTTAGGCCTCATTTAGGCTTGCAGTTAGAGGGCAGCAAAAATGCACGATTGAGATGCGTTTTTGCTGCCCACCAAACGGCCCCCTTAAGCTGCAATAGACCGTGGACCAGGGTGTTTACGTGCTGTGGCAAAGTTGACCCTACCTGTATCGCCCGCCGAACGCTACACATTCAAATTAATGGGGAAGCACTGCAAACACTCAGTTGTGGCAAGTTTTTCAGCCAAATTGGGGATAAAACAGGTGGTAAGGAGACTTTGTGTCAATTCCTCACCACCTATCAGTAGCCTCTGGATCGCGATCTGATCATGGATTGGGCTTCAGATGCAAGGGAGATTTAGACGCACATTCTTATCTACCCTCAGGGTGTAATATGTGACATACGCCTATGCACCCGCTGCCAGGATCCCCCTATCTGTAACAGTGAGCGGGATATCTTCTCTCCCTGCACCAGCTGTCACTTTTTGAAAAAAGTATGGCTGTGCAGGGCTCCGTCCACACATCCGCGTCATTCATTCACAGTGATCTGTGAATGAAAAGACTACAAGTCCCGTCTTCCACGGTGGCAGACGTACTTACAGTTTGAATGGGCTATGAGCACACTAATCGGTATGCTCATATTTCATTTAAATCTTCCTCTAGCTTTGTAAGAGAAAGCCCTATAGGGATATGGGCACAAGGCTAGAGGAAGACTGTGCAGGAGCCTTACATTGCAACCATGTTCTGCTGATTGTGGTTGCAATGCTCTGGAGGCTCCAGTATAAAAAACATAATAATACATGCACATTGTTTTAGCTGTAAAAATATGTTCATTTATTTATTTTTATTTTTTTGAAAGGTGAACTTAACCTTTAATAAGTGATTTTGCAGATAATGTGGGTATTATTATGTGATTTTTGCATTGAAAATTTTTATGATTTAGGATTCCATTTATGATTTTTTCTGTGTGAATTTTAATATGTTATATATAGCCAATATTTTGATAATGGCGTGCCTTTAAACACATATTTTTGCAGTATTATCTGCTAACAGCCATGTGATTTGAGCTGCGGGCTAAAAAGAGTGTCCTAGTTAAATGCGTATTTAAGCAGTGCCTCCTGTCTCAGCTGTGGTATTTGGATTTGAAGATATAATTAATTTCTCCTCTACTAGTCACTATATCATTCACCTTAATCTCTTGGAACAAACAATTATTAGTTAATGGATTTGACAGAGCCTTGGCTTTTACACAGAGGGACATGTGTGTTTTTGGAGAGGATACAGTGCAGGCAGTTCTATAAGAGATTTCGTAAAAAAAACAAAAAAAAACCAAATCAATATTCTTCATCAGTGTATGTCCTTTCACCTCGCTGCTTGTAAACATTGCACACATTTTTCTGCTGTCACTTATAATTACAAGGTAACAGCTGAGAGAGCTAAAGAAGATGAGACATTTGATGCAAATATCTTTTTTTAATGAATGTGATATTAGATGTTAGTTAAGTTTATATTCAGATGTGTCTACAGTGCGGTCTACATGCATTCATTAGAGGCAGGAAGGGCATGTCAATAGCTTGAACAGCACAAGACCAAAGTGAAATCTAAACTCGAACCCAAAAAATGTTGAAATAATATATTAGTCCGATGATTTTTTTTTTGTGTGCAAGCATATAATCTTCCTTCTTCTATTTGTGGGCAAAGAGAGAGAGACATCCGTTTTTCTTTCTTTCTGGTGTCATCAGGCAGTTGATCTGTGCTATGTGCTGGGAGGCAGATTATATCAATTACTAGGTAAGAGGGGTGGCACTGGCCATGATATAGGAGTGACAACACGTTAGAGAATTGAAATGGCTGCATACAGTGTTGTCACCCTTTAACAGAAAGCAAGATCAGTTCACTAAAACTGGCAGTATCAAAAGGTATATTTACCACTAACACTATGGACAAAGTAGATTGATGCTTATAAAAAGGGAAGAGCTTTCTTCTGACCAGTGCTGGAGGAGTTGTGGACAGAAAGGAACATTAATCCACATATGGTGGGAATGCCCCATACTGAGACCTTCCTGGTTAATGGTCAGTGTGGACATCCCTGAATTGCCGAGTCATTTCCTCCTCCACATCCCCTCCATGCACTTAACGCGTTATAAACAAAGTGCTCTCCCACACCTAATTCCAATTTACTGTAAAAGCTTGCGCATACCGAGTGAAGTGGAATTGATGGGGAAGGTGGGGGAGATCATGGACGCAGAGGAATGGCTTGCCACATGTAGGGGTAGCCAGAAATGGTTCGACTCCACTTGGGCATCTTGAAGAAACCACATCTCTGGGTTGCTTTCAGTCTCTAAAAATCGCACTACTAGTAAATTTGCGCTTACTCTGAAACAAGTCCTAAAAGTTGTAAGCAGCTAACACAACAACTAGAATCGTTGCCCAACAGATAAATAATTATACAAAAATGTGTAGCGCTAAAATGACAAGATACCTTAAAACTAATAAGTATAAAGGCCTATACTTAAAGTATAGTGTGCATATAAACATACATGTAGAGTATGACTAAAAGTCCAAAAGAACAGTCAATACGTTGGAATTGAGTGGGTTGCTACCTCGAACGTGAAGTGAGGAGCGCCTTCACCAACATATAATAGTTTCAAAAGGTAGCGTTCTTTGGTATATATGAAGTTTCATCAATGCATTGAATAGTCCATTTTATAATTAAACTCATATCCCACACCACTGTGTCTTCAAAACATGCAGTGCACTTGAATATTATAGATGGAGGCTTACCGGAGGGTTTGAACCCAAAACAGCATATACTGTGAGGGTCAAACCAGCTTTTATTGCACCCTGGCAATGGTGGGAAGATCTTTGTGGCCTGAGGATAGTGAGAAGGTCTTTTCTAAAGATGTATCCTATCCACACGTGATGCTGGATCTCACCAACCCGGGTTCATAGAGGGCACAAAAAAGGGACTACATAGCGTGATACCGTAGACACCGTAATTTATTAAATAAAGGAATACACTTACATGATAAAGTTGATAAAAAGCGCTTGTACATAAAAAGGGGCGGCAGTGGAGTCCTCCCGACGCGTTTCGTCTAAGTAGACTTCGTCCTGGGGTGCCCTCCACTGCAGCCCGACTCCCTAATATAGGAACTGTAATCATCCTGATATGAATCCATTGAAAAAAGGGGGGGGATTGGGAAATTGGGACTTTAATTGAGGCTAGTATGGCTGGGTAGAACCATGTGCCTCCATCCCTGTCAACTAGAACAAGATATACACTGAAGCGGCCAATACAATAGGGATGGAAGCTCCTGGTGACATCTACCCATATATTGTTATGACCTGTTTTCTGCAATCAGCCTTACTGGCTCATTAGTCCTCTTCCCTTGACCACCATTTTATCTATCCTACTCCTTACCTATAATTTGGAGGTTGTGATGATATGTTATATAATTTATTTTTATTTTTGTTGTATCCTGCACCGGCCACTAGATGGCTCTGGCCTGACGGCTGCCCACGTCTCAGTGCGGGAGCCGCGATGCGCACTGGTGCCCCTCCTTCCCCCGCCCGTCATCTGACGTTCGGGGGGTGGCCACGCTACCACTGCGCATCGACGTCACACACGCACACCGGATGTGCGGCGTCCTTTGACGCGGCTGTTCCGATGTTTGCTATCCATCTGCGCGAGCAGTGGGGGGCTATAATCCGGCGCCGGCTAGCGGGCAACTTTTTGCCTGTGCGTCGGCGTCTGGATGCCCCTCCCTTCACGCTCGCGTGTGGTGACGTTGGGGGCGGATCCTTGGCGGCGGTATATGCGGTCAGCGGCCCTGGCGTGTTCCAGTGCTCTCTGAGCTCCCTGCCAGATAGGCTTCACACTTAGGTTGGATGGTTTGTCCCTTCCTCCCCATCAGGTACATTTCCTAGTTTTTCCCCCTCTTTCTCCTTCCCTTACACTGGGCGTTTTGGTGTTGACCTTCCACCATGGTCTCTCACCCTCACTCCTGGTTGACCACCAACCACCCTTTCTGCCCCCCCCCCTTCCCATTCTTACTTTCTCACTGTTACATCACATGTGTTTGTTTTGTTCACATTGTCCCACACGTATAGGGTTTTTCAATCATTTTTCTCACACCAGGTGAGCCTGGGAGCGATGGTCTGCTGTGCTCGTTGTCTGTGTTGCCTGCCGCCATTGGACGCGCCCTCTCGGTTCCCGTTACTGACCATGGGCTGGCCCACGGACCTGAACGTCCTGTGTCCTGGTGCATATACCCAGTAAGTTTATATGCCCTACCCGGGCTTTGGGTGGAAGGTTACCCATACTCCCCCAACTGGGTTATTGATTTTCTATACATTTTATATTACAGACAAATCGCATTTCTGCTCCTGAAGAGCGGCATAAGCCGCGAAACGCGTCGAGCTAATTTATGTTGTGAACCATATATATACCCATTATATTATGCAATTTTTACATTTTTACTGATGAAGGATCTGAGAACTTTTGACTGTGCAGTTGCTATCTTTTGAAATGTTTTTACACTCTATGAACACTAGTGGACTCCCCAAATTTTATCATTATTATACAGGATTGTAAACATGTTGTTACCAGTTGTTGCTACTATAGAGTCTGGCGCCTAGTCATGGGTGCAGCCTCATGTATGTACAATTTTATGTTGGTTGAATATGTCTTTATGCAATATTAAAACCATTTTCTATCGTCCACCACTGAGTTCATTTTGTCACCATGAGCTTCAATTAAAGTCCCACCTCTTTTGTTACACTTTGCTGCCTTGGCCGCTTCAGTGTATATCTTGTTCTGATATGAATCCAGCCCAATCGATTCCAAAAAGCAGCACTTCCGGGTTGCCCAAGATGGCGGACCCGCGTGCGTTCCAAACCTCGTTTTAGTGGGTGTGTCCATGCGTTCCACCCTCCAAAACAGAAGTCGGAAGTTCCCCATATTCTAAAATAAAGAGCCATCATCTTATTATAATAAAACAAGACTTGTGTTTCAGTTTAGCTGGTAATTAGAGCTGATTAGTAATGTTTCCTATCGTCGTTCGAATAACAGCGAGATCCCGCCGTATCTCGCGATATAATGCTATAGCGTCACGACGCTGAGGGGAAAGTATCCACAAGAAGCGTCACGACGCTAAGGCGGAAGTGCTCTCGCGGAACACCTCGCCTGCGTTCCACTGATGGTTAACCAGAAGTCCGCGGATCTCAGCTAATCTCGCGATATCGCGCTGTGACACCACAGCGCAAAAAATGGAATTAGTTGTATAGGTCAACCACTTGCGTTCTACCTATGATTAAGGTGGAACGACAGGTTGAGACTAGCTTCACTTAAGTGGCTTATCGGTCGATATCTGAATAAAAAACTGGGGACCAATAGTTACTCACATAATGTGCACCACAAGAGGGTGATGTGGCGACAACGTAAGCAACTCGGTGTCATCCAGTTACAATCAAACTGAAAAAACAGAAATAATTCGTATGACTCTGAACTCATATGTTTTAGTTTGGCAGAATCAAGTGAGCTGGATGCACACCGGTGTGCCCATTTTAAAGCATATATGACATATATAGCTCTACAGAGGGTACCAGCCGCATATAAATACATCCAAAATGCAGACATAGAGATAAAAAATATAAAAATAAAAATAAAAAATAAAAAATGTACAGAAATGCATACTTGGGAATGGATATTATATCCCTTATGACTCGTCCAGAAAGGCATTAACATCAACCTCTACGTTGAGCCCCAACGGGGCAAAAGTTTTTAGCTCATATGCCCAGAACATTTCGAGGCGTGACACACCCCTTATTCTGGCACCCCCTCTCCAGGGTGGTGTGTATTTATCAATAATAACAAACTGTGATCCCTCTGGATTTCCACCATGGAATTCTTTGTAGTGCCTAGGGACCGTATGTTTGGGGTCTCTGCTTTTAATTAGGGCAATGTGTTCACCCACCCTAATCGAAAATGTTCTGGTGGTGCGGCCAATGTACTGTTTAAGGCATGGGCAAGTAATGAGGTACACTACAAATCTCGTGCTGCAAGTGCAGAATGGTCTTATCGTGTATCTCCTTCCAGTCACTGTAGAGGCAAATTCAGATACTTTACGTGTTCTAATGTTGTTATGCTGACACACCGTACATTTCCTACACGGAAAGAAACCTGTCCAATTATGAAAGAACTGGGGACGAATGGGAGGGTTTATAATATTGGGGGCTATCTGTCCTTTTAGGGAGGGTACACCCCTGAAGATAACATTGGCTTCCTCTGGGATAATTGGGCCCAGAATACTATCTTGCTTCAGGACGCCCCAGTGTTTCCTCATGATGTTTTTAATTTGTCTATGCTGAGTTGAGAAAGAGGTTAGCAGAGCCCATCTAAATCTCCCGTCAGATTCTCTTTTAGGTTTAACTTCCAGTAAAGATTTCCTGTCAATATTGACAGCTTTTTGAATCTCCAGGTTCAAGTCCTCAGTGTTGTATCCCTTATCCTCAAACCTGGATTTCAAAATTTTGGCCTGTTCCAAAAATGTCTCCTTTACAGTGCAATTTCGTCGGAGTCTTAAAAATTGGCTCAGAGGGACCGAATTTAACCACGAGGCATGGTGGCAACTATCAACGGGAATAAACCCGTTGCGGTCTGTGGATTTGAAATAAGTACTGAATCTAAATTCATTATTGATGATCTCTATCTGTAAGTCCAAAAAGTGAATCTTGGTCTTACTGGCTTGGTACGACAGAGCTATACCCCTGTCATTATTATTCAGACACACAAAGAACTCTTCCAACGTTTCCATGGTGCCATTCCATAGGAGAAGGATGTCGTCTATGTAACGGGTCCACAAAACCAGGGACCTGGTCTCGTGGACATAGACGACATCCTCCTCCCACTTGGCCATGAACAGGTTCGCGAGGCTAGGCGCGAATTTCGCCCCCATGGCCACCCCCCGTTGCTGGAGATAGAAATTGTGGTTAAACCAAAAGTAGTTGTGTTTTGCCGCGAACTCTAATAGTTCGACAAGATACTCACACTGAAAAGAGGCCAAAGAGTGTTCCTGAGATAAGAAGTGTTTGACGGCATCGATACCCTTATCGTGTGGTATGCACGTATACAGTGACGCCACGTCCGCCGTGGCCATGATGTAGCCCTCCCTTAAAGGGGTGTTCTCAAGAAGTCTAATCGTTGAGCTAGTATCTTTTAAATATGATGGTGTTTTCTTTACTAGGGGCTGCAGAAAAAAATCTATATATTTGCCCATTCTGGCCGTAATGGAATTTATGCCACTTACAATTGGCCTACCGGGGGGGCAAACTGGATCCTTATGGACTTTGGGCAAATAGTAGATAGTAGGGATTCGAGGTGCTGTAGGAATCAAAAATTCTTTCTCTCTTTTGTTCAGGATCTTTGATTCATATCCTTTTAAAACCAGTTGTTGTAATTTTTGTTTAAATATGTGTGTAGGATTATTGGGTAGCAGCTGATAAGTCCCTGGTTCGCTCAAGATACGATGCATTTCTGCTTTGTACTGGCACTTGTCCAAAATCACTATCCCTCCACCTTTGTCCGCTGGACGGACCACCAAATCTTTACGCGCACATAGAGATTCCAAACCATCTCTTAAAAATGGAGGATGGTGAGTGCGTTTATTGGGCAGTGAAGCTAAATCCTGTAAAACAAGGTCCCTAAAGATTTTTACAGCAGGGGCTGTGGGGACTGGGGGAGAGAAGAGGGAGGGGTTCGATAGGCCGGAATGAACCGTTCCTGATGTGG
This sequence comes from Aquarana catesbeiana, assembly GCF_042186555.1. Taxonomy (NCBI): domain Eukaryota; kingdom Metazoa; phylum Chordata; class Amphibia; order Anura; family Ranidae; genus Aquarana; species Aquarana catesbeiana. The sequence goes on from NC_133324.1 coordinate 883,305,547, forward strand.
ATGCCGGGTAGTCAGTATGGACCGGGTTGGAAACCAGATACCTCTGTATGTTGACCTTACGGATGTATTTGTGTACATCCATGAACGTATGGAACTTATCAAGTTTCTTAGGGGGGGCATATTTAAGGCCTTTGTCTAACAAAGATAATTCTGCCTCCGTGAGGGTTTGAGAGCTCAAATTATAGACGCCTTGGCCTTTTACCGTCTTTGCCTTTTTTCTTCTTTGTACTCTCCTACCCCCTCTGCATCCTCTCTTTGGTTTGGGCCTCGCTTTCTTGAGTGAGGGGCCTCGCGAAAAAACTGGTTCCCATGTGTGTAGGGATTATGTATGTATGGAGATTGATCATACTCATCTTTCCTGCGTTCAGGGCTGTAAATCTCCCTGAGGGGTGAGAACCTATTGTGGGTGCGTATAGGGGAGGGGTAGTGATGATAGGTTCATCCCTCTGTTGAGACTCATGACCTGATCTATGATGTCTGGGGGAAGGATGGTATGTGCCATATTGGGAGCGGGTATCGGAATATTGTGCCCTGCCCAAGGTATTGCCTCTACCCCCCCTCCTCCCTCTTGTGTTGTTTCTGCCCCTCCGAGGGGTTTGAGGGCTATAATGTTGCACCTGCGACTGGGAAACATGAGATGCTCCACCACGTTTGTTTCCACCCCTCTGTACACCATGACCACGAGAATAAACACCCGTGGGCTGAGAATGTACAGTGGTGGTGTTTGGAGTAGGAAGGCCACCTGTTGAAAGTGTGCCGGCCGTGGTGTCAGAGGAGACCTCCATGGGTGGGGTAACCTGCAACAGTTTTTGCCACCCAAACACTGTATGGTCCTTATAGTCACCTACATCCCTAGAATATTTCTTTTGTTTCTTTATCCTTTGGTCTCGTTCCTCCTTCTCTAAGTGTCCCAAAAGGTTAGAGGAAAGGGACTTATATTCTTGAGAATTTTTATGAACTGAAAGTTTATCCTTTAGATCCTTGATTTCTCGGTCTATCGCCTGAAGTCTCACATTTTTCTTGGATATAAGAAACTGTAAGAAGTTTATGCCTGCATCATTAAAGTATTTGAACCATGTTCCCAAGTCAGTTTCCCCCTGTTGGGGTTGGACTTCCCAACGGAGGCTTCTAGGGACCATTTGTTCAGTGATGTATTGTTGCAAGAAAACCAAATCCCATTGCAAATGGAGTTCAGTTGTCATTACATTTTTAAGTCTGAGGAACAGACCTCCAATTTCTGTGTTACTACTTAGTGTTATAAATACTCCCTCAGGGTTGACCTTGCGTGAGGCTCGGTAGTCGAACACATCCATAGTAGAATGATTCCACAGAGCAGCAGCAAAGATAATAATTCTAAATGTATAAACCAAAAATCGCACTACTAGTAAATTTGCGCTTACTCTGAAACAAGTCTAAAAGTTGTAAGCAGCTAACACAACAACTAGAATCGTTGCCCAACAGATAAATAATTATACAAAAATGTGTAGCGCTAAAATGACAAGATACCTTAAAACTAATAAGTATAAAGGCCTATACTTAAAGTATAGTGTGCATATAAACATACATGTAGAGTATGACTAAAAGTCCAAAAGAACAGTCAATACGTTGGAATTGAGTGGGTTGCTACCCCGAACGTGAAGTGAGGAGCGCCTTCACCAACATATAATAGTTTCAAAAGGTAGTGTTCTTTGGTATATATGAAGTTTCATCAATGCATTGAATAGTCCATTTTATAATTAAACTCATATCCCACACCACTGTGTCTTCAAAACATGCAGTGCACTTGAATATTATAGATGGAGGCTTACCGGAGGGTTTGAACCCAAAACAGCATATACTGTGAGGGTCAAACCAGCTTTTATTGCACCCTGGCAATGGTGGGAAGATCTTTGTGGCCTGAGGATAGTGAGAAGGTCTTTTCTAAAGATGTATCCTATCCACACGTGATGCTGGATCTCACCAACCCGGGTTCATAGAGGGCACAAAAAAGGGACTACATAGCGTGATACCGTAGACACCGTAATTTATTAAATAAAGGAATACACTTACATGATAAAGTTGATAAAAAGCGCTTGTACATAAAAAGGGGCGGCAGTGGAGTCCTCCCGACGCGTTTCGTCTAAGTAGACTTCGTCCTGGGGTGCCCTCCACTGCAGCCCGACTCCCTAATATAGGAACTGTAATCATCCTGATATGAATCCAGCCCAATCGATTCCAAAAAGCAGCACTTCCGGGTTGCCCAAGATGGCGGACCCGCCATCAGTCTCTTCCAGTTTGGTCACTGCCTTGCTGGCTCTGGCTGACCCCAAATTTAAACAACTAGTTATGGCCAACCAAACCCCCCCTTCCCCGTGTGTGTCAACTCGGGGCTATGATGTCCAATCAAGCAACAAACCAGGTGTGAACATCAAGTTTGCATGTTGTGAAAAATAACTTTGAGTCAATATTTCTCTGGTCATCAGTATAACCATTGTGTTGGTAAGGATTTTGTTAGAAATCTTATACAACCAAGTGTATTGCTAATATGTGATGCAAAAATAAAAAAAGAATGAATGATGCAATAACACATGCAATAAAGAAAAAAATTCAAAAATTAGTGTTGCATGTTAGTGAATGTCCATATTAAATACACAAAAAGTCCTTCATAGTATAAACCCTTAAGGTCACCATGTGTATCGACAAATAAATAGTGACAAGACTGTCCCAAAATTGAATAAAGGCGTGCGATAAACAAAATTGTTGCGATAATGATGAACACCAAACTATATGACCAAACTATAAGTAAAATCCGATATGTGTTGATATACACTTGTGCAAAACCACCACCTGAATGACTGGAGGCTTACCAGAAAGTTGGGACCCACAGAGCGTATGGGTCAAACAGGCTTAAGTTGCTCACTGGCAGTAGAGGTAGGACACCAAGGGTGGACAGAAGGTGGAATCCTAGCGGTTCTTTCCCAGGGGCATCTTCTCCATATAGAAGCTTAGGCGTCCTCGGACATAACCCACATGAAATGAAGAGGGGGCTAATAGTGTAATTCCGTAAACCATAAAAAGTTTTTATTTAAAGAGAAACGCTTACATCTCAAGGTAAAAAAACATTTTTTTAAAATGGCGGCAGTGGAGTCCTCCCGACGCGTTTCATCACACAGAACTTCATCTGGGGTACTTACCCACTGCAGCCAGACTCCTTTATATAGGGACAAGGACCCCTGTAATGAGAATCCAGCTCCCTGGCTCCTTGCAAATTAGCACTTCCGGGGTCCTCCAAGATGGCGGACCCGAGTGCGTTCCAAGCCTCTCTTTCGCATGGTACAACCCCCTAGGCCTCGTGGTATAATGTCAGTATATGGAATCAAAGCTGTGACCTCACGTCACAGCATCCGGAACACACCGCACATCTCCTATATAAACCACAAGAAGTTCCGAGGAGCGCCACGCTCGTCCGGAACTGACGTAGGGAGAAAGTGAGGGGGAGGAGTAGTACACCGGAAATAGTAATACACCGACCGGAAACACAACAAAAGTGGCTAGACACCTAATTCCAATTTACTGTAAAAGCTTGCGCATACCGAGTGAAGTGGAATTGATGGGGAAGGTGGGGGAGATCATGGACGCAGAGGAATGGCTTGCCACGTGTAGGGGTAGCCAGAAATGGTTCGACTCCACTTGGGCATCTTGAAGAAACCACATCTCTGGGTTGCTTTCAGTCTCTTCCAGTTTGGTCACTGCCTTGCTGGCTCTGGCTGACCCCAAATTTAAACAACTAGTTATGGCCAACAAACCCCCCCCCCCCCCCCGTGTGTCAACTCGGGGCTATGATGTCCAATCAAGCAACAAACCAGGTGTGAACATCAAGTTTGCATGTTGTGAACAATAACTTTGAGTCAATATTTCTCTGGTCATCAGTATAACCATTGTGTTGGTAAGGATTTTGTTAAAAGTTAACAGGGTCCTCCTCCCTCTTCCTGTCAGGGGGAGGGGGGGGGGGGGGTTGTGTCCAAAGGGACCGATGGTCTGGGACACAGAAGGACTTTACTAGTTTTATAAAGCGATGACATGGCTCACTGTAATACAACATTGTTTTTCAAAGTCATAGATGATGACGAATACTTTGCTTCTTTCTATGCTTTATATTTTACTTTATTTTTTCCTTTTATGTGTTTTTTTTTTATTGCTGACTTGTTCTGATGAAAACTTTAAATAAAGATTATATATAAAAAAAAAAGTGAAGAGCTTTCTACCTGCTATAGATATATCTTAAAGTGGTATTAGGCCTGATTCACACCTATGCATTTTTAGTGCTTCTTGAATTTTGCAGATTTGCACTACAGAACGTGTTCCATGGAAAGCCATGTTAAATGGACTGTAGTGCAAAACTACACAATGCAAAAAGAACTAAAAATGCATAGGTGTGAATCAGGCCTAAGGCCTGGTTCACACCTATGCATTTTTTAGTGCATTTTCAGTTTTGCAGAAGCACACTACAGTCAATTTAACACGGTTTCCTATGGATGTAGTTCACATCTGTGCATTTTTATGGAAAGGGCCAGGGACTTTTTTCTGGTTTTTGGTTCCATCGACTTCAATGGATCAAAAGGGTGTATTGAAAAACGCAAAATGCACCTGCAATATGCAAACTGCAACCTGCAGAAGTGTGAATCGGGCCTTAAACTCAAAACCAAAAATGTAATATATTGCAGCTTACTAATAAATGTGGTGGCTTCATTATTTTTCTTTTCTTTGGCTCCCCCCCCCTCTGTTTTCACCTGGTGATCTGGCCAGTAACACCCCTCCTGTATTAGTGAAACATATTTCCATATGGTTGAGCACAGGAGGCACAGCAGAATTGTCAGTCTTGGGGGGGGGGGGGGGGGGGGAGTGTCCTGTTAAATGTATTAGCAGGTTTAGATACACTACCAAATTGAAGCCAAACTCCAGCTTAGACCTTATAATTAGTTGCAACAACAAAAAATTCCTTTTGGGATATAGGTTTTACATGAAAAAGTAAAAGCTGATCATTAAAATCATGAATCCCTGCAAATGCTAAATGTTTTGTCTCGTTCATGTAAACTGATACATTTTGCCAGAAAGCTTGTGCTTTTGAAAAACAACAGATTTGCTGGCTGGATCACTAGATGAAAAATAGAAGAAATCAAGCCTAAAAAGGAAACTAATGCAACCATCACATCTAAGAACTGGTAAGCTGAAATATAATAAATGTTTGCTTTCGGGTTTAATACTGCTTTATTACGTGACTGGACATACCCTTTAATCTAGGATGCATGTGCATCATTTTATTTTAGATACTGTTGAATTTTTTTTATACTATTTTTTTTTCTAATCGATATTGATACAGGTTTCTAACCTGTCCAAACAATTGTCCCCCTTTCTACTGGTAAGGTCAGTGGGCATCCCACAGATATAAAGATTGTTACCCAATTTGGCCAAAGTCATTCAAAGTCTATGTCTTGTTTATATAAGATAAGAAGAAGCTAATAAGACCTTTATTGTCATTGTAAAATTAATTTACGAGGTTACAATGCTACTTCGCAAATTATAAAAAACATAAAAACAATATTTTATACACACTTCAAACACATATATGCAAATGTAAAATTAGCCCTGATGTGGAGGATTCAACTGTTGCTCATGAGGGTAAAGGAGATTCATCATTGTAGCTATTCGGAGGTTTCTAGATCAGATATCTATTTTTTGTCTAGTAATGGTTTGATTTTTTCCAAATTCCACTTTGTACTGAAAATCTCTTGTGTTATTGCATAATAATATTATATATAAATAATATATGCCTGGCTACCCTACTTTCTCTCCTCTGAAATTCCAACAATCATTCTTGGTGACTACAACATCCCTGTTAATCTTAACACTCCCGCTACTTCTAAGCTGCTGAGCCTAACCTCCTCTTTTGACCTAAAACAATGGACAAGCGCTTCTACTTACTCTGTTGGCAACTGCCTTGACCTCATATTCTCCTACCTATGCACTCCGCACACCCTCTCCAATATTCCTTTTCCTCTTTCTGATCACCACCTTATTAGTTTCACTCTCTCCTTGTCTGCCTCCTCCTTGCCTTCCAACTACCAAACTATTACCCGTAGTAACCTTCGCAATCTTAACCCTTCTCTTCTTTTTCTGCTACAGATTGTCTCTACGACAAAATCTCATCCTTGTCTTGCCCCAACTTGGCCACTTCTGTCTACAACAGTTCACTGTCATCCACCCTGGATACCTTCGCCCCCCTCACTACACACAGAATCAGGCCCCGACCACTACAACCCTGGCAGATTAACAATACCAGAATCCTTAAAAAACGTAGCCGCGCTCTTGAGCGTCTGTGGCGTAAAGATTTCATACAATATAAATCTGCCGTCCAAAAATACCATTCCTGCCTGCACACTGCCAAACAGACCTACTTTATCACTCTCATTAACACCCTCTCACGCAGTCCCCATCAACTCTTTTCTACCTTTACCACTCTACTTCGTCCTCCATTACCCTCACCCACTAACTTACTCACTACCCAGGAGATTGCTAATCACTTCAAAAATAAGATTGAGACAATTCGTCTCGAGATCTCTGCTCTATAGACATCTCCCTCACTTTACACTCCTTGTCCTCCTGCACAATCAATACTTCCCTATTTTAACCCAGCTACTATAGAGGAGGTCACTAAACTTTTTTCTAATGCCCACCTTACCTCCTGCCCCTGGACCCTGTTCCTTCTCAAATACTACAGTCACCATCTGACTCAATCCTACACTCCTTAACTCATATCTTCAACCTCTCACTCTCTACTGGCATCTTCCCCAACCCTCTAAAACATGCGCTAGTCACTCCCATACCAAAAAAGGCCTCAGACCCCACCAATCTTAACAACCTAAGACCCATCTCTTTACTCCCTTTTGCCTCCAAACTCCTTGAACGTTTAGTCTACAACTGGCTGAGCAACCACCTCCATTTAGAATAACCTTCTTGATCCCCTTCAGTCTGGATTTCGCTCACTGGACTCCACAGAAACTGCCCTCCTAAAACTCACAAACGACTTACTAACAGCCAAAACCAATGGCCATTATTCCATACTCTTACACCTTTCTGCTGCCTTTGATACAGTTGACCACCCCCTCCTCCTCAAAAATCTCAATTTGCTTGGTCTCCATGGCTGCACTCTCCGTTGGTTAGAACCTTACCTATCTCATCACACCTTCAGTGTCACTTACAACTCCACTTCATCTTCTCCAACTCCTCTTACCGTTGGGGTCCCCCAAGGTTCTGTACTTGGACCTCTACTATTCTCGATCTACACGTCCTCCCTGGGTCAGCTGATAGCCTCCCATGGCTTTCACTACTATTTATATGCTGATGACACCCAAATCTATCTCTCTGCCCCTCAGCTCACCCCGTCAATCTCCTCAGGCATCACTGATCTACTAACAGACATATCAGCCTGGATGTCAAACCACTTCCTCAAACTTATTCTATCTAAAACCGAGCTCTTAATATTTTCTCCCCCACGTGCCCCCTACCCTGACTTCTCTGTCAAGATCAATGGCACATCTATTAGTCCTTCCCCACATGCCAGGGTGCTAGGGGTAACCTTAGACTCTGAACTGTCCTTTCAGGCCCACATACAATCCCTGTCCAAATCATGCCGCCATAGCCTCCGCAACATTTCCAGAATATGCCCCTTTTTTAACTCATGACACCACCAAGCTTCTAATTCACTCCCTGGTTATCTCTCGCCTCGACTATTGCAACTCCCTCCCCATTGGATTACCTTTACATAGACTATCCCCCCTTCAGTCCATAATGAATACTGCTGCAAGACTCATCCACCTTAACAACCATTCAGTGTCCTCCACCCCTCTCTGCCCGATCCCTCCACTGGCTTCCACTCACCCAATGAATAAAATTAAACGAATAAAAAGTACTAACAATAATTTACAAAGCCATCCATAACTCTGCCCTCAGCTACATCACTAACCCAGTCCCAAAATACCAACCAAGCCGCTCTCTTCGGTCATCCCAAGACATCCTGCTCTCTAGCTCCCTTGTCACCTCCTCCCATGCTCGCCTCCAGGATTTCTCCAGTCTCCAGCTTCTCCCATTCTTTGGAACTCCCTACCCCAATCTGTCCGACTGTCCCCTAATCTATCCATCTTTAGGCGAACCCTGAAAACCTCCTTCTCTTCAAAGAAGCCTATCCTGCTTCTAACTAACACTGTTTTACTTCCTCCATCAGCTCACCCCCCCCACAGCTATTACCTTTTGTATCAATTGACCCTTCCTTTTTAGATTGTAAGCTCTAACGAGCAGGGCCCTCTGATTCCTCTTGTACCAAATTGTAATGTAACTGTAATGTCTGCCCTCATGTTGTAAAGCGCTGCGCAAATTGTTGGCACTATATAAAACCTGTAAAATAATAATAATATATTAGTATTATTAAAAAACAAAATAACGAAATACCCTGCTGTACTTCCAGAGCACTAGATGGAGTATAGAACACATAGCAGTTTTCTGATGATGAAGTCTGCTACAAAATTCGATCTCTGCAGGTGTGTTTGTAATTACCCATTGCTCTGCACAGTGTTTCTACAATTATTAGCAGCTTTAGTGTTGTATTTGCTCTGACCTAACCTGTACCTTAGATCAATATAAACCAACAGAATTTCTACTTGTGCAATTGATTGTGGAGAGATGTCTGGATTTTCCGCTGTTCTGACACACATATACCTGGGAAACCATTAAACCTTCCAATGCTATATTAACTTGCCAAATTCTGAGTATTGTAGCATTATTTTGATGCACTTGCATTTCATGTAAGCCATCATGTGCCTTCATAATTGCCAGCCCCAAATAAGTGGTCAATCCATGAAAAATATGAACTAATGAAAGCATAAGAGCAGTATAAATATTATTTACAGTTATATATATATATAGTTATAATATCATTTTGTTGAAAACGATTCAGGAACGAAATTTGACTTCTCCATCTGCAGAGCTTGAAAGTTGAAATTAACTTTTTTTATTGAGGTGAAATCTGCATTTTCCCCATACTCCAGTAAATTACAATTTTTTACAGAAGAACTGATACATTCGTGGGTGGGCACTGGTCATACAAAAATGTATTTGTCATTGCTGTTATCCTCCTGTTGCTGAGGCTGTAGTAAGGGTGTTGGTTAGGAATGTTATTAAAAATTGCGCTCCATGGGCCTAGTGTCTGGTCTCTACAAGATTCTGACAGACTCAGTTAGCCACGGAAAACTATCCTATAGAGAGAAATGGTAAAGAGACTTAGGCAGCACTCCTGACCAAGAGGACTGGAACTACATATGGCAGGCCACCGCCAAATGCTTGCTTTATAATCTGGCTGAAGAAAATGCTTATAAACTGGTCTTACACTGGTACATAACCCCTGACTGTCTATCTAGATTTGTCCCCAAAGTCTCTCCTCTCTGTTTTTGAGGATGTAACGAGTGTGGCACTCTACTGCATATCTGGTGGTCCTGCTCCAAGGCCCCCCCTCTTCTGAAAACATGTTTACAATATGCTGCAGTCGGTCCTGCACACTAATTTTGTCTGTAGCCCCTGGGAAGCTCTCCTAAACAAATCAGTCCTGCACCTAGATAGGTATCAGAAAAAAACGGGTGGGTTTGTGTTCCTGGTAGCCCGACAAACACTAGCTAAGGCCTGGAGGCCACTGTCCGTTAGCTTTGCTGAAATTAAACAAAGACTTATGGGGACAATAATACATAAATATCTAACTTCCATACTGGCCTTCTTGCGCTGTAACTGACTACGCATTCCAGCATAGCTGTCAGTCGGGCCTCCCGGGATCTCTTGCACTTCTCCTTCCATCTCCTCCTCATGGTTTTGTCCCCTCACCGCCCCCACCCATATTCCCCCTCTCTCCCAACCCTTCCCTCTTCTCACCCGTGTCCCTCCTGTATTGTCTTCTACACAGGCCTGTGAACTCCTATCTTCACCATATTCAATGCCATTGGTCGGATAGTCAATGAGAAATCCTCATGAGACTTTACACTCAGTTTTTGCTTATTAAACCACCCCTGTACTCCCTCTGGTTACAATGTTTTACATGTTTAATAAAGTTTTTTTTTTTTACATTTTGGGAGATTCCTCCCCACTATGTATAACACAATTATTTGTTTTCTCTGTATCCCATGTCTCATAAAAGAGTTCGCTGTATGTCACCTAACGAAAATTCAATACATTTTTTGTGAAATAAAATGCAATTATTCTTTGTGGTTGTCAGTATAGCCTGTGCAAAAGCCTGATGTATAAAACATTTTTTTTCCTAAAACAGTCTACCTGTCCATCATATGCCTGTGTCATATCTAAGGCTAGTGCACAGCTGAAAAATAATTAGGTAAAAGTCTTGAAGATGGCAAAGTTAATTTGGTGGGAGCCTTGCACAAGAAATTGTTCATTTGGTGGGAACCTTACACAACATAGCACTTCTTTCAGTGGGAGCCTTACACAAACCAGCTTTCATTTGTTGGGTGCCTTACACAAGGGAACATTCATTTGATGGGAGATTTACATAAAGGAATATTCATTAGGTAGAAGCCTTGCAAAAGCAAATGTTCATTTAGTGGGAGCCTTACACAAACCAGCTTTCATTTGGTGGGAGCCTTACACAAGGGTATATTCATTATGTGGGTGCCTTACACAAGCAAATGTTTTTTTGGTAATATTAATTTGGTGGACGCCTTGCACAAGCAAGTGTTCATTTGGTGGGAGCCTTACACAAGGGAACATTCAACTGGTTCGAGCCTTACACAGGGGGAACATTCATTAGGTTGAAGCCTTGCACAAGGGACCATTCATTTGGTGAAAGCATTGCACAAGTGAACATTTATTTACTGAGAGCCTTATACAAAGGAACATTCCTTTGGTGAGAGTCTTGCACAAGTGAAGGTTTATTTTTTTTTGCAGGGAGCCTTACATGAAGGGAATATTTATTAGAAAGGGAGCCTTACACAAGGGAATATTTATATGGTGGGAACCTTGCACAAGTAAACTTTAATTTGGTAGGAGCCTTGCACAAAGGGACATTCATTTGTTGGGAGCCAGCACAACTGAATACACAGTATATCTATGAATCAGAGGCATTCACATCTTTTTTGGTGTTTTACATAACTCTAATGCCCCGTACACACGGTCGGACATTCCGACAACAAAATCCTAGGATTTTTTCCGACGGCTGTTGGCTCAAACTTGTCTTGCATACACACGGTCACACAAATTTGTCGGAAAATCCGATCATTCTGAACGCAGTGACGTAAAACACGCACGTCGGGACTATAAACGGGGCAGTAGCCAATAGCTTTCATCTCTTTATTTATTCTGAGCATGCATGGCACTTTGTGCGTCGAATTTGTGTACACACGATCGGAAATTCCGACAACGGATTTTGTTGTCGGAAAATTTTATAGCCTGCTCTCAAACTTTGTGTGTCAGAAAATCCGATGGAAAATGTGTGATGGAGCCTACACACGGTTGGAATTTCCGACAACAAGGTCCTATCACACATTTTCCGTCGGAAAATCCGACCGTGTGTACGGGGCATAAGAGGTTTCAGCTTGGCATACTTTTATTATGTCCCACACATTTGTTGTCTACTACAGATCTTACCAGTCATCTATGCTATAACTGGACTTTCTCTCTGGAGAGAGAAAAAAAAGTTTTTTTCAGAACTATCAAATGCATTTTTATGCAATCATTTGATATTATAATCACTGATATTATAAACAAGTTCTACTATATATACATGGTGTCCATCATGCTATTGCTTGAATTTATGTATGTAATTCAAGAACATACCACTGTGCTTATGTATGTCCATGAAGGGCATTCCATCCTACTGTATCCTCACCTTTCCTTGCTCCCTTGTGGCTCAGAATGCCTTCTTGGGAATACCCAGTTCTTCCAGGCATGGAGGAACTCCTCTTGCTCTCACAAAACATTAAAAAACACACAAGAGGGCACAACTCCTTGTGCATTAAAACCATACAATTTATTAGATATCAAATAACAAATGGATACTCACAAGCATAAAAGATCAACAGGCTTATAACTTGTATGCTTCAGCCTTGGGCAGGAGGTCCCATCACAAAATCATATGGAAGAGCTAACACGTTTCGTGGGTCATGCCCCCTTCCTCAGAGCCCCCTTCTGTATGACCCCCAAAACGCATTATCTCTTCCATCTGATGATTTTGTGATGGGACCTACTGCCCAAAGCAGAAGCATATGAGTTATAAGTCTGTTGATCTTTTATGTTTGTGAGGAACCCTTTGTTATTTGGGATTTAATAAATTGCATGGTGGTAATGCACAAGAAGTTGCACCCTCTTGTGTGTTTTTTGAAGTTGATTAGAGATTTACATATCTGTGGAGGGCTGTATCTGAAGAAGCATTGCACACCTTGTTACTGTCTCCTGGAGTACTGTAGATGAGCACTGGAGTGTTTATTTTCTGGTCTCACAAAACAGTGCTTGGTATCTGAGTAGCCAATTATTATGCTGGCTGTCACATGGGGATAAGGTGAGAGGTCTTCGCTCAGACCAGAACAACTTGGAGCTTACACAGGACTTCTTTTCTTCAATCCTTTGAGCAGTGGGGAATTGAAGGGTAACTAGAAGCAGCTGGGGATGGCGGATAAAGCCCAGGGACCATAAAATTCCCATTCCCTGGTGGGAATTGAATCCAATACCCTGATGTAAGAAGATAAGCTAATTCCTGTTCATTTGGGCATTACTGGGCAAGGGCCATCCAATGACTGCTACGCTTTGCCTGAGGATTTTTGTAGTATATTTGAAAAATAAAAAAATCTCTCTGGGTACCTCTGGTAATTGTAAATTCTGGTAGTTGAGTCCGTTATGGTTATCTGATTCTTTGGTTGCGGCTAGGTACCAGACTGAGAAACTCGTACTGGCTGTCAAAAGCCCTTAGTGCCTCGATCCCTACCACTTGGGGCGCTTTTTTGGTGACTATGTGGGGTTCTTTTGCCCTGGCTATTAATGTAGCCCATAAGGCCTCTAGGTCCAAACAAGTGGATACAGAAATTGATCTTTGCACCGCAGAGCAACAATACTCTGCAAATCCCACCCCTGGCACCTATGCCACATGTAAAGATAAAGCTAGAATATTAGATCTGGTTCTTCTGGAACATACCCAGAAGAAGTTAACTTACCAAAACCAGAAAATATTCCAATTTGGGGACAAAAATAGTCACTTACTGGCGTACCTGCCAAAACCGAACAGTCAACCTTGTCCTTTTCCTAGAATCATAGACTCTACTGGCAGCCTAGTTGTACAAACGAAAGAGGTAGTACAGACGTTTTTGGACTTTTACACTGATCTGAACACAACAAGCGCACACCATACTATAGTTGAATTAGATGACTATTTATATCATATTGACCTACCTAAACTTTCTCTGGCCTAAGTATCTTTGTTGGAAGCTGCCTTAACGCCAGATGAACTTGAGGTTGCCATGCTCTCATTTGTTCATAATAAGACACTGGGATTAGATGGTTTTCCCAAATAATAGGGTATTCAGTATAAAGAGATTTTGATTCCTTATTTACTTTAGGTCTTCACTCATGCCTTTGAGGCCCTCATTCCCAAGCCTCACAAGAACCATTTTTACTGTACATCCTATAGACCTATTTCATTGATAAATTCAGATGTCAAGATCCTGACCAAAGTTTTGGCACACAAGCTTAATGGGATGATTTAGTATGCTCTGTTCAGATGGGATTTATCCCCTGTCGATTGACCTCCATAAGCTTATGTAGACCTTTTACATATTTGCAGGCTACTCATGAAACTATGGGTTCCAGAATTGTACTGGCTCTGGACATAAAGCATTTAATTTAATAGAATGTCCATACCTGCAATAGCTTGTGGCGAAATTTGGTTTTGGGCCCTCTTTCCTTCAGTGGGTGCAATTTATTTATTTAAGGTACTTATATAGCTCTGTCAATTTACGCAGCGCTTTACATATGGGCGGCACAGTGGTGTGGTGGTAGCACTCTCGCCTAGCAGTAAGAAGGGTCGCTGGTTCAAATCCCAACCACGACACTACCTGCCTGGAGTTTGCATGTTCTCCCTGTGCCTGCGTGGGTTTCCTCCGGGTACTCCGGTTTCCTCCCACACTCCAAAGACATGCTGGTAGGTTAATTGGATCCTGTCTAAATTGTCCGTAGTATGTATGAATGTGAGTTAGGGACCTTAGATTGTAAGCTCCTTGAGGGTAGGGACTGATGTGAATGTACAATGTATATGTAAAGCGCTGCATAAATTGACGGCGCTATATAAGTACCTGAAATAAATAAAATAAATAAAATAAAACATATACATTGTGCATTCACATTAGTCCCTGCCTCAAGGAGCTTAAAGATTTCTAACTCACATTCATACATACACATACAAGGGGCAATTTAGATAGGATACAATTAACCTACCAGAGTGTTGGAGGAAACCACTGTGCAATTGCTGTATAACACACCCCAGGCCTGGCTACGGGTAAATAATTATATATAAGCTCTCTTTTCTGTTTCCAGATATTTTTAAGATGATTTTTTTGCCGTGCTTCCTCTATACACTTGGTAACTCTCCAAGGAGTCACTTCAAAGCCATTGACTCCTTGCTATTGTCCTTTTTTTGGGAGGATAGGCCTGCTAGAATAGCTAAAGATACTTTGCAACTATCACCCTCGGAGGGAGGTTTATTGCTTCTGAGCTTTCCCATGCTCACTGGTGGTTTCACCTAAAGACGAACAATGTGGCAACTGCACTGGAGGCAGCAATTCTTTCGTCCTATGAATCCCTGCAAAATCTTGTCCACAGTCTACCCAATTGCGAGAAGGTACCAAAATAGCTTTGTATCTTTGCTTGGTTTTGTTTTATTTTTTTTGTATGTTAAAAACATGAGGACATTTCAATAAAATGTACCCTTACAAAAAAGAAAAAAGAAAGAAAAATAAAATAATCTAAATAGAGGAACAATGCGGAAGAGCTTTTAGTGAAAGCATAAAATAGCCTAGACATGAAGTGGTGAATCAACATTCAATGTGCAATAAATATGAATGCCAATCTGTTCTGTTACTCTATTTTATATGATCCATGTTTGTAAAGATTTGACACATTGTTAAATGCTACAAATTATCTGACATTAAAATGAGATGAGAGCTGCAGGCAGTCATACT
This sequence comes from Aquarana catesbeiana, assembly GCF_042186555.1. Lineage (NCBI taxonomy): Eukaryota > Metazoa > Chordata > Amphibia > Anura > Ranidae > Aquarana > Aquarana catesbeiana. Next base: position 883,320,798 of record NC_133324.1, read on the forward strand.
CTTATAATACATAAAATAATACAGACTTTGCAGCTTCCTGGCTTACAACGACGCATCGTTCATTTGATCAACTTACATTTATCCGGCAGATATATTTTGGTGACATATTGCATTATCAATGTCAGACATTAGTCTTATCTGCGCTTAATGCAGATTGTCATTTTATTATATGTGTATATCAGCCTCCCCTCCCCGCCCTCCTACTGTTTTTCAGCTGTGCCAGAATGGCTTTGAATTAAATGCAATGCAATTATTAATAATATCACTCCATATAGATTGTGACTGAGAATCAATAATAAACTTTAAATGGCAGTGTTTGGCATTTAAACATGTACAACCGCGGTATGTGTGATTAGACACAGTGCATATGTTCAGAACTATGTGTCATTTCCTGATATTGCTTGTCAATTAACCTGCCATTGAATTAGAAAAGCTCATTTTTTTCTTGAGATTGAGAACTGTTTTTAGTATAGTAGACATGCAGCATGAATCTGATTATTTTTTTTCCTTCATTTTCAGGTTTTACATTAACTGCCTAATGGGGTTGTGGCACCTTAGACACTAAAGCAAGTTATATACTCTATAATCTATGGTGTATTTTAAGTCAGTACGTGATTTAAGTGTAGCGCCCACCACCTTTAGGTGGGTGCTAGTAGGTAAGTTTTGGGTAAATTGCCAGTGCCTTACCCTGTTTGTTCAGGCCTGGTTGCTTAATTTGGTTGGGAGATTTGATAGAATAGAGGAGGGTGTGGCCACCTACACTCTGTCCTGAAGGATTTCCCTTACTTTCCCTGAAATGTTCTGGAAGGTAGGTGGACTGGGCAGCAGAGTGGAAGGTAGTTCATGAAGACCGCTCTGAGCCAATCATTGTTTTGTTTGGACAGAGGCGGGACCATATAAAAACTAAGGTCACGTGCTTCCTGGGAGTTGGAGATGGGAACTGAATCCAGAGAAGCAGCAGAAATGTAACCAGAAAAAAGCAGGCTTGAAGGCCTGGAGGTGCAATGCCTCCAGCGCTGGACAGCAGGAACAAAACCTGAAGGCCTGAGGGTTCAGAGACCTCAGCGCTGGATGGTTCAACAACACCAATTCACCACAAGAAATTCTGGGAGAAGTGGACCGGGCATATCAACCTGGGATGCACCAGACCATGCGGAGCACGAAGTAGCTGCCAAAAGGAGGGAGTAGACTGGGATCGGCTTTCTGTGGCAATCATGGACTGTCGGTGGGAGAGAGCAAGGGAGTGCAACCCAGCGGTACTCAATTCATCCAGAACTTTCCTGAACTGACGCGGGAGGACTGCAGGAGTCAAGATAGGCAGGTGAGGCCTGGGGCTTTGAGCGTCCACATACCAGTGTCTTTCAGAGGGGCACTGGTCAGTTCATTATAGGAGAGGACACTGGATACACAAAGGAACCAGAGACTGAGAGGCAGCTCATATTTCCCTAAGAAATCCTGTAACACACTGCAATCAAGCGAATAAAGTTCTCTGTTTAAAAAGTTATTAAACTGTCTGCTGATGTAATTCGTGCAGGGGTGGAAGAACGGAAACAGTTAACAGAAAGGTATGCACACACCCAGCAGCTCCCAAGGGAGTAGTGCTCTACATAAGTTATTATTGTATTTTGTGTTGTTATATACACATTTTATTGGCATGCTCAAAAAGCAGGTTTGTCATGCTATGCACTTTTAATTTAGCAAGGCAGCAAACACTGTTTAAAGTGGTTGTAAAGTCTAAATGGTTTTCTACCTTAATGCATTCTCTGCATTAAGTTAAAAAAAACACCCCACTACCTCTACTATCCATCCCCACATCTAAATACTTACCTGGCTCCTGGCTCTTCTCCAACGCTGTCTCGGCTCCAGCACTACTACCTTCACTTCCTGCTTTCACAGGAGAAACTGAGGGCAGCAGAGTCATAGGCTCCTGCTGTTATCAATCAAACTTCTTTAAGGTTCTGTGTGTGTCTATGGATGCACACAGCCTGGCTCGCATAGGTGCTTCCTTAGCACCTGGCTTGCTAAGGAGGCACCCGGAAGAAGGAGAAGCAATATTGTTGCATGGAGTAGGTAAGTATTACCTAAAAATATATATTTTAGTATCACTTTAAATGCAGGAGGGCTTTGTACACCATAAAACAAACAAAACATCTGCTTGTCTCAACCACTAACTAAACTCATGTCAGTTCCTGAATCCTGACTAACAGGATGCCTGAAATGGGTTCCCCAAAACAAATAGGCAACACTTTTTCTTCTATTTTTAGTGTTTGGTCAGCGCTCAGCCTTTTCACCCACAGCAGAGAGAGTGAGAGAGAGATCTGAGCATCAGTCAGTTTGCATATATATTAGGGTCCGTGCACAGCTGAGACTAATGCTGGCCATACACTATTCGAAAAATTGGCCGAACCCATTTTCAAAAAACGAACATTCGGCCGTGAGAGCAAACTATAGTGCCATCATGTAATGACCGATAAATCATTCAGTGGGCATAAATGAATCAATTTTTTGTTAATTCTTTTTACATATACCTAGTACAAACAGTTTGGACAGGAAACACATTATCCTTTCAATTTATCGTTCGTTCGGCAGAAAATTTCCAAACTTGTCCTTTGTTTTTTCGGCTCAACGTTTATCAATTTTGCGCCTATTAACTGTCTAAATGACTGAATTTCTGACGATTTTTCGTATAGAGTATGGCCAGCTTTAGACTCAGCTGTGCACAGACCCTTATACATGCAAACTGACTGATGCTCAGATCTCTCTCTCACTCTCTCTGCTGTGGGTGAAAAGGCTGAGTGCTGACCAGGTAAGATGTTGACCTAGGAATGGAGGCTTTATCTCTCCCAGGGCTCTATAAAGCATCCAGGCTCCAGGACCCAGAACCAAACCTATTAAGATTCTAGGAAAATCAAAGTTTGTTTTCTCCACATTAGCCATAAACCCTGGAGTCTTTCACTCTGAGTAGGTGAAAAACCTAGAGGCGAAAGAAGGTTTTAGAGCTAGGTTGCTGGAAAAATTAATTATTATAGCGCCACATCCCTTGAATATGTATAGAATATAGAAAGGTTATTTTGGGACTTTTTAAGCGCATATGGGACATAAATATAGAAAAAAATAAATTTAATAGATTAAAATTTTAAATTGAATACATAAAACATTCATACATTCGATCAATAGAATTTACAGAGGAAGGTGCACATCTGATTTATCTCTACATGTTTCGCCTTTTATTGCTTTTCCAGGAGATCTTTTACAGCAGGCACTGTATATAAGATGATCTAAAATGGAGTATCATAGAGAGGGACAGAAAATGCTAGGAGGATATACCATAGGTCCATCTGTATGGAACAATAATAAAAAATATATCTGAGGAATAATTCTTTTATGATTGAATGCAAGGGACAATTAGTCTAGGAGGAATTGCCTACCTTAAACTGCCCAAACAGAATACATGGAATAGGAGAATAACTTTAAATCCTTGTCAAAAATGGAACCAACAGGAAAGAAGATATTCCCTGAATGCCTTGGCATTGATATCCCGGATGTTCCTTGAATCAAACAAGCACAGATTAAAAAACTGTGTCAGAACAAAACATAGGAAGTATCGATCAGTGATCCAAATACCTATTCATCACAGGAGCGCACCTCCAAGGTTCCTATCCTCACGAGGACCAGACACTGAATGGTAAACGCTTCATGTTATATCCACCTCCAGTTCATCTGGCGCCAAATCCTTGGAGCCAAAAATGAACTGAGGACACCTGTAAAGCTGAACGTCAGATCCCGCTGCACCGGAAGTGACATTCAACGTCAACGGGCGCATCGGAGGTGACGTGGCAGCAGCCCAAACAGGCGCCAGAAATGAAGAGGAGATCTATGCGATGTCTCACTTCTGAACAAGAAAAAAATGGAAACACCAATCAGTACATGGGACTGTTTCATGCCTTTGATGTTTCCAAAATTAAATTCTTTGCTCTAGAATATGTACCTGATTTTGATAGAGGTGGAGATATTGATAGGGTGCTCCTACAACGTGAATCCAAATGGATACATACCTTATCTGCTACTATCCATCCAGGCTTAAATGAATCTCTTAGCTTTAAGCCATTTCTTTAGTTATATAGCCATTGTTCATGGGGACTTTATTCTCCTAGATAAAATTGTGTATTTCAAACTTTAATAATATTTGTAATTTAATAATTGTTAACGGACTGGATAGTTTATTAATACTTTTGATGCCAGAGTCTGGACCATAGCCGTGTTAGGTCAACAACAAAAATGTAAATATACTTCATAAATTTTCTGTATATTCCTTTGCCCCACCACTGTAACCCCCCCTGCACATCTGCCCCACCACTGTACATCTGCCCCACCACTGTACTAAGGTGATAAATTATGTAGTACTAACAAATAAACACGGTGTAGAAAACATCAAAGATGGTGCATCATCAATAAGGAAGAGAAATGTGTATGCTCTTACCAGAACAGGCATGTGAAGAAAAAAATTGCTTCTTTGCTGCCACTTCCAGTGATGTCTCCTCATTGGAGAGGAGACATCACTGGAAGTGGCAGCAAAGAAGCAATTTTTTTCTTCACATACCATCCGGATGAGAGTGGCTCTGCTGTCCACTTGATCTTTACCACCAAGATCCAGCCTCGGTGCTCTTTCGATCGGAGGTCCATTTGGAGGTCATCTACTATCCCCCTGGATTCCATTGCTGAGGTCCTGGACCCTTTTGGAGTTCCATACATTTTGCCGGTTGCGGCATCCTGCCTGTATGACTCTATGTCATTGACATTTGAGTCCACCTGTTCCAGTAAGAGCATACACATCTCTCTTCCTTATTGATGATGCACCATCTTTGATGTTTTCTACACCGGACAGTGTTTAGTACATTCCCCTCTTGATCTTCCATCATCTGGTGTTGGACATTCAGGCTCCTTTTTTCCATTATCTCCTATGTTGGACAGTACCATACATTTTTTCACTTTTTGATTCATTATCTTTCAGTGGTTGGAGGTTTTGGTTTGTTTCCACAAAATATTTCTCTACAGGTTGGACTTTTCATAGTTCTCCTTCACATGTCATGTAATATATTTGGTTTCTTATTTGATTAATCATCATTACTTTTTATTATCTCACTTATATTATTATATTTGTGTTTACTTGTTAGTGCTACATCATTTATCACCTTTTATGTTTGTCACATGCTTGTTTTAGGGTATTTTGGGTTAGCGCAGTAACACCCACATTTTCATTATCTCTTCCCCACCACTGTCTTACCCTGCACATCTGCCCCACCACTGTCTTACCCTGCACATCTGCCCCACCACGGTACCCCGCTGCTCATCTGCTCCACCACTGTAATCCCCATGCTCATCTGCCCCACCACTGTAACCCCCTGTACATCTGCACCACCACTGTACCACCCTGCTCATCTGCGCCACCAATGTACCCCCTTTCTCATCTGCCCCACCACTGTAACCCCCTGCACATCTGTCCCACCACTGTACTGCCCTGCACATCTGCCCCACCTCTGTACCCCCTGTTCATCTGTCCCACCACTGTAACCCCCTTTCTCATCTGCCCCACCAATATTCCCCCTTTCTCATCTGCCCCACCACTGTACCTCCATGCACATCTGCTCCACCACTGAACCATCTTCTCATCTGCCCCACCACTGTAACCCCCTTTCTCATCTGCCCCACGACTGCACTCCCTGCACATCCGTCCCACCTCTGTTCTCCCTGCTCTTCTGCTCCACCCCTGTAACCCCCTGTACATCTGCACCACCACTGTACCACCCTGCTCATCTGCGCCACCAATGTACCCCCTTTCTCATCTGCTCCACCACTGTAACCCCCTGCACATCTGTCCCACCACTGTATTGCCCTGCACATCTGCCCCACCTCTGTACCCCCTGTTCATCTGTCCCACCACTGTAACCCCCTTTCTCATCTGCCCCACCAATATTCCCCCTTTCTCATCTGCCCCACCACTGTACCTCCATGCACATCTGCTCCACCACTGAACCATCTTCTCATCTGCCCCACCACTGTAATCCCCTTTCTCATCTGCCCCACGACTGCACTCCCTGCACATCCGTCCCACCTCTGTTCTCCCTGCTCTTCTGCTCCACCACTGTAACCCCCTGCTCAAGTGTTCAACCAACCTACCTCTTTCCCCTCTGCACATCTGCCCCACCTCTGTACCCCCTTCTCCTCTGCCCCACCACTGTAACCCCCTGCTCATCTGTCCCACCAATGTACCTCCTTTCTCCTCTGTCCCAACACTGAACCCCCCTGCTCATCTTCCCTACCACTGTAACCCCCTTCTCATCTGGCCCAACACTGAACCCCCCTGCTCATCTGTCCCACCATTGTAACCCCCAGCTCATCTGCCCCATCACTGTACCCCTCTGCTTTTCTGTTCCACCGCTGAACCCCCTTCTCATCCTTCCCACCACTGTACCTTCTGCACATCTGCCCCACCACTGTACCCCCTTGCTCTTCTGTCCCACCACTGTAACCCCCTGCTCATCTGCCCCATCAATGTACCTCCTTTTATCATCTGCCCCACCACTGTACCTCCCTGCACATCTGCTCCACCGCCATATCCCCATGCTCTTCTGTCTCGCTACTGAATCACTTTCTCATCTGTCTTAATACTGAACCCATCTGCTCATCTGCCGCACCACTGTAACCCGCTTTCTCATTTGACCCACCAATGTACCTCCTGCACATCTGTCTCACCTCTGTACCCCTCTGCTCTCCTGCCCCACCACCGTAACCCCCTGCTCATCTGCCCCACCAATACACCTCCTTTCACATATGCCCCACTGCTCTACCCCCTGCTTTTCTGCCCCAACACTGAAACCCCCTGCTCATCTGGCCAAACAGTGAACCCCCCTGCTCATCTGGTCCATCACTGTACCCCCCTGCTCATCTGGTCCATCACTGTACCCCCCTGCTCTTCTTTCCCATCACTGTACCCCCGTGCTCTTCTGTCCTACTGCTGCCCCCTTCTCATCTCTTCCACCACTGTACCTCCCTGCACATCTGCCCCACCGCTGTACCCTTCTGCTCTTCTGTTCCCCCTCTGAACCCCTCCTGCTCATCTGCTCCACCGCTGTACCCGCTTCTCATCTATGATATGCGTGATATGCAGAGTGGTTAAAGGAAGCAGAGATGAGAAACATCTACCTGTCCTGGCACACTCATCCTGCTGATCCAACTCTCTCATCCAGCCCACCTGCTTGTATGTGATGTATGGGATGTATGTGATGTCACATACAGGCATCTGAAATGGATGCGCAATGATGAGCTCAGGTCAGGGGCATTTTCTGAAAGCAGTGGGCCTGTGTGCAGGATCATAAGTTGGGCCCCCGCAGATGAGAAAAAGTGTGGCTCCCTGCGCCACAGCAAAAGTTGGGTGTGATTTTCATTGCGCTGAATACTGGCTGTGGCTTAAAGGGACACAGAGTGCAGGGGTTCAGTAGAAAGTGACGCAAAAGTTCAGGAAAAAATTTCAACCAAGTTCCCAGAAGCTCAACAGTAATTCCCCAAACTGTCACCTGATTGTGGTTTTCTCAATCACAGTGAAATACCCTTTCTGAGATTGGTAGTGGCAGCCAAGCGAGTTATCTTCCTCCAGATGGTGGACGGGGCTAGTAGGACTGTGATTGGCTTTAGCAGTGGCCAATGACAGAGCTCCTCCTCCTGGAAACAGGGACCACCACCCCTACCAGAACTGCACCCAATCTCTTCTCCATCACAAAAGCTGACGATCACAGCTACAGCAAAGTTAGAGAACCAAACAATGTTTCCCATCTTTTACAATATGTGGGGGCACAGTGCCTCCCCCTCAGTGAAGGTGCGGTGTGGGGAACTCTGAAATTGGAATGCATTAGTGTCTCACTGACATCTTCCTGTGCTGCCCTGCTGATGGCGAGGGAGTCGAGTGCCGGTGTCTTGTCGAATACTGTCCCCCATCGGATAGTGTTCGCCCTGTACTGCGCAGGCGCAGTACGGAGGACAAACGAGATGCAGAAAGTCTCCGAAGTTCAACAGCTGATTGTCAGCTCTACACGGCGCCTGCACACTTATCCTGCCCTGAGTCCAGGTTCATGCCCCACTATCCAAGTGGACATACAGTTAGATTAAAAAGATGCCGAGCGAAGCGAGGCTGTGCCCGAAGCGTGGTGAGCGAAGCGAGCCTGCGAGGGGCCCTGTTACAAAGCGTTGACTATTAAGTGCCCAAGCGCCGTGTACATGGTCAGCTGGTCAACTTCGGAGACTTTCGGCTCTCCTTGTCCTTCGTACTGCGCAAGCGCTGCGCCTGCGCAGTACGGGCGGACACTATCCTATAGGGGGACACTTCTCGTCAGAACACCGGCAAAAGAGGCTTCGCGTGCTGCTTGCGGCACCAGTGTCTGGGGTTACCTACCCCTGATCTAAAAGAACCAGATGATATAATGTTTCTTTTTATATTAGAACTGAGCAATGTTGTGTTAAACTTTGCCAACTGTTTTTTTTTTTTGAAAGCTGTCAGCTGTGAGCAGAGAACGGCTCTGCACTGAATCGTGGAAATGCCAGATTAAGATTGTGAGGGGGGTTGAATCGAGATCGCAATTTTTTTAATGATTAATCCTGCAGCTCTACCATATACAAATAGAGTCACTGTATTTGTATAATAACTCCATAACAAACAGGGCTCTTTGGTGTCCAAACCATTACTTCCAGAACTCCTTGTTCTTCTTTACCCAGAAGATAGTTCTTAATGACATGTGTTGCTGATTGTTGTAGGAAATTACGCATTTCATTGTGTGTTACTGCAGCGCTTAAGTGTAAAGCTGGCCTTAATCCAGAGTGTTTTTCTTCTTTACTAATGTTGCTGCACTACTGTTGGATTCCAGTTATCTCCTGAATAAATAAAAAGTAATTTATTGCAGTAGAAGTATTTCACTCACACCGCACAACATTTAATTTGACATCTCCAACATTCATTTGGATGTTCTGTATTTTATAAGGTTGAGCTGTATATTAGGCAGGCATTAAATATTACAGTAGATAGAATTGAGAGAGACATACAGTATGTTACCTAAAAGACTGGCAGCTCTTTCGACATTATAGAACAATATCAAACTAGCTGTCTGTGTAGCCCACAAGGCAATCGACAAGTCAGCTAAAACATCTGCTGATATAAAATCAGGGGAAACTATAAAGAGTCCATTCTTTCATATCATTCTGTATAGACTAAAGCTGGTCATACATGGTTTGATTTTTGTTTGAAAGTTCATAGAAATATTGTAACACCATTCTTTCTTGCCATTTTTGCGTCAACTAATGTAACGTGAATGCCCTTTGAGGCTAAATTCATATATATGTGAATTTCTCCGCATCCAATTTGCATGACAGGCAAACGTGACCGGCTCTCAATGCTCTCACACATGTCCGGGGCAGCCGCGGAGCACATTGCAAAAGGGTCCTGTGTGTGTTTGGGTCCGGTTCAGGTGTGAATTCAGAATTAGGGCCTGAATCGCACCTGAACCGGTGAACAGATGCGCACCGGACCCCAGGCACGAACCCGCAAAAAAAAAAAAAACAGAACACGTTACAGTATGTTCAGGGAAAAATTTCCAACCTGCCAATTTGAAGCACACATTGATTTGATCCCCCTAATCATTAGAAAATCAAACAAACTTTTGAAAATTCAATTTTTCAAACAAAATTCTACTGGTGTATGACCAGCTAATTAAACTTGTGAGAGAGCGGAACAGCAAATTACAACCACTGCACATGACTAATAACCATAAAGCCACACCATGAACATACTCCTCTTTATCTGGCAGTGGCTGTAACACTTGCAAAATGAAGTAAATTGTTTCTTCCACACACCAGCCAAGCCTTTCCCTTCTGAGACATCTCTACAACTGGACTCCTGTTCCAGATCAAACTTACTAAAGGAATGGTAAAGTTACTCAGCCAAAGACACCTGGAAAAAAAGGTAATAACACATTTTTTGTTGTCACGGGTGCAGAGATGCTTGACTGATGCTGGCGATGATGGCATATAAGCCTTAAGTTAAACTAATGCCGCGTACACACGACCGGACTTTTCGGCATCAAAGGTCCGACGGAACAAATCCATCAGACAATTCGATCGTGTGTGGGCTTCATCGGACCTTTTCTGTCTAAAAATCTGACGGACCTTAGAAATAGAACATGCTTCAAATCTTTCCGACAGACTCGATTCCTATCGAAAAATACGTTCATCTGTATGCTAGTCCGACGGACTGAAAACAACGCAAGGGCAGCTATTGGCTACTGGCTAAGAACTTCCTTATTCTAGTCCCATCGTACGTCATCATGTTCGATACGATCGGACTTTGGTGTGATCATGTGTAGGCAAGTCCGTTTCGTTGGAACTCCATCGGAACTCCGTTGAAAAAACTTTCGGAGTTCAGTCCAACGAAAAGTCCGCTCGTGTGTACGTGGCATTAGGCCCCTTTCACACGGGCAGCTGTTCTGCTGCTGTTAAAAGCATGTTTTGGTATTTTCAAATTCCAAGACTACAAGCACAGCGATCACTTGCATTTGTACAATGCGATTAACTGCATTTACTTGCGTTTACATGTGGCTGCGTTTACAAGCGGCTGCGTTTAGCTGCGTTGGAACATTCTTGCCATTTCTGATGTGCTTCCTGTTGTTTTTCTTTCCTTGTTGCCGCTGCTATCTGCAGGTGAAATAGCACACTGCGATTACCTGCAGTTATGTGCAGATTGCTGTAATAAATCAGTCCTAGACACAGTCAAATTTATTTTTTCTAACCGTACAAAACCCCATGTAACAAAACCATTGCTAAATGCAGTGTATGAATGGGGCCATAGGAAAGCATTGTGTGAGTTTAGCTGCGGTAGATAAGTTGATCTATCCGCAGCTAAAAGCTGAATTCTATCCGCCCGTGTGAAAGGGGCCTTAAAGTGTTACTAAACCCACAACAGTAAAATCAGTCTGTATATGTAGTAAAGCATGCTTGTTATACTCACTGTAGATCCTAGGGGTTAATCCTCTGCACTGTGTAAAAAGGCTGTTTAATCCTGACTTCTTTAAACATCCCCTTCTTCCACTGTCCCCTAACCATCTCCTGATAGAACGGAGCCTTGGGGGCACTCTGCACATGCTCAGTTTGCTGTGTATTGCTAGAGAATTGTTTTTTTTTTCTTGGGAGGGTGCATGTGATCAGCACTGTCCAGACAGAGGGTCAGGGGTCCTGCAGCCTCATAGGACAGTTAGAGTAGAATGAAAACTCCTTCAACAGGCTTTAACTAGACACTGATAGAAGTCACAAGACTGCTATATACTGCTGATGAGAAAAGATATTTAGCAGTTTATATTTACTAAACTAATTGCATTTCCATGTTCTGTGTACTGTGGGAGACCAGATATAGTGAATGCAGGGTCCTGGATTTAGTAACACTTTAAATAAAGGCTAGAACTACCAGTGATTATTATTTTATTTTAATCTTTATTTAAGAGAAATGTTGGATCAGTGTTCACAGTACAAGGCTATAATTGCAAAGCAAGGCACATGAACTACATTCTGAAATACAGAGATAGGTACGCCATACATTGTGCAATTTTTTTTCCTTCAACCAAGGGTTGAAGAAAAGAAAATTGCTCAATTCCCCAGTCAATGATGATGGGGTGTAAAAAGAGATACTGCGCTATAGGGTGTACAAAGAGATGAGCTGCAACTAAAAAGTGTTATACGACACTAAACAAATAAACAGAGCAAAAAGTCGCGCTAAATAGTGAAATGATGAAATGACATATGCTACCTAATGCTAGGTGCCAAGAAGCCACACTAGGTGACAAAAATAGAGGTTATAAGGAACCCAAAACAAAAGTGCAAAATTGGGTGCGTCAAAATGTATGTAAACAAAATATGAATACAAATATGTGATAATCAAAAAATGGAAATAAGTAAATAAAGAGATCTAATTATAAAAAATTATCAAATGACTAAGTGAAAAATGAAAAAAACAAAACAAAAAATCAATCCATACTGAAAAAGAATAAGTCCATATCATAAAAAGTCCAAAAATGGTGTTGATCCTAAAATGATGTATCGTGAAATTCCACACTGAAGTGACAAGTGAAAAATATCCTCCACCACAGAATAGGCTGCCGCTTACCAGAAATCGGTGGTCCCTTATTACAGGGGACCACACTGGGCGAGTGGCTGTAACCCCAGCCCGGGATCTTACTGGCAAGTAAAAACGAAGGATGTAAATGGGCAAGATAGGCATAAAAAGATGAGCCGGCCGGCTTCCAAACAGCCCGTAGCTTCCAGGACTGGACGTGCAGCGGTGACGTCAGAACGTAGCTCCTCCTCCCTACGTCGTTTCGTCACTAGCAGACGTGGTAACCCCGGGCTGGGGTTACACCCACTCACCCAGTGTGGTCCCCTGTAATAAGGGACCACCGGTAAGCGGCAGCCTTTTCTGTGGTGGAGGATATTTTTCACTTGTCACTTCAGTGTGGAATTTCACGATACATCACTTTAGGATCAACACCATTTTTGGACTTTTTATGATATGGACTTATTCTTTTTCAGTATGGATTGATTTTTTGTTTTGTTTTTTTCATTTTTCACTTAGTCATTGGATAATTTTTTATAATTAGATCTCTTTATTTACTTATTTGCATTTTTTGATTATCACGTATTTGTATTCATATTTTGTTTACATACAGTTTGACGCACCCAATTTTGCACTTTTGTTTTGGGTTCCTTATAACCTCTATTTGTGTCACCTAGTGTGGCTTCTTGGCACCTAGCATTAGATAGCATATGTCATTTCATCGTTTCACTATTTAGCGCAACTTTTTGCTCTGTTTAAATGATGATGGGGGAATCCCTCTCACAGAGCTATTGTTTTCTGAGGGCGGGAGGATTCCCAAACGTCAGAATACAATGATCACTGCTTGCGGCTACAGCTGCCAGCATGGATTGAATGAAAAAAAATAACAGACAGGTTGGTTGTGCTGAAGTCGATTGATAGATTGACTTCAATACAACCGGCATATAACTGGCATGTCCATACATGGATTGATTCTGCTGGTTCCTGCTGAACTTGGTTGGCTTTAGTACCTGGAAAATATGTCTGTGAATCACTCTTCACACCCAAAATTACAATAAAAAAAATTAAAAAACTAACAAAGTAACTTGGGGAGAGGAAAAGGTGAAGTGGGGAAGGGTAATGGGGGTGGGGAAAGACGATTTAAGGACCACCTACTTCCTATGACGATTTATCTGCTTTTCCTGTATTTATGTAAACACAGCTGCTGGCTTTTTAATACCCCATCCAGGTCTCGGCTTCGGCAGCTCCCCCCGTCTCATCCCGGGTTCTGGCGGTCGCTTCTCCTTCCGGTCAATCGGGACTTAGGACTTGCAGCAATTGGGCCTTAGGACTTCCGACCAATCGGGTCTTAGGACCCGCTTCCTGATTGACCGGGAGGAGAAACAGGAAGACATTAGCGAATATTACTTCTCTAATGTCCCACAACTGGGTGGGCTTGGGGCGCAGTGCTTTGCGCCCCGAGCCCACCCTTTTTGAAGCCAATTAGAGCCTCAGGCTAAAAAAAAAAAAATTGAAATTCATGCGTCTGGCACCCTGCATGTAGTTTAGGGGCTGGATCCATGGATTAGGGTGTGGCGCCCCTGCGCCCCATATGAGCGGCCGCTACTGCCCTACAGCAGAAAATGCGGATAGGGAATGGGTAAGCAAACCCTGCACAATCCCAATATGACAGCACTCCTGTTAATACAAGGATGGTGGTGCTGTCCCAAGTTCTCTCCCAATCTGACAGCACTCCTCGCCAGCTTGCCCAGCAGCAGCCTCTGGGGATCACTGGTATGAATGGCATTGGTTATCTTCAGACCTGTTCACAATGTACAAATGGGTTTAAAGGTAAACAAATGGTGACTAAGCACTGTACTCACTTCAGACATCAAAACTACAAACACAAGACTATCAGGTTCACACATGGTGGGTAAAGTGAGGACAATGGTGACTATTGTAATTACTTCAGAGTTCAGAACTATGAGAATGGAGTTCTTTACAAACACACATCCATTCATAAATGTGGGAGTGGGATTCCAGTTGCAGAAGATGGTTGGGCTCACATACTGTGGGGAAGGGTGTGCAGTTTGGGATGTTTGCCCTGTGCACTGGATGACCTTGTACTAACAAGGCCTAAGATACATAAGGAACTTTGCACAAGGAACATGGGGATCTCATACCAGAAATGTGGCTTGACTACACCAAAAAAGGACATTTAAGATTTGTGGAAATATTCATTTGAATCTTCTAGTTAAAAGGAAAGTCTCCCTTACGCACTCACACTGATCAGCCATAACATTATGACCACTAACAGGTTAATTGAAAAACATTGATTATCTCATTACAATGGCACCTGAAAGTGGGTGGGATATATTAAGTAGCAAGTGAACATGTTGTTCCATAGTATGATGTGTTGAAAGTAGAAAAAATGGGCTGGTCTAAGGATTTGACTATGACAAAGGCCAAATTGTAATGGCCAAATGACTGGATCAGAGCAACTCCAAAACTGCAGCTCTTGTGGGATGTTCTCAGTCTGCATTGGTAAGGACCTAGCAAAAGTGGTCCAAGGAAGGAAAACATGCAAACTGGTGGCAGGGTCAAGGCCGACCAAGGTGCATGTGGGGAGTGAAGACTGGCCTGTGTAGTTTGATCCAATAGAATAGATACAATCCAATAGAAGAGCTACTGTTGCTCAAATTGATGAAAAAGTTCATGCTAATTCTGATAGAAAGGTGTCACAACACACAGCATATCGCAGTTTGTTGGGTATGGGGCTATGTAGCCGAAGAATGGTCAGGGTGCCCATGCTGCCAGAGGCTCTAACTGGCTTCAAAAAAGGGTGGGTTCGGGGCACCCTGAACCCACCCAGTTGTATGACAATAGCAAATTAATATTCTCTATTCTCTTCCTGATTCTCCTCCTAGCCAATCAGGAAGCTGGTCTTAAGACCCGATTGACCAAGAGGAGACGCGATTGTATTGGCCGCTGAGGGAAGGAAGAGGGAAGCCGGAGACGCAGGGTGAAGCCGTAGAGGAGGAAGCTGCCGACATGGGGGAGGAGGAGACGCTGGAGGGACCCGAAGCTGCTAGATGGGGTAAGTGCAGGACGAGCAAAGGAACAACAGATGGACCGACCGACCAAACGGAGGGGGTGATGACGGGTGCCTTGTTTGCAGCCCCCCCAAAATATACAGCACCAGCCACCACTGATTAGATGGGTGTTTATAATGTTATGGGCTTTAGTGCCAGGCAATATGTAACAGTGGCTTGAGTCACTGCTACACTTGCATGTTGCAATGAACATAGTGTAATGTCTTTATCCCACCACTGGAGGCTCCGACATTTCTCCTGTGATGTCTTTATCCCTCCACTGGAGGCTCCGACATTTCTGCAATATTCTTATCTTTCCACTGGGAGCTCTGATATCCCCACAAACTCTGTCGCAGATTGATGACGTCACAACGACATCACCTGCTCCTCCTCTTGTCCCTACTTAAACAGCCGTCGCCATTTGCTTGACGTTCGTGCTAAGAACCTGATGCCAGGTAAAGATCTCCAACAGAAGACTGCCGTCATCCCTCTCTATTGGGCCGGTCAGAGCCCCAACTATGATCTCTCTTTTGGTCTTGTCAGAGCCCCGACTATCATCTCTCTTTTGGGCCGGACAGAGCCCAGACTACCATCTCTCTTTTGGGCCGGTCAGAGCCCCGACTATCATCTCACTTTTGGGCCGGATAGAGCTGCGTCTTCCACCTCACTTTTGGGCCGGACAGAGCCCCTCCAATTTCCACTTGCTGGGCCAGACAGAGCCCCTTCCTCTAGTAGTCAGAGACTCTCCTCTGCCCTACCCACAGTCTACTTACTTTGCCCGAAGAAAACCTTACCTGTTCCTTTCCACATAGGAGACCAGTACATCTCTCAAGAAGCCACTGGGTGACCCCATCTCCAGGAATCCACTCACTGCAAGTATCTTTACGTTTCCTATAAACTTTATTCCTGTGTAGTGCTACTAAGCTTAAGTTGCCTCTGAAGCTCCCTGTCGTGGCTGCGTATTACCACTCTAAATAAAACCAATTGTATTTCCAAACTTATCTGAGTCTTCCTACCTGATAGCTGTTAAGGCTAAAGTTAACTGTTAAGAATATAGTATTCATAGACTTTCGAAGCTGTGATCCACACGATCCAACATAGTTCACTGCCTGAAGCATTACACACAGGTTCTCTTTACAGAAATGCCATCACACTCAAGAGCATGCATTATATGCCCCAATTGATTGCATTATTTTGCAGACATTAACAGCTTACATAGGTCAGGTCCTGACTACGGCAATGTTAAAGTACATTTGCTCAAAGTTTTGTGACAGTCTGCCTTATTTTCCCTCTTGTATCAGAGCAGAAGAGAAAATGGCAGAGCCTGCCTAATACTTTAAACTCAGATGCTCAGTGGGATCAGGATCCTGTCCTTTTTTTTCCTATGAACTGTGTGAAACATGAATTGAGGGCAGGGAGGGGAGAGAGTGGGGCAGGCATTGGTGCATGCTGCCATTTTGGTGGGTGAAGTTTGAGTGGAATACACTGTAGACAGAACCCTAACAAATCAGAAATCCATAATTGATAGAATGTGTGCGCTCATCTAAATGCAGAACAACAGTTAGGCTTTTCCTGACATCCAGTCACAATAAAAGGATGTGATTTTCTTTCTCTTTCCAATGCTCATTAGGTATGTGTAAAACAAAATAGAACAGCTCATTCAAAGTGAATTGGGCTAAATCACTGGAGGAAGCAAATCCTGGGATTTTGACAGCTACAAAATATCCTTGCCATTTTCGTTTGCATATGTACAGTTTGCAAAATTATTGGGCTCCCCCACGGTAACGAAGCAGCTAATTTTCCAGGGTTGTGTTGTTAGGCATTAGTCCCTTTTAAATACATTTATACATTTTTTACAGGTAGTTATATAGCGGCAACAATTTACGTAGCAATTTTCATATTGTACAGTCACATCAGTCCCTGCCCTCAAGAAGTTCACAATATAAGGTCCCGAATATCACATGCATACATAGGTCCAATTTAAACAGGAGTCAATTAGCCTACCTGCATCTCCCTTTGTTGTAAGGTAAACTATGCTAATACTGCTAGGCAAAGAGGCAATATATGTACTCCACTATTCCAGTTCATCGTCCTTACCTGTGTATGACTTATATTTCTCCTGAACTTTGCCTTTGCTCCTGCATTAACCTTGTTCATCTGATCTCTCTGACCTTGGCCCGTTTACTGGGCCCATCTTTGTCTGCTGATTCTGTACTGCACTGCCCGGTTGTTACCGAGCTTGACCTGCTTCCTGGACTTGCTCTGCCTGCTGACTCTGTCCCTTGTTACTCGGCTGCTGCTGGTCGCTGCCTGCAAACCAGCTTTGCTTCCATCTCCTGCTCTGGTGCCAAGATGCTTCAGTATCCTGTTCTTAGGACTTTGACCCCCAGCTTCATCCACCTAAGAGTGGACTTCACCAGCCAGCTACTCCGACACTCATGCCACTCAGTGCCCTCACGCTCTCTGTCTCCGCGTTCACGAGTGTTGGGCAGGAGGCACAAGAGAGGCCTCCACAACATTCCAGGTACGTGATAAGAGTCCATGGGTACACTCTTTCTCACAGCATGCTGAGCCTAGCAGCTCACAACAATGCAGATCTGGACACCACAACTTCAGCAGGGTCCTACATAAGCAGGGAAACAATCTTCCTCCAATCGCAGCACACAGTCCTCCACCCACACCCTTATAGTTCCCTCTCCTCTGTGCCCACACAGCAGTCACCACATAGCAGCAATCTCTGGGTAGGTGCAGCAGGTTTCTCTGCAGCAACACAGCAGAGCACCAGGGTATCTCAGCAGCATCAGAAGCTTCCCTCAGCACAGAAGCCTCCTCCAACTCTTTACGTGAGACTATCTACAGCTGTGTGGGCTTTACAGTCATCCCTCCCTGCTCCAATGCACCATCCTACTGGGATATGTAAATTGTTGTGCTCCCCCTTACAGTCCAGATGACAGAAATGGTGTGGAGGTAGGTGGGCGTTTCTCCAGCAGCTTTTTCCATCAGTCACAGTTCTCCTCTTTTCCCATACGACCGCACAGTCCATGTGTAACTGCATTACAGTGGCACAGGCCGTGCTACATACGTCAAAATGAAACATTCATCCTTGAACAGGGTTGGTGGTCTTCAATGACATGACATCTGAACTTCACGTATAATGCAGTTATCATCTCTACCCCAGAGATTTGACAACAATTTTCACTTTTAGCCATGTAAATCAAAGAACTAACACCTGTGCAGGCTTCATGACACCATCAATAGTATTATGTGAGTAGAATAGAAATTTTACTTAACTAACATCCTGCTCTTGTAAAATCAAAGTCTACATATTCCATGGTGATTGGATTAAGGTGTCTTAAGGTGTGGATATAAATGCTGGAGTAACTTTCAGGCACTCACTGGAACTAAGGAAGGCTTGTGAATAACCTATAAAACATTACAGAGCAAGACAAAGGGAGAACATGCAAACTCCATGCAGGTAGTGTCCAGGTTGGAATTTGAACTGAGGACTCTAATGCTGCAAGCCAGGAGTGATAACCAATAAACAAAACAAAGCTCAACACATGAGCACACTTTTGCTAGTGTATGAAAAGAGCTCACTCAGCATTTTCATTGCAATGATGCTGGATTAATTTCATACATTGCTACTGATTATTCCATTATTACACTGCACGAGTTAGGGGAGTGTCTTCTTTTTTCACTTTCCATACTTTATCACTCATTACCATCTGCTGAATTTTATATTTCCTGTCAATGCTGTTGTTGTCCAAATAAAATAAAAAAAAAACAGATCAGCAAGGGAATATATGGTATTTAACTGTACAGGTTACATCTATTCAGGGTATGGCCCCATACCCCTGTTTTCTTTGTTGTTCAGTTCACAACTGTCCAGGCGTGGTGGCCAGGCACTACACCATTGTGTATAAGACCTGGGGGCAACTGAGTACTGGTAGGAATGCTTTCCTTATGTGAAAGTGGGCTGCTATAGATAAAGAACACAGAAGCTAGCTATAGTGTTTGACCACCTGTGTTAGGGATAATTGTGACATGTATGTCTTGACATAAAGCACTTCCATGTCAAGTCCCAAAGGCCATAGATGAAGTGAGGGGAGGGAAAACATGACATATACACACTGTTACCTCCTCTGAGGCACCATCTATAGCTTCTGAGATGAACAATTTGCCAGTGACTCCAGGCTATGTCTTGGAGCACCAAGTGGGTTCTCTAAGCATAGGCATCCAAGACTCAAATCCATCCTTTGCAGATGTGTTCTGGCTTTTACCAATGGGTATTACTGCTCAACATGGGAGTTTACTAGCCTTTCTTTTCGAGGAGTATGCTCTATTCTAACTCCACACACCAGGCTCCAGAACTAAGAAGCATAAGTGGCAGTACTGCCGGATACACTTTATGCTGCGAAAAGTTTATTGAAATCTTCTTAACATAGAACTTTGCATCTTGATCTTTATATTAGGCACTCCCAGCTATAACATTACTCAAATTTGTTTAGTGTCATATAACTTTCCTTCTCCACAAGAGTCTCTTTAAGCAATCCCTGGTGGAACACAGACCTCACCCTGTGTTCCACGCAGGATGTGGGCGATAGGAGTGATCACATCGCAAGTCTAGGTGTTTTCATCATGCAGTGAAGGGTGTTACTCAGTGACTGCCCCCACTGAACGACCTTCAGCAACCAGTGCCTAGTCTCCTGAAAGAAGGAATGTTTCCTTCACTCATAGAATATTACCTCTAAATTGGCAATACTATGGCAGGGGGAATGGAACAAAACTATGTAACACCCCTTACAATCTCATGACCCTGGACAGTATTCTGTCTTTCTGCACCATTTTCTCCTTAAATGCTCCAGCTACAATTAATCCAAAATACATGTATGACTTGAAGAAAATGTAACTGATTTTATTTTCTCTCAATGATTCTAGAGGAGAACAAACTCTGTTAGATAATGTGATGGACAAGTAAAAGAAGATATGTATATTTAATGTGTATTTACTCTTGCTTACTTCTATGGACACAATTACTTGTTGTTGCATTCCCTGTGGATCCTTCTTCTGCTAGAGATATACGGGTAAGGTTAAACCCTTCTGTGCTTCAGAGGTCTCCTTGCTTCAGGCCGTGATATCGCTAAAAGGTCTACACATGCAATATTTACCGCACACAGGAAGCTTTCTTCACCCTTTTTATATTTAATGGTATCATCCATTATTTTCATTGTTGTTGTCTCCCATCGATAATGCAATACAATCTTTAAAATAAAGGATCTAACAAGAGGCATTTAAGATTAGTGTGCCATTATGAGATTAATTAGAGACACACCAGAAATTAATCATTTACTTTTGAGTGGTTAATTTAGTTTTGGGTGAAGAGCATTTAAAGGAAAACAGTAATAATTTACGGTCTTTTTTTTAACATATTTGGATTGTTTACAACTTTGGGAGCTGGTCTTTACCATTATTTTCCCATGAATGGTATAAAATGTATACAGTACAGTACAAATAGACATTTAATATACTACTATAAATACTGTAGAGTGCTTACATAACAGCATCAAAGCCTGCTTGTTGTTTCTAATACAAAATACTTACCATCTACTAATTATTGTTCTCTCCTTTTAGACGTAAACAATAAAAAAAGAAAATGTATATAAATTACTTTAGACTGCCTTTGACCCTTTCGTATCCAGAGGCTATTGGTATCTAGATACACAGGCCAAATTAAGCCGCTTAAGTTTTCATCAGTTAATGTGACAGTAACTGTTTGATTTGCATTCCTAAACCATGTGTATTTATTTTTTAAGAGCAAATAAGACTTTTATTTGTTATGCTGTTAAAAAAAAACAACCCTTTTCAGGCATTTGAAAAAAAGCACAAAAAAAATAAATCAATTGATTATTAGTGGACATAGTGATTACATTATCAAGAACTGCTCTGACAGGTTCCCAGTCATCAATGGGCACTTAAAGTGATTGTAAACCTCAGACATGAAATATGAACAAAGCATATCTCTCTAAACTGAGAGTAGTAAGTGTCATTTCTCTCTGCTGCCCCATGCCTTTGCTATCAGCATGAATCACTTCTGACAAGTTTTCCTGACACCAAGAGAAAAAAGGTGACAGGGGAGGGAGCTCCAGTCTGGTTTTCGCGCATGCGCGGGGCGTTGCCGGCTTCTGCGCTGTGTGGAGGCGGGGTGCAGTCAGGTCTCAAGGGGCCCGTCGTGGACCTCTGACGTAGGCATCCTTTTCCAGCTGATTTCAATGTGAAATCAGCCAGGGCTGGATTAGCAGGGCTTTAAATAGCTCTGCTTTTTCATTATCCAGCATGGCTTTGGTGATGATGGTCTTAGGGAATTCTGGCTGGAGTATAGATCATAGTAAGTTAATTATACTTTTTTATTGAAATTGTTATGGACATCTCTTTGACCGTTGTACTAACATACTGGTCTTGGTTTTGTCTTTCCCTTTTTTCCTCCACATACATTCTGGCTGCCTCCCTGTGCAATGATGGGAATATCACAGTGCTGTTGGGGTAAATTTCCCTCACATCATTCATGTCAGTGATTCTCACCATCCCACCTGCCGGTATATGCGGATTTGTTTATTGATAGGTAGGTTGCTATCTTCTGTATAGTAATTCTTGGACTGCTTTTGGCCTGGCTTTAGCCCTGTGAATTTGTTTTTGTGCCTTTCCTTAGGTTTGCACCTTGGACCCCAGCTCACATACAGGAACAGCGCCCAGGCCAGGACGAGGCTTCCTTTGGATGCTACTAGGGGACTCCTCTTAGTCCCCCCTTGGCATGTCGTGTCTGTTACTGATACACATTATGGGCTAAACCAGCAGGGCATTGCATGCGGGGAGCAGGACGCGAGGTTGCATATCTTTCATTTTAACTTTGTGGATGCTTAGGAATGCAATGTAACTAATCTTTTTTGATGTAATTGATCTGGGACAGAAATCATTTTGTATTTATGTTGATTATTAATTATTGATACTCTACGTATCCCCAGATATGAATCTCTCCATAAAGAACCCTGACGAAGGAACTGTTTTCTCTGAAACTCGTCGGTTCAAGGAGTCATGTTGATTCACCATCTCATTGGTTTCTTCATTTTTGTATTCATGTTGATATGCATCCATATATTTTATGTTTCATTTTTTTTTCATACCATTGTCTAAATAAATAATTTATACTTAAATTTTTTGCTTTGTGGTAGTGCCTTTAAAGTCCCATATTTGGGTTTTTTTCTGTTTTTTTTTTCTGGTTCGGGGAGGGACCTCCAGCTCATTGACAGCCTTAGCTCTGTTCCTTTGAGTTGTTTGGAGGGGGTGTGTCTCTTCCCTCCAATCAGCTTTCAGAGCTGTCCTCACTGAGCTCTGCAGAGTGTAACTTTAGCTCTCCACCTCCTTTTTTCTGAACTCTCAGACAAGCATGAAAATTTCAACACTTTGAACAGCTGTAGAGAAGAGGGGACTGCAGATGCACAGCTACAACTTATATAAGAGGATTTGTTTCATCTCTGTGTGTGCATCACCTGAGTCCAATCACTTCACTGGGTATATGTAAGGGCTTACAACCACTTTAATCAGACAAGATTGAGAGCCAGCGCCTGCACAAAGTTTCAGCTGCTGGCTTTCAATAGGGGGATATTTAATAACATATAAACAGATTGTGGGCGGAAAAGGGTTGAAGAAAATTGTATGACATATAATCACACACATAGGCTGGACTTGTATCTTTTTTCAGCCTCACCTACTATGTAACTATGTATGGAATGTAACCTCTACATCTGTTGCCTAATTGTACAGCTATATGCACCCCCTCTCTCTATGCTCAGGTTACTCCCTTCCACAACCTGGGAACCAACATCAGAGCCTTCAGATCGCTGCGCATCCTCCAGAAGCATGTACCCAACACTGTGGTCGAATAATTTTGGAGACTCCTCCGTGCATGATGGTGGGGCTACGGAAGGAGTGACTGTGGACAAGGAGCCGGTGAAATAAGCCACTTTGGCAGCTGCTTTGGAAGGCAAACTACTCTGAGCCTGGGTGAATATATATATATATATATATATATATATATATATATATATATATATACACTGCCTAAAGTGTATTAGAAACAGTACACCACAGAATGCACTGTAGATATACTCTACACTAGATGCAGAGTGTATATATATATGTGGCAAAACAAAAAAAACATCATGTCCGAAGGCTACCAAAAAGAGGCAGACGCTCACAGGCCACTAAAAGAGGGCAAGCAGCCTCTATGTCTACAGTCAACAGTGGTGGTCATGGACATGGTGCATCTTCTGCAGGTAGCGGTGGGGCACGCTTGTCCTTTTTTTCTGCTGCTGGCCATCCTATTGAGCCACAACATGCAGAAGAGTTGGTGGAGTGGATAACAAAGCCATCCTCATCCTCCTCATCCTCTGTCACCCAGGCTCAGAGCAGTTTGCCTTCCAACGCAGCTGCCAAAGTGGCTTATTTCACCGGCTCCTTGTCCACAGTCACTCCTTCCGTAGCCCCACCATCATGCATGGAGGAGTCCCCAAAATTATTCGATCACAGTGTTGGGTACATGCTGCTGGAGGATGTGCAGCGATTTGAAGGCTCCGATGTTGGTTCCCAGGTTGAGGAAGGGAGTAACGTGAGCCTAGAGAGAGGGGGTGCCACAGAAGGAAAATAAACTGGCAGTCGTGTTCCCCCAGCTGCAGCATACTGCCAAGTTTATTCCAGTGATGAGGAGGGAGGGGATGATGAGAGAAGAGAGGAGGAGGAGGCACAATTGCAACGAGGCAGGATGTCCTCTAGGGGGCAGCCACCCTATTGCATCACACCGCAGATCTCCGCAGGTGCAGGGCGCTGCTTACTCCCCGCTGACTTTTAAAAGGTCCTTGGTGTGGGCCTTTTTTGACATGTATGCAGCAGATCACACCGTTGCTGTTTGCAACCTATGTCTGAAGCGGATCAAGGATCGCCAGAACAGCAGCCGATTGGGCACCACATGCTTGACCAGACATATGATGACAAAAGCACTTGAAAGGCCCACATCATAAAAAATCCCTCATCTGGGATCTCAAACCCTACTATACCTCCAGTCCTCTCAAAAACCTGCACTGAGGAATGAAGGTATAGCAATAAGTGTCCCAAGTACTTGTAGCCAATCTGCTAGCAGTACCGTACACCACCAATTGATTTTAGCAGGCAAATTTCCCTACCCCAGTTGCTGAACCATAAAAAGAAATTCGGTCCCAGCCATCCACATGCTCAGCATCTAAATGCTAGCTTGGCCAAATTGCTAGCACTGCAACTGTTGCCTTTTCAGCTGGTAAATTTTCTGCCCCCTTTCGTGAATTGGTGGAATGTGCTGTATCTCAGTGGCAGGTTCCAAAATGCCATTTCTTTTCACAGAAGGCCATTCTGGCTCTCTACTGGCATGTGGAAGGCAAAGTTTTGGCCTCGTTGGACAGGGCAGTCAGCGGTAAGGGTCATATTACCGCTGACTCATGCTCCAGCAGGCATGGGCAGGGACGTTACCTTTCCTTCATGGCGCATTGGGTAACTTTGCTGGCAGCTGGGAAGGATGCAGGACAAGGTTCAGTGTTGTTGGAGCTTGTTCTGCCACCACGCCTCCAAAATGCTAGTGGTGATTCTGCCGCAGCTCTCTCCTCCACCCCTCCTCTTCCTCTTCCTCTATGGACTCTTCTGCAGATTTGTCCTCTGAACCAGCGTTACTCCGTAAGCATTTAAGGGGCTACGCAAGCAGTCAGGCTAAAAGATGCCATGCGGTGCTTGAGTTGGTCTGCTTAGGAGACAGGAGCCACACTGGGGCAGAGATTCTGTCAGCTCTGCAGGGGCAGGCTCAGAGGTGGTTGACGCCACACCAGCTTCAGCCAGGAATGGTTGTATGTGGCAATGGCACCAATCTTCTCTCTGCCCTCCAACAGGGACACTTGACCCATGTTCCATGTTTGGCACACATTCTGAATTTGGTGGTGCAGCAGTTCTTGACCAGGTACCCAGGCTTACAGGATCTCCTGAGGCAGGCCAGAAAAGTCTGTGGTCATTTCTGCCAGTCACACAATGCCAGTGCTCGGCTGGCTGACATTCAAAGGGAATGCAACCTGCCCACTAACCACCTCATTTGTGACATGCCCACCAGGTGGAACTTAACGTTGGCAATGCTGCAGCGGCTGCACACAAAGCAGAGGGCCATCAATGTGTACCTGTGCGAGTATGGCACCAGGACAGGGTCAGGGGAGCTTGGCTTCTTTTTGCCACACCAGTGGCTACTGATCAAGGATACATGCACTGTCCTGTCACTATTTGAGGAGGCCACAAGGATGGTGAGCAGTGACAATGCATGCATCAGTGACACTGTCCCTCTAGTCTTCCTGCTGGAGCACACGCTTCGTGGAATCATGGACAGGGCACTTGAGGCAGAACAGCGGGAGGAGGACTTCCTTTCCTCTCAAGGCCCCCTTTATCCAGATAGCATTTCTGCGGGCCCGCCAAACACACAGGAAGAAGAGGAGGATTGTGTCAGCATGGATCTAGAGGATAACACTCAGCAGCAGTCTTCAAGGGATGGTTTTCAGTCCCTAGAAACCCAAGAAGTTGCACGTGGCTGAGAGGAGGTAGTTACGGATCATGTGATCTTTAGTGACCCAGAGGACTCAGAATCGAATGCCTCTGCAAACTTACGCTGCATGGCCTCTCTGATTCTGCAAAGCCTGCAAAAAGGACCCTAGGATACGTGGTATCAAGGAGATGGATCATTACTGGCTGGCAACCCTTCTTGATCTATGTTACAAGGGTAAGGTTGCAAAACTCATCCTGCCTTCGCAGAGGAAGCAGAGGATGAAACATCTTCAGGAGGCCTTGAAGAAAGGTTTGTGCAACGCATTTCCAGACCCTGGGAGTTTATCATTTTCTGGTGCTGGACAATGTGTTGCTGAGGATTCATTCAGTCAGAGGAAGAGCGGTGGAGAAGGTTGCTGTCTGACCGATGCCTTTAAACAATTTTCAGTCCTCAGCGCCAAGGTCTGATTGGTTCAAGCAACCATCACCAGCGTCTGCATTATATGATGCAGGAATATCAAGGGGCAAGAGCAGACTTGGAGACCTTTCCAACAGAGCATCCACTGGGTTACTGGGTCTTGAGGATGGACCACTGGCCAGAACTTGCTCAATATGCACTGGCCAGAACTTGCTCAATATGAGCTACTGGCCTGTCCTGCATCCAGTGTGCTTTCTGAATGCACATTCAGTGCTGCTGGAGGGTTTGTAATGGATCAAAGAGTGTGCCTGTCCACAGACTCCATTGATAGGCTCACATTCATAAAAATGAATCAGTCTTGGATCAGCAGCTATCAAGCACCTGATGCTGATGTAACTGATTGAATTTGCTATGGATGTGGGATTCCTTGAAGACTGCCTATGCTGACTATCCTTTTCCTCCTCAATCTTTATGATGCTAGCTTCCAACAATATTTTTGGTTTAGGGCACCACCACCCAAGGCCCAATTTTTCTGCCCCTGTTTAACAGGGGCATGTAATTACAATTTTTTATATAATATTTCACAGCAGGGCCCATTCCTGTGCCCAACAAGAGTAACTGTGAGGGCTTACAGTGTTCTGATACCACCAACACCTAAGGCCCAATTTTCTGCAGAGTATATAGGGCAGGCCGTACAGTATATATATATATACTGCTATTCAGAGTATATAGTGCCTGGGGGACCCCCACGCCATTTTTAAAAAAAAATTGGTGGGGGGTTCCCCTTACTATCCATACTAGATCTTTTTTGGTATTTTTATCTATATTGCCGGGATCCCACAATACATTACAGCTGCGAGCAGTTTTAAATGACATTTTTTTTCCTTTAGAAATGTAATTTTGCTGTGGCACTGTTATAAACATGGGAAAGATGTTCTATGTTACAGGCATACTAAGGACACCGCCCCAGGCCCGATATTTAAAGGAATATTTAATTTTTATTGTTTCACTTTAAGCACTATTAAAATCACTGCTCCCAAAAAACAGCTGTTTTAAAAACTTTTTTTTGTATTGATACATGTCCCCTGGGGCAGGACCCGGGTCCCCAAACACTTTTCATTGCAAAATCTTGCATATAAGCCTTTAAAATGAGCACTTTTGATTTTTCACGTTCGCGTCCCATAGACTTTAACGGTGTTCACACAAATTTTTTGCCTGTTTGCATGTTCTGCTGCGAACCGAACTGGGGGGGTGTTCGGCTCAACCCTACCCCTTACCAATAATATGCTTGGTAAGGGAAGCATTGTGTATTATTGTATGCTTTACTCTAACTGCCTAACAGCTGATTTCCGCACTGGGAAATAATTTCTAAGTAATTGAATTTCCTGCCACACATTAGATTGTAATTGGTTTGATTGCAGAAGAAAAGTTGGTACATAAAAGGCTAAGCACTCCAAACTCAAAGACTTAGCAATGAGTGCCAGAAGCAACTCTTTTGCAACTGGAAATCTCAAGGAGAGGTGGTCTTTGTTATTTTTCAGGGTCTCCTGTAAAGCTATTTCCTTCTAACTGTGCTTGTCATTTTTTACAGCTGAACTCAAGGCAAGCAGATAAATACACGATTGAAATACATATATCTGAGCCTTTTTACCTGCCATAGCATTTATATTTTTGTCCAAACTCCCAAGAATTTCACAGTTTTACCAGATAGCACGGCTTTGTGACCTGACTATTCTATGCCGCAGTTTGCAACGCAGCTAGGTCATCTCCCTTCCCCTAGGTTGTAATTGGATAGGGAGGGAGCAGCAAGAGAGTAATCTCTCTGCTCTCTCTTCTTATCAGAATGTTTCTTGTCAGCACATGATTGGACCCAACTACTGAATCTCCCTTTCATGTGTGAATGCTGCAGATATGATTAAAGAGGAAAAAATTAAGTCAGATTCAATACTTATACAAGATGGA
This sequence comes from Aquarana catesbeiana, assembly GCF_042186555.1. Taxonomy (NCBI): domain Eukaryota; kingdom Metazoa; phylum Chordata; class Amphibia; order Anura; family Ranidae; genus Aquarana; species Aquarana catesbeiana. The sequence continues at coordinate 883,348,987 of NC_133324.1, forward strand.
TATAAAATACTTTTAAAGATTTTTTAAAATAAACACATAACTGCAATAATTGACTTTTTTAACAGTTGTTTGGAATTTTAGCTTTACGCTGCAAATACACTTTAAAATTATTTTCTTTAAGTTTGCCCCCACCCATCAAGTGTTTCCCATCTGGTATTGTACTTGAAGCTGAAGGTAAGTTTAAGACCAGACAGGCAGCCCTTAGGTATGTGGGTGGAGTAAACTAAAATAAAAAAAAAAAATAGACAAGGAAAATAGAGTTGTACTGTTTATTAAAGACTGGGCATTCTGAAACCCACTATTTGTAGGCCAATTGCTGTGTTTCAGGAAGCAGAAAAGTTATACAGCCCAGAATCATGGGTCAAGAACTTGCACTGATACCAAATAATATATTTATACTGTATATTGTGATCTTGGGGGACATCATTAGCTCAGGGGTAGATGTGTTACATTAGAGCTTCCTTACATTAGGGTCCCCTACATTAGGGCTTCCCACACAGGGGTCTTCACCATCAAAACAGACACAGTCCAAATAATAATGAGCCACCTGGCTCTTTCTTCAACAGGGCTGCTTCTTAGGCCCCAATTCTTTTGAATGGTCCCTAAGAGCATCCCACCCAACTCTCCTGGCTCCCTGGGTTCTCTGCTTTTAGCCTTGTAGTTGCAGCACCCTGCTGCATGGACCCACTCCCTGGCCTCTCAATAGGGTTCTCCTGACACCCCGGGCTCTCTTACTCCTTTGAGACTTCCAGATTTCCCTAGTCCCCTGGACTTGCCTAGTTGTCTTGACCCTTCTCAGTCTCTCAGACTCTCCCAGACTGTCTCAGCCATCTCAACTCTCTCTCCCACTCACTCCCAGCTCTATGAAAAAAAGATCTCTCCTCCAGTATGTAGTACTTTATGTTGAGTATAGCACCTCTGTCTCCAGGAGCACACGCCTGTCTCCATACAGGAGCCCTGAGCTTTGTCCAAGGCTATCATTATAAGGGCTGTGCACACCTGGAAAAACACCCTGCTAGTCTTCTGCAAGACCTGGACATTGGGTTGGAGATTCCTTCCCTCCCAAAGCATAGGTGAGGTTGAAAAAAGACACAAGTCCAACCTATGTGTGTGATTATATGTCAGTATTACCTTGTATATCCCTGTATGTTGTGGTCATTCAGGTGCTTATCTAATAGTTTTTTGAAACTATTGATGCCCCCCCCGCTGAGACCACCGCCTGTGGAAGGGAATCCCACATCCTTGCCGCTCTTACAGTAAAGAACCCTCTACGTTGTTTAAGGTTAAAACTCTTTTCTTCTAATTTTGATGAGTGGCCGCGTGTCTTGTTAAACTCCCTTAAACCATTATTACTGTTATTATATTATTCCTATTAAATTTTTTTTTAAATATAACATTATTATTAACAAAGACTACAGTTTAAATATCATATACATTTTTTCACTCTGATTTTTTTTTTCAATAATTCTGTCCTCAAGGTACATGCTGGGGTGCTCTTTAGGATCACCTGTCAGCTGTATTGTTACATTTGTTATTTCTTATACATTTGCAACCATTGTGGGAGCACTTCTGTGTTCTCCTCAGGAGAATCATAGTTGCCATGTCTTCCTATGTCCATTTGTCCTCTCTTAGTTTCAAACTGCTATAGCGCCATGTGTTTTTTTTTTCTTTTTTTTGCAATATTTTTATTGTAATTTTCAAAATTCAATAACAAAAGAATAAAAAAAAAAAAAAAAAAAAAAAAAAAAAAGAGAAAGAAAATACAAAACAAGATAAAGAAAGAAAAAAAGCAACATAGTTTTGACATAATACATAGTCATTGACCATTCATAGTTGGTGTACAATGTATACGTCCAGCATCCTGTGAATCAAAGCTTCTAATAACAGTACATCAACTTAACTAGCTTCTTTTACAAAATATATTATTACCCACTTTGCTTTAAGCATGGATGAAAAAAATATCTCCCAAACCGAGATTTGACTTTCAAAACTAGAAGTAGCAATAAAATCTAGTAAACACAGTAAAATAAATATTCATTTAAAAGAATTTTTATTGGACAAAGCTTACATACATTGTAAAGATAGTTATACTTAACAGAGCATGTTACATTCAATCCTGAATCAGTCCAGTTTAACCGTATACAAAGGAGGCTATTGGAAGTGGCTCAAAAAAATGATGTTAAAGAAAACAAAACAGGTATTACATAAAAAGGAAAGCCTTCATTGCTGTCATCAAAATATAAAGTCATGGCTGTCAGGGGGTCTATAACGAAGAGATTAACAGCGATGAAAATAGCTAGACCCCCAGAGGCAGGCGCCAGTCGGTCCGAGAGATCCATACACACCACCCCTTTGGGAACTCTCTGTGGGTATGTACGGAGCCCCCCCGGGGGCCCACGACCACCTAAATGGAGGTCAATCTTGCTCGAATGGAAAGGCTATAAAAGCGGAGCCCTCCAATTGCAAATGTGAGTCCATGGCGTTTGTCTCTCAAATGTATAATCATGAGGATGAGTCCCTCCTGACAGCCAGACCTGAAACTACTAACAAATCTCCCGTAATGGTGACAACAGGTCTTTCTGCCCAGTAGGAGAGCGAGGGAGTAAAATAAATATTAAACCAAAAATCAATAGATATATCATATAGGAATAATTAAGTGGAGTATAGCTTGCAGAACAAATTAAAGGTTACATTTATGCTCTCAGGAATATACAGTACATCAAAAGATTATTTGGGGATTATTGTATTTACGTTTCAGTCTAACTAAAGAATTAGATAGGAATGGTTACATTAACTGAGATATTTTGGAATCCAATAGTGTATGTTCCTTGAAGAGTTTCCATTTGTTGAAGAAGCAATTCGTAGGGCCAAATGCTTGAACTATTTTACCCAATTTTTCAATATACATTAGGGATTTCAGTTCCTTCTTCATCAAGGCAATTTTAGAGTCCAAAGGTGAAGTCCACACCCACTTTAAAATAACTCTATGAGCCGTAAGCAGACATAGAAAAATCCAAGGAGGGATGGATATTAATTTTGATAGTAAGGTTGGGTCAAAATGTCCATAAGATCTTTATCAACATGCTGTGATGTAAGTCCTTGAACTTAGGACTTGATCCTAAAATGTAGAGATAACTTGACAATTCCACATTCTATGAATTAATGTGGGATGCAACGTGCTACACCAGGATCATGTAGAAAATGTTGGATCTGCTTTGTTAATCAGAAATGGCATAAAAGCCCTATCTATTAGTTTAAATTGAGTCTTCCTCCAATGTTCACTTTATATTAATTTGCATGTCTTCTGAAATCCCTTGAGGAGTTTATCAGCCAAAATATCATCTGGAAATTCCTTTTACCAATTTTTTAAAAGTTGGTTACATTGCAGTCTGGTGAACTGAAAACTGAAGGGTGAATAGAGATCAGAAATTGACAACAACTGACGTCATATTGCTTGATCTATTAGTGAGTGTAGAAAGGGATCCTTTTTGGGTTGTAATACAATTTCATATATTTTATTGGTTGTAAGAAGAAGCGTGACAACTGGGTAATTGAAACTCTGAAGATATTTCATTAAAAGTTTTAATCCGTGAAGAGTTTAGATGAAAAATATATGCCACCGTTCCTAGCCCTTTGAATTTCCAAGTAATAATAACCTCAGAATCTATGGGGGAAAAACAAAGAGAAAGATTCTCTTAAGAGGGTCAACAAAGAACACATGGATCGATACAAACCAGCTTTATTAATATCCAAAAATACCAAAATAATAATTACAAAAAATGAAAAAAGCAATTTAGATAAACGGCTAACACAGGCCTAATTAAAATTGGACAACGTTGTCACGGGGATAATAAAATCAAGGGGAGCCGCGGCTGTACACCCACACATTCACACCAGGCAATCACCATCCGCTCATAATATGATATACTAGTATGTTGTTGGTAGGTTCAAGCCTTGGTGGAGATTCATAAATAGGTAATTATTCTTGCAGAGAAATTCCCAGCATGGTTAGAACGATCATTATTATTATTATTATTCAGGATTTATATAGCGCCAACAGTTTACGCAGCGCTTTACAATATAAAAGGGAGACAATACAGTTATAATATAATACAATACAATACAATAGGATTAAGAGGGCCCTGCTCAGAAGAGCTTACAATCTAATAGGGTGGGGCAGGTGGTACAAAAGGTTGTAACTGTGGGGAATGAGCTGGTGGAAGTGGTAGGAGATTAGTTGGAGACGTGATAGGCTTTCCTGAAGAGATGAGTTTTCAGGGATTGCCTGAAGGTAGCAAGAGTAGGGGCTAGCCGGATAGATGGAGGTAGCGAGTTCCAGAGGATGGGAGAGGCTCTGGAGAAATCCTGGAGACGAGCATGGGAGGAGGAGATGAGAGAGCTTGAAAGCAGGAGGTCTTGAGAAGAGCGGAGAGGACGATTTGGGTGATATTTGGAGACAAGATTAGTGATGTAGCTTGGGGCAGAGTTGTGAATGGCTTTGTATGTTGTGGTTAGAATTTTGAATTTAATTCGCTGGGTGATTGGGAGCCAGTGTAGGGATTGAAGTAGAGGGTTGGCAGACACTGAGCGGTTGGTAAGGTGGATAAGTCTGGCAGCAGCATTCATGATAGACTGAAGAGGGGATAGCCTATGGAGCGGTAGGCCAATGAGAAGGGAGTTGCAATAGTCAAGGCGAGAGATAACAAGGGAGTGAATGAGGAGCTTGGTGGTTTCATTTGTTAAAAAAGGGCGAATTTTAGAGATGTTACGGAGGTGAATTCTACAAACTTTTGACAATGATTGGATGTGAGGCTGAAATGACAAGTCGGAGTCTAGGATTACACCTAGTACCCTGGCGTGAGGGGAGGGACTGATGGTTGCATTGTTGATTTTGATGGAAAAGTCATGGAGGGGGGCACGGGCGGGGGGGGAATATTAATAGCTCAGTTTTAGAGAGATTTAGTTTAAGGAAGTGGTGCGACATCCATGCTGATATGTCAGTTAGTAAGTTAGTAATGCTAGAGGAGACTGGAGGAGTGAGGTGAGGAGTAGACAGATAGATTTGGGTGTCATCAGCGTATAAGTGGTATTGGAAGCCGTGGGCAGTTATTAGGTGACCAAGGGAGGTAGTGTAGATAGAGAAGAGAAGGGGTCCAAGAACCGAGCCTTGGGGGACCCCCACAGAAAGGGGCAATGGAGAGGAGGAGACAGAGTTGTAGGTGACACTGAAGGAGCGCTGTGATAAATAGCCAGAGAACCAGGATAGAGCAGAATCTCGGAGGCCAAGGGAATGTAGTTTATTGAGAAGGAGCGGGTGGTCAACAGTATCAAAGGCCGCAGAGAGGTCAAGTAGTAGGAGTATGGAGTACTGGCTGTTGGTTTTAGCAGTTAGTAAATCGTTAGTGAGTTTTAGTAAGGTAGTTTCCGTGGAGTGCTGCAAGTGAAAGCCAGACTGTAAGGGGTCAAGAAGGTTATTTTCATTGAGGTAGGAGCTAAGACGGTTGTAGACTAAGCGTTCTAGAAGTTTAGAGGTGAATGGGAGTAATGAGATGGGTCTTAAGTTGTTCAGGTCGGTAGGGTCCAGTGAGGGCTTTTTAAGAATGGGAGTGATCTGTGCATGTTTTAGAGGGGAGGGGAAAATGCCACTAGAAAGGGAGAGATTGAAGATGTGGGTGAGGGAGCATAGGATAGAAGAAGAGGGTGACCGTAGTAGTTGTGAGGGAACAGGATCCAAGGGACAATTGGTTAGGTGGGCATTCGAGAAAATTTTTGTAACCTCTTCCGTAGTAGCCAATTCAAAAGAGGAGAGGGTTGAATGTGCTGCTGGGCAAGGTATGATGGGTGGGGAAGATGTACGCACAGTGGAGATGTCCTCACGAATTGCATTGATCTTGTCTTTGAAGTGATTGGCAATCTCTTGGGCAGTGAGTGAGTTAGTGGATAGAGGGGGTGGTGGACGAAGCAGAGAGTTAAAGGTTGAGAAGAGCCGACGGGGACTGGATGACAAGGAATTAATAAGAGAGACAAAGTAGGCTTGTTTGGCAGCATGGAGGCATGAATTGTATTTTAGAAGGGCAGATTTATATAGGGTGAAATCTTGCAGGCATTTGGTTTTACGCCACAGTCGTTCAAGAGCACGGCAATGTCTCTTGAGATTTCTAGTGTTGTCAGTTTGCCAGGGTTGTAACGGTCGGGGCCTAATTCTGCGTGTGGTTAGGGGAGCAAGTGCATCTAGTGATGATGAGAGTGAACTGTTGTAGACAGAAGTGGCCAGGTCAGGACAGGACAGGGGAGAGATTATATCATATAGGTTGTCAGTAGCAGAATAGAGAAGAGAAGGGTTAAAGTGGCGAAGGTTTCTACAAGTAATTGTTTGCTGCTTGGAGGGATGGGTGGTTGGAGGCAAGGATACAATGAAAGTAATGAGGTTGTGATCAGATAGAGGAAAGGGGGTGTTGGTGAGGTTGCCAGGGTTGCAGAGATGGGAGAATACAAGGTCAAGGGTATTACCACTGGAGTGAGTGGAAGTATGTGTCCATTGGGTTAGGTCAAAAGATGAGGTTAAGTTGAGAAGTTTAGCTGTAGTTGGGCTGTTGACATTGACAGGAATGTTAAAGTCACCAAGAATAATGGTGGGTATTTCAGAGGAGAGAAAGTAGGGTAGCCAGGCAGCAAAGTCATCAATGAAGCGCGATACCGGTCCTGGAGGCCTATAAATTGCTGCAATCCTCAGAGAAATGGGAGAAAACAGACGAATACAGTGCATCTCGAAAGAAGAGAGTGATAGAGAGGGAGGGACAGTAAGGACTTGGAAGGTGCTTTGTGGGGACAGAAGGAAGCCAACTCCACCTCCTTTCTGTCTGTTGGGTCTGGAGGAGTGAGTCCAATGGAGACCACCATGGGAGAGGGCAGCAGGAGAAGCTGAGTCAAAATTTTGCAGCCAGGTTTCTGTTATGGCCAGTATGTTCAAGCCATGAGAGATGAAGAGGTCATGTACAGATGTTAGCTTGTTACAGATGGACCGGGCGTTCCACAGGGCACATGAGATTGGTGGGGTGCTTTGAGGAAGTAGGGGGATAGAAATTAAACTGAGTGGATTGCGGTGGTTGCCAGAGGGGGAGGGGTATTGGATATGTGGCTTGCATTTGGAAAATGGCGGACCAGGATTAGGAGAAATATCACCTGAGACTAGGAGAAGGAGGAGGGTGAGGAAGGCAAGGTGGGAGTGGGATGTGCATGAGCGCACGTGTCTAGTGGCCCTGGAGTTTATGTCAGCATGTGGGTGCAGCAAATGCAGGAGATGATGGGTGCCATAGTAGGGAGAGGGTAGGAGTGAGGGTGATATGTGCATGCTGCAGGGAAGAGAGGAGGGGTAGAGTAAAGATAATTTGAGGATAGAAGACACCAATGTGAGAAGGAAGAGAATAAGGAGCATGTTAGTGGATAGAGAGTGGGAAACTAACCTAATATAAAATAAATTTCAAAGTTGGTTTGCTTGTCGTCTTGCAGAGTGGAGCAGAGTTCCTGTTCATGCAGCTTTAGTTATCCTGCTTTCGTTAAACTGCGTCGGTGAAACTGCGCATCACTCGTGACAGAGCCACTCGGGAAAGAGCCATGATGTCTGCGCCATGCCCCTGTCTGCGCCACCCCATAAGCTGCCATAAATTTATAGACAGCCTAAGCTGGGATGCATTTCTCAGTTGGTCATTATTGGGTCTGATGTGAGACACCTGAATATGGGGAGGAGATGGCCAGGGCCAGGCCAGACACAGGCTGGGGTCGTAAAGCTAATTACCTCTCTTGATCACTCAAGCCACATGGAGCTGAGAATCAATCACCAGTAATATTGCTATTGCAGTGTGTTTGTTATAGAGCTAGCAGTAAATATGGAAGTTTAAAGATATGGCAGCAGGAGACAATTACCAAAAATATTAATAGCAGACTCAGCAAAGCCAGTTCAGTAGGGATGTACAGTTGGATAGGAGATAGGAGACAATTACCTGTAAAAGAGCAGAGAAGACATGATCAGAATTGATAACTGCGTCGGTGAAACTGCGCATCACTCGTGACAGAGCCACTCAGGAAAGAGCCATGATGTCTGCGCCATGCCCCTGTCTGCGCCACCCCATAAGCTGCCATAAATTTATAGACAGCCTAAGCTGGGATGCATTTCTCAGTTGGTCATTATTGGGTCTGATGTGAGACACCTGAATATGGGGAGGAGATGGCCAGGGCCAGGCCAGACACAGGCTGGGGTCGTAAAGCTAATTACCTCTCTTGATCACTCAAGCCACATGGAGCTGAGAATCAATCACCAGTAATATTGCTATTGCAGTGTGTTTGTTATAGAGCTAGCAGTAAATATGGAAGTTTAAAGATATGGCAGCAGGAGACAATTACCAAAAATATTAATAGCAGACTCAGCAAAGCCAGTTCAGTAGGGATGTACAGTTGGATAGGAGATAGGAGACAATTACCAAAAATATTAATAGCAGACTCAGCAAAGCCAGTTCAGTAGGGATGTACAGTTGGATAGGAGATAGGAGACAATTACCAAAAATATTAATAGACTCAGCAAAGCCAGTTCAGTAGGGATGTACAGTTGGATAGGAGATAGGAGACAATTACCAAAAATATTAATAGCAGACTCAGCAAAGCCAGTTCAGTAGGGATGTACAGTTGGATAGGAGATAGGAGATAATTACCTGTAAAAGAGCAGAGAAGACATGATCAGAATTGATAACTGCGTCGGTGAAACTGCGCATCACTCGTGACAGAGCCACTCAGGAAAGAGCCATGATGTCTGCGCCATGCCCCTGTCTGCGCCACCCCATAAGCTGCCATAAATTTATAGACAGCCTAAGCTGGGATGCATTTCTCAGTTGGTCATTATTGGGTCTGATGTGAGACACCTGAATATGGGGAGGAGATGGCCAGGGCCAGGCCAGACACAGGCTGGGGTCGTAAAGCTAATTACCTCTCTTGATCACTCAAGCCACATGGAGCTGAGAATCAATCACCAGTAATATTGCTATTGCAGTGTGTTTGTTATAGAGCTAGCAGTAAATATGGAAGTTTAAAGATATGGCAGCAGGAGACAATTACCAAAAATATTAATAGCAGACTCAGCAAAGCCAGTTCAGTAGGGATGTACAGTTGGATAGGAGATAGGAGACAATTACCAAAAATATTAATAGCAGACTCAGCAAAGCCAGTTCAGTAGGGATGTACAGTTGGATAGGAGATAGGAGACAATTACCAAAAATATTAATAGCAGACTCAGCAAAGCCAGTTCAGTAGGGATGTACAGTTGGATAGGAGATAGGAGACAATTACCAAAAATATTAATAGCAGACTCAGCAAAGCCAGTTCAGTAGGGATGTACAGTTGGATAGGAGATAGGAGACAATTACCTGTAAAAGAGCAGAGAAGACATGATCAGAATTGATAACTGCGTCGGTGAAACTGCGCATCACTCGTGACAGAGCCACTCAGGAAAGAGCCATGATGTCTGCGCCATGCCCCTGTCTGCGCCACCCCATAAGCTGCCATAAATTTATAGACAGCCTAAGCTGGGATGCATTTCTCAGTTGGTCATTATTGGGTCTGATGTGAGACACCTGAATATGGGGAGGAGATGGCCAGGGCCAGGCCAGACACAGGCTGGGGTCGTAAAGCTAATTACCTCTCTTGATCACTCAAGCCACATGGAGCTGAGAATCAATCACCAGTAATATTGCTATTGCAGTGTGTTTGTTATAGAGCTAGCAGTAAATATGGAAGTTTAAAGATATGGCAGCAGGAGACAATTACCAAAAATATTAATAGCAGACTCAGCAAAGCCAGTTCAGTAGGGATGTACAGTTGGATAGGAGATAGGAGACAATTACCAAAAATATTAATAGCAGACTCAGCAAAGCCAGTTCAGTAGGGATGTACAGTTGGATAGGAGATAGGAGACAATTACCAAAAATATTAATAGCAGACTCAGCAAAGCCAGTTCAGTAGGGATGTACAGTTGGATAGGAGATAGGAGACAATTACCTGTAAAAGAGCAGAGAAGACATGATCAGAATTGATAACTGCGTCGGTGAAACTGCGCATCACTCGTGACAGAGCCACTCAGGAAAGAGCCATGATGTCTGCGCCATGCCCCTGTCTGCGCCACCCCATAAGCTGCCATAAATTTATAGACAGCCTAAGCTGGGATGCATTTCTCAGTTGGTCATTATTGGGTCTGATGTGAGACACCTGAATATGGGGAGGAGATGGCCAGGGCCAGGCCAGACACAGGCTGGGGTCGTAAAGCTAATTACCGCTCTTGATCACTCAAGCCACATGGAGCTGAGAATCAATCACCAGTAATATTGCTATTGCAGTGTGTTTGTTATAGAGCTAGCAGTAAATATGGAAGTTTAAAGATATGGCAGCAGGAGACAATTACCAAAAATATTAATAGCAGACTCAGCAAAGCCAGTTCAGTAGGGATGTACAGTTGGATAGGAGATAGGAGACAATTACCAAAAATATTAATAGCAGACTCAGCAAAGCCAGTTCAGTAGGGATGTACAGTTGGATAGGAGATAGGAGACAATTACCAAAAATATTAATAGCAGACTCAGCAAAGCCAGTTCAGTAGGGATGTACAGTTGGATAGGAGATAGGAGACAATTACCAAAAATATTAATAGCAGACTCAGCAAAGCCAGTTCAGTAGGGATGTACAGTTGGATAGGAGATAGGAGACAATTACCTGTAAAAGAGCAGAGAAGACATGATCAGAATTGATAACTGCGTCGGTGAAACTGCGCATCACTCGTGACAGAGCCACTCAGGAAAGAGCCATGATGTCTGCGCCATGCCCCTGTCTGCGCCACCCCATAAGCTGCCATAAATTTATAGACAGCCTAAGCTGGGATGCATTTCTCAGTTGGTCATTATTGGGTCTGATGTGAGACACCTGAATATGGGGAGGAGATGGCCAGGGCCAGGCCAGACACAGGCTGGGGTCGTAAAGCTAATTACCTCTCTTGATCACTCAAGCCACATGGAGCTGAGAATCAATCACCAGTAATATTGCTATTGCAGTGTGTTTGTTATAGAGCTAGCAGTAAATATGGAAGTTTAAAGATATGGCAGCAGGAGACAATTACCAAAAATATTAATAGCAGACTCAGCAAAGCCAGTTCAGTAGGGATGTACAGTTGGATAGGAGATAGGAGACAATTACCAAAAATATTAATAGCAGACTCAGCAAAGCCAGTTCAGTAGGGATGTACAGTTGGATAGGAGATAGGAGACAATTACCAAAAATATTAATAGCAGACTCAGCAAAGCCAGTTCAGTAGGGATGTACAGTTGGATAGGAGATAGGAGACAATTACCAAAAATATTAATAGCAGACTCAGCAAAGCCAGTTCAGTAGGGATGTACAGTTGGATAGGAGATAGGAGACAATTACCTGTAAAAGAGCAGAGAAGACATGATCAGAATTGATAACTGCGTCGGTGAAACTGCGCATCACTCGTGACAGAGCCACTCAGGAAAGAGCCATGATGTCTGCGCCATGCCCCTGTCTGCGCCACCCCATAAGCTGCCATAAATTTATAGACAGCCTAAGCTGGGATGCATTTCTCAGTTGGTGAGAAATGCATACACCAACAATGTGGATGCTGGTTATGTGGGTGAACGATCTGGCATTAAAGTCTATTGTGGTAATAGTCAATGCAAGTGGGTCATTCAAATAAAGATGCAGACCATAGGCGTAATTGAACGATCAAAGATTCCAGCTTGTGAACCAAACAGCATTACAGGGAAATTCCGTTTTACAGCAAAAAAGATTGGAAATAAGGTGCAGAGGCAGTGAGATGTAGTCCCGTGCAGACAACAGGAGGGGGATGCTATAAATTATATTGACATGTACTGCAAGTGCTGAGTGGGGCATAAAGTTCTTACCAACCACACAAGTTGTAGCACACCTTGATCCATAAGTTGCTGTGTCTGCAAGTATCACTTCATACTGGCCAGTGGATAGAGACAAATAGGGAGTCGTCCCTCGCTGTAAAACCGCTGCCTCCGTGTTGTTCGTGGCTGAAGGGGGGAGCAGCCGTCAGCTGTTGGTTCTGTGTATAGACACACCAGATCCTGCGGCGCGTGGCTCCCAGTGACGTGCTGACGTCACACAGCTGACGCGTTTCACCAGCCAATGGATGCTGATTTCTTCAGAGCAAGGAGGAGTCGGCAAGGTAGACTTAAATAGATAGTAAAGGGTGCAATTACTGCCTATACCCACTAGATGTCATCCAAAACAACTCATATGCAGGACATTCAGCAGAAGGAAATAAGTACTCAATAAGTGTATTAATAGAACAATAAGAAAAAGAGGGGAGGGGGGAGAAAAAACTGACAAGGACCCCATTTCCCACCTTAGTGGACACTCTGAATACCAAACTCAAACTAGCCATGGAAGCTGGCCTTCTTACTAAAAAGGATTACCTGTATCTCAGAGCTGAAGATATTACTGTCCCAACCTTCTACATAATCCCCAAACTACACATTCCCTAACTAACCCCCCAGGTAGGCCTATTGTCTCCGCCATCAAGGGTCCCCTGGAGAAAGTTGGTAAGTTTGTGGATTCAATGATCAAGGATATGGTAGTCAACTTTCCATCCTTTGTTCGTGTCAGTAGAGATATACTTTCCAAATTATCTCATTTTTCCTTGATGCCCTGCTAGTGGGGATCGATGTTGAGAGTCTATACACATCGATTCCCGTGACTGGGGTACTAAAGCCACAAAATCTTTCCTGGATGTTCACTACCCACTACTGGGAGCCCACAATGAATTCATTGTTGAATTACTCGAATTCATGCTGGACAATAATTTTTTCCAGTTCTTAGGGAAATTCTATCAACAGGTGAGAGGCACTAGTATGGGTGCCCCATGGGCCCCCTCCTATGCCTGTATCCATCTTGGTCTCTGGGAGGAGGAGGTTGTGTATAAGTCCTCGATGTACCTCAGCCACTGTTCATTATGGCTAATGTACATCGATGACGTGCTTATGGTATGGGAGGGATCAGAAGAGCAACTTTTGGAGTTTCTGTCTCAACTAAATATTAATGAAAGAAATATGCATTTGACTTACTCCTACCATACTGATACCCTCTCATTCCTTGATCTACAAATCACTAGATGTGAAAATAGGATTGTAACTAGCACATTTCGAAAAGAGACAGCAGCTAACATCCTCCTTCTAGCAGAGAGCCACCATCACCACAGGTCAATTTTTAAGGATCAGACGAAACTGCTCTGAAGATGAACAGTTTCAGACTGAAGCATATGAGACATATCAGAGATTCAGACAAAGAGGATACTCGCATCGTTCCCTTAAAAAACCTAAAAATAATGCACTAGGGAAGAAACGTGAAGACCTTCTGGTTACACAGACGAACTCCCAAAATCTTGATAAGTCAGAACAGGATTTTCCAAGGATCATCACCAGGTTCGGCTCCTAATGGACTAAGGTTCAGGAGATTCTTAATAGACATTGGCATATTTTAAAATCTGCTCCACTAATTGCCAACATAGTCAGTCCCAGACCATTACTGACAGCTAAAAGGGCACGTAATTTAGGTGATGTTCTAGTCCATTCTGAGTATACGCGAACTATTAGCAAAAACTGGCTTACTGGGTCAAAACTACCTCCTGGCATGCATGTGGACATTGTACCATATGCAAATATGTACACCATACTGATGTGTTCGCCAATCCAAGAAGAGGCAAGGATTACAAAATTAAACAGTTTATTAACTGTTCATTTACACGTGTCATATATATGCTTACTTGTCCTGCAATAAAAATTATATAGGAAAAACCAAACGCCAACTCCATATCAGGATTGGCGAGGACATCAGTGGTATTAAGAAAAAGGATGATGATCGTCCGATCCCTCTACACTTTGCCAAATTTCATAATGGTGACCCAAAAGGCCTTACAGTTAAAGGGATTTACGTGTTGAATCTGCCCCCCAGGAGAGGCCATTTTGACACCATTCTCCTTCAAAAAGAAAAAATGTGGACGTATTACTTGGACTCTTTAGTACCCAAAGGGTTAAATACTGAATGTAGTCTACATCCCTCTTTGGAGAAGTGATAAGCTTTCCCTTGAAGTACTGTAGGTAAACTAAAAGTAAAATTAATTTACGAATGAGTAAGTCTTATCACTCTTCCCATCTTTGCCATCTTTTTTAATTATTAAGTCCTTTTCCATTTTCTCCCCCCCCCCTCTTTTTCTTATTGTTCTATTAATACACTTATTGAGTACTTATTTCCTTCTGCTGAATGTCCTGCATATGAGTTGGTTCGCATGACATCTAGAGGGTATAGGCAGTAATTGCACCCTTTACTATCTATTTAAGTCTACCTTGCCGACTCCTCCTTGCTCTGAAGAAACCAGCATCCATTGGCTGGTGAAACGCGTCAGCTGTGTGACATCAGCACATCACTGGGAACCGCGCGCCGCAGGATCTGGTGTGTCTATACACAGAACCAACAGCTGACGGCTGCTCTCCCCTTCAGCCACGAACAACACGGAGGCGGCGGATTTACAGCGAGGGACGACTCCCTATTTGTCTCTATCCACTGGCCAGTACGAAGTTGTATCTGCAGACACAGCAACTTAGGGATCAAGGTATGCTACAACTTGACGACGGACCTTGTGTGATTGGTGACAACTTTATGCCCCACTCAGCACTTGCAGTACATGTCAATATCATTTATAGCATCCCCCTCCTGTTGTCTGCACGGGACTACATCTCGCTGCCTCTGCACCTTATTTCCAATCTTTTTTGCTGTAAAACGGAATTTCCCTGTAATGCTGTTTGGTTCACAAGCTGGAATCGTTAATCATTCAATTACGCCTATGGTCTGCATCTTTATTTGAATGACCCACTTGCATTGACTATTACCACAATAGACTTTAATGCCAGATCGTTCACCCACATAACCAGCATCCACATTGTTGGTGTATGATCGTTCTAACCATGCAGGGAATTTCTCTGCAAGAATAATTACCTATTTTTGAATCTCCACCCAGGCTTGAACCTACCAACAACATACTAGTATATCATATTATGAGCGGATGGTGATTGTCTGGTGTGAATGTGTGGGTGTACAGCCGCGACTCACCTTGCTTTTATTATCCCCGTGACAACGTTGTCCAATTTTAATTAGGCCTGTGTTAGCCGTTTATCTAAATTGCTTTTTTCATTTTTTGTAATTATTATTTTGGTATTTTTGGATATTAATAAAGCTGGTTTGTATCGATCCATGTGTTCTTTGTTGACCCTCTTAAGAGAATCTTTCTCTTTGTTTTTCCCTATATGTTATTAGGGCAATTAGAACTGCATCCAGATCTCTGGTCTGTATGATTGATTTATACTCACCTGCTATTATAGCCAACTATTAATTAATTTGGTTGATCCTGGCAAAACCCTTTCCTATTATTTATTTAACCTCAGAATCTATGCCAGGCATACAGTAAGTATTGGATTATCATGTAGAGGGAGATATTTTGAGACTGTCAATGGGTGCCCAAGGGATATCTGGATTGTGCGCCAGGTGACGAGGGTATCTAGCAAAAGTAATTTGAGCTGTAATTTATTTGGTAAGGCCTTAGGACTGCAATGTAAAATGGCTGGCAAATTAAAGGGAGACACCATTGCAGTCTCAAGCACATTATTAGTGTACAGTAAGTCAACTCCTCCAAAATCCAATCAATACCTATTCTTAATAAACATGCCAAGTTATACCTTCTAATGTTTGGGAGGCCCATTTCTCCTTCACTCTTCAGGAGATAATGTTTAGATAGAGCTGTTGCTTGGCATTGAGTAGTTCTGCTTTATTTTATCCCTATGTTGTTTTGGAGTTCTGTTTTCTACAGCTGTATTGCATTTAATGAATAGGTGGCAATGCTATTACTTTCACTTGCCATGTTACCATTGTGATTAGATCCTTCATTAACCTGCCAATATCATGCAGAGTTTTTAATATTTCTATATTATTTTGTGCAAAAGGCAAAAATATAATTACCTTCTATTCTCTACATGTGGTCGTAATAAAAAGAATTAGACCTTAGACAACAGTTAATAATATATCACACTGCTAGCATTACATTCCATACACACCAACCCTTTAACTTCCATCAAATAATAAGGTATTTAAAACATCCCTATATACAGTATATGCTTATATATATCCATCTCTAGTCTTCTTCTCTATATTCCCCTGGAAACATATGAAAGGCTTCTGGATAATGCCATGTTTTGCATGGCAGACCTGTAAGTGAATGGCCTAGCCTTGAGATGTTTAAAGTTATAATTTCAGTCAGGGAATCCTTACTCTCTACAAATAATACCCCCAACTCCAATGCCCTTCTTACTTACCTAAATCCGTGGTCGTGTAACACCTTGGGTCCCAAGGTCCTTGGAACCTGAAGATGGTCCTTCTTCAGGTTCCCATGTCACTGTCTTGGTGATGTGGACATTTCCTATTGGCTGTTCAGTGGCAGGGTTTACTTAAGCTCCAGAAGACTGCAGCTGTGTGATAACATTATGATGAGAGGACCAGTTGGATTTGCAGTCTCCACCACTGGAAGAGGTGCTGGTGAGGGATACATTTGGGTGGCTTCTGATAAAAAAAAGGTTCTACAGGTTTTTGTGTAGAAAAGGTAGGTAGATAGATGGGGGTTTGCATTTCCCTGGAGATGCAGTTTAAAGTATATGTAACCCCAAACAATTAACTTCTCTTAAATGTTACATTTGATCTGTTAAGTATACCAATACACTCATTTTTTGTGAATAATAAAGTATTCTGATTTTGTTATATCTACAGTGGTGCAAAAAAGTATTTAGTCAGCCACCAACTGTGCAAGTTCTCCCACTTAAAAAGATGAGAGAGGCCTGTAATTGTCATCATAGGTATACCTCAACTATGAGAGACAAAATGTGGAAACAAATCCAGACAATCACATTGTCTGATTTTTGAAATAATTTATTTGCAAATTATGGTGGAAAATAAGTATTTGGTCAATATCAAAAGTTCATCTCGATACTTTGTTATATATCCTTTGTTGGCAATGACAGAGGTCAAACGTTTTCTGTAAGTCTTCACAAGGTTGTCACACACTGTTGCTGGTATGTTGGCCCATTCCTCCATGCAGATCTCCTCTAGAGCAGTGATGTTTTGGGGCTGTCGCTGGGCAACACGGACTTTCAACTCCCTCCAAAGGTTTTCTATGGGGTTGAGATCTAGAGACTGGCTAGGCCACTCCAGGACCTTGAAATGCTTCTTACGAAGCCACTCCTTCGTTGCCCGGGCGGTGTGTTTGGGATCATTGTCATGCTGTAAGACCCAGCCACGTTTCATCTTCAATGCCCTTGCTGATGGGAGAAGGTTTGCACTCAAAATCTCACGATACATGGCCCCATTCATTCTTTCATGTACACGGATCAGTCGTCCTGTTCCCTTTGCAGAGAAACAGCCCCAAAGCATGATGTTGCCACCCCCATGCTTCACAGTAGGTATGGTGTTCTTTGGTTGCAACTCAGCATTCTCTCTCCTCCAAACATGACGAATTGTGTTTCTACCAAACAGTTCTACTTTGGTTTCATCTGACCATATGACATTCTCCCAATCCTCTTTTGGATCATCCAAATGCTCTCTAGCAGACCTCAGACGGGCCCAGGCATGTACTGGCTTAAAGTGGAGCTCCACCCGATTTTATGACAATAGCTGTAGAGGATTACCGCAATGTCCTAATGAAAAAATGGCACTTTTTTTTCCACTGTACCTTTGTTGTTCAGATCATCTTTTTGTGTTCCAGGATGTACAGCCTGCGGATATGGGCGGGTTTAGTGTGGCTAACTCGTCATTTTCTATTAGCCGCACTGGCTCCTGGGAGCTTGTGTCATTGTTCCCAGGAGTCAGTGCGGTGGCCTGGCGCGAGTTATCGCAATATTTCAATCCTGGAAGTGGCCCTGAGCTGTTTACGGCGCTCCGATTTATGGTTACTGCGCATGCGCGAGATTGGGAATACAACGGGCAGTGCATGCTGGTCGAACAGCGGCACAATATCCCGGAAGAGGATGCCTGTGGGCTTCCCATGCCCACAGGCAAGATGAGAACCGTCATTAGAAATGTTTAAAAGTTCATTTTTTGGAAGAAAACTGACATCCAAAAGTAACAGAAATGGAAAAAGTGAGTAACATATTTCAATTATATAATCTTTGTCATTTTCCAAAAATAAAAAAGTTGTAGACAGTGGAACCCCGCTTTAAGCAGGGGGATACGTCTGGCACTGCAGGATCTGAGTACCTGGCGGCGTAGTGTGTTACTGATGGTAGCCTTTGTTATGTTGGTCCCAGCTCTCTGCAGGTCATTCACTAGGTCCCCCTGTGGGGTTCTGGGATTTTTGCTCACTGTTCTTGTGATCATTTTGACCCCACGGAGTGAGCTCTTGCATGGAGCTCCAGATCGAGGGAGATTATCAGTGGTCTTGTATGTCTTCCATTTTCTAATTATTGCTCCCACAGTTGATTTCTTCACACCAAGCTGCTTGCTTATTGCAGATTCAGTCTTCCCAGCCTGGTGCAGGTCTACAATTTTGTTTCTGGTGTCCTTCGACAGCTCTTCAGTCTTCACCATATTGGAGTTTGGAGTGTGACTGTTTGA